>NC_139020.1:15698845-16446264 GCF_964662115.1 Mustela nivalis
CCTCGTTTACTAATCAAGTCTGTCTGCATCTCCTCCTCCTCCCTCCTCCTCTCTTCTTCAGTTGATGTTCAGGGCATTATTACAAAGGAGGTCCTGAGGAGGAAACAGTCTAGAATAGTGCCAGCAAGGACTGAAAGTTCACTGAGAGTCGCATCAGTGGAAGGATGTAATAGGTTAACTTCAGGGGCTACAAAGAGAAACTTCAAGTCAAAATCCAGTTAATGTCATTGGAAGGAGAAGGGATGCTGCGGCTGCAGAATCAGGTCATAAGGAAGTGGCAGTGAAGTGGAGAGCCCAACCACCACTGGAGGGAGAGAGCTGGAAAGTTTGCCAAAGAGAACATTGACGCTCTCCGTCTGGTTTTGCTGGGGAAGCAAGGGGCACATAAACAGGCCCCTGGTGGCAGGAAACGGGTCTTTTGAGGTCTTTTCTAGCACTGTTTTTGTGATTTCTAAGCAAAATTTGAGAAGGATGTAACAAAATCAAGTTTCCACTGTCCAAAATGAAAGATTTTTATGCCTGAGCTCTTTTGTTAATGTGATTACTGATTTTTCCACGTCTGCACTTTGTTTTCATTGGTCAAGGAGCACAAAGTGGAAGGAAACATGGCTGTACAACCATCTATCAGTTCCTGCAGCTCTTCCTCTGGGATAGGCATATCAGATGGGCAAACCCAGAACAATGCAGTGTCCCAGCAACAGTTCTGCCAATTCAGAGAGTTAGGCTGCCCTTGGGCAAGAGACTCCTAAAACAGGTACTGATCTCAGAGCTGTTTATTAATGAAAGAACCTGAGTGGTCCTGACTAGAGTCTTGAATCTTGGCATGTTTTATTTTAACTGAGGCTTCTGTTGAAAATACTTTTTAGATGCCTTGAGAAGTCCTGTCTTATGTAGGAAGTCAGTTGTAGGATCAAAGACTAAGACAAAGGATGATTTACTCCAGAAAATATGACTAAGACTTTTCAAGTGAAGGTTTTGAATTAAACACACCTGTCTTATGTCTTAGGTAAAAATATGAGGGAATTACTCCTGATAAGATATTTTGTGTGTGCTTATTTTTAAACTAATTATTTCCTCTTATTTTTTTTTAACTATAGTGCTGTATTATGATGTCCAATTCTACCTTTCTAGAAGAGCCAGAGGAGCTCTTCTAGAGCTTCTAGGAGCAGCATTCAGTGATGCCCTCTGGACAAAAGTCACTAAATTGGTGTTTTGTTACTGCAAATCAGGTTCAGGACAAATTCCTTAAACCCCTTTTTGACAAAAGAGCTACTTTAAACTCCTTCTTAAATAGAACTTCTATGCTGGCTGGAAATATTCCCACAATCTCTGCTACAGTCTTTATTAAGTTTTCCTGAGATAACTTGGTAGTCACAATAGTGAGAAAGAAATTTAATATTTCATCTCTCCACTGTGTTCCAGAATACACTTATTACTCAAGACTGGTTGCCAACTCTCTCCAATCATTCACTCATGCAGCTGACAATTGATAATATTAAAAAATATATAAAGGGCCATGAGTGTGTGGAAACATGGCAGGTTAATGTTGAAACTTTTGTTTTTTCTTCCTAATGTTCTATGATTAATCTTATATTTCTTAGATTTCAGGGCTATTTAAGAGATAAAATCACTTTCTGAACACTTATATATAGTAGTGAAATCAACACATATCAATTTGGCCATCTAACTAAAAATCAGAAGGCTGAAAAAATCATTTTGATTGTATGCAATAGACACGAGCACTTTTTTCTCTTTGTAGTTTTTTTTCCCCCCAAGTTGAAGTGCTTAAACCTTAGAAAGTTTGAAAATTTGACTCAAACTGGGTAAATATCAAAAATCTTGGAGAAAATGTTAAGGCTCCAAGACTTGAAAATTTCTTACAGCATCCCAATGAGATAGTGAAATCTTCTTGCCTTAACTTGTAAAATGTTGCAACTCTAGACATCTTTTCTCATGGGATTCTTGCTGGTTTTCGTTTCTCCTCCAACTACAAGAGTCATTTAAGAGTAAAGCTATTGAAGCCAAATCTTTAATCATGAGAAGGCTATGCTTTATGAAAGCTTTTATGTCATGAAATTCTAGAGATGCATTAAGGAACCCAAGACTGAAGTTCACTCTTTTCCTACATTCTGTTCCTTACTTCTGCAGAACCCTATAGTGCTGTATTATGATGCTGAATTCTAACTCTAGAAGAGCAGTTTGAAATCTCACAGTTTGAAATCCTTTGTTCCAACTAGCACTCTTGATGAACACAGAGATACTAACTAAACACAAGATGGCAGTAGCATACCATGTAAACTGTTATGATTTGCTCACAAGGGTTAGAGTTGTAGAAATTAGAGATACTTTTACAGGGTTATTTTTTCACTTTTTTGGGGGGAGGGGTCACGAACCCCTTTGACAATAAGATGAAATTGATGGTTTCTGCCCACTGCAACCATTATATCTATCTATCTATCTATCTATCTATCTATCTATATCTATATCTATTTTTTAATAAAACCCTTCCATGGACTTCAAGGTTAAAATACTTTATTTTATTTTATTTATTTTATTTTTTTTAAAGATTTTATTTATTTATTTGACAGAGAGAAATTACAAGTACACTGAGAGGCAGGCAGAGAGAGAGAGAGAAGGAAGCAGGCTCCCTGCTGAGCAGAGAGCCCGATGCGGGACTCGATCCCAGGACCCTGAGATCATGACCTGAGCAGAGGCTCAACCCACTGAGCCACCCAGGTGCCCAAAATACTTGATTTTAAATTTGGTCCTATGAAGACTGATTTATAACCTCATTTTGAAAATAAGTACATGAAAGGAAACAGAATGATACAAAGAGTTCAGTAATTCAAGTATCAAGGGAAGTCAAGACCAACATTTGTGTCATTCCATCTTCTGTTCTGTCTTTCTAGGGAAGAATGATAAATTTGAAACCTTGACATAATGGATTGTTTCCCAGCACTTTCCACTGTAAGAGTAGAGATACCTCAATTAATTTAGTAATTAATTTTCTCTTTGTTATTGATTGGTTCCTTTTTTGTTTGCTTTGTAATCCCATGAATGATAATTTTACAAAAATTTGAAGGTTTGCTTTGGTTAATTATCTGAGTTCAAAAAACACACACAACTTGTCCTAGCTCCTAAAAGTTGCAATTTTTTTGAAAAATATAAGCTTGTTTTCTTCTGTTGTTCTTATAATTATCTCTTTAAAAAAATATACATATAGTACAATATAATCATTGTAGTTCAGAGTACCAACTAGTAATTTAGCTCAGGTGTACAAAAATCTCCTAAATTTTTAAAAATATGTTTGAAATAAAATAAAATAAAATTTCAAGCAGAAACATATGGTTTCAATTAAAGTTTTGTTATTTGGCTTTACAAAGCTTAGTAAAAATCCCGAGGAATGAGTCCTAACTCTGGCACAGGTACAGAAAGAGTTACCAGCTTCCTTGATTGGTTTGTGCAAATGTGGAGGAGGGGTAAGGGAGGGCTAGAGCTGATTTTTCTAGAATTCTGATTCAGAGTTACAATTTTCAAGCTGGCAAAAAACTACTGGTGATTTCCCAGAAGCAAGCAACCAGTCTAGATTTTATAGGACACCAGGTGGCAGAATTACTCTTTGTAAGTCACTAATCTTTAACTTCGAAATTTAGAAAATTTAGTAAAGGGAAACAATGGTTTGCAATTGTTTAGACACTAAATATCTACAAATTTTAAGGTGATACTACATGTAAGAAAACAAAATATGTAATATGAAAATCTCATTATACTAGCTTCTCGTAATTTATATATAGAGAAGTGAGTATTATTATGATTAACTTTATCTTTAAAGTGTGTTTGGTGAGTTCCCAGAAGATTACTTATTGAATCTTCCTTATAATTTAATAGTGACTTGTGCTTTTCAGGCAGGTTGCAATAGTGGTTTTAGTATTCAAATCAGAAATGATACACTCAACTGGTATCATTTTGGGACATCATTTTAGTTGAAATTTCTTCTAAAGGCTAAAATGTATGTTGACACAGATTTTCTTATCTAAAAAAACAATTTCATTATTAAACAAGTAGATCAAAATATCTTATAATTATGGAAAAGATAGCAAAAAGACTACATACTTTTTAAAAAAATATTTATTTATTTGACAGAGAGATATAACATAGAGTGACAGACAGAGGGAGAGGGAGAAGCAAGCTCTCTGTTGAGCAGGGAGCCCATTGTGGGGCTTGATCCCAAGACCCTGGGATCATGATCTGAGCCAAATACAGCCACTTACTAGACTGAGCCACCCAGGTGCCCCAAAACGATACGTTTTCAAAATGTCAGCAAATGAATAATTATGACTTGTGTTAAGTGTTAGGTATTCCAATAGACATTATTTTCTCACCTAAAAAATAAATTTTGTTTCTTAAACAAATACATCAAAATATTTTGTAATTATTGAAAAGATAGCAACACAGTATATGTGAAGATGATACTCTTCAAAATGTCAGTAATGAGAATTATGTAACCTGTAATAAATGTTAGTCATTCTTAGTAGATATGACACAAGACATGCTTTGGAATGTATCTAAAAATGTTAAATCAATAAGATGATTTATCATTAATGCCAGTAATAGTAATATAATCAGTACTACCAGTAAGATAATGAACAATTTTTTATATTGTAGCAGGGAAGTGCTGGCCAGAAGTTGTGTATTGGGATTAACAGAACTCTGAAAAATTTACTCCAATGATCGAGCAGCCAAAGTCAGCCTGTACTTTATTTTCTCATTGAATATTTATGAAAATGTAATTGGAAGTAAAACATCTGGAAATCAAACAATAGACTTGGAGGCTCTCAGGAGGGTTTAATTTCTGAGACCGGAAAAACACTCTCTCATCTTTAATTTTGGAGGATGACAAGGTAGTGTCCTTCAGGCCCAAACAATCCTTTAGGTGCATGAGAACCCCAGGGAGATCCAAAGCCCAGGGTTCTGGGGCAGGTTCAGATCAGTCATGTCATCCCTAGTCATATGTCATTCACCTGACAATTGGGGGAACCCAGCTGGGGATTTTCCTTTTCCACAAGTCTGGGGCTACTTCTTGGCCTCCAGTCTTTCTAGGGGAACAGAGGTAATCCTGTGGGCTGTTTCCCCTCTCTCACCTCAACATCAGGTGACCTGGGTTACATACTTTACAATGAGCAAAAGTAGTGGAAGGATACTGTGTTTCTTCTGCCCTGCTCCCTGCAGTGTGAGGCCTCATGTCTACCTTCTCACATGGCCAGGAGACTACTGCTGTCAGTCCCTCTGCTTCCCACCACTTCCCGCTGCTCTACTCTCATTCCAAAAGGAACAGTTGGAAGGGGATGAGGACTAGGAAAGAAGACACCCCCTCGTGGTGCCCTGCTGTACGAGTGAGTTCAGGTGCTTCTTGGGCCCATACTGGCCCAGTGGAGAGGAGGGCTTTTCCACCGGACATTAATCTTTGTTCACCAATACCCTCAAATATATGGGGGTGGAGGCCAGTTCCACTCCCACCTCCCAGCCCCTCAACCCCAGCCACATGGGATATAAAAAAAATGTGTTTGTATGAGTCTATCAATAATCCGATAATATCTGAAAAAAAAATGTACTTAAAAGACAAGTTTGGTTTGTCAATGTAGAATTTATACAGGAAAGAAAAGATCAGTGTATCTGAAAGATAGATTTAGAGTAACCAATCAATGATGCCTGTATATAGAGTAGCACATATAAAGAAGTGGAACACTTTTTCTTTTATACATATTGATGTACTGGGTTATTGCTTTGGTGTGTGGCATGTGAAAGACATGTGTCAGGAGGAAGAGCATTAGAATTTATTGAGCATATACTGTGTTCTATGCACTATGCTATTCATTTTATTCCTTTTACATTGTGATAGCCACTCAGTAATAACTCATGATGAAGTCTCCAATAGTTTGTAGACTTTAACTTTAGCCTATTGACTTTTCTTTCTCTTTCCCATATTCAATTACTATTTAAAAAATACTTACTGAGAGCCTATTCTATGGCCATTAATGCTGACAAAATAAAAACCATGATCTCTCTCAAGAATGCTGGGCCATACAGGAAAGAATATGTCTCCACTGGCAGACTTTCTAGTTAGTGGCTGATAGGGAAACATTTTGGTAAGAAGATAATGCACAGGCCAGGACAGCACTAATAACACCAAAAACTCTCCAGGCATAAAGTAGATGTATTGCAAAGAAAACGGTCAGCAAAATGAAGACAACCAATGGAATGAGAGAAAGTATTTGCAAATCGTATATCTGATAAAGTGTTGATATACAAAAGGTATAAAAAACTTCTACAACTCAACAGCAGACAAACAAAAGCCAAGAATCCAAACAATCCAGTTAAAAAATAGGCAAAGGAACTGAATAGACATTTTTCCAAAGAAGACACACTAAGGGCCAATGAGGACATTAAAAGGTGATCAACACTACTAATCATCAGGGGAATGTAAATCAAAACCACAGTGAGATATCACCTTATACATGATAGAATGGCTCTTCTCAGAACCAAGTGTTGCTGAGGATGTGAAGAAAAGGGAACTCTTGAGCACTGTTGGTGGGACTGTAAGTTGGTATAGCCACTATGGAAAAGAGTAAGGAGGTTTCTCAAAATAGTAAAAATAGATCTACCATCTGATCTAGCAATCCTACTTCTGGGTATACATCCAAGTAAATGAAAACAGCATCTTTTTTTTTTTTTTTAAAGATTTTATTTATTTATTTGACAGACAGAGATCACAAGCAGGCAGAGAGGCAGGCAAAGAGAGAGAGAGGAGGAAGCAGGCTCCCTGCAGAGCAGATCCCAGGACCCTGGGATCATGACCTGAGTCGAAGGCAGAGGCTTAACCCACTGAGCCACCCAGGTGCCCCTGAAAACAGCATCTTGAAGGGACGTTGGCACTCCCAGGTTCATTGCAGCATTATTCATAATAGCCAAAATATGGAAATACCCTGTGTCTGTCATTAGACAAGTGGAGGGGTGCCTGGGTGGCTCAGTGCGTTTAAGCCTCTGCCTTCGGCTCAGGTCATGATCTCAGGGTCCTGGGATCGAGCCCCACATCGGGCTCTCTGCTCAACGGGGAGCCTGCTTCCCTTCCTCTCTCTCTCTGCCTAACTGTGATCTCTGCTTGTCAAATAAATAAATAAATAAATAAAATCTTTAAAAAATGGATAAAGAAGATGTGTTACACATAAACGAGGGAACATAACTCTTCAATGAGAAAGAACATTCTGCTGGTTACAACAACGTGAAAGGAACTTGAAAGCATTATGTTGAGTGAAATAAGCTGGAGAAAGAAAGACGAATACTCTGTCAGCTCACTTACAGGTGGCATCTAAAAAAACCGAAATCATAGAAACAGAGAGTAAAATGGCAGTTACCAGGGTCTGGGAGGTTGGAGAAAATGGAAGATCTTTGTCAAAAATTATAAACTTACAGTTGAATAAAGTTCTGAGGGTGGAGTGCACAGCATAGTGATTATAGTTAATAACATAGCACTATAGGGGCACCTGGGTGGCTCAGTGGGTTAAGCCTCTGCCTTCAGCTCAGGTCATGATCTCAGGGTCCTGGGACTGACCCCTGCATTGGGCTCTCTGATCGGCAAGGAGCCTGCTTCCCCCTCTCTCTGCCTGCCTCTCTGTCTACTTGTGATCTCTCTCTGTCAAATAAATAAAATGAATAAATCTTTAAAAAAAATAACATTGTACTATATATCAAAAGATGCTAAGAGATGTTCTCACCACAGAAAAGAAATAGTTATAATAAATGTTCTCATCACAGAAAAGAAATAGTAATTTGGTAATATTGAGGAGGTCTTAGTTTGTGCTATAGTGGTAATAATTTTGCAGTATATGAATATATTAAATCAACATTTGCACAGTATTATATGTCAGTCATATCTCAACAAAGCTAGAAAAATAAAAATATGAAGATAGCTGTGTCATGTTCCCCATTAATTTTTTTTAATACATTTATAAGACCTTGCAGATCAATAATTAATAGGAGACACAATTTTTCCTATTCTTTCAGTGAGGTCAATTTAAGTTGAAAGAAAAGGGGCCTTACTTCTTCTCTTTGAGATAGTGTTCATTCTTCAGTCTCTGAGCTCTAAGTCTTTGAAGGATCCCTGTACATCCTAATTGAGCAACTCAAAAATTCTGTTTCTCACTGTATCTATGAGCTATTGTGAGTACAGCTGATATACAAAACACCCATAATGGCTTAACAGACCACAGAACTCTAAGAGATGAAAGGAGCAGACTAGTGTTTTATGGGCATTTTGTTTTGATTTATATTACCAAGAAGTCTCAAGTAAGAGATAGGAAGGTATTTTTTACATTTAATCCTGTTCAAAACTGTAACATCTCTGTTTAAGACTAAACATCTCCCTGAATTATGTTTGCCAGATTTTATAGTTTTAAGAAAGAAAAACAGTTACCAAAGATCCTTGGTAAACACTATTTAAGTCATTCAACGATAACTTATTCCTTGACACATTGCCAGAGTTTTCTTCCAAAACAAGTTCATATTTCAAAATAAAAGAAAGTTACATTTTAAATTATCAATAAAAAATGAGAACATTTGAAGTGAATGTCCTTAGGCCTGAACTCAAGTATACTAATTAGTCTTTTATCAGTCCAATATGTTTTGCCAAAACAATCTTCTGCTTGATTTTGGTGTTGTTTTTCAGCGAAGATCAGTTTTTGGATATCTTTCATGAAGAGCTAGAAGGAAGAATAAGGAAAACAAAATTGAACACAGGTTTTTGTGTGCTATGACAATGCAAACGTTAGTACTCCATTTCAAAACATGACACACAGCTTTTTGTACAATTCTAAATGAAGAAGACTACACATGGTTATTTCTGCTTGAATTTTGGTCAAACCCATTTTTATTATAAATCCCACCATGGCAACTAAATTCTACGGATTCTTTTTCAAACCCCCGTTCTTTCTTGTTAAGCCTAGCTTATCACACTCAGAATACTGGTATGTATTTATGGACATGGACAAAACTAACCACGTACAATATCTAGAGGAATTATGGGAAAGAAAAAAAGAAAGCTCAAAGGCACCACGAAGGCAATTATATGAGCATGTTCTTATTCTTCACAATGCATGCTAAAGTATTCAAGAAATAAGGAAGCATAGTGTCTGCTACTTAATCTGAAATGTTTAGATTTACCGATATGTATATTGCTATATTATATATAAAGAGAGAAGAAGGGAGGAAGAAAGAGCATGAGTGAGTAATTTTGGCAAAACATTAATTGTTTAATGTGGCAGAAAAATATACGGGAGTTTTTTTTGGTGAATTTTTAACAACATTTCTGTAACTTAGAAGTTATTTTAAAATAACATGTTAATGCATAAAAATGGCAGCATGAAGGAAAACCATTAGGAGTTGAGAAGATAAAAGAGAAGTTATCTGGCATTTAAGGGCTTTTGACATTCTGTTGCTTCAGGGTTGCCTTAGAGGTTGTTACAGAACCTGGACTGGATCACCTGATGGATGAATCAAGTGCCACTCAGAGACCTTGGAGGATGGGAAGTTTTTCAACCCCAGTGGGCTCAGAGGAGAGTAACTTCTCAAGGCCTGAACCCTGAGCACCAACAAAGGGGGTAGTTTATACACTGTCACTTCTGTATCTTGGCCACTCTTGGCAACCGCTGCTGCTGGTGGTGCTAGGGGGAAAACCTGGAATGGCTCTTGGGCCAGGACTGGGATTTCCCTGCCAGATTGGTCGGCCACCTAAGAACACAGATTTCCCTTATCAAGGTGACTTAGAACTCTTTTCCATTTCATCAGAAAAACTCCAATATCAGACATAATAAACAACAAATATAAAACAAATAAATATGGAGCTAAGATGACTGAACTGAAACCAAACTGGCACATCTATGTAAGTAGCAATGGTGTCAAGTGTTGTGATGTAATTATGTCTCCTTTTCTACAGTGTCACTGAGACAGCTCCAGTGACACTTCTAGGAGAATGTTCAAATGGATTCTCATTTCTTATTGTACTCCAAGTGCTGAAAATCATGACCCGTTTGGGTTTCCTTCATATATATATTATATATTTAGATTTTATTTATTGATTTTAAAGGGAGAGAGAGGGAGAGAGAACAAGAGATAAGAAGCAGGGGGAGGTTCAGAAGGAGAGGAAGAAGCAGACTCCCTGATGATGACATGGGGCTTGATTCCAGGACCCTGGGATCATCTGAGGCAGATGCACAACTGACTGAGTCACTCAGGTGCCCTCAGGTTTCCTTCATATTTTCATGAAGTTTTTATGTTACTATCTGACATTTCTAAATGCTTCTATTTTGTTTTGTCTTTTTTGTTAGAAAAAGAAGCATGTCTTTCCTTTGGCACGCTCCTGATACCATATAGGTTTTTGTTCAACCTATTGTTTAAAATATACTCTATTTTTTCTCTAGAAGGTTACTGGATTCCTTTTCTAACTTGGGCGAGTAACTTGATCTGTGGACCATAATTGCCTATGCAGGTGTTTGTTTTACTTGAAGTTTCGGCTTCATTTCTTTCTTTCTCTTTCATTTCAGGTTTTGATGTACCATTGTCTTTCTATTTGACATTCTCCCCCTCCTTTTGGTGCAATATATTGTGTCAATTAACATTTGGTCAGAGAAGCACAGCCACCATAGAATAGAGAATGCATTATTGGGATCAGAATACACATAACTGTGGGAGCTGGAAAAGAAGTCTATGGAAGACTGTTGCTATGAGTGTCTTGCAGTGGGAACATGTGCCACCTTTCACCTGGGAGAAAAACATGTATCTGATGCAAAAGGAAGAGACAGAATAGGATCTAGAAAACCCCTGGCTCTGGCTGCTTCTTCATGCCCAGAAGGTGATCCAGCAGGCCAGTGACAATGTGTATGAACTATTGAGGTACGTGGCAGCCTGTCGTGGTACCTCTGATGTTCACAGAGTGACTGCCACTGCTTGGCTTCTGGTGTCTAAAATTTGTGCATCTTCCTTTTTGGCCTACCAAATCCACAAATATATAAAACACAGAATTGTGGAAGATCTAGTTCTAAGTTAACTAAGTTGACATCATTATGAAGCTCCTATAGGCCTCCCTTTGTCAACCTGATATTCATATATGTCTTTTAACTCCCAAATAAAGACAGAAAAATCATGTTTCTGTCTAACAAACTCACCTAACTCATCTTTGGTCATCTTTGCATGATGACCTTTCCTTTTCTACATGTCTTATTCCCTATTGGATACCCCGTAGGAGCTTAAATACTGAGATATAAGATTCATCACTATGAATACATTTGATATTAGTAAGAGAATGGAAGATGAAAATTTTTTAAAATCAGTTAATACATACACAAATATATTCTTGTTAAAATAATGAAGAATATTCATAACAGTATAGTTCTAATTTCTGTAACTGGTCATGTTGTCACTATACATTTTTGGAAATAACAGTATAATTACCCATCTTCTTCACCAGAATATATGATCCATGAAAGGAGAGGCTACATTGGAATTATTTGTTCTTTTGTCCCTGAGCACAACAGTTAATACAGAGCAGACATTTAAAGGGTGTTTAATTAGTGTTAGGTCAGTGTGTGTGTGTGTGGTGGGGTGTTGGTGTGTATGTGTGTATGCATGCACATATATATGCACATACATACCTTGATGTCCCTGGGTGTTTTAATAAGAACATCTTTGAAAATCAATGCCACCTAAATACCTGCCATATAGATAAAATTTCACATGCTGTGTCCCACCGTCAACACTAACAAGTGTCTGCATTTTCTCCTTTTGCCAGTTTAGTTTAGAGTGGTGACCACTTGGAGTTCTGCTAAGGGTTTTATGATCACCTCAGTGTGAATTCCCCTTTCATAAACATTTTCCTTGTTTTTGTTAATTGGAGTTACTCTGGGAGGTACTCAGAGAAACTATTATTATTATCTTAAGTCACAAATGAGGGAAGACACAGAAAAGACACAAGTTGTGCTGTTAGTCTTAGTAAGAACTCAAATTCAGATCTTTGACTCAGTCCAGTGCTCCTCTCCTACAGAATCCTGGTATTTCATGATTTAAAATGTTTACTAATGGGCTGAACTTAAATAATGCATCATTTATTTATGGAATTTATAATTCCATGATTCCATATGATGGAGACATCCTCTCCCAATAGCTGTGGATTTAAAACTATAAACATTGTTCGAGGCACAAATTAAATATAAGTTTTTCTGCTCTAGTTCAGTCAGATGACATGGGATTAGAGGCAAATAAAAATGACCAATAAAGATAGTTACTGAAAGCATTTCTGGCATTTCACATGACCCATTTTAGCACTGTAAACTATTTTTGAGTTTTGATCTTCTGTACAAGATTTAGCTCTGTCTTTCTAGCCCCTATATCACTAATACTGACTCTCTGGGTATGTGCTTCATACCCTCACATCTCTGTGTTTTGGAAAGCTGAAAGGGGCGTCTCATTTTCTCCACTAAAGGAACTTTTTCATCATTTTGAAATACTGATGATACTTATTGAATATAACCCTGAAAAAAATAGCCATATGCTTTTGGTTTGCCAAATTCTTACCCCAAGCAAGTGCTCAATATGCAAAAAGATGACATATTAAAATGCTGACACGGTCATTTTTAATTAGTGGGCAATCTTTTGTTAGGAAGGTAGGTTTTCACATTTTTTCAGGTGTGAAGTTATGTGTTAATATGCTCTAGCTCCTTCTACTTAAAAAGCAAACAAAACTTCTTCACTTTAAGATTAGAGTAGGGAGAACTAAAGCTTCAAGCTCTAATATTTAGATTGTTGTGTAGGAACAAGTCATCATTCCATTAAATCTGTTCCTCATTACAAAGTGGTATCTATTACCTGAACAAATATTTTCAGGGTCTTTTTTCCATGTCACTTAAATTGTGCTTTTGTCATGAGCCAGGGCAACCTAGTGTTGCACAATCCAGATTATCCAAAGGAACCCAGAAACAGAATTTTAATGACTTTAAGGAGGAATCATAGCACAGTGATGATTTGCTTATTCTCAAATTTTATTTATCATCTTGAAAAGGGAGTACTTAGATTGACTTTGGCTTCAGGAATGGATCCTTCTCACTGGTTAAACATCCAGAAGCAAAGACAGCAGCTCATGAAACAAATATGGGTCAAATAACCTACTACTAAATTTTTCTGGGGTTATAAACTAGTATTATGCCAGTGGCTTCCAGGAATTTGCCCCTGCTCATGACAGAATCCAGAAAGAAGTAATGATTGTGTGGTTGTGCCTTTTCTGGCTCTAGAATCTTGATTTTAACATCCAGGTAACCTTGTTTTCTGTAACCAGCAGAGTTCACACTGATCTAGTAAGCCTCCAACTTTTCTGTGATTTGATCCTTTTGTCTCAGTAAAATCATCATATTCTATTTGCCCTTACATGGGTCCTTTCCTTGTCTTAAAGTCCTTATTTTAAGCCATGTATGTATTTGGTCAAAGTTTCCTCCAAGTATGATTTTGAAAATCAGTCTCTCTCATGAACATTTCTGCTCCTGGAAAGATGGAGTAGGTATAATCCTACTAAGTACAGGTAAAAACCTGGACATTAAATATAAAACAAAAATAAGAAGACTCTGAAAGATGGAGAGAATATGGCAGGCTAGCTAAGAATCCTGGAACTCAAGAATGACATGGTGGTGAGTTCCCTGTGTTTTCTGTTTGCCTCATGTATCTAAAACTTGGAGTGGAAGAAGCTGGAAACCCACATCTGCCAGAAGACGTAGATACAAAAATCCCCAACAAAAGCCTTCTCTTTCTAAAGGGAGGACCAGGAAAGAGGCAGACTATCAAAAACCAAACCAAAGCAAAGCACAGTTTTAGATAATAGCTGCTCTCCTCTGGCCAAACATCACAGGAAGAACCTGGCCTCACCCCCCACCCTAGCCAGTAAAGGCTAAGTGTGGAGAATAGTTTTCTACTCTCACAAGACTGTAGAGAGGTACTCATAAACCCTCTCTAGGGTGGTGTTAGAGAAGACTGAATTGGAAGTTGTAACTTTAATCCCTGCTAAGGGCAATGAATCACCTTTACTTCTCCTGTGGTATCAGTAAGGATCACATGGGGAATTTGAGCTTTCATCCTGATCTGGCAGTAGAAAGAATCTCTCTGTTTCCTTTCTGAAGTGCTATCACAGGAGACCTAAAGGAAAGTGAGGACTTTCACCATTGCTCACATTACTCTCTCTGTGGTGTCAGTGAAGTCCCCACAGGAAGCTTAATAAAGCACATCTACTCTTCCTAGCCAGGATGGTATCAGCAGATGTCTAGTGAGAAGTCAGAATTGCCACACCTATCTAACAGTAACAAACTATTTTCTCACTTAAATGGTAATGGAATGGAATGCAGGGAAACCTGCACTTCTATAACCACCCGGAAGTAACAAGAAAGCACTACCTTCTGTCCCTGAAGAGGAAACCAGATAAAACAATTTTAAATAAGAACCAGAGTCTCATAATATAACACCAAAGATGTCCAGGCTTTAATAGAATATCACCTATCATGCCAAGAACCAGGAACATCTCTAACAAAATGAAAAAAGACAAACAATAGGTGCCAATGCCAAGACAATGAACATTTTATAAATCTCTAACAAAAATGTCAATGTAATCAGTATTTATATGTTTTGCCAAGCAGTTACATACTAGAAATAAATGAAAAAATAAAGGAAAAAACTCAGCAAAGAAACAAGATATGAAGTAGATATAATAAGAATAGAAGATAAGAACATTTAAAAACTGAAAAATAGAATAATCAAAATAAAAAAACCGTTAGAAGGGTGTAACAGCCGAATGGTCAGGACAGGGAAAAGAATCATGCACTGGAGGAAAGAGAAATTCCCCAATGTATGATTATAAAAAAGACTGAGTATTTGTGTCATGAGTGTCCTAGAAGCAGAAGAAGAGGAAAAAGAAGGTGGAACAACAGCAACAACAAAAACCACACACACATAAAAACAAAAACCAACCAACCAACACACACACACACACACACACACACACCCCAAACTAAAACTTTCCAAATTCAGCAAAAGGCAAATCTATTATAAATATATTATCAAGAAGCTTATGGGGCACCTGAGTGTCTGCGTTGGTTTAGCATCCCACTCTTGGTTTCAGCTCAGATCATGGTCTTGGGGTCCTGGGATTGAGCCCTGCCTTGGGCTCCATGCTCATCAGGGAGTCTGCTTCAGGATTCTCCCTCTCCCTTTGCCCTCCCTCCTCCAAATTAAATAAATAAATCTAGAAGAGGAAGAAGAAGAAAAAGGAGGAGGAGGAGGAGGAGGAAGAGGAGGGGAGGAGGAGGAAGAAAAAGAAGAAGGAGGAGGAGGAGGAAGAAGGAGAAGAAGAAGAGTAAGCTTAGCATATCCCAAATAGGAAAAATCCAGAAAAATCTGCACCCAGATATATCACAGTCAAAATTTTGAAAACTAAAGGCAAATACGAATCCTAAAAACAACTAGGGAGAATTTAGTGGAAAATTTAGGGAGACTTCAGTGGAAAAAATATTTCAACATTAGATTTCTTATCAGAAAACAGTGGTACATCTTTGTTTCAGTACTGAAAGAAAATAATTATCAACTCAGAATTCTATATATAGTGAACATTTCTATCAGGAATGAAGGAAAAACTATGTCATTTTCCAATGAAACAAAATTAAGGTAATTTAACACCAGCAGACCTACCCTAAAAAATGACTTCAAGAATTTCCCTGGATTAATGAACTTGGGCTGCCATAACAAAATACAAACTCTTGGTGACTTAAATAACAGATATTAATTTTTATACAGTTTTAAGAGTCTTCAAGTCTGTGATCAGAGCACCAGCTTGGTCAGTTTCTGGTGAGGTCTCTGTTTTTGGCTTGTAGGAGGTGGCTGTCATCTCACTGTGTGTTCCGTGACCATTTTTTCTGTGGGTAGAGGGAAGGAGAGAATGCGAAAGATCCAGCATTAGCTCTCTGATGTTTCTATTTATAAAGGACTAATCCTATCATATCAAGTCCCCACACTTGTGACCTCACTTAACCTTAATTACCTCCTTAGAAGCCATATCTCCAGATACAATCACACCATGAGTGAGGACTTTAATATTTGAATTTTAGAAGGATGCGTTTCAGCCCATAGCATTCTCTAAACAAAAAGTAAATTAGAGAATGACTGCATTACCTTCTTGTCCTGAACATCATGATGAAGCAAGATCCTATCTACAAAGGCCCATGTGGTAAGGAGCCTAAAATAGCAGTCAGCCTACAGCCAGCAAGGCCTTTATTTCAATAGCCCTCAAAACACTGGATGCTGCCAGCAATCATTCACTAAGCTTAGAAGAGGATCCTTTACCCAGATAAGCTTTGGATGAGACCTCAGACCCTTAGACGAACCGTTTGACTGCAACCCTGTGAGAGACCATGAAACAGAGGACCTACCTAAGCATGGCCATATTCTTGACACACAGAAACTGTGAGATAATAAATGTAACTGTTTTAAGCCACTAATAAAAAAAGGAAATCATAAAAGAAGAAATGTTATAACATCAAGAAGGAAGACAAAATATGGTACAAATAAAAATACAGCAAATCAAATATACTGACTTCTCCTCTTTAATTTTATAAGTCATGATTAATGGTTGAGGCAAAAATTATATTACTTTCTGATGTTATCTTAATGTATAAGAATTATTTAAGGTGATTATAAAGGTGAGAGGGAAAGTTATGTAAAGGGATGTAAGGCTTTGACACATTGCTTGAACTGGTAAATGTTCAATATTAGTAGAATGTAATAAGTTATGTGTATATAATATAATATCTAGAGCAACCACTAACAGAGTTATACCAATATATATACTATAAATCCTGATAGCTTAATCAAGAAGAAATTCTTAAAAAATGTCACATTACCCATAGGAAGACAGGTAAAAAAAAAAAAAAAAAACAGACAGGAAACAAAATAAGACTTAGATACCAGATCTAAGCCCCAATAGATTAATAATTACATTAAATATAGATGGTTTAAATACACCAATTAAAAGAAATTCATAGGGTAGATAATAAAACATGAGAGCTATAAACTATTCATAAAAAACTCACTTCAAAATCATAATATATTATTATTATTATCTATTTATAGGTAGCTGGGAAGTAAAAGAATGAAAAATATAGGTCATGTAAATATTAATCAAAAGAAAGCAGGACTGGATATAGTATCTCATAAGGGAGATTGTGGGACAAAGACAATTGGCCGAGACAGAGAGAGACATTATATAACGATAAAAGGATGAATACATCAAGTGATACAGCAATGCTAAGTGTGTATGCTTAAAACAGTAAAGGTGCAAAATATGTGAAACAACAGATGACAGAACTGAAAAGATAGATAAATCCACAATATTGTGGGAGACCTCAGCAGAATTTTCTCAATAATTGACAGATCAACTAGATGAAAATCAGCAAGGGTATAGAAGTCAACAACATTAACTTTTTAGATTTATTCAACATTTATAGAACATTTTACACCATAACAAGAGAATAAACATTTGTTGTAAGTGCCCATGGAACATATACCGAGATAGAGCATATGCTGCCTTCATTGCAAACCTAGATACATTTAAGATAAATAAAATCATACAGTATGGTCTTTGATTGTAATGGAATCTTACTAGAAACCAATATGAAAAATACAATAAGCAAATCTCCAAGTACTTGAAAACTAACCAGTGCATTTCTAAAAAAAACCCCATGGGTTAAAGAGTAAGTCTCCAGGAAAACAATAAAACACATGAATGCAATGAAGTGAAAATATATCAAGTTTGATGGAACACAGAGGAATTTAGTGCTTAGAAATTTATAGCACTTACTACATATATGAGAAAAGAGGAAAATCTCAAATTAATAATCTAAACCCTCATTTCAAAAACCTAGAAAAAGCAAAACAAAATAAACTCAAAGCAAACATAAAGAAGAAAATAATAAAATATTCAAAAACCAGCCCATGTAATTTAGCATATTAATAGCCTAAATGAGAAAAATCACAAGATCATATTCTTAAGTCAAAAAAATCTGGCAAGTTCAACACCCACGCATGGTAAAGTTTAAAGAAGAAATAAGATTGAAGAAAACCTTAAATATGCTAAAGAATATCTACAAATCACTTATATTTAACATCAGACTTAATTGGAAAGGTTGAATGCTTTGCTTCTAAGATCACCAACTAGACAAGAATATTCATTTTTCACTACCACTGCTCAACAGAGTACTAGCAGGTACAGCCAACACAATGCAAGGCAAACAAGGGAAATAAAAGGCACATGGATACACAAGGAAGAAATAAAACTGTGCTTTTCTGCAAATGATATGATGGTCTACAAAGAAAATTCTAAAGAATCTATAACCCCCACCAAATAAACCTCCCACAACTAATAAATAATCTCAGTAAGGTTATAGAATACAAAATAAACGTACAAAAATCAGTTCTACTTCTGTATACCAGCAATAAACACATAAATTACAAATTCAATGTGATTTACAACTGCTCAGAAAAATTAAACGAAATGCAAAGTTGTAAATGGAACCAAACTTCTACATGACTTGTATGTTGACAACTGCAAAACACTAATGAAAGAAAGTAACAAAGTTGTAAATAGATGGAAAGGCATACTTCACTTAATGGATTCATAGATTTAGGTATTCGTGGGTTGGGAGACTCAACATGGTAGAGATCTAAATCTCTCCAAATTGTTATATAGATTTTAATGCGATTTTTATAAAAATCTCAGTAAACCTTCCTATAGATGTAGACAAGATTGTTCTAAAATTTGTACTGAAAGACGAAATATCTAAAATGACAGGAACCTGTCTACCTGATTTCAAAATGTATTATATTCTACAGTAATCAAGATCATGTGGTATCAGTTAGACATATAGACTAATTAATAGTGACTGCTAAGAGTGCTAATTTTCATAGCTGCCATGATTCTAAGGCAGCTGGTTTCCAAGACTGCTGCACAACTAGGGATTATGAGGGGTGGGAATAGGATAATATAATATATCCCATATAATATTATATATAATATAATATAATTTTATAAACACCACAAACACCACAAACACTACAAACACCACAAACTTAAACTGTTCTTACAGAGATCCACTTCATTTTTTAGGAACAGGCTGTAGATTATTGAATATCTTTTTAATTTCCAGAGTTGTGAATATGTTGATTTTGAAAATTTCTGTCAGTGTTCTCATAGTTTTTGTAAAGAGGTGTGCCTGTGTGGCTCAGTGGGTTAAGTCTCTGCCTTCGGCTCAGGTCATGATCTCAGGGTCCTGGAATTGAGCCCTGCATTGGGCTCTCTTCTCAGCAGGGAGCCTGCTTTACCCTCTCTCTGCCTGCCTCTTTGCCTACCTGTGATCTCCCTGTCTGTCAAATAAATAAATAAAATCTTAAAAAAAAAAAAAGAAAGAAATTTTCAAAGGTCCTTATGCTACTAAAATATTTCTGCTTTTCAAATCTTAATTACCCATGCAAATCAATTCCTGAGTTTCCCAACATTTACATAAAAATACATATCGATTCACAGACCTGTACTCCTGGGGATAAAAATATATGTTTATAAAAAATAAAAAATTAAAAAAAATACATATTGATTTTACATTATAATTTGCCAGGTACTAGGGTTTTGTTTGCAAGTGTTAAAACAATAATGGGATATGTGGTAAAATCTTGTATCATAAAAGCAAGTTTTTATCAGTAATAATTCATTGGTAGGTCGTCTAAAGTTTATGTCTTCTATGGGCGTTGTACTTACCATTGTCTATACAGCAATGTGTTAATATATTTTTTTAAAAGATTTTATTTATTTGTCAGAGAAAGAGAGAGAGAGAGCACAAGCAAGAGGAGCTGCAGGCAGAAGGACAATCAGGGTCCCCGCTGAGCCAGGGCCCTGGGGATCATGACCTGAGCCAAAGGCAGACACTTAACTGACTGAGCCACCCAGGTGTCCCTGTAATGTTCTTATAGATGCCAAAGTGTCTATATACCTAGAATGAGAAAGGGTGAGAATAACAAATAGACCCATCAGAAGTAGACACTTTTTAGAAAGAAGAAAGCTTATATCATGTCCAAAATCACAGATAATAGGAAGGCCTTTAAAAAAAGCTTATCTTCCATATTTTGGTCTATTCTTTCCTTTGAAGGCATCCCCAACCATATAAATGTTATGCATAGGAAAGCACTCAAAGACTATGCCAGCAAAGTTAATATCCCTCTAAGTCCAGATGAAGTGGCTCCTTTTATATATAAACACCTGTAGCACTTAATTGTTCACTTTAGGAAAGGGAAAAACATTTGTTGATCCTGATATGAACCACTTGGTTCACTTTCCTTTGCTTTTCACCTTCTCTCCCTTTCCCATGTTTAGCATTACATTTAAAAACAATTTGGGGCTATTTTAAGGGTTCTGGAAGGATGCAGAGACTATTATAACAAGCACAATGTAGTCAAACATATGTTTGCAGAGCTTATGTCAAATATCTGTTTTAGCCTCATATTCCATCTTTTCTTCCCCCTTGCTTGCCAACTGTGAGCGTGGTGCCTCAAACATTCCATTAGGAGGAGAGGCTCCCACCACCTCGGCAGCCCTCCTCGTCTGGTCTGTGGTTATCTGGACCTGTTCCATTTGTCGACTCATTTCTTTACACGTTCTGACTTCTAGATAATGCTTGACATCTTTTATTTATTTGGAAACTCTTCTCGTTATCTTCATTTTTCTTGGTTGGTGTTTCTTTTCAGTTTTACTTTGAACTTCATTTTTTAGTGAGACTTCAAAAGAAGAGGAAAAAGACACATGTGCTGTCCTATTGTTTTCTTTTAAACAAATGAAATGAGGTCATTCTATTTCAATTTGTTTTACTGGTATATAGGCTTATTATATTGTCCTTGTACATTATGAGTTTTTAAATTGGTCTTCTTATATCATTTTTCCTTTTTTTTTCCTCTTTAGTGTTTTGGGAAGTATAAATATGGCCATAGTCCATCTCAGTTGATATAAATAAATAATATTTATTTATCTGTAATGAGTGAGGCTCAAATAGTTCAACAGTCACTCATGATTAGTGAAAGGGTTGGAGTTCAGTACAGGGAAGAGGTACAGGAAAGGAGTGTTTGAAACACTCTCTGGGTGTTTCAAACAGAAAGGAATTTAATTCGGGGAATTTGGTTCTTTAAAATTGTAGAAATGTCTGGAAAAATAGAAGGGAATATTACTTTTCAGGAATCTGCTTTTGTTACTTATAAATCTGATGACTAGGGCATATAAACTGAAGTTAGGACACTAACACTTATTTGAACAATAACGGGAAGGTGGCTTTCTTCTCAGGCTGACTTCTAAATTGCACTTGGCAGAATCTTGTATCCCAAACCATATCTGCTAGGGAATCTGGAAAGCGTAGTTTTCAGCTTTCAATCTCTCTAAATAGAATCAGGGAGAAATGAATAGACTAAGAGCCAGTTCACAGTCACCAAGTGGATGTTGGGCCAGAATCTAGGTCTTTTGATTCATAACTTATTTCCTCTCCTACAACCTTACTGTGGCTTTTCTCTTCATTTCCAAGACCCACATTGTATCACTCATAGCCTTGTTTCTATCTTTCCCCCATCACTTACGTGATATCTGTTCAATTTTTTCAAAGGCCAAATAAAATAATAAAAAAGTGAAAAGCTTACATTATCCTATAATCATGTATTAACTATCATATAGCTGGAATTCAGGTATTTCATTCTAAATACAATTGCCTACCTCTTCTGGGTTTCCTTCTTTTATAAATTCTAGGATATTGATTTCTTTCTTTCCTTTATTTTTTATTTTTTTGCTTTTGAAATTTTATTTAAAGAGAGTCAGTGATTATTTGATTCACTTTCTATCCCATTACTAGCATTTACTTTTCCTTTCTTTTAATGTTATGTTATTTACCGTACAGTACACCACTAGTTTTTGATTTCTTAAACAAATTATATCTCTACCTCTATCTATCTATCTAACTCACTCTTTTTACAAAGTATATCTTCTATCTATCATTAATCATTTTCCCATGGGAGAGCTTTTATTTGTGAAGGGAGACAGAATTCTTGCTTTTTTCTTTGTACATACCGATGTCTTATATTGTCTAATAATGATGTAAGATTTCAAAGTGTTTTCTTTAGACAAGATGATGTAATTATGCAATGTTATCATCTAAGGTTTAGGTCAATGCCTAGAACACAAAACATTTTGAAACATGAAACCTATGGTTACTATTAAATTAGCAATACAATCTTCTGAAGGTTTGTTTCTGCTTCAAGGAGAAAGAAATGTAGAACTTTTTTGCAAGAAAAATTATTATTGTCACATTTTTTAAAAAGTGCACTTAACTTTCTTAAGAATGACTTATTTGTATGAGATTTTTATGGCTTTTTTTTAAAGATTTTATTTATTTATTTGACAGAGATCACAAGTAGGCAGAGAGGCAGGCAGAGAGAGAGAGGAGGAAGCAGGTTCCCTGCTTAGCAGAGAGCCCAATGTGGGGCTTGATCCCAGGACCCTAGGATCATGACCTGAACTGAAGGCAGAGGCTTTAATTCACTGAGCCATCCAGGCGCCCCAGATTTTTATTGCTTCTTCAGTCCAATTTGAAACTACTTTTAGTGTCATAGTGAGTATATTCCACTTCTTAAGTAAAAAGTCCGTTCTCTATTATATATTTTTCAAGTTTTAGTTACTTTTCTTTTTTTTATATCTGTCCATTGCAGACTGATAGATTAGTAACTCAATCCTTCTTTAAAAAAAAAAAAAAACAGAACAAAAAAAGCAAAAAACAAACAAACAAACAAAAACCCCTCCAGGGCGCCTGGGTGGCCCAGTGGATTAAAGCCTCTGCTTTTGGCTCAGGTCATGATCCCAGGGTCCTGGGATCAAGTCCTGCATCAGGCTCTCTGCTCAGTAGGGAGCCTGCTTCCTCCTCTCTCTCTCTCTGCCTGCCTCTCTGCCTACTTGTGATCTCTCTGTCAAATAAATAAATAAAATCTTCAAAAAAAAACCCTCCGTGTGTCATATACTTAAATATTTTCTTAATTTTGGAGTTCTTACCTTGGAAGTGCTTTTAGAAATTATTTTGGGAGAAGAGTAAAAAAAAAAAAGTCTTAGATATGTGTCATTTAGGGCAAAAATTAACATATGAGGAAGCATACAGTCATGTTCTTAGGTCCTAAATTCTCGGAAAAACAATCGTATATTTTGCTAGTTTATATAAGAAAAAAAAATTCCTTGTAACTTAATAGGACACTGTAAAAAATGACACATAGGATATATTAGCACATTTTAAACTTCAGATTAAATAATACATCATCTGCTTTCATGTTAACCTGCCTTGATGAACAATGAATCTGTAAGCCCTGTAAGTGTATATAAGGACAGGCAGATTTTGCATCAAATCAGAGATTTAAAAGAATCAGTTACAAAATGAAAATGAAATTTTGATTTTAGGAGCTAAGAGATTTAATTACCAGGGTACTACAATTGTACATCTGAGTGGAAATTGATCAAGAAACCAGCATGCCTAAAATAACATTTAAAAATAATAGAAACAGAAGAGTTATATATAACCATAACAATATGTTCTAGTCCATTCAGGCCATCATAAAAAATTCCCTAGACTGGATGGATTAAGCAACATCTATTTCTCACAGTTCTGGAGGCTGGGAACTCCAAGATCAAGGTGTTGGTAGATACAGCATCTGGTGAGGACTCATCGTCCGGTTCATAGGCAATTATATTCTTTCTGTTTCCTCACATAGCTGAAGGGGGTATAGCTGAGGGGCTTTCTGGGGTCCCTTTCATAAAGGTGCTAGTCCCATTCATAAGTGATTTACCCTTGTGACCTAATTACCTTCCAAATACCTCACCTCCCAATATTATCACATTGGGATCACAGTATTTAACACACTGATTTAGAGGAAAGACAAACATATAGTCTATGGCACAGTAGGTGAAGTTTCACTCCATATATAATATTGACTTTTCATATCTACAATTATTCTCATTAGTATTTTGATATTCAGTGACAATAGCTATATGAAAAGCTATATGAAATATCACTCTATCTAAGATACCACAGAATCTAAGTCTCTTCATAGTATGCAATGGAAATTTACCCTAGTTATACATAAAGAATTTTCAGTTACTCTTTCAAAAGGAAAAATCCCCCAAATATGCATTATATTCATTACATATTTATATCTTCTTAAAAGACATTTTTGAAGTATTTTTAACTTTATGCTTTACTTTGAATAAATAACATCCTCAAATGATGAACCTATAATTTTGATGATAGCAGCAAACTTTGGTCACAAATAGATACTAAAATGATACAAAAGATTCAAATGCAACTTGAATTTTGCAATTTTATAGCTCATACAATAATTCAAGATGACTCTTTTCCACAGTATGACTCAGGATCCCTGGTTCCTTCTGGATTGTGACTCTACCTGGCATCATATTGGCATCTATTAGTACAAGGAGAATCTTCAAGAGAGAAAGCAATTTGTTAAATTCTTTGCCTAGAATCATTCTCATCATTTTTTGTTCATGTTATTTAATAAGGACTGGTCACATAACTACAAATGGATTTAAGCAGAGCAAGTGAATGTATTTTTTAACTGGATAGCTACTCCCACAGTCCTTTTTTTTTTTTTTTTTTCTTTTTTCTCCACAGTCCATTTCTCTGACCATCCAATTTAACCTTAGTTCTTTGGGTGGGAAATATGTATCTTTCTTCCTACCTGAAGAACACACCTATTCTGTTCCTAAGGAAAATATCTCAAATTCTGATTAAGAATTTGCATCTCACTCAAAATTAAGATTAAGAACTGCATCTTGCTCAAAATCCAGGATCTCTGGGTGGTGTACGACCCTTTTCATGGTCCAGATGTGGCTTCTTGACTCTTCACGAGCCTGTTAGTTAATTGACATGTCTTCCCCCATACCAAATATACAATGGTGGAAGAAAGGTAGACCATTATGTCAAAAATACCACAGTAGGCATTACTTCTTGGTCATAGTCAACTGAGAAGGCATTAAAATATCTGATAACAGACTCTGGGTTAGGCTGGTATTCTCCTTGAGAGGGATCTTCTTGTTCTCGTTCTGCATGGTTCCTGATTTCATCTCTAGTTCCTCATCCATTCCCTCCATGACATCATCTGAAATGGACCTTGGGTATTCTGCCCTCCTGAGGGATCATCAGCTTTCAAAGCTGATTTCTTATTCATTCAAACTGGGTGCTTCCAAGGGTTAAGGCTTTCCCATTAGCCACTGGCTTTTAGAGAGCAGATCATGCTTTCTTTGTGAATATAATTCTTTCAAAATCTTGATAGACTTCAAAAATACTTGTTTCTAGTTCATTTGTTGTGCTTCTCATCATACCCCAAATTCTTTCCTAGACATTGTTCTCACGTCTGTCTTGTAATTTTGCTTTCTTTCTCCAAACTTAATAGGTGCTATCATAAAACCATCTACAGCAGTAAGCTTGGGTGGGAAAACAATGTTTTTAATCTGACCTTTGTCACATGGCTGAGTTATTTTTTCTGAAAAGTCTTAACAGTATCTGGAGAGCAAATGTTCTGTGGGCTCCAACAGCCACTAACTTTTCCAGCCCTGCTACTTTTTGATCAGTCATATATGAGCTAATTTTGTTCTTGAAATACTTTGCTAAAAACAGCATGTAAAGCCAACACACTCTAGTGCTCAGTCTTCTTCCAACAACTGCCTTAGAACTACAGTTTTATGTGTTCTGCTTTCCAAGTCATATCAGGCAACAGCTTAACTAAATAATTTGACACTGCATTAGCATAGATCCTCAACTTCTTAGTCTGCACTATCTTTTTTCCCCCACTGCCTAACTGCTAAGTCCATATCATATATCTTATTGGGCTTTTTCCTTCTAAATACGAGAACTTCACTTTAAGGTATCAATTTCTGCAGGGTATGCTAAACAGTGATAAAATATATATGGAAAATGTCTAATTTAATGGCTTGGTGTTATAACCGTCCCAGGTGTGTATTCCTGATTCGTGGGCAATTTTTTTTCTATATTATGATTCAGGGACCCAAACTCCTCCCATTTTCTGTCAGTTCCTGGGGCCACATTCATTTTTATTTAGTTTGTAGGAAGAGGAAAAGAGCCTGGAGGATGTGCAATGTTATTACCTCGGTCAGAAAATGGTACATGTAATTTTTATTCTACTGATATGAACTAATCACAAGGCCATAGCTAGCTTCAGGGTGGCCTTGGTAATGGAAACCCTCCTTTCTTTAAGCAGCTCCAGCAGTATACAATGAAATGAAAATGTAATTTTGATGGACAGCAGCTGTCTCTGCCTCATTATTTAATTAAAGTTTTTATGTCTATCTAGATTATAATGCATTTATAAAGATAACGTTGTATAGTGTGAATATCTCGGTGATTCTATAATATAAGAAAAATTATCTATAGAGAAATTAGTGGTTTGCTCAAGATCATATGCTTTGTAAAAGTTAAAGCTTGGATATGAACTCAGAACTTCTCTTTCCAAATCTTATGCTCTTTCTGAGAGATTGGTTAGGGGAAAAAAGGAAAGAAAAAGAAATGACTCTTCATGATACAGACTTTGAAATTAATACCTTCAAATCACCTAATAAATAGTTAATGAATTTTTGATTGGTAACACATGGCTGAAAATCTCAGATAGTTTAACATTATATTTTCCTAATAATAATGTAGACTCTATTCCCACTAGTGAATTTAACATGGGTGTATTTTTCTTTCATGACTTTAAAAGTGACCTATTTTCAACTAATTTTTTTTTTCTAAAATGGCAGGAATAGAATTACTTTTTTGTGAATGGGAACTCACAGTTCTTATTTGCCAATCTCTGAATAATAGATATATTTAGAGGTTTATTTAGGACTTCAAAATCAATTTTCCTAATGTGTAGTATATATTAGGAAATTGTTTCTTATTAGTCATTTATTTCTCTCTCTCTCTTTTTAAGGCATTGAGAAATAACTGGTTGGAAGGAGACTGTAGACCAACTGTTCCAGTATTGAAAATACATAAAAAGAAAATTCAATGAAGATAAAATTTCCTCTATGTGTGTGTGTGTGTGTGTGTGTGTGTGTGTTTTCAAAATCAAATAAGTATAGTCACCACTATGGAAAGAGTTCTGGCTTTTTTCCTGCCTTATCTATATTCTACCCTAAATCTACTAGACATCCACAGCATAAGAAAATTCAAAGTTGAAAGAGTTGTGAGATCTTTTCTGACCTCTCATTCAACTTCAGAAATTAATATAATTATAATAGCCTTAACACGGTTTAAAGAAATGAACTAATAGCATAGAGATTTTTTCTCTCATAGATTATGCAATTTGAACTTATTTCCTTGGTCAAGTGATTATTGGTGATAACATTCTAATTTCCTTGGCAGGGCAAGGAACGTTCTGATGGTCTGCCCCTCCATTGGACCAATGCTTTTGCCAAGTGACTTTTTTCTTTTCTTTTTCTTTCTTTTCTTTTTTTTTTTTTTTTTTTTTGGTGGGAAAGGTCTTACGAATTCTGTGACTTTTCTTAGTTTTTATTATTGCAAATGATCTGAACATGTCCTCTATGTGGAAATGGTATTTTCTAATTTACTAAGAGCAAGATGTATTTAATGATCTGCACAAGGGAATTATTTTTGATAATGTTATCATGTCTCAATGATTCCCTGTTGACTAAAGAAAAGATGAAAAACTCAGCAGTTTGTACTATCTTGTTGACATAATGACATCTGCATTCACTATTATAAATTACTTGTTTTTAGACCAAAACTTGCTGTTTGTAGAATTAAAATTCTCCAATAAGTAACTATGACTTCTCTAGGCTACCATAACTTTTCTTAGATACCAGTTTGCCTATACGACATAGTAGATTTGGCAAATAGTTAATTAACATATGCTGTGTAGTAGTGTCTTTGCTAGTTTGACAGTTTCTTGTATGGTAAAATCGATCTTAGATTTTTAATATCAAGGGTGCGTTGAATTTGGCCATGTGTCACTATATGTGATTGTAGATAAGTGTTATTTGACAAGAGTTCCAACTTTGTTAGAGATTTATTATTCATGCATTTTTCTTCAATGACTTTGGAAGAAGAAATTTATTAAAGTTATGTAACAACAGAACAGCCTCTACATTGGGATTTGTGGCTCACTGTCTGGAGCATGGTCTAGACAATAGCAAATTCCTCAGTTCTGAACAGGCTGCATATAAGAAGTTGCCAACTTGAACACTCATTTAGCTGAAACATTGCATTTCATATTTCAATGTTGCATTCCATTTGATTATACTAAAATGTTGGACATAGAAGTAGAATTCTGGTGTTCTGATCCCATGGTCTTCCTATGAGTTTGTGCTGTTTGGATACAGCCCAGAAAACCTTGAAGACTGCCCAGAACACTGAACACCAACTCCTTGACTGCAAACACTAGGCTGTCTATTTCCTGTTTGTTCCGTGTTAAACACCAAAGTGAAAAGCTCAGTAGACAATGAATCATATACTTCCAGTGCATAGGTCATATCCTAGAAGCTAGCTTGGCCATCTTGGTAATTGAGTGAGTTCTTACAGGTGACTAAGGATATTAAAAAGTACATTTGTTGAGAGATATAGTTCCCATGGTTATATACTTTTTCCCTAAATAATGTATACTAAGAAACCAAAGTCATTTAACACCTGAAGCAGTACTTTTTAAAAACTAAGACTTTGGGGTAAATACCCAGGAGTGCAATTGCAGGGTCATAGGAAAGTTCTATTTTTAATTTCTCGAGGAATCTCCACACTGTTCTCCAAAGAGGCTGTACCAATCTGCATTCCCACCAACAGTGTAAGAGGGTTCCCCTTTCTTCACATCCCCTCCAACACATGTTTTTTCCTGTCTTGTTAATTTTGGCCATTCTAACTGGTGTAAGGTGATATCTCAATGTGGTTTTAATTTGAATCTCCCTGAGGGCTAGTGATGATGAACATTTTTTCATGTGTCTGATAGCCATTTGTATGTCTTCATTGGAGAAGTCTCTGTTCATATCTTCTGCCCATTTTTTGATATGATTGCCTGTTTTGTGTGTGTTGAGTTTGAGGAGTTCATTATAGATCCTGGATATCAGCCTTTTGTCTGTACTGTCATTTGCAAATATCTTCTCCCATTCCGTAGGTTGCCTCTTTGTTTTTTTGACTGTTTCCTTTGCTGTGCAGAAGCTTTTGATTTTGATGAAGTCCCAAAAGTTTATTTTCGCTTTTGTTTCCTTTGCCTTTGGAGACATATCTTGAAAGAAGTTGCTGTGGCTGATATCGAAGAGATTACTGCCTATGTTCTCCTCTAGGATTCTGATGGATTCCTTCTCATGTTGAGGTCTTTTATACATTTTGAGTTTATCTTTGTGTACGGTGCAAGAGAATGGTCGAGTTTCATTCTTCTACATATAGCTGTCCAGTTTTCCCAGCACCATTTATTGAAGAGACTGTCTTGATAAAATATGTCAAATTCTTATAATTCAACCAAAGAATAATTTTAAATGACTTTTATATATCAAATTAGGACTGCTGATTAAGGAAGATATTATCACATTTACCTTTCTTTCTGATTTCTAATATAAGTACTAAAAAAGATAAAATCCCTGCAGCCAGAGAGAATAGGAAAGGATCTCACTGCATGTGAGATTTCAATATAGGCCTTCCTATATATATATTATATATATATATAAATTTTACATATATATATATATATCTTCCTATATATATATAATACTATGGGATCACATTCTGATAAACCCATTGTAATCTGAAAATGTCATAAATCAAAAATGCATTGGATACACCTAACCTACCAAACATCAAAGCCAGCCTAGCCTGTTTTAAGTACGCTTGCTCTTAACACTTACATTAGTCTGTAATTGGGCAAAACCATCTAACATAAAGCTTGTTTTATATATAAAAAAGCTTGTTTTATAAAAATGTGTTAAAATCTCTAATTTGTTGAATACTGTATGGAAATTAAGAAACAAGATAATTGTATGGGTACAGGGCCGCCTGGGTGGCTCAGTGGGTTAAGCTGCTGCCTTCAGCTCAGGTCATGATCTCAGGGTCCTGAGATCGAGTCCCGCATCGGGCTCTCTGCTCAGCAGGGAGCCTGCTTCCTCCTCTCTCTCTCTGCCTGCCTCTCTGCCTACTTGTGATCTCTCTCTGTCAAATAAATAAATAAAATCTTTAAAAAAAAATAATTGTATGGGTACAGATTGGTTGTCAGTGTATTGGTGGTTTCCTCTTGTGATCGTGTGGCTGTCTGGGAATTGCTGGTAGGTGCCACTTACCCAGCATCACAAGAGTATTATACCAAATATTACTAGGTCAGAAAAGAATCAAAATTCAAAATCTGATGTACATTTTCTACTGAATGCATATCACTTTAGCACCATTGTAAAAAAAAAAAAAAAAAAGTTGAACCATGAAAAATCAAGGACCGTCTATAATCCTTAACTACTCACATAGGTGAGACCAATAGAAAATGAGGTAATTTGCTCCACAGAGAGCAGGGTAGGGAGGCACCATATCCTTAGCAGACCAGTGTCAGGCAGGGTGCTGTTTATAGGAGAATTGGCTGAAAATCTGCATACAAATGGAATTTTTTGATATATATATATCTAGATGTATCTAGATACATACATATATATTTATATATATATCCCCATATATTTTTTTATTTTTATTTATTTACTTATTTTGGTGTATACCTACCCAAGAATGCTGTGTAATGCAAGACATCTGAAGTAGATTCTGTAGACAAACTGAGCCTGTCGTCATAAAGAAGTCATCTTAGCTCAGGCTACCACAACAAAACCCATAGACTGAATGACTTAAACAATAGAAATTAACTTTCTTTCAGTTTTGAATGCTGGCAGTTCAAGATCAGGGTGCCAGCAGTGTTGTAGGGAACACTCTTTTCCTGGTGACAGGCAGCCAATTTCTCTCTGTATGCACACAGGACAGAGCTCTCTCTCTTCTTATAAGGCCACAGTCTGGTCCGATTAAGGCCTTTATTTATGTCCTACAGACACTATATTCAGATACAGTCACGTTGGGGCTTAGGATTTCAACATGTGGATTGGGGCAAGGGGCACAATTCTGTCCCTAAGGAAGGTTAAGTATGAAACCAGTATAGACAACTCTGGAGTCTATATGCTATAGTCTAATGAAACACCTTATTTTTAGAGGATTCTAAAGGGCATACATACTTTTGAGCAAGTACCTTGCCTTTCATTCTGAGAACCATAGAAAGGAACACCCAGATTTTACCCTTGGAATGTGAACATGTGGTTTATTTTATAAGAATAATCACTTAATTTTTAATCTAACACCTATCCTTTAGAGTTCAGCTTATAAACAGGAGCACTCAAAGTATGGATAGAAGGGGTTTATTATAAAAAATAAAGCTGATAAACATGCAAAAGGAACGGGGCATGTGAAAGTCTGGAACAGGGAAGTAAGATTCAGCAAAAGTCACTCACCAAGGGAGCTGATTGTGGATGAGCAGGTTGGAGAAGTAGAAAAACCCCAGAAAATGCATATGTCTGGCTACTGAATTGGGGGTTTAGGAGGGTGATTTGAGGAGAGGTCTGTGAAAACCATCACCTTGGTATGACTTAATATCTGCCCCAGAGGAAACATTATCTTTAAAATCCTGGACATAAAATAAATCTCTGTTCTGCTCTGAAAAGATACACTGTCTTTCCTCTCCAATGCTGTTTGCTGTATAAACATCCTTGAAAAGATAGTCTGGTAAAAAGGCTGTCAATGTTTATTCTCAGGAGACTTTAAAAAAACATGAGACAACTGAAAAGAATTGTCTCCTAAGATCTAGACTGTGTCCTGTACATAGGAGCTTTTCAACAAACACTTGTTTATTAAATGGAGGATGGAGATATATATATACACACACATATATATACACACAATATTTGCATATTGTCATATATTGATGCCAAGAAGTTAACAAACCCTGAGGATGCTGGAAGTTCTGTGTTTGATATTGTTCCAGACTTTGTGCTATGTGTCTTTTTCTATGACTGGTTCTAATTTGTATCCTTGCCCTATAAAAATGTGACAGTGATTATAACTGTATTCAGTGACTTCTGTGAGTCTGACGAATTATTGAGCATAAGGGTCATTGTGGTAACCCTAGAATTTGTAGCCAGATGGTCTGAGATGATGGTGGCCCTAGGGACCTTCAAACTTGCAGCTGGTTCCTGAAGTGAGAGATGTCTTAGGAGGACTGTGCTTTCAGATCCAGCAGTTTCCCTAATTCTGGATAACTCAGGTCTTAAAAGGCATTTGTATTTATTTGATGGGATACAACGTGTGTTGACTTTTTAACATGGCATTCCTATTACTAAAGTAGGTTTATTTTATTTACTATGGTGATTCTAATTAGTTGAAGCTCTTTTTTTTTGTACAGTATGCCTCATTCGGCAAGCACTTATTCTTGCACACTTTTTCTTATTCATAAAAGACAAACTTCTTATCAACTGAAGCAAACCCAGTCTTGCTCAGATAATGCTTCCAACCAAAAGTCCACAATCTTGGGATGAGGTATAGTCATCTGCTGATTCTGAGGAGGACAGTGGAGAATTAAAACTTTAGTTATAAAATTTCCTAAAAAACTTGTTAGTCCTCTTGTCTTTCACTTTAAGCCAAATCCATATCTGAGTACAGAGTTAAAGAACTTCATTCTGACACAGTTTTTGAGCCTGAAGATTTCAATATATTTTTTTAATGGCTTCTGTACTTTGCCCATCCCTCTTTGTCTAAACTTAGTGTTGGAATCCTATAAAATATTTGGGATGGTATTCTTGGGTTGGAAAACAGACCTTGATCATGATTTTGTCAGCAGAATTACTGTTCGTGCTATCTATTGCTGTGTAATAAAATTACTCCAAAACTTAGTGGCTTAAAAAACACACACAATTGTTTTCCAATAGTCAGGGTTCTAGGTGGGGTTTGGCTGAGTCCTCTTCAGAATCTTTCACAGACTTCAGATAAGGTGTTATCTAGGGTTGTGGTCTCATCTCAAAGCTCAGCTGGGGAAGGAATCACTTCTAAAATTCATTCACATGTTTGTTGGTAAGGTTTAATTCCTTGTGGGCTGTTGGACTAAAGTCCTCATTTCTTTGCTATATCAGCCTCTCCAGCATGACAATTGGTTCTTCAAAGACATGATGACATTTTCTTTTCTTTTTTTAAATGTCAAACCAATGTTTTTAATATTAATAGTATTGATAAATGTGAAATAAATCTAAGAAGCATCAATTCTAAACTTAGATTCATGTCATGAAGGTGTATGTATTTCTGGATAGAGCTCATATATTCATTTTATGTTGATTTTGTAGCCAATCTCCACATAAGACTGAACATTCTGTACATGGTTTATAGCTTCCAAGTCATATTCAGGAAGAAATCTATCTAGTATTATATAGATACTGAATATGACAGGACATATTTCAAATCTTTTGTGACCTATTCACAAGTGTGACACTATATCATTTTTGCTTTATGCTATTTGTTAGAAACAAGTAACTAAATTTAGTCCACAATCAAGAGGAATTGGTAATACAAATGTGTGAATATTAGGAGACAGAGATCATTGAGGACCACCATAGACCATCATAGATATCTACCTACAACACTACTTGTATTTCTAAGGTTAGAGCCTTAGTACAAGGCTGCACCTAGCTTCAAGAGAGGGTGGGAACTGTCTTGTTTATTAGAGTCTGCCATGCATTTAGCTAAAAAATATGGGGTTTGTTAGGAGAGAAGGGAAATTGCAGATGATTGGAAGTCTCTGCAATAGTGGCCTTGGTAATTTACTTCCATTTTCTAAAGCTTAAATAAATATTAGTAATGTTAGGAAGATAACATTTCACAGGAGATACAAAATGCCTTGCACATGGGAAGCACTACATAAGTTGAGTTTCTTTCTCTTCTTCATTACTCATTTCTAACCTAAGTTGACCTGCTACCATATAAGAATTCTTTTCCTACACTCTTGAATATTAACGGTTGTTGGTACCATGATTCCAACGTTAGTCTATTTCACTATAAATTGACCCACTACATTGTTTAAAATCTCCTATAATTAAATTGTGTAATTCATATTGAGACTAAATTAGCTTTCTATAACTTTTACCAATTGATTTCTTCTATATCTACTTAACAATGAGTTTTCTTTACTTGTGTATATTCCTCTCATGGTTGAAATAGTTACAAATATATACTTACTTTGTTATATAAATCATTACTTTTTTACCTGGTTTTACTTTGCATTTTATCTTAATTAATAAAAGTAATACCATAAAATTAGATTTCTCACAATCACATTAGGAAAAGAGCTATTTCTGGAAGGTCTCAGCTTCCCCCCACCCCTTAATTTATGGGTTTCTTTTGTAGTTAAAGCTTGTACATGTTCTCATTCTGTCTTCTTAAATTGTACCTCTTCTATAAAGTGTGATTAGGTCTCCGGTTCTGGAAGGAATGCCTTGTAACCAGAACTCTTTTTGTTTCTCTCCACACCTGTCACAATGCTGGACTGGTCCGGGAATCATTCACAGCCCTCTCAGTTAGCAGGGCTTTTAGACTGATACTCCAGGACTCAGAGCTACTATCTCACTGCCCCTTCTTAACAAAGACTTGCTCTAAACTGTAAGACAGTCCCTCTAGAACAAACTCTGTCCCCCCTCAGGGTCTTCCCTCTGTCCTTGAGCAACATGAGACTGCACCCCAGCCCTAGCCACCTTTCTTCAAAGCTCAAGGAAGTCCTCAATGGCCTATTTTGAGAGCAGACACTGTCTTGTATGCTCAATAACTTGTAACATAAAGACAACCACTTATCTTGTCCAGTTAGTATCCTCCCTATTCACCAAAAAAAGCTGTATTCCCCCCTCCTGTGTACACTTCTGCCTTGCCTTGTACTTGCTCTGTACTTCTTCCACTATGATCTCCCTCCACATTCTTGATGCTATCTACAACGGACCTGGAATTTGACTGTGAATAAACTCTCCAACATCCTTGGCTTTTCTGAGAATGTGCCTTTTTCCTTCCTCCTTCTGCCACATGAAAACTGAGACTTCCTCAAGGACACTAAAAAGGCCATCTTCAGGGAAGTTGATCACTCTTACATACCTTACAAACCAAGTAGTAAGGTAAGCTGGTCAACCATCTTCTGGCTCCCTACTGCTTCTGTCAGAATATCACTCCTTCACTCTAAGATCTTTGACTAACTTCTGCCCTTTCTCATTACTGTCACCTACAGAATTTCAGGTCACTCTCCTCAAACTCATGGATATTTGGCAGCCAGTCTCTTACAGAGTTGCACTTCATCCCCATTTCTGCCAAAATCTTTAGGGATTTCCACCAGTGAACGTCTGACATTGAGTATCATCATGACTTCTGGGCTTTCTCTTCATCTAGGTGGGACTTCTACTACACTCCATTTCAACTACAACACTTAAAAGAGGAAAGAAGAAAACTCTCATTACAATGTAAGTAGTATTTCAACTCTTTAAAATTTGAAGAAGAATCATAGATATTAAGAAAAATAAGACATCAGTTTCATACTCTTACTTCTTTTTAGATGGATATAAGGCCAGAATTTCTACTCCATCTCTGTGCCCTGATCCACATTTGTCTCGGAAATGCAGGTGGTGTTCATAGTCGTTTTAGATGACTCAGTTCCCTAAATCTGGTGAATCCTATTTTTTTCTTTACTGATTTTCATTCCAAATTTTTTAAGGTCATGCAGAAAGTCTTTTATATGTCAAGGCTAATAAAAATCAGAAGGAGGAATAAGCCAGGAAGTGAACTGTCATGCAATATTTAAAATAAAGGACAATTTGATTTCCTAGATTTTTGCTAAATATTTGTAATGCATTTTCAGAATGCCTATGGTTACGGGAGGCTTCACAGAAGAAACTGAAATGAGGAAAATGCTTTGTAACAAGGCATTTTTTTTTCTTTTAAATTTTGGTAGATGCATTGGTCTTTTTGTCATAAAAGCTTTGGTTTATAATCAGGAGAAGTCATGCCATAAAAATTTCAAAACCAAGAATTTGTTTCCATAACGTTTTTGTTGTCCTGATAACAAGAACTTGACACTTCAGTTTGGCTTTTGTTTTAAAACTTTCCTGTACATTCCTTGCCAGAGAAAAAACTGGAAGTGCCATGTATAATTTTTACTTTTGAAATAAAGTCTTCTTTGGGGAGATTTTTATTTATTTATTTTTTTTACTAAGAGCAAGCATCATCTACTCTGTTGCTAATGAGTCTAAAACAGGAAGAGATTCTGATTCAAACAATGATAGTGCACAGCATGGCCAAAAGAAGAAAAACTCCTGTCTTTTGACAATAGGCATTCTAGCAGATGTGAAGTGATAATCACATTTTGGTTTTGATTTTATTGTCCTAATGATTAATAATGGTGAGCAGATTTTAATGTACCTCCTGTTCATTTTATTTCTTCTTTGGAAAATTGTTCATCTCCTTTTCACATTTTAAATTGACTTATTTATTTTTTTCTATTGAGTTGTATGTTCCTAAATATCTTAAGTACTAACCTTTTATTGAATACATTGTATCTCAATATTTTCTCCCATTTCCATAGGTTACCTTTTCACCCTGTTGATGGTTTTCTTTGCTGTGCAGAAGCTTTGAAGTTTGATGTTCTCCTGCTTCTTTATTGTGCTTGTGTAGTTTTTGCTTTTGTTGTCAAATTAAAAATAATCATTGCATTGGGAGAAGTGGGTGGTATTATGGACATTGGGGAGGGTATGTGTTTTGGTGAGTGCTGTGAAGTGTGTAAACCTGGTGATTCACAGACCTGTACCCCTGGGGATAAAAATATATGTTTATAAAAAATAAAAAATTATATTAAAAAAAAATAATCATTGCCAATACCAACATCAAGGATCCTATCTTCTGTATTTTCTTCTGTTAGTTTTACAGTTTCTGGTTTTATTTATTTATTTAACAGAAAGAGATAGAGTGAGCACAAGCAGGGGGAGGGACAGAAGGAGAGGGAGAGGGAGGAGTATGCTCCCTGCTGAGCAGGGAGCCAGATGTTGGACTTGATCCAGGACCCTGAGATCACGATCTGAGCAGAAGGCAGACACATAACCAACTGAGCTACTCAGGTGCCCCATAGATTCTGTTCTTACATTCAACTATTTAATCCCTTTTAAGGTGATTTTTTTTTTTTTTTTTGTATATGGTATCATATAGGTGAAAATTTCATTCTTTTCTTTGATACCTCGTTTTCCCAGCACCAGTTGTTAAAAAGACTGTCTGTTACTCACTGCATACTCTTGGCTGTTTTGTTGAAAATTAATTGACCACTTATATGTGGGTTTATTTCTGGGCTCTTTATTTTGTTCTGTGGACCTATGTGCCTGTTTTTGTGCCAATACCACACTTAATTTTAACTACTATGGCTTTGTTTAATACAGTTTGAAATCAGGAAGTGTGATGTCTCCTGCTTTGTCCTTTTTTTCCAAAATGGCTTTGTTTTTTCAGGGTCATTTGTGGTTTCCTACAAATGGTAGGATTTTTTTTTTTTTAATATCTCTAAGAAAAATGCCATTGTATATTTGAGAGGGATTACATTGAATCTGTATGTCCCTTTGGGTAGTATGGACATTTTAACAGTATTTATTTTTCCAATCCATAAGCACAGGATATATTTCCATTTATTTGTGTCTTCTTCAATTTTTTTCGTCAATGTGTTATAATTTTTAGTGCAATGGTCTTTAACCTCCTGGTTAAATTGATTTCTAGGTATTTTATTCTTTTCATATTATCACAAATAAGATTGGTTTCTTTATTTTTCTGATAGTTTGTTGTTAGTATATAGAAATACAACTAATTTTTGTATATTGATTTTGTATCTTGCAACTTCATTGAATTCATATATAATGTGTAGCAGGTTTTTGTTGTTGCTATTGTTGTTGTTGTTTTTTGTGGAGTCTTCTTATGTAAGGTCTTATTATCTGCAGATACAGTTTTTTTTCTTTCCTTCTGATCTGGATGCTCTAAGGGCCTATTCAGCCAGTGCAGCCTCACCCCAGTTGAACTGTCATTTTGTGTAAACCTTAAATTGACTTTGCCCCCCTCCCCCACCAGGGGAACTTAAAAACAAGTCCCGGAGACCAGTCCCAAGTAACAAAGTCCAAGTACAAGGGTGGTTCAGGCCAGGTGGAGGTATTCAATCAGTGGGGATGCATATTGTCTCCTAGCTACCAAGGTGATGGGCCAATTTCTATGGCAACTGTGGGGTGAATTGTAATTCAATTAGCCACCTGGGTGTGGCCAGGCCCAACCACCTGCATGGCCTTTGCTCTGTAAAAGTTAGTCTGGAAAGCAGGGAGAGGTCGCCCTCTCTGTAAGAGGTGCAGCCCTGGTTGGCCAGTTTGATTCTTGATGCTTGGTGTGAAATAAAGCTTTGCTTGACCTTCGCTTTATATCAGTCTCCCTCCTCTAATCACAGACCCATTATTGGGATACCCAATTTTGGGGGACCCAACAGATGCCTTTATATCTTTTATTGCCTAACTAGTCTGTTTAGGACTTACAATATTATTTGAATAAAAGTGCAAGAGTGAGCATCCTTGTCTTATTTATAATCTTAGAAGATGAGTTCGGGCGTGTTCAGGTGGTATGGCCATAGACTATAATCTTAGAAGAAAAACTTTTTGAGTTTTTCATTATTGAGTCTGATATTAGCTGTGGGTTTAATCATATATGATTCTTATTATGTTGAGGTGCATTTCTTCTATGCCTAGTTTGTTGAGAATTTGTATCATGAAGGAAAACTGAATTTAATTAAATATTTCTTTGCACTGAAGATAATTATATGATTTTTATGCTTCAGTTTATAATGTGGTGTATCAGGCTTATTGATTTGTCTGTGTTGAACCAGACTTATATTCCTGGAATAAATCCTACTTGAAGTATTGTTAATTTAGTTTGCTAATACTTGTTTAGGATTTTTGCATTTATGTTCATCAGTGATATTGCTTATAATATTCTATTCTTGTAGTGTTCTTGTCTGGCTGTGGTATTAAGGTAATAGTGGCTTTCTAAAATGCATTTGGAAACATTCCTTCTTATTTTATTTTCTTGGAAGAGTTCAAAAGGGATTGGTATTAATTTTTCTTTAAATGTTTGATAAAATTTACCAGTGAAGCCAGCTGGTCCTGGGCTTTTCTTTGTTAAAAGCTTTTTGATTACTGATTCAATCTCCTTACTGATTATGGTCTGTTCAGATTTTCTATTTCTTTATGATTCAATCTTGGTAGGTTGTATATTTCTAGAAATTTATCTATTTCTTCTAAGTAACTGAGTTAAGTGGTATATATTTTTTCATAGTAGTTTCTGATGATCCTCAGTATTTCTGTGTTATCAGTTGTAATGTCTCCTCTTCCATTTCTAATTTTATGATCCGGGTCTTCTTCTCCAGCCCCCATCCCCCATCTGCCAGGTTTTGTCAGTTTTGTTTATCTTAAAAACAAAGCAAAACAAAACAAAAAAAACCCAAACAACTTTTACTTTCATTAATCTTTACTATTATCTTTCTGATTCTTATTTCATTTACTTCTGCTCTGATCTTTGTTCTTTACTTCTTTCTACCGATTTTGAGCTAGGTTTATTCTTCATCTTCCAACTCTTAGAGGTAAAATTATGTAAATCAGGTTGAATTATTTCCTTTTTCTTAATGAAGGCCACTATTGCTATAAACTTTTCTCTTAGAACTGCTTTTTTTTTTTTTTTAAGATTTTATTTATTTTTTTGACAGAGAAAGATCACAAGTAGGCAGAGAGGCAGGCAGAGAGAGAGGAGGAAGCAGGCTCCCTGCTGAGCAGAGAGCTCGATGTGGGGCTCGATCCCAGGACCCTGGGATCATGACCTGAACCGAAAGCAGAGGCCTTAACCCACTGAGCCACCCAGGCGCCCCACTTAGAACTGCTTTTGCTGTATCCCATACATTTTGACTTGCTGGATTTCTTTTTACATTTGTCTCAAGATTTCTTCTTTGACTCATTGGTTGTTCAGGAATACCTCATTTAATTTTCACATATTTGGGAAATTTTCAGTCTCCTTCTTCAAACTGATTTCTAATTTTATACCATTGTGGTTGGAAAAGATGCTTGATATGATTTCAGTCTTCTTAAACTTATTAAGGCTTGTTCTGTGTCCTAACATATGGTCTGTCCTGGAGAATGGTTCATGTGTGCTTGAGAAGAATGTATGTTCTGCTACTGGGTGGAATGCTTTGTTCATGTTACTTAGGTCCATCTGGTCTAATGTATAATTAGACCAGTCTAAGAAAAGTCTAAGGCTTTCTGTGTAGATGATCTATTCATTGTTTTAAGTGGGACGTTGAACTCCATTATTATTATCGATTGCTATCTGTTTCTGTCTTCGGTTCTGTTAATATTTGCTTTATATTCTTATGTGCTCCAATGTTAGGTACATAAGTATTTACAATTGTTATATTCTTGTGATGAAGAGACCCTTTTGCATTATACAATGACCATCTTTGTCTCTTGTTATAGTCCTTGGCTTAACATCTATTTTGTCTGATATAAGTGTAACTATCCCTACTTTCTTTTGGTTTCCATTTTCATGGAATAGCTTTTGTCATCCCTTTATTTTCAGTGAATGTGTGTCCTTAATGCATCAGCTAGGGAAGTCAGAATGGGGGATGAACAGATCAGCTATCATCAGGAAGAAATGGAGGCTACTTGTATTTGCTTACTCACTCTGTGGTGAACCAAAGGGAATAGTTACTGGGAGTGCTTTTGTGCCCAAATAGAACCTGTGTTTTGTATGGCCCTTGGGTACTCACAAATACCAAGCCCTATGGGCTCCCAGAGCAAAGTTGGTGTGCTAGATGTATGGACAGACTCCTTTTAGGGACATTCTGACACTTGGTTTTATTGTTGGCACAAGCCAAATTGAAAAGTGGAAGTGTCCTTTGGCTCTTTTAGTTTCTAGGGAGGATCACCTCAGTGCTTAGATAAATGTTAATTAGGAGTCAAATCCTGGGGCATTAGTTTGTAGAGAATGCAGTCAAACCCCTCCCCGGGAAAGACTGGGAGATGGGTATTTTTGCCTCTTCCCTCCACACTGGGCCTTGGAGTATAGCCAGGGTGAGTTGACTGTGTTTATTAATGACGGCTTCCTTGTTTGCTATAGTCCTGTGGGACGTGGGACTTGTGAACTAAGTCCAGTTGGCTTTCTGAGGTAGGTGATTCAGTGGAAGTCTTAAAAGTTGCTGTGCTAGATGTGTGTTCTAAACCTGTTGCTTCTCAGGGACAAGCTGAGAGTTGAGGTTCCTTTTAAATGTACAGCACTGTGCTGGGGGAATAGTTTGTGGCGAGAAAGCTTCTCAGACTTTCTTCTGCATTTTAAAGGAGATATTTTCTCAGTTACCCAATGTGTTGGAGTCGCTCAGCTAGTTCTGGATTTCTCTCTGATGGAATTGCTCTGTGAGTGGCTGTTCATTGGAGGAGTTTGTTGTTTGTGTTCATTGGAGGAGTGGAATTTAGGTGCCTCCAAAGTTGCAATATTGGTGACCTGGAGATACAATTATAATACTGATGAGAAAAATAGAAAAGGGGAAGCAATGAAACTTAGAAAGTGATGATCCAGTCATAAAGAAAGAAATTACTGAGTTATCTTTTATAACTTATATGAAATTTAAGTCCCCTAGATGCAATCTGGCCATCAATATCTGTCTAGTTCTGATATAATTTGCTTATGGCCAAGTTAGTAGAAGTAAATTTTTTTGTTGCCATGTACTGGCATATACTTGTGAAGAGAACTGTATATTTTGTTCCTTAGAATTTGTGTCAATTTTAGAATAAGGAAATGAATCTGAAGAGTAATATAAGTGAGCATTCCCAAATATTAAAAAAAAAAAGCAAAAATGTGATTTGGACTCCATCTCCTATTGTCAGTATATGAAGAATTCTTCAAGTTTTTCTGAAGAAAGGGAAAATGAGTAAACATGTTTCTTATATTTAATGAATTTGGGCCCCAAATTGACAAATGTTTTTGAATATCAACTCAAAACTATATGACTGCCAGTAATCGGCAATTGCACATTGCAAAGTGAGGTTTAGTGTTCTGAAGTGAAATTCCAAGACCCACAGTTGGTGTACTAAATTCAGGCAACGTCTATAAAGCAAGTCAAACACTACCTTGGAGTAACGAACTGTCTGGTATTCCTCACCATCTCAAAAACACATTGGAATATTTAAAAAAAAAAGTTAATCTGGTATAAATCGTGTTGTTTGAAGTGGCTTCCAATTCAATATTGAATGGAAATGGTGATTTGGTAACTATGTGCAAATCCCTGGAACAATGAAGTCTCTGCCAATCAAACCTCTTGATTTGCAGTTAATGAGACAATGATTAAAATCTTCGTACTGTGCCTGGTACATAGAAAATTTTCAAGGAATGTTTTCTTTTGTACCACTTTCACTGAGGGCCCAGTTTCAGAGCAGAGTGCCGGAGAGGAGAAATGAGAAATCATGCAATTCTGCATGCTGTTAAAGATGTCACAGATGTCTTTTTTTGATTCGGCAGTAAGTTCACAGTAGAAAAGAAGGCTGAGAAGATCATTCAGACCCAGTAGAAAATCAATATTATTTACATTTCTATATTTTTCAAAAGTGAAATGATACACTATTTTGCATATGTTACAGCTAAGAATGTGTGCTGAAATAAGTAAACTAAACCCAAAGATTGTGTGTGTATGAGACCCACGAACTACTTATTAATTCAGCATTTTCTTTTTATTTATTTCTTATTATAATGGATAATCTGGTGATATTATAAATTTAATTAAAGAAGTTGGTCATTTCTTTCCTGTAGTGGATATTTTATTGTTATATGGAAACAAATAAATTACTGGAAAAGTTTGCTTTTAATGATCTAATACTTACATTTTATGATCTGGAAAAACATGTTTTGTAGAGCAGAAAAATATTTGATATCAAATGATTGCATTCTCTTGGAATAGAACAAGGAACAAATATATTTCTATGCAAAATAGAACTTGCCCTTCATGTTGTCAACAGTCAGTTCTCCATGTAAACAACAGGATAATCTCTTGATTTCAATAGCTGTATCTCTACTACTGGCTTCTTATATCAGCCACAGCTGGAGTATTAGTTTCCTACAGCTGTCATATCAAGGAACCACAAACCAGTAGCTTAAATAACAGAAATGTATTGTTTCGTAAAGAGAATAAAGCCTGAAGTCTATAATCAAGATGTTGGCAATGTTGATTCCTTCTGAAGACTCTGACAGAGCCTCTGTTTCATGCTCATCTCCTAGCTTCTGGTGATAGACCAAGATCTTTGGACTTCCCTGGCTTGCCTACTTTTATTTTTTCCTCATCTTCATGTGGCATTTTTTTTTTTTTCTGTCTTTGTGTCTTCACATGGTCATATTCTTATAAGGACACCAGTAACATTGGACTAGAAACCCATCCTATGACCCCATCAATTGCATCTTCAAAAACCCTGTTTCCAAATAATATCACATTCTGAGGTACTGGGGATTAGGGCTCTAACATATATTTTGGGGAGTAGGCGATGATTCAACCCCTATGAGCTAGGGAAACTGATGGTAATTTTACTTTTTTTTTTTTTTTTTGCTTCTTCATTTCCATCTTTGTCTTCTTATATCTTGAAGAAAAAATGGAGGATATTTTATGCCTATAGAAGATGAAGTTCTAGAATTTGGCTTCTTGAGGAGAAATAGGAAGCATAGCTTAATTGCTGCTTATTCCAGGATATGCCCTCCCAGATGTAGCCAAGTAAACAAAGTTGAAACTTAGCATGGTATGAATAAAACTTAGAAAATGAAGCGAATGCAGGAGGGACTTCAGAGAAACAGCACTGTTAGTGCTACCCACAGGCCAGTATGGTGGGCCTGACTAGAGATAAGAAGGAGGATAAAGGTTGACAAAGGCTGACAGGATTCATGATAATAAGCCAGGCCTGAAAAAAGACCCTTTTGTAAAAGCAGAAGTCAGGGGACAAGAACCAAGTGAGTAATTGCACTCAACACTAACTGAAGAGATCATTAGGTCAAATAATGTTGGGAAATGAAAACTGGAACTTAGAAAAATTCTGAATATTATAAAAGGCAGGTACATAGGTCCTACAAAAAGGCTTGAAAGATAAAACAAACAAAAAAATAAACAAAAAACAAAACAAAACAAAACGAGATAAAAGGAGACTGACAAGAACGGAACTGAGAGATAAACAATTTAGACATGCTATCAGGTCACTGAGGAAGGAGATGCCCCCCCCCCCCCAAAAAAAACCTCCCACAAAAACCAAACAAACAAACAATGAAGTCATCATTCTAGAGAGAGCCAGAGGTGAGCATTCGGGGAACACAGATAATAAAAACCCATTGCAGTCCCAGGGAGGAAGCTACAAAGTTTGCAACCAGTTCCATCTTGGACTGTACAAATGAGAGCCAGCCCAGGGGTTTCACTTGTTAGAAAGGCAAGCATTCCATAAAGGTACTGAAGGGCTTGCAGGAAGTGGAGACAGAAAAGAGGATGAGAACATCAGTCCACACAGGTGTTAGAATTTTCATTCTGGCCATCAGCCTCAACAATCTGGTTGACTCATCCCCCTCAGGATAAGGTTGAGGAATCTAGTTTGAATAAATCTGAGAATTCTCAGAGAATAGAAAAAGTCTCTTTCCCCAAATGACGGTGGGGGTGGTGGAGGAACACATATGTTCTCTCTCTTCTCACAGTCTTTAAGCTGGCAAAGTAGCCATCTCTTTTTTGTCTTGCTCTTCTCAGCTACATGCCTTCAATCTCAAGATTTCGCCTTCAAGAATGGACCAAAATTCATCTAATTTTCGATGCAGGCTGTGATAGTGGCCCTCTGTCTTCTTGATTGGTGGCTTAAGATCATGGGAGAATAGAGTGAGCCTCCAAGAGGTGGAGGAGGGCTAACCTTCAGATTCCCAGAGGGTAGAGTTAGTTATATATGAGCTCTTCTGACATGTTTCTGAAAACACACATATAAAATTAATAATTTATAAAATATTCCTGAGCCTCAAAAACAGTAAAGCTAGTAAGAAAGATAAAAGTAAATTCAATGCCATTGTTATATGTATATTAAAAGTTAGCTTAAAAATGGGGGATGAGAAAGAAAGCAAAAGCAAGTCAGTTTTGGTGAGAAGTAGCTATTAATGGTTGATGAATTGATTTTTTTTTTTTTGAAGATTTTACTTCTTTATTTGTAAGAGAAAGAGAGAGCACAAGCATGGGGAGTGGCAGGTAGAACAGGCAGAGGGAGAAGCAGGCTCCTTGCTGAGCTAGGAGCCTGCTCTGGGACCGATCCTAGGACCCTGGGTTCATGACCTGAGCCAAAGGCAGACTCTTAACCAACTGATCCACCCAGGCATCCCAATGAACTGTTCTAAACTTTAACATACATTGGGCATAAAAGAGAAGTCATCTATGTGTATATGTTTGTATGGAGAGTGTCTCCAAAACTGATAATGGTAAGTAAATAAATCAGGGATTAGGGAAACACTGCGTGCTGCGGGTTCAGAAATGGGACAAGAAACACTTGTCTCAGTTATACATGTAGAGGGAGAATGAAAGACGAGAGAGTTATGGTGGTTAAGGGGAAATTTGGTTTCATCTACAGGATTTTATTTCTTAAAAAAAAAAATGGAAATGTGTGACAATGTTACCATTGCTAACCCTAGATAGTGTGGATATGTCTCTGTGTTACAGTGTTCTTTACATTATAGTGTGTTTCTGTAATTTTAAAGGTGAGTTAATATAGTTGACTTCACCATAGCAACGATTCATCCCCCTTATCTTTTTATCTTTGTGGTTGGTATCAGAGGTTGGATGTGTTTATAAATGATACATTAAGGATCAAATGATAAAGGAGGGTCTATCTCCCAAAAGACATATTGTTGCAGTTTCTGATAGTGTAATAACTGCACTGGAGCCTTGTGGGTCCCCATAATCTAGAAGCACAAAACCAAAATAACAAACCAAAAGAGAAGGTAAGTATTTTTTATTCATCTTGCAGAATTCATGGTTTTCCCCTATTCCTGTACTGGTTCTGTACATATTTGTCCCCGGTTCTGTACATAATTTTGATTATATCATTTGGTCTTTTTTATCCTTCTTCAATCCGAGATCTCACTCCCATAGACCACCTTTTTAGTGTGTTTAATGTGCATCTTTTTTGCACAGTGGTTTTGAAAAAATGTGCATTGTGTGGTATACATGTAATTTCAATTTGTGTAGGTGTGTTGATGTTATCTACTTCTATTTTTTCATTATATTTACCAAAAACTTTTTTTTAAGAAATACTCAAATATATCCAACCAAGATATTTTGAGCAAAACAAATTCATTGCATGAGATTCCATGATGTCCATCCACCATATCTTGCTTACCGAGCCATGTTTCCCATAGGAGATTCGCAGATGGCCCTCCAGTTCTACCACTGCAGTGAACCCCATAGCTTGTCCCCTAAGGACCTGTGTGAGAATATCTTTGAGCCACATACCCACCAGCAGATTTGTGGGGTTGTTCAGACTGTCACTTTTTTATTCTGCACTATCTGTAGAGAGATTTGCTCTCCAAAATGGTTCTATTTGCCAGAGTTCATATATTCCTGAATTCTCATCAACACATGGCACACTCCAGCTTTCTAGTCTTTGTCTAAAAGGTACAAAGTGAAATCTTGTTTTAGTTTACACATGTCACATTACTAATGATATAATCAATTTGAGGATTTCTTAAAAAAAAAAAAGATTTTATTTATATGAGAGTGAGAGAGGGAACAGAAGTAGGGGGAGAGGCAGAGGCGGAGGGAGCAACAGGGTTCCCACAGATGAGGGAGCCAAACTTGGGCTCAATCCCAGGACCTCAGGATCATGACCTGAGCCTAAGATAGATGCTTGATTGACTGAATCACCCAAGCTCTCTTTATATGTATCTCTTTCTATGTTTCTCTGATTTCTTCCAAAAATAGTCTGTTCATGATTATTGCTTTTTTTTCCCCCTTAAGGGCATCTTTTTCTATTTACTTGTTGATTTATAGAAATCTATTATATATATTATATATTGCCTAAATATGCCTCCATTATATATTTTCTATGTATTAGATATTTATATTTTTATATTTATTTAGAAATGTAGAAATTTCAAATATCTTTTGCCATTTTGCCATTTTCCTCTGAACTTTGTCTATTCTATGATTTGCTATCTAGAAATCTTTATTTTGATGCAATAAAAGTTATATCATTTTTGCCTTAAATCTGCCTTTTTGGTATATTTTAGAGATATCTTTCTAAGACCCTGCCACAAAGATACTCTATGGTATTTTTTTTTTCTAATTGTACTATTTTGCTATTCCCATTTTAGTCTTTAATTTGTTTAGAGTCCAGACTCACATGTGGTGTCATGTAGAAATCCAGGTTTACTTTTCTTTTTTTATAGTATGAACCCTCTCTAAATTGAGAGCTGATTGCAACTATAGGTAAAAAAAGGATTATAACAACAATAACAACAAATATGGCATTTTCAATAAAAATCTCCTGCATGACCCAAATAAGTACAGAACAAAGAAAGAGAATTACTTGGAAGAGCCAAACAAATTTATACCCTGCCAAAATACCATTAGCCAAGCATCACTGCTTTATATTTGACATTTGTAGAATTATAGACCACTAGGAAAACCTCAGACTAAGCTAACAGAAGCTACTGGCAGGGGTGGGACTTCTCTTGAATCTTAATGGGTTTCATGTGGATGTTGACTGATCGGAGGAGAAGGAAAACCTCTTTTTGATAAGGTACAAACAATTGTTTCAAGCACCCTGACTTCACCTTGACCTGCTTCCAGATGATTTATTTAATCCTATAAATAGCTTCTGCTTAGACAACCCTTCACCCTTGGCTTTGCGGCCTCAATTCCTTTCCTATTTATATCTTTGGAGGCTGGCACTGCTTGTTCATGGAACAATGACTACTAAATCTAGATCTTTTTATCTTCTGCCCAACCTCCCCCAAAATGCTGATGTTCAGAGTGTTGTACAGTAGACAGAGGATCCATCAAGTCCATCGTGCTAGCAGACTGGCCGACTTCTGCACTGATGGAATTCAAAGACTTGCCAAGTAAATAAATAGAGCAAAAAACACATCCAAAATTAGACATACCCCTAAATAAGTTATTGTAGGTAATTTGCCAAGAGCTTTTCTTCCCCGTCTCCCAGACTGACTGTGTTTAAGGTCAAAAGGTCACAACATTTTATGCCTGCCAGATTCTAGCATCCGGTCATCCCATCTGCCTAAAGAACTTTCTGCTTATCACAGCAAGCCTAAGGAGTCTGTTTGAATTTATTGAAGGTTTGTTCAGCAAACCCGCCAGAGCTTCTAGCCTATTGCTTATAACCAGTAGTGTTATCTTTGAGTCCAGAGCACAGTTTATTTTTCCTCAGGAAGACAGCTATTAAGGCAGTGAAGGGGCACACACTGTCTTTCTAGCCAATGATGAAAATTGAGTCCCAAAACTAACTCATACGAGGACTTATTTTGTAGTTTCTCAGCTACTGGGTCAATCTGTCTGATTTCTAAATAGTTCCTGTTTTTGTTGGGGAGTTTTCTTGCTTTGCGGAGAGCAGTAGAGGGGAAGGTGTAGAAAAGCTGGATGGGGTAAGAAGAAATTGGGGTTCCAAACAACTGATAATGAGATGCCTTCCCTTTCAAATCCAAGGAAAAGGAAGCTTTCATGGTTGTTAAACTAGTCCAATTTCAACTAAACTTAAAAGATTATCTTTTAGAAAAGTACAATGCAATGGAATTTGCTAAGATGCTTTCCCAATCATGGTGAAATTTTAGAAAATGATAAATAAATACATGTTTGATATACTTTTAAATAAATATGAAGTATTTTAGCTCTAATTCTAATTGATTCTAAAAGGACATGATCAAGGGAGGGTCTTGCATGCTGCACAGTGAACTATATAACTGCCTTTCTACATGCAACAGCAGCATAATTTAATAATATCATGCATGTCTGGGGCTCAGAGACCTTATAAACTTTTCCTTCTTGAGCACTGGTGTGAACTTGGAATTAAGGACTAAACATGTCTGATGGCTAAAATGAACATCGCAAAGCCCTGATGCAAAACCCAATATAAATCCTGTAAGTTAATGTCATGCCTCAATTTTTAACTTGATTTTTAAAATTATTTTCCCCATTTCAGATATAAGAAAACGAAACACAGAGAGGTGCAGAGAGGAAGGGTCCATATTATTATATTTACCCTACAGATGAAAAACCTCAGGCTTAACAAAGGAGATTAAATTTAAAACCATAAGAGACTCTTAACTGTAGGAAACAAACTGAGGGTTGCTGGAGGAGGTGGGTTGGGGATGGACTAATAGGGTGATGGGCGTCGAGGAGGGCATGTGATGTCATGAGTCCTGGGAGTTTAATGCAACTGATGAATCACTAGATTCTACTCCTGAAACTAATAATACACTATATGTTACCTAAATAGAATTTAAATGAAAAAAAAAAAAAAACACACACACAACAAATATGTGGAAAAAATATAGTGCCCAAGTTCTCACAATTAATATTTTAGTTTTCTAGAGAGTGAGTATGACTCGATAGTGAAGAGATAGGTCCCAGCAACGTTAAATATTAGAAACTTCCTTCTCAGGTTGCAACACAGAGGCACACCGTACTTTGAGGCTGGAATTTGTCCCAGGGAGAGCAGGCTTAGCTGGCCCTTCACCTGCCAGCTCTGTTGGTTAGTGCTGCTGGCTCCTCCAGGTCTTTTCACCAACTTGTGCTAAGTGAGTGAACTAGATCAGAGGAGGGTGTAAGGAGGGCTAAGCCAGGGAAGTGGTCATCTGAATGGAAATGTGAGATAGATTTGAGAAATGTTTTGGAAACAATATGTGAAACTGACCAAAAGGTAAACTTTCATCAGACACTCACTACCTCTTTGGGAACTATCTCGTGGCTTGAAGGTGTCAGTTCAAGAGGTATCACTTCATTTGATTTATACTCCTTTCATCCACAGTCAGTGTTTAATAAACAGTCCCCAGCCATATTTGAACCACAAGGATTAATAATAAACTTTAAATTGTTTTCTAGATGTACAGATTTTATGACCAAACTATATCAAGGCTGGATTTCTCCTTTAGAGAAATTAAGTATCAGAAGATTACACTGTATACCCCCTGATGTACTTTAATGATACAACAGCAACAATAATGTTATTCTATTAGTCCAACCATCAGCAATTTTTAAAGTTATTATTGTAGCGTAACTGACATACAATGTTATACTAGTTTCAAATGTATGACATGTTGATTTGGCTTTTCTATATGTAACTCAGTGTTCACCATGATAAATGAAGCGAAGAAGTCAAACTCTCTTTCTTCACAGATGACAAAATACATTATGTGGAATACCCGAAAGACTCCACCTCCAAACTAGTAGAACTCATACAGCAATTCAGTAATGTGGCAGGATACAAAACCAATGCACAGAAATCAGTTGCTTTCTTATACACTAACAATGAAACTGTAGAAAGGGAAATTAGAGAATTGATTCCATTTACAATAGCACCAAAAACCGTAAGATACTTTGGCATAAACCTAACAAAGAAGTAAATGATATATACTCAAGGAACTACAGAACACTCATGAAAGAAATTGAAGACGACTCAAAAAGATAGAAAAACATTCCATGCTCATGGATTGGAAGAATAAGCATCGTTAAAATGTCTATGCTGCCCAGAGCAATCTATACTTTCAATGCCATCCTAATCAAAATACCACTGGCATTTTTCTTTTTTCTTTTTTTTTTTTTTTAAGATTTTATTTATTTATTTGGCAGAGAGAAATCACAAGTAGATGGAGAGGCAGGTAGAGAGAGAGAGAGGGAAGCAGGCTCTCTGCTCGGCAGAGAGCCCGATGCGGGACCCGATCCCAGGACCCTGAGATCATGACCTGAGCCGAAGGCAGCGGCTTAAACCATTGAGCCACCCAGGCGCCCCACCACTGGCATTTTTCAAAGTGCTGGAACAAACAGGCCTAAAACTTGTATGGAACCAGAAAAGATCCCAAATCACCAAGGAAACATTGAAAAAGAAAACAAAGCTGGGGGCATCACGTTGCCTGATTTTAAGCTTTATTACAAAGCTCTGGGATCACCAAGATGGCAAGCAGGGTTTTGTGTTTTTTTTTTTTGTTAACTAGATCTCTTCTCTGTGATCAAAGATGTTATTAAGCCTTGCCCTTTTCTTTATTGTGACCATTACAGTCATAGCACATGGAAATGCACCAAACTGAGATTAGTCTTGCTTACTATTAATCTTGCAGTCATTACAGAGATCCAAGGCACCTGAAGAGGCAAGAGTCCCTTCATCCTTCCTCTTTCCAGCAGCATCTTCCTCCTCTATCCTCCTGTTCAGAAGGAGCCTATTGTATATCATGGGTCAGTCAATCCTCATTATTTGTGATTTGGTATTTATAAATGCCTACTCTCTCAAATTTACTTGTAATCCCCCAAACAATGCTTGCAATGCTTTCAGTAATGGGTGGATTCATGCTGAACAACAAACAATTGGGTCGCTTGGTGTGAGGATTCCTTGCTGAGGGTGAAGAAGGAAATGGTCTGCCTTCTAATTTTGGTTCTCCTTTCAGTAAACAATAGGCTCTTCCCATTCTATTCAGTTCCATATGAGTTTCTTTCCCCATGTTTGTGTGTTTTATTGGTAACAACTGTTGACAAAATCCCCACGGAGAGCTGTCTAGTGCTCTTACATGCCTGAAATTGGGATGTGTGTTAGAGAAGCTTCATTTAGGCATGAGTTATGGTGTTGTTAGCTGTGAGTTCGATGTCAATGACTCAGCAATAGGAACACCCAGAAAAAGGAAAAGAAAATTCATCCACCACAATGTGAGATCATTCCAGAAAGAGCTAGAGTCACACGAGGAGGAGCTGAGTGGATGGTGAAGCCAGAGGGAAGACAGAACCATGGGTGAATCTATTCTTGAGCTGACCACAGAGAAAAGTGTGCAGTGAGGAGTTTGTGGTGAGGCTGAAAGCCAAAGAAATTTAAGGTCTCATCTCTCAGGGTCAAAAAGATGTTATCCTTCCTCTACTAGGGCTGGGAAATGAGCACATTTCAAAAGGTGATACGTTGTGAAAACAAAACAAAACAAAACAAAACAAAACCTTGCATGAGGGACAGACTGTGTAGATCAGTAGTATGTAGAAGAATAAAAAAATAGCCTCTCGGTGTTCTACAGAAATGGTGTTTTGTGGAAGAGCTGTTTTCCATCCTGGTGGGACAGGCTAGCTTTCAGAAGATGTTGGCAAACAAATCGATGTAATGCAAATGGTGTTTAGGTTGGGCAAGATGTTTTGAGGGGAGGCTTGTGAGAACCCAGCCTTGTGTTTCCCCTAGAAGTAACAGTTCAGTATCTGCGAACTCTGTGTTCCAGGCAACTTTATGGTACAAACTATTCCTGTCAGTAAGAGCCTGTGTATTTGTCTTATATATACAAAAGGAATCCTTGTTTTACAAAACAGATTTCCAAAATTGGCTTTCAGAGAATATTAATAAATGTTGTTAAAAATGCTTGGTTCTGCAATAAACCTAGTACTATATTTTAAGTACTATAGTTTACTAAACATTTTAAACAAAACTTTATCCTGAACTTGGAGGATCAAACACAAGTACTAGAGCTCAGTATTACAGACCTTTTGTAATTTGGCCTTGACCCACCTGTCCAGTCTTATCACGTCCCTTCGCCTTGTATAAGTCCATGTCCCTAACACCGATCACCCATTGACCCAACCTCGTGTTCTTTGCCATTGCCTATCTTCCATACCCAGGTGCTGAACATCCTTCTCTCTACCAGTGAATGTCAAGTTACTCAGTGAAGCCGTATAGGACCCTTCCACAACAAAAAAGGGAGGGAACATAACTATATGTCAGGACATTGTTATTAATATGACTTGTGCTGATTGCCAGGTGGAGAATGGCTTGCAGAGAGAGTGTATGGTGTTCTGGTATTAGATTCAAATATTTACTTAAGAGCCATATCTTCAGTATACATTCTCAATATGGGACTATGGATTTGAAGTTTTCCTTCGTAAAGTAGGGCACAATACCTTAGACATAAAATACTACACTGTACATTGTAGGGAAGTCGTTGTAAAAAAGTAACATATACTTTAGCACTGTGTATATTAGAATGTTACAATGAGGTGAATGTTTTTATTAGTCAAAAATATGCTTACATGTACAAATTCCATTTTGTTCAAGTTTTTATCTCCTTGAGAATACAGTACTGAACTCGAAAAGAAATAGTTATGAACTGGGTACTTTTTAAACTAGAATTTAGCAATAAAAAGAAAACAATAATTGTTTTAAAAAAATTGAGTGGAAAAAAATAATTCTTAAGTTTGTGTTAGTTGAGCCACACCATGAGCTAGCAGAGTTTGAATAACCTTTCACCTTTTTTGTGTAAATACAAAAAGATGTATTTTGTAAGAAGTCATAAGAGTCAGAACGCTGTAATTTTCATCTGCTTTGGAAATAAGCCAACTGTAAGAGGATACATTAGAAAAGACTTGGATAATGATCAAATTTCAGTTCCCCACAAAAGGATATGCCTCTGGCTAGAATTTAAACTTAATAAAATTTGATGAACATTTCTTTCTTCTATCTGGATTAGGAATAGGTGATAGTTTGTCTTTCATAAATATTTATTTGGTTTATTTTTCACCCTTAACGTGCATGTAACAAATGTGTAATTCCAGTTGAGTAGACCAAGGACTTACCTTTTCCACGTGTGGATTGGCTTATTTTCTGGATATTAATTTCCTACCAATAGAATGAGCGACACAATGAAGCTGGATGTCAGGCCTGGGTTCCAACTGTTACCTTCCATATGTAAGGGCGTTGAGAAAATCCCTAATCCTTCTGTACTAGCTTTCTATTCTGGCTGTAACAAAGTACCACAAATTTAGTAATTTAGAACAAGACCAATTTATTATCTTACTGTTTTGGATGACAGAGATCCTAAAATCAAGATGTTGACAGGGTTGCATTCCTTCTGTTGGCCCTAGGAAAGAATCTATATCTTTTCTAGCTTTTAGAGGCCATCTGCATACCTTGGCTCATGGCCCTTTTGTCTGCCTTCATGGCCAGCAGCACAGCATCTGCAAATCTTTCCCTCTTTCTCTTTTTGACCTCTGTTTCTGAAATCATATCTCGTTCTTTGACTCTCCTTCCTTCCCCTTCTGTTTATAGGGACCCTTGTGATCATATTGGGTCCACCTGGATAATTCAGGCTAATTTCTCCATCTCAAGACTTTTTTTTTTTTTTTAAGATTTTATTTGTTTATTTGACAGAGAGAAATCACAAGTAGACAGAGAGGCAGGCAGAGAGAGAGAGGAGGAAGCAGGCTCCCTGCTGAGCAGAGAGCCTAATGGGGAGGCTTGATTCCAGGACCCTGGGATCATGACCTGAGCCGAAGGCAGAGGCTTTAACCCACTGAGCCACCCAGGCGCCGTCCATCTCAAGACTTCTAATCACATTTACAAAGTCTATTTTGCCATGTAAAGAAATATATTCACAAGTTCTGGCAATTAGGAGATGGCTGTTTTGGGAGGACATTATTCTGTGTACTACACCTAAATCTCATTTTCATCATGTCTAAAATGGAAACCACTGAAAATGCTTCACTCATTGGGTTGAAATATTCTCTTAATATACACTTTGACATAAAGAGGACACTCAGTTTCACAGGATTATTGTGTAAGAATCTGTAGAGTGATGCTTAATTTAGTTTGCATTGTTTTGGAATAAAGAAACATTTTCTAGATGAGACATTTAATATTGTCAGATCTTAATTTTATTTATTCATTATAATGATTTTAAAAGTAAATCTTTCTAAGTGATATATGCAACTTTTCTTAAATAGTGTGCAATTAGAAGATTATGATGACATTATAATAAGGATAGGACTTTAAAAGCCAGTAAACATGAATTCTAATCTCTAATCTAATCTCAGATCTGTCACTTGTCAGCTGAGTAGCCCTCAGCAATTTACTTAACTTCTCTAAAGTTGCTCCCATGTTTAAAAAATAGGGATAGTAGCATTTACTCCTTAAGATAGTTTGGGGGATTAAATTAGGAAAATATAAGATAAATTATATCTCTTAATTTTTTAGGGCTGCTGTAACAAACCACCAAAGTTTAGAGATTAAAAAAAAAAAAAAAGTCTGAAATCCAGAAGTTGGCAAGTTCTAGCAGAGGTTCCTGCAGCTTCTGGAGGCTTCCATAAACCATTCCTTGGTTTATGGAATCTCTGCCTCCATCTTCTTCCCTGTGTTCCTCCCTGGGTCCTCTCTTCTTATAAAGTTATAAGTTATTGGATTTAAGATCCATCCTAAATCCAGGATAATTTCATCTCAAGATCCTTCACTAATTATATCATATCTGTGAGACCCTATTGACAACTAAGGTCACATTTTGAATTCCAGGTAGGTATAAATTGGTGGGAATGAGGGCACTATTCAACCTCTTATACTACTATTACTTTGTCTCCCACAAAATGTTTTCCTCATAGTTCGTGTTTTCTAAATCTCATGATGTTGAATCATAGTGTTTTGAATTTCATTTATTCAACAAGTAATAATTGTCTAGTGCATTAGACTGAATGTTTGTGTCCCCTGAAATTCCGATGTTGAAGCCCTAATCCTATTACCCAGACTGCCCTAGAACTGGTGACCCACTTAGAGTTGGCCTAACAAATCTTTCAATTACAGGCAAAACCACAAAAGAAAAAGAGACTAACAAAAACCAGTCAGAACCTGAATGATCCAAGATGGCAGCTGATTTGACCCTAGTCATTCCAGGCCTGAGTATATGCTGATTATATGATACATTAGCATGGTAAATGACACATCCTCAAGAGTCATGGCCATTCCGACCAGATCCTCCTATGGAAGAAAAGGACGTGGCACGTTAGTTCCAGGAAAGGCCTGTTTCTTTTCAAAAAACCTTATGCATCATCCTCACCTTATCACCCTGACCTCATAAAACTCTATCCCAAATGCATCCCAAATGAGAAACTGATTTATGAATTGATTCCTTCTTCTCTATGCCTTGGCCATTGAATACATCTTGGGCTATTAAATGCTCAGCCTGGGTTTTGTTTTTGGCTTTACTACCCAGAATGGAAAAAGAACTCACAAGCAGAGACAGAGGTTCTTCTCAGGGGTCCTAACCCCCTAGTAGGGAAAGGGAAGTTAATCAGCAACAATCCCCACTGTGATGGTATTTGAAGGAGGGACTTTCGAGAACTAAATGCGTCATGAAGGTGGAGCATTCGTGAATGGGATTAGAGTTTTTTTTAAGAGTCCCAGGAACCAGCTAGCTCTGTTTCTGCTATCTAGGAAACTAGAAGAGTTCTCTTACCAGAACCCCATTATGTTGTCACCTGATCTTGGACTCCCAGCCTCTTTAACTGTGACAAATAATTTTTTGTTGCTTATAAGCCACCAAGTTTGTGGTATTTTGTTATAGGAACCCATGCTGACTCTAACACACTCAGTAAGTACCAGCACTGACTTAGGAGCTAGAAGCCCTGTGCTCAAAGTTCCTTAATTTTCCCAAAACGAAATTGTTTCATAGTTTTCTTTTTCATTTGCTATTTACTGCAATCTTTATTGGACTCCAGTTTTCAGACCCTTTTTCACAGAGTTTGACTCTTGCCATCTCAATTTGTGGACCTGCTTTGCGTAGGGGAATGTGAGCCTTCTCCACAACCACGCACTGGCTCCTTAACTCAGTGTGGACTCGGGCTTAGTTCTGATAACAGGATTTTGGAAAGCTCTTCTCCCATCATCAGCCTTAACTCATCACTAGGTCCTGACTTAACCTCTTGGGCTGGATTCTTGTCCTGATATATGTAAGGAGAGGTGCAAACAATTAAATACACGGGTGGTTTAGCAAGGAGTCAAAGAGGTGACAACATCTGTAAGAATGATTAGGGAGGAAGGAGTACCAACAAAGGTAGCAACAAATGTGGGGGCCCTGAGAGGAGACAGAACTCGGGGTGTTGAAGGAGATACAGGTCCTGCTTTTGGTGCCACGGCAGTAGGTGAGATGAAAACAGCAGGCTTGTGCAGCTTCCTGAGAAATGTCATTCCTGTGAGTGGTGACAGACTCATAGGGCTCTTTGATCTGCTGGGTTTGGCTCTGTTGAAAGGAGTGTCTCTTTGATCTTCTCTGCCTCACAGTCAGGCCCCTGGAGGTGTTAGCTGGTTTTGTGTACTTTGTGGCTAAGTGGAAGTAGAGTCAGAATCTCCACAATAGAAGATTGCTCTGGAGGAAGGGTTACACAGGACACAGATTACTATGATCTATATATTTTTAAATTTTTTTTTAAATTTATTTTCAGTGTTCCAGAATTCATTGTTTATGCACCACACCTAGTGCTCCATGCAATACGTGCCCTCCAGAATAACCACCACCAGGCTCACCCAACCCCATCCTCCTCCCCTCCAAAACTCTCAGTTTTGGACTCTCAGAGTCCACAGTCTCTCATGGTTCACCTCCCCATCCAATTTCCCCCAACTCCCCTCTCCTCTCTATCTCCCCATGTCCTTTGTGTTATTCCTTATGCTCCACAAATAAGTGAAACCATATGATAATTGACTCTCTCTGCTTGGCTTATTTCACTCAGCATAATCTCCTCCAGTCCTGTCCATGTTGATACAAAAATTGGGTATTCGTCCTTTCTGACGGAGGCGTCATACTCCATAGTGTATATGGACCACATCTTCTCTTCTTTATCCATTCGTTGAAGGACATCTTGGTTCTTTCCACAGTTTGGCGACTGTAGCCATTGATGCTATGAACATTATGATATTCTTGATGAGAAAGGTTAACCCAAAGTGCTGGGAATAGAAATGGACTGGAGAGTCCAATGCACCTATGAAACCTGCTTCAAGGATGTGGAATTGGCACTTATCCAGTAGTTATCTAAATGTTTGCCAAACTGCTGGATTCTAAGATGTACATTATTCTTTCTTCTGTTTTAACATCTCTGAAATTGCAATATGTCTTACAGTTATTAATGGACTTCTAGTAGCTATGATATAGTAGCAATTTTACTTAATGGCTTATGCATAGACATAAAAAATTCTGGAATGCATGACAGCATCTGGGAAGAGACATAGTGAAACATTCTTTTTTAAGAAACAATACACCATCAACATTCCTGATAACACAAAAAAGGTTATTGTGTATAGACATCAACCATTCTGACCTGAAAAATAGTTCCGATTATTTGGGCTCAATGTATATGGAGACACTTTACAAATACTTTAATCAACGTCTTTGGTTTTTATGTTTTCAAAAGAGATATAAAAATGTAGGCATAGATAAGCTTTTTAAATGAATATAAGATAAAAATTTCAAGAAACAAGTGCCATAGTTCAATTGGCAGTAATCTTTTAAAATAATGCATTTTAAATTAAAATTTTGATTTGATGACAATACTGTGACAATTATCACAATTGCATTTGTGATGTAAAGATACATGGAACTCAAAGCAAGTCTAGAGTGGAGTGATAAACTTAGTCCCTATAATTTAGGGGGGGCTATCCTGAAGAGGTGGTACTAAGGACAAAACTTTACAGATAAGTAGTTCACTTATTTAAGTAGAGGGAGAGACCCTTTCAGGCAAGGAAGAATGATGTGCAAAGGCCCTGTGAAAGACAGTAATCATTGGTGCAGTACAGATGGCAAGTAGGGGTGTGTTAAGAGCCAAATCTAGATAGATAGAGCATGGCCACTTCCTAAAATACCAGATTTGAGACTTTCTCATGGGGTAATTGAAAAGCTAGAAGTTTTTAGGCAGTGGTGTGAAAGGACTTAGTTCTGTGTTTTATAAACTAGCTCTGGTTGCAAACTGCAGAAAAACTGGGAAGGGAATGACAGCGGGTTTTGGGAGATCAGTTACAGGCCAGCTGTCCAGTTGAGAGGTAATGGTTACTTGCACTAGAACAATGGAAACCAATGGAAGTGGGATGACTTGACAAAAAGTAGTGGATGTAAGACTTATCTTCCTGTTGGTTGTACCAAGTATGTTCTGATGATGACATCAGGCTTTTGCCACGGACAACTCCAACCTTGCAAGTGTTCTCCTTTACTCTTAGTGGTTGACTTCCTGTTTTGGTCGAGCAGTAGTAGTGGGAATAACTAGAACTGGGGAACTTGGTGAGGCATATAAGTATTAGAGGTAAGACACCATTTTATTTATGCAGGATGTAGATAAAACAGCATCCATGAATCATGGATGAATTGGGTGAATCATGATGCCATTTCTGAGGTGGAAAATGTCAGAGGAGCAGATTTGGAGGTATGACAGTGAGTTCAGTGTTGCACAAGCTGAGGGTTAGGGAACCTTCCAATATACAGAAAAAATGAAGAGGAGGCAATTTTACTCATGCATGGTATCTATAAAGGATATATCTTCAAGGAAGATTTTTTCAGTATTTCCAAAGAAATTCCTAGGAGACTGGAGATTTGTATTTCTGGATAGTTGACTTAAATCCACAGAATAGGTTAAAAATGTTGTGGGGCTGAATGGTGTTCCCCTGACTCCCGGATATGTCCATTTCCTAATCCTCAGAATCTGTGAATGTTACCTTATTTGGAAAAAAGAATCTTTATGGATGTAATTAAGTTAAAGATGTTGAAATGAGGAGGCAATCCTCCATTATGCAGGTGGGCTCTAAATCCATTGACTGTGCTCACGTAAGAGACAAAGAAAAAGATGAGAAGTCCGTATAAAGATGAAGGCAGAGATTGGAATGATGCAACCCTAAGCGAAGGAATTCTTGAAGCCACACAGAAATTGGAATAGACCAGGAAGTCTTCTCCAGAGCCTTCTCTAGAACAGGTCTTCCTCACACCTTGATTGCAGAATTATGGCCTCCAGAATTGTGAGAGAAGAAATTTCTTGCTTTAAACAACCAAATTTGTGAGGAATTTGTAATGGCAGTCCCAGGAAATTACAATGAATGCCTAGTATAAGCTTTTAGGGACAGAAGAGAAGGAACTAGGTTTGAATGAGAAACTCCCACATGTAAAGGCTTCTAGAGGAGGACAAGTTTACAGATAAAATAAGAAATGACAGAAAAAGAGAAGTGTGGTGTCATGGAAGCCAAGGGATAAATTCAAAAAGGAGGGCATTGACAACTGCATCAAAAGTTGCCCAATTATGAAGTGACATGGCTCTCCATATGGTCCTTGGTTTCAGCTACGTGGAAGATATTAGAACCCACACAGATGTAAAACAGATTGTTTACCAGGAACTAAAGCATGACAGAGTATCTCCCTGGGTATAATTCACCTCCCCTGTGGCTACTTGTATAACCAATAGGATGTGCCAGAAGGGCTGCTGTGTGACTTCTCAGACTAGTTCATAAAAGATTACTTTCACTTTGCTTGTGGGAATCCTCGTTTTAGAACCTGGAGCTGCCATGCTGTGAGGAAGCTCACAGTCCACACAGAAACACCATGTGAATAAGGAGACGCTATGAGACCATTGAAGGAAGAAGGAGAAAGGGGCTTGCAGCTGCTTCAGGCAACATGGCTCCAACTTTAGTGAACCGAATATCAAGAGACACCTGAACCCTGATCCATTGAGTGGAACCCCCTTCTCCTGACCCAGAAAAACCTGGACAAGTAATAAAATAAGTGTTGCTAATGTAAGCCACTATTATTTCATACAGGAATAGTAATCAAAACATGCGGTACCGAGTTAAGTGAAGAAAGGTAATATGCCTGCATTATTTGAATCCTTTCTCAACAAGAGCACAAAAGAGAATTTCAGAACAAGCTTGAATTATTAATTTTATGGAGCCAAACTGAAACCTGAAGAACTTTTCCCATCAAAGTTTTGGTCACATTATATTCTGAGATATATTAGAAGGTTACTTTATTTTCTCTTAAAATTAATGGTAGATGGAACTTACAGGTACAATTTAGCAATTTACTTTTTAATTTTTAGCACACATTTGGCATCATTCCTGACTTTGGGTTGTGAAACTTGTGAAAAATTAAGTTTTTGGGCAAAATTCCAAACCTAAATTGATGCCTATGCTAAATCTACAATTGCTTATCAAAGTCTATTGAGTCTAAAGATAATTTATAAATCAGATTAAAAATGTGTAATACCTCTAATAGGGTCTAAGGCAGTACCCCATAATCTAACATAAATTAATGTACCATAATGTATCATATTCACTCTAACTTAAACAAATATAGACTATAAAGACTATATAGTCTTTATAGTCAAGCCGTTGGCTTATAGCCAGAAGAATTTGGAGAAAGGAGTGTTTTTTTTTTTTTTCCAGGACATTTTGGATTTTTGAATTATGGATAAAGGATTGTGCATCTATACCTGCCCCCTTTCGCTACCCTGATCACCCACCATATAAGGGACCGAGCCTGGAGAAAGTTGCAGCCACAGGACAAATTGGTTTCTTTGTTAATTAATCATCACCATATTCAAAAGAACACTTAACATTGCCTGGTAATTCTATCATGTTTCTTTGGTCTCTCTTCAAAATTTCAATCTAGCTGTTTTTCTCTTCACTTTTAGTGGTTGACTTCATCTTATAATCTCCAAAGAAAGGAAGGCCATTAGGGGGAGATTTTCTTAATTTTTTGATATCCAACAAAAGTCTTGTTAAAATATAGGCATTTCCTAACCTTCTATTTCTGGACAATTACAATCCTGTTTTCTTCTCCTCAGGAACATCCTGCTATCAATTTGCCCTATTTTAAATGGAAAATTCTTAATTTTCTGTTTTTCATTGTTAGATGGGTGATGATGGGCTAAGTTACAACTGGAACATTGGACGACAGAGTGATGATAATCAAGTCTGTGGATGTGTTTGTAAGATACTAAATAGATGGGTGGAAATGGAACTATTCACTTATAAGTTACTTGTGAAGGTGATTACAGGAGCATGGGACATGGGCACAACTAGCAAGAGTGAGATTGTATAAAGTGAAAGTGGAAGAGGACCCAGACCTAGGTCTTGAGTTAAATAATCAGTAAGTTAGGGTGCTTTCAAAAGAGACTGATAAAATAATATCCAGAAAGGAGGGAAAACAAGACACCATGCTCCATACAGAAATGACAAACTTTTCCAGAAAATTTGGCTGTATTGGGGAAGTTAGAGCCATAAAGTTGTAATGGAGATGGATGAGGGCAATATGTAGGGGTTTTCTTTATCCTTTTAATGCGGGAGCACATGATAGTATATGGCTATGAATGGGTTTCTTCCAGGAGATTATGAGCCCCCAATTAAGGTTATGGTCAACAAACCAAATTAATTATGTTCTAATAATTATTTGTATTAATTATGGTCAATAAACCTACTAATTCCTAACTTCTTTCTTCATTTGGGTTACTAGAAGTTGAATGAAACATGTTTGGTACATTTTCACCATAAAACAACATTTTGAGAAAAAATACAGTCACAGACACCAATATCATGACATAGCAGAAGCACATCAAGTGTGCTGTAGATCCTGTATATCCTGACTTTTTCCATAATACATCTCTGGGATAATATAATATGTTTTAAAGAATATATTATTTATTTCTGCTGACCTTAGCCATGTTTAATATTGTGTTGCAAACAAAGACAATTTCAAGAAAATTGTTGTATGTAAATTTTTCCAGATATCTTAAGGGAATGTTCAGGATTTATGTTCTAAGTTATTTCTTAGTTGGACACACATTGCTTATCTTTTGAATTTCAAACCTTCTGGAGAAAGAGAAATAATGATTTTTTTTGTTATTATCTCTTAAGAAGGAGAATTATCATGTAATATATGATCTGTTTATAGTTTCTTTGGATGTTGTCTAATGCAAAAAGTGAGTGATCAGTGTGAGGCAAAACAGATGTGAGGTGTCTGGTTTGTGTCTGAGAGTAAGTGGATCTGAGAGCTGAACCGTCCTCACACAACTGTGGGTCATTGCCATGCATGCTGGCAGATTCCACGAAGAGGTCAGTTGAGCCTGAAATAATTATCAGGCAATTATTTGGGAACTCTGAGAGAAGAAGCATTGACAAAACATATTAACTTTCTTATGTCATTTGTTTGGATTGTTCTGCATCATGCACACCTGTGTATAGACACTTAAGCAAAGATACTGAGATTCTGTGATGAATAATTATAGCCATTTTATTTTTATTTACTTATTTATTTATTTTTAAAGATTTTATTTATTTATTTGACAGAGAGAGAGAGATCACAAGTAGGTAGAGAGGCAGGCAGAGAGAGAGGGGGAAGCAGACTCCCTGCTGAGCAGAGAAGGCATGATGCAGGGCTTGATCCCAGAACCCCAAGATCATGAATGGAGCTGAAGTCTTAACCCACTGAGCCACCAAGGTGCCCCTTATTATAGCCATTTTAAAACATAATACATGAAAACTGTAGTTACCATGAATTACAAATTTTACAGAAATTAATATTGAATTTTGTTTTCCAAGTTGGTATGAATTTGCCTTTTGTGTCTATAATCATTGTTAAGTTCTTTGGGCTGGAGCAGTGTTTTACAGATTTTGATACAAAGTTCTCTATAAGTACATATCTCTGACTGTATCTCTACTTTGTATTACAATCTGTTTCTGTGTCTGCCTTCCCACTGTGAATCCTTGAGGATCTAATTGCTCTCTTATTGAAACCTGGCATCTTATATATACCTTAGCAAATCCTAAATCTTCTATGAAAGTTTTCAATAAAATATAGGTTTTTAAGTATGTTTATCCATTGTAAATACATGCTTATATACAAACAAACAAGAGTTTGACTTTTTATTTATAATATATATATTTATATTTATTTATTTATTTATTTCTTACAGGACCTGGAATTATACTATACTTAATAAAATATATTTATCTTCCATTTTATTTAGTAGTACTTTTTATATCACTTATTACTTTAGTTATAAATATTAGTTCATATATATCAGTGGATGTTTATAAAGCAATTAATTCCTGAAAAAGCATATTTATAATTATACTTTTTTAACTAGAATAAACTATTAGTGTGAGTTTTCCTCAGTATATGTTTTATAAAGTGTAAGTATAGTAAATGCTCTTACAATTTCACATGTTCAAGCTATCCTAAGAATTGCTGGTCATGGGTATTATGGAGGGCACGTATTGCGTGGAGCACTGGGTGTGGTGAATAAACAATGAATTCTGGAAAAATGAAAAGAAATAAAATAAAATAAAAAAGAATTTCTGTTAACTGTTGTAAGAGCAAACATCATTACTTCCTGTTGCCTCTGACTGAAGATAGTGAACTTGACCTGTGGAGTTGAACTTATATCTAATCACCATGAATATGTTCTTCCTCAGAATGCCTTCTCAGGGGATATGTTCTGTAGTATCTCCCAACAGCTTTTTAAATCCAGGTATAACTTACAAGCCTTTACTTGCACAAACCTTTAATGAACAGGTTGGTTAGTTTTGGGTGTATACATATGTATACATATACACCCATGAATTCACCACCTGGATCAAGATAGAGAACATTTCCAGCAGGCTAGAAGGCCAGTCAGTGTTCCTCTCCAATAGTACCAAAGCAGCTACCATTGATTTCTATCTCCCCAGGTTCCTCTTGTCTGTTTTTGAATATCATGTATATGGAATCGTACATGTGCTATCTTGTGTATTCTGACTTGGCTTAACACTATGTCTGTAAGAATAATCCATGCTGTTGTATAAATCAGTGGTTCATTCCTTTCCAATTGCTGCTTAAAATTTCACTCTATCAACATATACCACAATATATTTATACTGATTCTACTAATCTTTCCCTCTGTCTCTGCATCTGTTTCTGTCTCTGTCTCTGTCTTTCTTGGTTTCCAAAGCACATCCTCTTGTAGGCCTAATAAACATCTGCCTGCGTGCCTGAAAGAAAATGAAGATACTCTGAGTTTTTATTTATCAATTTATTATTTTTATGTGATGTTTATGAAACATTAATTCTGTTAGAAGTCATTTTACAAGTCTAGTGATGTGATAATGGAATAAGATAGTAAAGGGTGGGGAAAGTTTTGACACTTGGATAATCCTTTTTTAAACTCTTAAAAGATTAAACTCTACACATAAATCAAATATAGTTTAAATACTTAGGTTATAGTGATCATTCATTTTTTGCTCTTCAATCATTTAGATTAGAGGCATCTTAAATGGTCCATCTGTTGTACAGAAATAGCTACATTGTCAATTATTAAGTTTATGACTTTGTTTATATATGTGTGAGCTGCAATTCTAGAAAGTATAAGAAGAATAACCTCAGAAAGGAATAATAACAAAAATAGCAACTTGTTTTGCATTCATAGTCTGAAACCAGGAACACTACTTTCTTCCAAGCATCTGCTGTTTCTTGACTCATTAAATATAACAACCCAAATTTGGGGGGGAAAAAAAGGAAAAGAAAAGAAGAGAAAATCTGTTTTGAATATCTGGAAGAATTTCTGTTTCTAATTCTTATTTATTTATCATGCAATTAAAATGTCATCGACTGTAAGTATCAAAGGGTCAGCTTCATGATCATGCAGAAGGATACATATTGTACTTCCAGGTGGCTTTGCTTTTACTAACTTGATGAGCATATTCTGTGTGGTCATAACCAGCAACAGAATATGCATTCGGTCTGATCACAATTCCATGGTGTATGTAAATAACTATCAAATAATGCAAAGTCTCCTTTGGAAACTTTTCTTTCTTTCTTTCTTTCTTTCTTTCTTTCTTTCTTTCTTTCTTTCTTTCTTTCTTTCTTTCTTTCTTTCTTTCTTCTTTCTTTCTTTCTTTCTTTCTTTTTTATTTTAAATAGGCTCCACACCCAACATGGAGCCCAAAACAGGGTTTGAACTCAGAGCCCTGAGATCAAGACCTGAGCTGATATCAAGAGTGAGACACTTAACCAACTGAGACACACAGGCATCCCTGCTTTGGAAAATTTTATTGCTTTACTTTATATGTATTATTAATTTTATCACCAATTCTATAGTTTGGTGCTTCTATTACACTTGATCAGAGATACTCTCTTTATATTTCTATTTCTATACATTCCCCAATTTATTAGAAGTTGTGTAGCTTTATCTATATGTAACTTTATTTATGTAAATCTATTAGAAATTATATGTAACAAAATAACAGTCATGTAAACATGTATCTTCTCTCTCAACCTCTTGCTATCAGCTTCTCAATTTTTTCCCATTTAGTCTACTGCCAAACTATGTGTCTATCAAAGACAATTTACAAGTCTGAGTTAACAGCAACTCAGGTGTACTGATATCAACCTATCATAAGAATTTCAGTCTTCATCTATATGACACAAGACATTAATTCACACTTGTTCAATCATATTCATTTATAATAATATCTAACAATTAAAGACAATTGCTTATTATTCAAAGTGAAGATAGGGTCAAAAAAAGTGGAAAACAAAACATGCTAGTAATGATTTCCATAAGAGTAGTCTATTTAAAATTATACACAAAATCAATTAGGTTGTCCGTCTTTCTCATGCTCATTGTTTTTTCTCCCTTACTCTTTCTTGATAAGGGTGTCATTTACTCACTATTCCTCCAGTTTCCATGTGGCCTCCTTCCACACCCTTCTCCCCACTCCTTCTCCCAAGAGAATTTGGGATTTCACCTATTTCAATTGGAGACATAGGAGAACCAAATAGGGTGCTAGACTCAACACCTTTTGCTGGGGGTCCCAGCCTGTCATGAAATACAGAGTCTAGTCTACTCTCTGCTCTACAGTAAGGGATTTGTCTTCGAGGGTATCACTTGCAGTTTAACCTTGTGCCAGCAAGATTACACCCCACCCCCCAAATACACACCCATGTTCTGCACTAAGCATGATCTCCGTCTTTGTCATATCTATGTCATACCACAAAAAAACAGCAATCCAGAGAGTGAAAGAGATACTATTTGTTATCTCTCCTCCAAACCCACACCATTTCTCTCTTGATTTTCCAGTTCGTGCCATTTTATTCACTTCCTCCTCTAGTTACAAGTGTAAGTCTATTCTAGCTTACTATCAGTCCTGCTGTTAACCTTCTTTCTCTTTGTCCTCACAGTCATTTTCTTAGCATGAAATTTCTCAAAGTGTATTTTGTATTTGTTCTTTTGATGGCTTTCTCTCTCTTACTCTTCTAACTTCACTGAAATTACTTTTGGAAGAATCTCCAAAGTTCCCCAAATCCCGTGTCTTTTTAGTAGTCATCCTTCTAGATAAAAGCAGATTCAACCTTGGTTATTATCTTTCTGACGGAAAGACAATATTTTCAGTTATAGAGGAGCCCATGGTTTTGAGCACTATAGTCTAAAACTGGTTTCCCATTCTTTGCTTTGCAGAGAAAGTCCTAGTATTCTAGTGTAGTGAGTTGTGCCTTCATTTGAGAAAACACACTAACTTCCTGTGGAGTCTTTTGATAAGGGTAAGAAAAAAGCAGTCAGTTAAGGAGATTCTCTAGGTGTAGGTATGTCCCTGGTGTAACCACTTGGAATTTTGAAAGAACTGGTTGAAAGACATGGTGCTAGAGCAAGCACTCAATAAGCACCTCTTTGTTAAGCAGATTTTGGGGGGGAGAGGGTGTGGTGGGGAGACAGGGAGGGGAACCTAAGGGGACTCCAAGTGCATGGTGGAGCCCAATGTGAACTCAGTCTCATGACCTTGAGTTTATGACCTGAGCCAAAATCAAGAATCTGTGCTTAACCAATTGAGCCATGGGACTCCCCTATTAGCCAGATTTTTGAGATCTGTTCTCTGCAAAATAGCCAATTATTGCAGTCTATGCTCCTGAAGGAAGGCAATTGAGTATGCTTTAGAAATTAAAAAAAAAAATCATATTCCACCTCTTGGATTGCATTCTGAATGTCTGCTAGTTTCCTGTTTTCCTTCTAACACATTACATTCAAAAGTTTAAAAGAGAACCTTCAACTGCATCAATGATGGAGAATCTCAAATGATTTTTAGCAGGAACAAAGTTAGATAGATTGAACAGAAGCTAGCAGAGGATAGTTGGGGCCAGCAGCTCTAGCCATGGAAGAAAGAAACACTTCTTTCTGTGAGTGATTTTCCTAGGATTTATATTTTTGAGTCTCTTCTTACTGGATGTAGGTAAATATGAGTTTGTGGATATAGGGGGGAAAAGTCAAAGTTTTTAGATGCCAACCATGATTCTCAAGGAGCAAAGAACCTGGAGGCATGTGTGTGGTAAGCCTGTCTGTTTGCTGGTGTCTTAGGACCAAAGCCATATTAGGACCAAGCCACATGAATTTGTCTGACTGTCCCCCTACATCACGCTTGGAAACTTGCAGTAAAGACAACTGGTCAGTAGAAAATTCTTGGCTATATTGCTATGTCTTTCTGTCAGAGATACAAATAAAACCAAAAATAAAAATATATATTCTTTAGAGTTTCCTAATTAAAATTAAAAATTAGAGATGTACAGTATTCTTCTTAATTTTAATACCATGTATATTATATTTCATCTATTTGCCTCTGTAAAACTATAGCAAGCATGCCACTTTGAGAGACTTCACAGAATCTTACCCTTAATCCATTTTTCAATTGCCACACACAAAAAAGAAGTCTTCATTGGAAATGAACCTAAGTCTTCTGGTAACTTCTTCATTTAAAAAAAAGCAAACAAACCCCCCAAACTCCCAAAACAGTAACAACAACAAGAAACCTGAATATTCTTAACTTTCTGAAGTTGTCAGTACAATAAAACCATCTTTTGAGATTATTTTATATACATTATTTGATTAGTTGATCCATAACTGATGTTGTTGGTCTTTCAAAGTAAGTATATCAGCTTTGAGGTTTCTTTGTCTCTAAAAAGCAATAAATTATGGATCCTATTTTCTAAAATGAAACATGGCTATGTTACAATTTTTAATGAAACTGGATATTGTATTCTTAGTCTTGCTTCAGTGTTCATTTTGATTTTAAAATAAATATACTATCTAGAGACTGATGGAGTCAAACAAGAAACAGTTTCATGATAAAAGCAAAACAGATACATTTACCAGAAATTTTGATATTATTATGGTAGAGAGTTTTCAAAAAAGTAAAAATTAAAATTAATATTTATTTCAACTGAGGAAAGAGCGACTGACTGCACCCTTCTGGATTCCTTGCTCCTATAAAGTTTTAAGGAAACAAATAACAATTAATTCAGTCAACATGATTCTAAACCAAAATCTTTTTATCAGGTTTATTAATGTGTTTCAAAAAAAGGAAAGTAAGCTATTGACCAACTCCTAGGAAATTAATGAGTCTGTTGACAAAAATTGATTTCAAAACAATTCCAAATCATTCATCAGCCAAATGGCAGGAACTAATTCAAATACCTTGGTATTTGAGGATTTGGGAAAAGGTTTGGAAAATTTGATTGAAGTTTTCTATTTCCTCTACCCTTTTCTTATCCTTTCAAGCACTGAACTTTTTTTAATAGAAGCCAAATTCTCATTTTTTATTACGCATACCAGTGATTTTTAATCAATTTGAACCCTCTAGGGATTGCTATATTTATAAGTAAGAAATAAAGCCATTGTTGTAACTACTACACACTTTTTTTTTTTTCCTGGCTAAAATTAATAGCAATTCATTCATGTTTCTCTTATGTAACCATCATTTTATTGAGCGAATTCAGAAAGTTTTCTATGTGGATAGGTTTAATTTTCCTTAATTTCCTTAATTGCTCCTTTGCAAAGTAATGGTTTTGAAGTCATGAATGTTTTCATATAAACCATAATCTTTAAAAAATATCTCTGCTGATCAATCATACGACACAGATATAGATAAGCAATCTTTTTATTATTAAAATTATAAGATTTAATTTTATACGACTTTAGTGATTTTACTATGTATTTTTCTGATTGTGCATATAAAATTAAATAAGGTCTCTGGAGACATATAATTAAACTTTGAAGAGAGTAGTCTCTGTCCTAAAGTACTCTTCCAGAACAAAATGAAAAAATGAATTAAAATTTATTGGGCTTTTCAGAAATATTAAAAGTTATTGTCATTGATTTTATGGCCTACCAGTTTCCCATTAATTAATAAAGTTGCCTCTATTGAGGCCAATACATGAAAATAAAATCATTTTGTATATTTAAGAATCAGAATATCGTGGGCCAATCCTGTCTTCATCACCTACTGAATATGTGACTCTAGGCAACTTTTTTTTTTTTTTTTAAGATTTCATTTATTTGTTTGAGAGAGAGAGAGACAGAAATAGTGATAGAGATAGGGAGAAAGAGTACAAGTGGGGAGGGAGAGGGAGAGACAGTCTCCCCACTGAGCCCAATGCAAGGCTCCATCCCAGGACCTTGGGATCATGACCTGAGCCAAAGGCAGATGGTTAACCAACTGAGTTACCCAGGCACCCCTGTAGGCAACTTACTTAACATCACTCTTCTTCTTCTTCTTTTTTTTTTCTTCTATAAAATGACTTACCTCTTAGGGTTTGATGATTGAATAAAATGATATGAGGGGTTGACATATGGTAATCACTAACTTTTTGGTACCTATTATTGTTATTATATCAAAATCTAACTGAAATTAACATTTCTCATTAAGTGAGAAATTAAATGTTTAGCTGTCACAACCTAGTAATAATGTATTCATGTGGATAGCAATTTCCTTGTTTTGTCATTCAGCTTTCATAGAAACTCCAAATCCTGATAAATATCATCCATTAGACTCCTTGTATATCAAACAACGACTTTACGTCAAGAATATTAGAATAATCATCACAGACAAGCTATAGATATTCAATACTGAGCTTTATATATAAAATATCACATTTTGTAAGTTACCCTGATATTAGTTAGCTATTTGGGTACATCCTTTTGCAGAAGCCATTAACAATGCAAACAAATGTATTTTAAACATGTCTCTTAAAAGTGTCAGATAACAGAACAGCCAGTGGGTAACTCCTGGGCCAAAACTGTAAGGAAACCAGGATTCCAGATATGTAAGCAGGGCACATAGGAATAAATCCACTTCTACCTCAAGAAAAGATGGATGTTCTAAGCAGATTTGGGCTATACATCTGGTGGCCTTGAAGAACAAGAGGAACAAATTCAAGGAAGGTCCTAGACCTACTATGGTAGGAAAAGTATTAGAGACACCCCCAACCCCCATCATTGAACTAGGTCATCAAAGGTTTACACACTCAGAGGAAGGGTGACCTGAAGTAATTCTCTATTACATCTCCACTTCCTGTGGCCCTCTGGTTCTGAGTCTCCCTTGGCTCTGAGTTGAGCATAGAGGATAAAAAGGTGGACAACAGTAACCTTTGGATTTCCATCTCATCCTGGGATCGAGTATCCCAGTATCCTCCAACCCTGAACTTGCAATGAGGAATTCTTAGACTGGTAGTACCCCCAGAAACAAAGCCAAATCCTCCTGAGCAGAGTAACTTCATCTGATCCTTAAGAAGTACTATGAATTTTTTAATGATAGTCCCCTTTAAACATTTTATTTATTTATTTAATAACTTTTTAAAAGATTTTATTTATTTATTTGACAGACAGAGATCACAACTGGACAGAGAGGCAGGCAGAAAGCCTGATGTGGGGTTCCATCCCAGGACCCTGGGATCATGACCAAAGCTGAAGGCAGAGACTTTAACCCACTGAGTCACCCAGGTACCCCTGATAGTCCCCTTTTAATGTAACCAAGTACACAATGAAACAAAGCAACATGAGCCTCAACATGAGGGAAAAAAAAAAAAAGCAAACAACAATAACAAGAACAAGGAAAAAAACAGCAGAAACAGATTAAATTGGTTTCAAATAGAGTGCTTCCAAATAATAAAAGACTAGCTTTAAAATCTGAAAGAAGGGGGCATCTGGGTGGCTCAATGAGTTAGGCCTCTGCCTTTGACTCAGGTCATGATCTCAGGGTTCTGGAATCGAGCCCCAAATTGGGCTCTCAGCTCAGCGGGGAGCCTGCTTCCCCCCCCCTCTCTCCTGCCTCTCTGCCTACTTGTGATCTTTCTCTGTCAAATAAATACATAAAAAAATCTGAAAGAAATGAGAAATATAAAATATAACATAGCATAGTTTTTAAAAATCAAATTGACTTTCTGGAAATGAAAAATCAATGAACGATTATAAAAATCCCAGTGGTTGGGTTGAATATCAGAATAACATACATGAAGAGACCATTGATAATCTAGGATTGAAGTCAGAAATATTTATTCAAAATGATACACTTATGGAGCCAAAAGATGGAGAATATGGAAAAGAGATTATGGGACATGGCGGTTGTCAGTAAGTTACCCCATAAGCTTAACTGTAGTTCTAGAAGAATAAGGGAAAAACAGAATAGGTACAAAATTCAGAGATATTATAGTTGAGGATTTCCCGGAAATGATGACATACACCCATTCATAGATTCAAAATTTCAAGTGAATTCTCAGCAGGGTAAATAATAAAAAAATCCACACTGAGACGCATCACAGTGACATAGTAGGGCATGAATGACTGGAAGGAAGATCTTCCGAACCCCTGGAGATGAAAGGGACTGTTTCCTTCAGATGAGTGTCCGCTAGACTGTCTGATTATTTCTCAACAGCTGTAGTGTAATGCAATCAAAACTTCCATTCTAGAATACCAGACTTTGCAAAACACATGTCAAGAATAAGGACTAATTAAAAAAATGAGGTTGGGGGAAAGAGAGAGAGAAGGAGAAAAAGACAAAGAGAAACCAAAAAACCAGTTGAAACAAAAATCCTGGAAGGGTGTGTTAACAGCAGACCCTCATTTCAGTTGAAGGACCATGAGCTCAGCAGATGAAAAATGTGAGAAGCAAGAAAAATGAAGTGCAGAGAAAGTGGTAAATAGGCGCAAATCTGTATCAGGGTTTCTCAGTGCCAGGGTTATTGGCATTTTGAGCCACACATTCTTTGTTGTGAGGAACTGTTCTGTTCATTGTAAGACAATCAGCAGCATCCTAGGGTACTACCCACCAAATGCTGGGCGGCATCTCTCACCTCTCCCAGCCTCCCACTGATGACCCTCAATAATGTCACTAGACACCACCAAATGTTCCTTGTGGAGTGACATTGCCTCTGTTGAGAACAACGGATCTAAATGAATATTAATTTATAAGATAAATAATAAATAATTATTTATAATAATATTATTTATAAGATAAATAATAAATAATATCTTGTGGCTCAAAAATGGACTTGGAAACCCACAACTATATATAGATCAGGAATGAAAAAGGGATCTCATAGAAGAGAAAAAAAATTGAAATTATAAGGATAAGGATAAGGCCTAAGGAAAGGGAGGAAGAAAAGAATCATCATAGAGCAGGCAGGAGACAAGAAAACACCGATTAAGATGGGAGACTCAAGCCTGAATAAATCAGAGATTACATGAAAACATTACCTTTAATGGAATAAGTGATTCCATTTCCTGATTCATTAAGGGAATAAAATTGTATCTACAGACTGCCAATGAAAAACATTTCTAAAGCCAAAGGGCAGAAACAATTTGGAAGTAAAGAAAGAAAGAAAAGATGACTCTTGAATAAAGGAACCCCCCCTCCTCAAAAAAAAACCTGGTTATTAGACAAAACAGTTTTTAACCATCATGGATTAGTTAACATCTCTATCTGGTTTCATGTCTGTGATGCAATGGAAAGAGTCAGCCTTTGCTGCCCTTTCTTGATCTGTTTGTGCAGTTTGTTCTGCACATGTAAATCCAGAAAAGAAACACAGTGAAAGAATAACAGGATTTTACTATAGCCAGAAGCAAAACTGATAACAGTGAGGAGAAAACACTTTCAGCATTTTCTTACACCAAAACAGGCTGGCTTTCATCGTAGTGACAGAAATAAAAACATTTTAGACAATAAAATATTGAAAATCTGTTATTGAGAAAGAATTCTTCCTGGCTTGAAACGTTCTAAAATTAAAAAAAAAATCATTTAGAAATCTGTGTTAACGAGGTTTTGGTGACTCTACAATTATGACCTGTCTGTCTTTCTTTTTCCCTTAGGTTTGCACTTCTCTCTCTTTCACACACACAATAGTAAACAAGAACCAGCTTATGGAGACATTGTGTACTCCCTTAGAAAGAAATCTGAACCTGTTTAAAAAAATTGTTTAGCATAACCCCAACAGAATCATCTGCTTAATTTTATTTATTTTGGCAAAGATGCTGTCACAGATGTTCATTATTACACAATGAAAACGCTTTCACAGTGTAGTAGATGGGCGTCAAGTGGGTTGGAGGAGTGGTACATGAAGCAAAGAATCCCCGTAAATTTTCTAAGTAAGTTTATGTGTGACCAGGTTATGGGTTAGTAAGTGTATATTAGCACCTTGTAAGTATCTGGTGTCCTTTTAGAACACAGAGGTAAATTCACTGAACCCTATTAGGAGCTGTTGAGATAATGAAGCGATTCTGTTAATGGAAGAGGGACAGAATGGCACGTAGGTAAGAAGGCCTTTAAAGGCAGGTTTTGGAAGATCTGAGGAAGATAAAATGCCCAGGCTGCTCTTTTATCACTTTCTCACGCCAGTGTTCCTTCTTTTCAACCTGGGGAATTTGGGCCTTGAGGTTATAGTCTGTCTTCACATGGGAATTCTGCATGACCTTGTCAACTCTGAGAGCAGTACGATAAATAGCCCAGAGCTCTTAGGAATGACCGTGTTTTAAAAAATTCTATAAATAGACTTTGCTGTTAATTATTACTCTCAAGGCTGTCTAGTAAGTAAACAATGAAACTATCAACCTGAATAGCTAATTCCTATGCAGTTTCAAAGCCTCTCAAGTTTGGATCAACTTCCTTCCTCATACTTGGTATTGACAGAAATTCTTGGTTCTCATTCTGTATTACTGAAGTGCATATTTTTTTTAATATATATATATCCTTATGTTCTTTGCATGGCTAATAAAAGCTCTGTATATACAGGCAGCATCCCAATCTAAGGAATGCATCAAAATTGCTTCCTTACATTAAATATAATTTTTATGAAAGTCCACTTTTTGCGGGGCCATGTTGTATAGATGTGCTTAGGCTTGCTAAAATGCAATTTCAGTCATATATGATATTCTATTTTCTTTATTCCGATCTTGCTAACAGATATCTCCTTTGTTAGAAACACTAGATCTTTAGTCCCCGAAGGAGGATGTCTCCACTATTATGCACTCCGTGGACCTTCATCCTCTCCAACTCTTACCTCCCCAAACCTCAAGTCAATTATTTTACAAGAGCCTATTACATTTTAAAGCAGCTGATATCATATTCAGATACAATAACCACTGAATGATAATATTGAAACAATAAAGCCTTTGTTTAAAAGACTTGTTCCTACATAGCAGGGCTGGTGAAAGCATATGTTAGACAGAACTTCTCATTTAATAAAATTCATGGTAACTAAATCAGGCAACCGCTGTTACTACAGGCTACCTGCCAGGACATACTACACTTGTATGGAAACGGCTATGACAATGGTTTTCATTTAGATGAGTTCTGATCCTCAGGCCAAAACCATGTTTAGGCTCATGAAAGTATATTCACTCTCTCCCATGTATGTTCTGCACACAGTGATCATACTCACTTTCATCATCCTGATTGTCATTTCCCATAAATATGGAAAAATTGTGCTGTCCTCTCTCTTAAAAGATGATGAATTTGTTAATGTATTTTCTCTGAGTTGTGTTTCCGGAAATGCTGATTACTACCAAGTTAGTGTTGCTGTTATCACACTGCACAAAAGGCATGCTTCTGTCTCACGGTAAAAGAACACTTTAATTGGGCTCAGTATGTTTAAGAGCTCTGATACCTTGCCCCTGTCTCTCCCTGACACGAGTATATTTTGTTTTCTTATACTCCCAAAGGACTGGGAAGTACTCACATGTGTATCAGTTTAAGAATGAGGTAAGTTGGGGCATCTGGATGGCTCAGTGGGTTAAAGCCTCTGCCTTCCGCTCAGGTCATGATCTCAGGGTCCTGGGATCGAGCCCTGCATCGGGGTCTCTGCTCAGTGGAGAGCCTGCTTCCCTCCCTCCCTCTTTCTGCCTCTCTGACTACATGTGATCTCTGTCAAATAAATAAACAAAATCTAAAAAAAAAAAAAAAAAAAAAAAAAAAAGAGTGAGATAAGTCATCGGGAACGTGAATAATAATATTTTGAAATGTCTGGTAGAGGTGTTTTAGAAATTAGTTTTTATTGGTAAGATGCTTGAGACACTGAGAGAACAAGTGGTATGCTACTGTCTGAAATCCCTGTATTTCAAAAAGACAATGAGGTAAATATGAAAGAAGGTAATAGTAGGCTGAGGCTTATAATTGCATTAGGATATTATTTCTTCAAAATCAGATAATTCAATAAATGTGCAGATACTTTTGTTTTGTTTTGTTTTGGGCTCTATGCTCGGTGGTGGAGATGAAAGTAGTCAGCTTCCAGGGTTGATTTCTTGGTTATCAGTGTCTTTGTGTTTATTGCACATATAAGGCTGCTAGAACGTAAGCTTCACAAAAACAGGAATTCTTGTCTGATTGATTCACTGATTGACTGAGTGAGCATCTACAAATCGGCCTAGAAAGTGGCGGGTACTTGGTAATTGTTTGTTGAGTAAAGGAACAAACATATGTGTACTTTATGTTAATATTACATACCAGAAGATTTATTATACTGCACATACCATCGAGTTTCTTTCAGAGAGCAGTGAGGATGGTGTGTCTTGAGGAAGGCATACCCTAATCAACAGTTTCTCTCCACTGACATTAAAGATTGGCATTTATTTGACTTGTCTGAAGCTTTAAAGCATTGGTTAACACTTCTAAGAGAGTATATGTTCTGGGTGTAATACATAAGTGAAGAAAAGTCTCTGGGCTTCATCCATAAATGAAAATTTATCCATAAATGAAAATTAAAATCAAAGCTATTAAAATGCTGCTCCAATCTTGCAGTTGAAAACCAAACGTAGACTTGAAAATTAGTCAGACAATACTACTAGCAGCCCATCTGCATAGCGTGCTAAAGGGAGGAGGCAACAGAGACAGAAAACACGCCCTGGAAATATGTGAGAGTGTCCACAGCACAATACTCTGCTAAATGAAAACATTCCAGAAAATGATTACACTGTGTCATGTTCATAATAAGAATGGAATAAGCATAGGAGGCAAAGGGGGTAAATTAAAGTTATTTTTTTTTCTTTTCCCTACCATCTTCTTTTGTGAGAAAATGCAAAACACAGCCCATCTTGGGGAAAGTCAAAATCACAATAAAGAGTTATTATATAATACAAGTATACATAGTAAATGCAGAGTATTTTTTCAGGCATTTGCATTAAAGGGTAGAGGCAATGGATTTAGAACAGTGTGTGCTAGGGCAGCTTAAAAATAAAATTCAAAACATCTCCTCCCCCCACACACACCACTATAATAATGGAGGTTTACACTGTGTAAGGACTTCAGAGATGTGTTAGAAGTGCTTGTAGATTGTAAGGCAAAAAGGACCCTGTTAATTATCATTACGTGGGATAAAGCCCTACTCATAGCACGTGAGTAACAATTTTCTGGCTGTACACTTTCTTTCAAGAATATCTCATGCCGTGGGCCAGAAAAACCGCTCATCAGTGAACTGTGTCTCAGTTAGCAACACTCAGGAATGTTCTGAAGTTTTGAAACCTATCACGATGTACTGAGTGTGTTTAATTAACCCTATGACAAGTTTATGTAATTAAGCTTCTTCCCCATCTCTCTTCTTTTCTCCCACATAGAGTTTCCACATTTTTCTCCCTTCTTCTCAGTTTGATCATGAGATTAAACATATGGTAATATCTCCTTAAGAAGTTTGAGACGTCGTTCATTTACTGTTTCTAATCCCCGCTGAGAGGATAAGCCTCAGCCGGGTCTATTTTCTTGAAAAAAAAAAAAAAAAAATTACCTTTACATTAATATGGTAAAAAAAAAAAAACATATTTAAAATATGTTTATAGTGAGTGAAAGGGGTGAAACCGTAATCATCATACTCTACCTGCTTGCTTCATGCAGAATACATCAGAATAAATGCTTTATGGTTCTGTTAATTACCACGATGCTTATGGACATCGTCTGAATATTAACCTGAATAATGTTAGCAGATTTAGCAATGAAAATACAGTTAAATTTAAATTTCAGATTAGCAAAGAGTATTTTTTTAGTTTGTCTCAAATATTGCTTTGGGCATAATAATTCACTGTTTATATGAAATCCAAATCTAACCCATTTTTATCAGATAATACACAATGGAAGGGACTATTCTTAATGATATCAATCAGATTTTTCCTCTGCAAGGCAAAGAAAATATCACAAGGAGAGGACTCAGGGTATGATTAAGCCAGTATTATGACCGATTAATTGAGGCAAAGCTGAATTTTCTATGAGGAGAAATTTTTTTTTATTGACTTACTACCATCTTTATAAAAATCGAAAATACGCAAAACACATCAACAGTTATGGGCTGTGTCCGCGCAACTTCCATAGGACAACACAAAAGAACTAACAAAGAGCTAAAATTGTTGCTGAATTGAAAGCATTTTAATTTAACATTTTAATTTTAAAAGGTCCGTATTTACACAGTATGTTAAATGCTTCTGCATCTCATTTTAAATGCATGATAAATAAAGAACAAAGATCATGGTTGCCACAGATCTTCTAAGAGGGCTCAGCTGACGGTGCTCTGATTTCACTGCGGAAAGCACACCGACCACGACCACGGCAATAATGCTACTTTCGAATTCTGCTCCCTCCCTTTCAGGCAGTCCCCTTCCAGGAAACTAAGGCTTTGCGCCGGGGCAGTGCCGGGGCGCAGGGAGGTGGCGGCGCTGAGCCCTTTCACCCCTTGGCCGGAGGCTTTCAAGAACCTCACAGCAAGAGGAAGCCTCCGTGTGTGCAGACGATTAGAAGACACAACACGTCCCAGACACCCGTGTCCTACTGAGACAACGCCAGAAGCGGACCTGAATATTAGCACAATACGGACAGGTTGCTGTAATGAAAGTCTGTGTGCAACATGTCCCTAGTGTACATTGTTTGACTATAGAAATTCATTTCAGGGGCACCTGGGTGGCTCAGTCGGTTAAGCTGCTGACTCTTGATTTCAGCTCAGGCCATGATCTTGGGATGGTGCGATCCAACCCTGATTCAGGCTCTGGGCTGGGTGTGGGGCCTGCTTCGGATTCTCTCTCTCAGTCTCCCTCTGCTCATCCCTCTCCCTTTCCCTCTCTCAAAAGAGTGAAAAAAAGACACTTGTTTTATTCAACAAATATTTATTGCCTGTTCTTTGTCAAGCACTGTAAAGACAACTCGTGGCATTTTTAAGATAATAAAGAAAAAGGAATTTAAAATTGAGATGTATGCATACTTCCCTGAACTGACGATGTGACAATGTTAGTACATATCAGTTCATAACTAAACACATGACCCTTCTTCCTTTTTCTTCATTATGAATTTTCTTTGCATATACTACTTCCCATCTATATGAAGATGGGTGATGTGATCAAGTATTCTGTTTGTTGAATTTCTAGAACTCGGATAGGCTGCACTACATTATTCATTTAATTACAACCTGTTCTAGATGTTTTTGACCTTCTTGTTGTACGTATATAAGCTTGCCTCACACAAAAAATAAAATTTTCTTAATTATTTTGCTTTCCTTTAATAACTTGTGGTATCTGTTTTATTGAATGAAGCATAAGCCTTGAGGAAGATTTCAATTTGCTTGGAAATTTTTCTCAGAAACTTTCAAGGTCATTGAGGTCAGCTAATATTTACTTCAAGTTATTCTTATAAGAATAATCATGGGGCCATGTAATCAAGTGGTAATCAAATAATAAGAACAAGAAGAATGAAAGTAACAAAGAATTAAATAATCCCAGGTAATAAGGGGAGCTTCTCCTGGCGTTGTCTTTAATTTTTGTATTCAAATGAAAGCACACACATTCCTTCCAGTTGGAGCAGCGTGGAACCTCCAAGTTGAAAAATTGCACTGCGTCTCTTAAGTGTGAGTTAATATATAATGATGATTCATACTGATTGTTTTTAATTGTGATGATCTCAGCAATGACTGAAATATCCAAAGGAAACTGCTTTTACCAACACAAAGCATTATTAACCACCATGATCACATTAATGTACTTATTCAGGGAAGTGGTGTCGACACTTCTTTTGCGCAGACGCCTAATCACATGCTCTGTTTGGTGACTTGCCTATGAAATTGGCAAATCCACATGTATTTTTTTTTTCTTTTGGTACCTACCCCCATACCTTCCCTTATTTATTTTGTCATGTTTCTAATGAAATCTTGAATGTCCTTTAAAAAGTGGCTCATTTTTATGCGTTCTTGAAGATATTCCAGTCTATTCATTATCCTTTTACCTAAGCAACCCTTGAATGACAGGATGGATCATGGGTAAATGGACTCTGCCTTTTATAAATCATTAATAATTTAAATTAGTTTTTGTGAGAGGGACGGAAGAAAAGACACATGTTGATTAAGTCTGAGTAAAATAGAGAGCGACCTGAAACGTGGGGAAGCATTTTTGGGGGAAGCTTTTGACCCTAAACACAAACCAAAAGGAGATAAATCCTTTGCTGGGGTTTGAAGTAGTGTGGCGTCTGAGCAACGTGATAAATGTGCTGATATTTATAGAGGCCCCAATTAGAGCCAAGATATCTTAATGCACTCCTTGGCATCTCAGAGCACACTTACTCTATACCAAGGACTTTCAGATTTACGGTGTGAAAGCAGTCTAGCATATGGGACACGGTTCTTTCTCAACACTTTCCTCCAGCATTTGTGCAGACATGCTCTTTTGTTTTGATCAACCCTTTCTTAGCTATTTGTAGACTACATCGTATTTTTTTCCCCAAAGTCTTTCAACTATTTTCTTCTCATTTTTATCTTCCATTATCCATTTGAAACAGGAAAGGTTTTATGCCCATTTAGCTACTCACAACAGTTGTTCTTATGTATAATTAAGCAACCTATGATATTTTTCCCTGCAGCACCGAGTGTAGCTACTTACTTTTAATTATTTTCAAGAGAGAGTGGGTGAGGGGTGTGGAGAAAACATGTATGCTAACGTTTCTCCTATGTTCTTGGTGACATTCACAGTGTATTAATTTTTGCTAAGAAGAGTACTGTTTAAAAAAGGATAAAAATTGACTCACATAACTAATACTTCTTGAGAATCACTAACATGTGTGGTAACCATTTCAGTTAAAAGACACTCTCAATCACAAAATGACTAAAAACCTAGAGACTGTTTCTGAATTGAGTTTGCTTAGAATTTGATGTGGTGGCCAGTCATAGTATTTGCCGTATCACAGTAATCAAAGTCATGCTGTTTGGAATATTTTAGGTGCTAAAAATGTCATAAATGGAGAGAAGCCAATTGTTTCATGATGTATGCATCTTAATATTTTAAAATGTTTTGACTGTTTTGAAATTGTTTTCACTGAAATGACATTTTTATAATTATATTGAATCTGTGTATATAAATTAACATATATGGTTAAAATAACAGGAATAAATAAAATAAGCAGATTTGAGGAAAGTGTAATTGACTTGGGAGCTAAAGTAAAATGAATAGGGAAATAGTGTGCAACAAAGTAGCTCAAGATGTCTTATAGGGGGAAATAGATAGAAGTAACCAAATTGATTACATTGAGTTCTACTAGGAGAGCTTCTACTGAATTTATATATATATATATATATATATATATATATATATATATATATATATATGAAAAATGCAATGTCATTTTCCAAGGATACATACTTAATATTTTAGATATTCCTTTTCAGATGTAGATAGCTATACTTAGCTCATATGTGTCAATATTATTCTGTCAAGCAGTAGACTAAATAATGGATCTTATCTAAATATCAAGGCAATTAGATGCTGTTTGGAAATGCCACTTTGCCACCTAGTCAAGTAGTAATTGAAGCTGTAGTTGAGTAATAATATTCCGTAGAGTAAGGACACAACTGAATGCTGAGATATTTTATTTTTCTTCATATTCTAACTACATTACCTGGGGAAAAATACTTTCAGACTAGAATATTCCTTAGTGGCCCTCATATCTCCATCAGAGTCATTAAACTTAGATTTACTGGATCAAATTTAAAAAAAACTTTTTATTATTGTAATAATATATTGACATCATCATAAGATTATATCCAAAGCATATTATTATTAATATTATAAGGAATGATTAATATTTCAATATGTCTGATAAGTTAAATAAAATCCCTATTAGAGTAAATATTATGGAAAGTTGGAAATGTATAGAAAAGCAAAAAACAAAAACAAAAATAAAAACAGTAACCTAGAGTCTCACCATCCAAATTATAATAATGATTACTATTTTGGCATCTAGGCTTTTTTTTTTTTTAAGTATTTATTTATTTGAGAGAGAGAGAGAGAGAGCTAGAGCATGACCAGGGTGAGGGCAGAGGGAGAATCAGACTCTCCACTGAGCAGGGAACGCCATGCTGAACTGGATCCCAGGACTCCTGGATTATGAACTGAGCTGAAAGCAGATGCTTAAACGACTGAGTCACCCAGGCGCCCTGCTGTCTAGTCTTTTAGTAATTTTCTGTGTGTTTGTGTGTGTTAACAATGCACCATTGGCCCATGCAGCAGTTTTGCTACATCATAGTTACCACCGCTTGTTTGTGGCACAGGAATATATCTCAGTGTCCTATGGTATTGAAAAGCTCAGGTTCCGGTATCTGACTGCCTGAAAGGCGAACTTCTGATTTCCTCTCTTGCTAGTAGGTAGCCTGGGCAAATAAAGCTTCTCCTAAGCCTCAGTCTCCTCATTGCCACCATGAGAATAAGAGAATAATAGTAACATCTAGCTGGTAGGTCTAAATTGGGGTGACCCTTGTGAAATATTTGGTTCAGGAAATAATAATTTTTTTCTTTCAATTTAAAGCTTAGTGAGCCATCATTTTTAGATGCTTAAGTTAAACACACTGTTGTTTCATGAAAAATTCTTTTATAAGTTAGGGGGAACATGGACATGTTGATGGACTCATTTTCAATCTTTGTCATAGTCCTTTATGCAATCAATTAAATCATGAAAGGAGGAACTTCACAGTAAACAAAACACAAAGGTAACTACCATTTCAATGACAAATTTTCCATTTAAGTGGACTTACTTTCTTCTAAGTTACATTTATTCTTTTTAAAAGAATATATATTGGGAAAAAGAAGAGCATGTCTTGAGTATTTAGAATTTGAATTTCCAGAATGTGATGAAGGTTTTCAACTGGTTACTAAACCTATGTTGATTAAAATAAAAAAAAACAACAACGGATTAATGGGGCATAAAACATTTTTTAAAGTTGTCATTCCTGATCTCACTAACACAGTGGTTAATATTTTACTGACTTAAGTGTTTTTCCTGTTCACGCTTATTGAGTCTCTTAAGTCCCACGATTCAGGGAAATTAATTAACTGAAAGAGTTTCTATTTGCATGCATGTCACTCCTGGGAATTAATGTGTCTACAGTAAAATCCATGTCAGTTTTTATACCGACTAGTATTACCAGACAAGGTTGAGTCATACAATATCCATTAATTTTTAAATGCCTCAATAACATATTATAGAACCGGGAACTTCAGTCTTTTTCAAAGATTACATGCTAAAATCCTCTTGGGGATTTATAGGTTGAGTTTGTGAGTATCACAACAAATGATGGTTTCCAATTTCTCCTCCCTCTATAAAACCATAATTGGCATGAAATTTTCAAGGACGTCTTTCCCTTCCCATCTTCATAACCATATGAATTTCTTTAGTCCTGTGGGTCTTTGCCTCTTTCAAGTGTCCCTTTTCTCAAGTGTTTTATAGAATATGAAAAATCTGGAAGCACCATTTTAAAGTATGGGGAACATTAATAATCTCAGCCATCTTGATTCATGTTTGAGGGTCCAAACAATTAATATTCTTGCCTTTGTTTACAATATTTTTATTTGGAAGGCTGATATGAGATTACTATGATCAACAGCTCAAAAATCCAAGCTGTAATTGGCAAAGAAGATATCTCAGTTAAAAATTTGGTGTGAGAATGCCTCAATCTTTGATTATTAATTTACTCAACTCTATGCCTCTTGAATGCTATTTTATTTTTCTTGATATTCTAACTACATTACCTGACCCATAATATTGGTTTGATAAATATTTGTTGAATAAGTGAATGAGAAAATACATCAATTTCCTAATCCAACTTTTCATTTGAATAAGAAATCCTTTTACTATCCTGACAAATTAGTATCCAAATTATATTTAGATTTCATGGCTTCAATCTCACTATGCCACAGATTTTTTCATCCTGCCTCTGGGTACAGATCTTATTTCTTCACTGTTTCCTGGAAGATATTGGGCAAAGAATTCAAATGCTTCAAAAGTCAATTTTGTTACCTGTACATTTATTAGATGGCTGTAATGTTCCCTTCAAGACTATTACGAGAATTCATTTATTAAGCATATAGGAAACACCTGAGTGTAGCATTAGGCTCCCAGTTTGTGCTCTGAATATTGTGATTAAATGCCAAGTGGACCTTTTCATTCACTCAATCGGCTGGCTAGAACAAATATTCCTGTTGAGACCCTGCAATTCTTGCAAAACTTGTTTTTTTTTTTCCCCCTGAATCTTTCATTGACTTTGTTGTTATTGAATGAAGAGATATGCATCCTTATTACAACTGACAGGTCATTCTGAATCACACAACTTGGGAAATGAGTCATTTTCTTCCTGAAGAAATTTTTGGTATCATATCACTTCCTGTTCAAATAACTGATTTCTTTTCATGTCACTTTTCAGTTTGGATCATTCTCTCAAATCCATGATTTCTTTCTTGCTTCCTTTTTTAGTTTTCTGGATTACAAATGTAAATTTTAAAAATGTTTTTCATTGTTTTCAAAAAAGATTCATGGACACCAGGAGCTGGTAGCAAAAGATGTTTTCTTTTTAACTTTCTTTTTATATTTAGTCAAAATTTTTCTTATACATAGATTTTTAGATGAAACATATCTCATGGATACTAAGCTCTTTTTTCCCCTGACATATAATGGTACTAATGGGAAGTCTGATGCCATTCTCATTTCTCATCCTCTTTTTCCTGAAGATTACTTTTGGTCCCATTGGAATATGTTTTATGATTGTCTTCTTATGCGAAGAATTCTGAAATTTCACAGCTCTTGTCTTTGGTATTTACCTTTTCTCATTTTTCCTGTAATTTGTGAAGTTCTTTGATATGTCCTTTGCTTAGAGATTCGTGTTACATTATCTCTGTGGCAATTTATACCTACTAATGATCCATCTTCTTTTTTTCTGGTTCTCTAAAGGTCTGGAACATTTGGATATAACTGATAACTAACACTTTCTATTTCTTGGTTTTTTAAACTTAATATTCTGGAAGATATACTTCTCTTCTAGATTACTAACCCAGGATTGCCCATTTTATTAAATATTCTTCTTGATCCTGTTCAATTAATTTTGGCAGCCATGCTTTCAAGTTCCAAAGTTTTCAAATTCCAAAGCTTTCTAGTTCCTTATTCCTTGTTTGCTTATTTTTCTATTTTAGGGCAGCTTGTTTTTATTTTAGGCATGAAACATCCTCCAAATCTCTCTGATGTTACTAACATGGATTTTATCTATCTATCTATCTATCTATCTATCTATCTATTCATCTATCATCATCTGTCTATCCATCATCTATCATTTATTGAATTCTTTTTTAACTAAGAAGGATTTTAAAAAGATATTTCTATTTTTTGCATTTCTCTATTTCTTCTGTGATCAGTTGTTTTACTCTGATGAGATTTTTACCACTGGCGAATCTCAGGTATCACTATACTTGTGAATTAGCTGCTAAACTGATGACTCTCTTTGCCAGCAGGGTGTACTCTGTAGTTTGTAAATCTGTTGCCCTAAAAGTGCCTTCCTGTGTGGGGAGAAGCCTAACAGTGAGACAGTCCAGTTGCCAGGCCAGTCTCTCTTTAGATTAAAGCTGTTCTTTAGAGTAGGAAGACTAGCAATGACCATAGGGTAGAGGACTTTACTCTGGGGGTGAAGCACTTTGGTTTATTTTGTTCTGGGTAGAACAGCTCCTCCTTCCCTAAGCTCCACACCCAACTCCATTGAACACATTCAGAGCCACTTCTCCTGTTTTCTGCCTCTCCTATCAACCACCACAACTGCCATTGGGTGACCATCCAGGACAATCATCTGCTCATACTGAAGGTGAGATCCTTAGCTGGGAAGAGACCTTAGCTAGCTACTCTGCACTTACTGAGAAAAGGATGGTGGCTGAATGACTCAGCAGCCTTGCTCCATGGGCTTTATCAAATTCTGGCAAGATCACCTAGAGGTATCTCTTGTTCTCTGTAATTCATAACTCCAGATTTAAAACCTCTTCATTTTATTTTTTCACTACTGAGAACAATTCCACTCACCTGTAATCTTCACCCATGCCTATATTAAGGTGTGATTTCTTTGATCTAGATTATATTTCTATTCAACTCTATTTCTCTATTGTCTTGTAAACTTTTGTTGACATTTCATTTCTGCTTAAGTCTGACATTGTTTTCACTTTTATCACTCTTACAGTTTTATTATTTTTTTTTAGTTTATGTTTATTCTAATTTAAATAGTATATTGAAAAAAGATTTTTACAGTATGTTATGTTATAAAAGAAAATGGTGTATTTTGCAAATATGTTTTGGATACAGACAATGTTTCAATGTTGACATAGAGTATATCAGTCTATTGTTTTGGCAAGAAGATCCTATAATCAAAGGGAGTTTAGGAAAGTGGGAGATTGAACCAAGTTTAAGGAAACCAGTTTAAGGTGGAATGATACCCTGGGACTACTAAAAATGATAATAATTTTACATACTAAGCCTTAATTAAGGAGCCCTCAAGTGGCAAAGGAAAGAGTAGTTCCTAGAACTCAGAAGAATGATGAAAAGATTTTCTTATAGGATCTGTGGCGATTGATAGAAGGACTGAGTCAACCCACATGAAGGAAATGAAATAAATACTTCCTCTCACTCCTCTTCCCCCTTCCTCTGATCTGGTGATGCCCATGAGCTGAAACTAATTGATAGTTAGAAAGTGAGAGAGTTCATTGATATCTCTTATATAGGTCAACCTCCAAAAAACACAAAGGATAGAAAAATATGGGGAGTGGTTTGGACAAACAAATGGGAAATATCCAGCAGGGCTCATCCTTCTTCATCCACTCTTTGCCCAGATGAAATATTATGTGCTCAACAGAGGGACCATGCAAATCCCCATCAGCATGTTGATAGCAGTTTAGTGATCTACCCACTTGAATCTTAAAACAGGAGGACCACAAGCATGCCCATATAAAGCAGGAAAGTGAGGAAGAAAGGGAAGCAAAAAATTAATAATTTAGATAACATTTTACTGCTGTGTTTGCATTTCTGATGCTAGATATGGACGCAATTTGGTAATTATAGCCTCCTTTCTTCGCTACTCAGTTCATTTTTGTTTGGTGTTTGATTTGTTTGTTTGCCCTACTTCTGCCAGCCTCCATACCTATATGGAATTCTTTAGCTGGTGAGATGATCCGGCATCCTCTGGGTCCATGCTGTTCTGTCGTTATGGTGTCGATGTAATTTCCATTGATCAGGGATCTTGGGAAATGAAGTATCAAGAAGCACCCAAACACAACTCCTGTGTTCCACACATAGACCTTTCTGTCTCGACCATGTAGCAGGAATTCAGTTGCACCTTGATGATTAGGCTTAATTGCTTCAGTAGTTACTCCTTCTCTTTCTATGGGCTCAGTATTTTGGGAAGCCCTGAATGGCTAATAGGAAGTTGCAGCTTCCAATTAAATAGACAATGACTGTATTTCCTAATTGAAGCATTTCTTTCTTAAAGAATATAAGTTCAGGGGCCTCTGGCTACTCAGTCAGTTGATCATCTGATTTTTGATTTCAGCTCAGGTCATGATCTCAATGTCATTATATCAAGCCCTGAGTTGGGCTCTGCCCTGGGAGTGGAGCCTGCTTAAGATTCTCTCTCCCATTCCCTCTGCCCTGCCATCCTGCCTTCCCACTCACTCACTCACTCTCTTTCTCTAGGGGAAAAAGGAAAAAAAAAAAAAAAAAAAAAGACTGTAACTCCAAACCCATTTAACCTAAGTTTGTAGGGACTGGAAATAAAATTATTTTCAGTGAGTAACTTTGATAATAGCAAAAAAGTTTATTCTTAACTCTGTATTTTAATTGTTTCCCATATATTCTGGTTATGGGAGTGATGGCTCTGTATATGAAGTGCAGGTTTAAATCCTATAACCTGTCCTGCAGGATAAAACTTCAACCTTGCAAACTGTTGTTTTTCATTTGGTGGGTTAATTGTGTCCTTAGTTGGTCATGGCATTTTTGCATTAAGGCAGTAGCTCTTGGGTTATAGGCATGTGCTAAGGCCAGTGAAATGTGTCACTGAGTCCATTGTCCCATTTCCTTCACTTTAAAATGTGTCTCTTTTTTGGGCATGATATTGTTTGGGGCTCCATGGTAGTGGACAAAGTTAACAATGGAGATACTTTCAGGGGCATAGTAGATAGAGAAAAGTGGAGTAGATCTGTAGAGGCAAATGGCAAACATTCTAGCACACACAAGGAGACTTTGCTGGTTGGAATGAAGAAGGAGGAGAAGGAAAATGAAGAAGAGGGAGAAGAAGGAAGAGAAGGGAGGGGGAGGGAGAGAAGGAATACTGGATTAAAAGTTGTTTATTTTTTTTATTTTTTAAAAGATTCTTATTCATTTGTTTGAGAGAGAGAGAGAGCACATGAACAGGGGGTAGGGGCAGATGGAGAGGGAGAAGCAGACTCCCACTGACCAGGGAGCCCAACCCTGGGCTCGATCCCAGGGTCCTGAGATCATGGCCTGAGCTGAAGGCAGGTGCTTAATGACTGAGCCACCAATGAACCCCTAAAAGATATTTAGAAAAAAAAAATTCACTATGAGAGAAATGCAGAAAGGTTATCATTAAGAGAAGAATTTTCCCCCATTTGGCTTTTTTCCCTTATCAGAGAAAAAGAGGGCAATGTGGAATTTGGTTAAAAAGCAAATCTTAATGAAGAAGGAGTAATAATAAGTTAAATCTTTTGAACTTCTAGAACATCATCATGGGAACTCATATCTACCATAAGAGCAATATGATCTTTGCTATCTTAATTTCTCTGTTAGATTGCTGTGATTAAAGAAGTTGTCCAAGAAGTTATCCTCAACTAGTGAAAAAAATCTGTCATTTAATAACTGAGTTCCTTCCTTGTGCCATATACTACCTGCAAGTACCAGTGATAATTACTGTGTGCAATTTGTGATGTGACCAAAGGGAAAAAAGTTGTCTCAGAGTGCTAGGATGGGAAGGAGAAGTGTCAGGGTGAGTTCAGAGAAAATTTCACAAAATATTTGACTATTGGGGTCTAAAAGGTATTATTCTAATAAGGAGTAAAGAGCAAAAGGGATTATAGGCAGAGATGAAAGCAAATGAAATTGTTGAGAATTATGAAATATTTAGTCCACTAGTTTGGTATGGTCCCCAAATATTAGGTGAGAAGGAAAGAGGTCAGAGGTAAGGCTTGGGAGGATAATGATGGAGACAGGAGGCTGATGGAAATTACCTGTATTTTTCTTCTCATTATTATGCATGAATGGTTGGTATCTGAACTTTCTTAGGCTCTATATTCATGAGCATAAGATAAGGCACAATAAAATTCTGGATCATACAACAGTCATTATGTTTATAGTTAGATATCTATTGTTGAGAATCATCTGCATCTTTAGCAGATGATTTTAATTTTAATGGAATCAAATTTGGTGCAAGTTCAAACATATTATATTTCTAAATAATATATAGATCTGGGTCATATTAATTACTGACTAAAGAAGTTATTATTGTATTATTTCTCAAATGAATTTAAAATTATTTCAAATGTACAGAATATACTCACATACCCAGTATTAGACTGAGTTATTATCCTTTTTTATAGATTTATTTATTTATTTTAGATAGAGAGAACATGAGGGGAAGGGACCGAAGAAGAGGGAGAGAATCTTAAGCATTCTCCACCCTGAATTTCCTGACATGGGACCCGACCTCATGGTCCTGAGATCACAACCTGAGATGAAATCAAGAATTGGATGCTCAATTGACTGTGACACCCAGGAACCCCTACACTGAGCTATTATCTGTTAGTAATAGTGTCCAAAATAACATGTACAATAACTTAGAGATTTGAGGCAGAGAGAATTTGGAACATTGTATAAGAATTTGAATCTAGGGAGAGGAGTCAAGATGGTGGAGAAGTAGGAGGCTGAGACTACATCAGGTAGAAGAAAATTGGCTAGATAGCTTATCAAACCATTGCAAACACCTACAAATCCAATGGGAGATAGAAGAGAAGAAGAACAGCAAAACAGAAAATCAACCACTTCTGAAAGGTATGACCGGCAGAGAAGTGAATCCAAAGTGATGGGAAGATAAACCGTGGGGGGAGGGGCTGGCTCCCAGCAAGCGGCGGAGCAATGGAGCACTAACTCAGCACTTTTAAAAGTCTGTTCCACTGAGGGACATCACTCCAGAGGCTAAACCGGGGTGAAGCCCACGTGGGGTCAGCATGTTCCCAGGTCCCGCAGGGTCACAGAACGATCGGGGGTGTCTAAGTGTTGCAGAGCTTCCAGGTATTAGAGTGGGGAAGCCAGCTACAGAGACAGAGTCGAGGAGTGAACTCTCAGCTTGGGGTTACCTTGAACCAGCTGCAGGCTGGGTGAGCTTGGAGCGCAGCTGGAGGCCAGGGAGACGGGAGTGATTGAGCGGTTTTCTCTGAGGGCGCACTGATGAGTGGCACCCTGAGCACTCTTCTGGGCCAGAGACTGGGAGGCCACCATTTTCATTGCCGTCCTCCAGAACTCTACAGAAAGTTCTCAGGGAACAAAAGCTCCTGAAAACAAACCCGAGTGGATTACTTAGCCCAGCCCCTGGTAAGGGCGGTGCAATTCCTCTGGGGCAGAGATCCTTGAGAATCACTACAACAGACCCTCCCCTCAAAAATCAAAAAGAAATCCAGTCAAGACCAAGTTTACTTACCAAGGAGAGCAGCGGAATTCCAGAGGAGGAGAAAGCAAAGCACGGAACTCATGGCTTTCTCCCCATGATTCTTTAGTCTTATAGTTAATTTAATTTTTTAATTTTTATTTTCTGCTAAATTTTTTTTAACTTTTACCCTTTTTTAACGTTTCTTAACTAGTTTATCTTAACAATACCTTTCATAAAAAAATAAATAATAATAATCTTTTTTGAACCTTCATTATTATAGTCATATTTTATCTTTCATTGTATCTAACCTTAATTTTTGTATACACATAGAGTATTTTCTTCTAAAGAATTTGAGTACAACTTCCTCTAATAGATCAAAATATATCCTAAAACTAGCTCCGGGCTTGTTCTAGTCTTCAGCCTGAGCCTGAGCCTGAGCAAGTTCTCTCCACTTTCTTTTTCTTTATTAACCCAGCCAACTTACTTTATCAACTCATTTTTAGAAATTAAAAAAAAATTTTTTTCATCTTTATAGGCATATTCCATCCCTTCATTGTGTTTACCCTTATATAAATTTTTCATTTTAAAATTTTGGGAGGTAGTTTCTTCTAAGAGACCAAAATACTCCCAAAATTAAGTGGGTGACCCTGTTCTAGTCATCAGTCTAATATATATATATATATATTTTTTCTTTTTTATATTTTTTCTTTATTTGTTTTCTTTTTTTAATTTTTTTAACTTCTTTTCATCCCCTTTCTCTCCCTCCGCCCCCACAATTTGGGGTCTCTTCTGATTTAGTTAAAGTGCATTTTCCTAGGGTCTTTGTTAGCCATTTATTTATTTATTTATTTATTTATTATTTTTTTTAAAGATTTTATTTTATTTGTTTGACAGAGAGAGATCACAGTAGACGGAGAGGCAGGCAGAGAGGCAGGCAGAGAGAGAGAGAGGGAAGCAGACTCCCTGCTGAGCAGAGAGCCCGATGCGGGACTCGATCCCAGGACCCTGAGATCATGACCTGAGCCGAAGGCAGCGGCTTAACCCACTGAGCCACCCAGGCGCCCCAGCCTTTTATTTTTTATTTGCTCCTTCATATACTCTTATCTAGACAAAATGACAAGGCACGAAACTCACAAAAAAAAAAAAAAAAGAACAAGAGGGGTGCCTGGGTGACTCGGTGGGTTAAAGCCTCTGCCTTTGGCCCAGGTCATGATCCCAGCATCCTGGGATCAAGCCCCACATCAGGCTCTCTGCTCAGAAGGGAGCCTGCATCCTCCTCTTTCTCTGCCTGTCTCTTTGTCTGCTTGTGATCTCTGTCTGTCAAATAAATAAATAAAATCTTTAAAAAAAAAAAAAGAACGAGAGGGACCTAATCAATACAGACATTAGTAATATGTCGGATCTAGGGTTCAGAATGATGATTCTCAAGGTTCTAGCTGGGCTCAAAAAAGGCATGGAAGATATTAGAGAAACCCTCTCTGGAGAGATAAAAGCCCTTTCTGGAGAAATAAAAGAACTAAAATCTAACCAAGTTGAAATAAAAAAAGCTATTAATGAGGTGCAATAAAAAATGGAGGCTCTCACTGCTAGGATAAATGAGGCAGAAGAAAGAATTAGTGATATAGAATACCAAATGACAGAGAATAAAGTAGCTGAGCAAAAGAGGGACAAACAGGTACTGGACCATGAGGGAAGAATTCGAAAGATAAGTAACAACATAAGATGAAACAACATTAGAATAATTGGGAGTCCAGATGAAGAAGAAAGAGAGAGGGGAGCAGAAAATATATTGGAGAGAATTATTGGAGAGAATTTCACAAATATGGCAAAGGGAATAAGCATCAGAATTCATGAGGTACAGAGAACCCCCCTCAAAATCAACAAGAATAGGTCCACACCCCATCACCTAATAGTAAAATTTACAAGTCTTAGCGACAAAGAGAAAATCCTGAAAGCAGCCTGGGAAAAGAAGTCTGTAACATAAAATGGTAAAAATATTAGATTGGCAGCAGACTTAACCACAGAGGCCTGGCAGTCCAGAAAGAACTGGAATGATATATTCAGAGCACTAAACGAGAAAAACATGCAGCCAAGAATACTATATCCAGCTAGGCTATCATTGAAAATAGAAGGGGAGATAAAAAGCTTCCAGGACAAATAAAAACTGAAAGAATTTGCAAACACCAAACCAGCTCTACAGGAAATATTGAAAGGGTTTCGCTAAACAAAGAGAGAGCCTAAAAGTAGTAGATCAGAAAGGAGCAGAGACAATATACAGTAACAGTCACCTTACATGTAGGCAATACAATGGCACTAAATTCGTATCTCTCAATAATTACCCTGATTGTTAATGGGCTAGATGCCCCAGTCAAAAGACACAGGGTATGGATAAAAAAAACAAAACCATCTATAAGTTGCCTACAAGAAACTCAGTTTAGACCTGAAGACACCTCCAGATTTAAAGTGAGGGGATGGAAAACAATGTACCATGCTAATGGACATCAGAAGAAAGCTGGGGTGGCAATCCTTATATCAGATAAATTAGATTTTAAGCCAAAGACTATAATAAGAGATGAGGAAGAACACTATATCATACTCAAAGGGTCTGTCCAACAAGAAGATCTAACAATTGAAAATTTCTATGTCCCTAACATGGGAGCAGCCAACTATATAAACCAATTATTAGCAAAATCAAAGAAACACATCAACAATAATACAATAATAGCAGGGGACTTTAACACTCCCCTCACTGAAATGGACAGATCATCCAAGCAAAAGATCAACAAGGAAATCAAGGCTTTAAATGACACACTGGACCAGATGGTCATATATTCAGAACATTTCATCCCAAAGCAACAGAATACACATATCTTCTCTATTCTGGAACATTCTCCAGAATAGATCACATCCTGGGCCACAAAACAGGTCTCAACTGGTATCAAAAAATTGGAATTATTCCCTGCATATTTTCAGACCACAGTGCTCTGAAGCTAGAACACAATCACAAGAGGAAATTTGGAAAGAACCCAAATACATGGAAACTAAACAGCATCCTTCTAAAGAATAAATGGGTCAAACAGGAAATTAAAGAAGAAAAACTTTATGGAAACAAATTATAATGAAAACACAACGGTTCAAAATCTGTGGAACACAGCAAAGGCATCCTGAGAGGAAAATATATAGCAGTACAAGCCTTTCTCAAGAAACAAGAAAGGTCTTAAATACACAACCTAACCCCACACCTAGACAGAAATCATAAAGATCAGAGCAGAAACCAATTAAATAGAAACCAAGAAAAACAATAGAACAAATCAACGAAACTAGGAGCTGGTTGTTTGAAAGAATTAATAAGATTTATAAACCCCTGGCTAGACTTATCAAAAAGAAAAGAGAAAGCACCCAAATAAATAAAGTCATGAATGAAAGAGGAGAGATCACAACCAACAACAAAGAAATACAAACAACTATAAGAGCACACTATGAGCAACTCTACGCCAACAAATTTTACAATCTGGAAGAAATGGATGCATTCCTAGAAACATATAAACTACCACAACATAACCAGGAAGGTATAGAAAACCTGAACAGACCCATAACCAGTAAGGAGATTGAAACAGTCATCAAAAATCTCCAAACAAACAAAAGCCCAGGGCCACATGGCTTCCTGGGGGAATTCTACCAAACATTTAAAGAAGAACTAATTCCTTTTCTCCTGAAACTGTTCCAAAAAATAAAAATGGAAGGAAAACTTCCAAACTCCTTTTATGAGGCCAGCATCACCTAGATCCCAAAACCAGACAAGGATCCCATCAAAAAAGACAACTATAGACCAATATCCTTGATGAACACAGATGCGAAAATTCTCACCAAAATACGAGCCAATAGGATTCAACAGTACATTAAAAGGATTATTCACCACAACCAAGTGGGATTTATTCCAGGGCTGCAAGGTTGGTTCAACATCTGCAAATCCATCAATGTGATACAACACATTAATAAAAGAAAGAACAAGAACCATATGATACTCTCAATAGATGCTGAGAAAGCATTTGACAAAGTACAGCATCCCTTCCTGATCAAAACTCTTCAAAGTGTAGGGACAGAGGGCACATACCTCAATATTATCAAAGCCATCTATGAAAAACCCACTGCAAATATCATTCTCAATGGAGAAAAACTGAAAGCTTTCCCACTAAGGTCAGGAACACAGCAGGGATGTCCATTATCACCACTGCTATTCAACATAGTACTAGAAGTTCTAGCCTCAGCAATCAGACAACAAAAGGAAATTAAAGGCATCCAAATTGGCAAAGAAGAAGTCAAACTATCACTCTTTGCATATTATATGATACTATTTGTGGAAAGCCCAAAAGATTCCACTCTAAACAGCTAGAACGTGTACAGGAATTTAGTAAAGTGTCAGGATATAAAATCAATGCACAGAAATCAGTTGCATTTCTCTACACCAACAACAAGACAGAAGAAAGAGAAATTAAGGAGTCAATCCCATTTACAATTGTACCCAAAACTATAAGATACCTAGCAGTAAACCGAACCAAAGAGGCAAAGAATCTATACTCAGAAAACTATAAAGTACTCATGAAAGAAATTGAGGAAGACACAAAGAAATGGAAAAATGTTCCATGCTTCTGGATTGGAAGAACAAATATTGTGAAAATATCTATGCTACCTAAAGCAATCTACACATTTAATGCAATCCCTACCAAAATACCATCCATTTTTTTCAAAGAAATGGATCAAATAATCCTAAAATTTATATGGAACCATAAAAGACCTCGAATAGCCAAAGGAATATTGAAAAAGAAAGCCAAAGTTGGTGGCATCACAATTCTGGACTTCAAGCTCTATTACAAAGCTGTCATCATGAAGATAGCATGGCACTGGCACAAATACAGACACATAGATCAATGGAACAGAATAGACAGCCCAGAAATAGACCCTCAACTCTATGGTCAACTAATCTTCAACAAAGCAGGAAAGAATGTCCAATGGAAAAAAGACAGCCTCTTCAATAAATGGTGTTGGGAAAATTGGACAGCCACATGCAGAAAAAAGAAATTGGACCATTTCCTTACACCACACACAAATGTAGACTCAATATGGATGACCTCAAAGTGAGAAAGGAATCCATCAAAATCCTTGAGGAGAACATAGGCAGCAACCTCTTTGACCTCAGCCAGAGCAACTTCTTTCTAGAAACATCGCCAAAGGCAAGGGAAGCAAGGGTAAAAATGAACTATTGGGATTTCATCAAGATCAAAAGCTTTTGCACAACAAAGGAAGCAGTTAACAAAACCAAAAGACAACTGATAGAATGGGAGAAGATATTTGCAAACAACATATCTTATAAAGGGCTAGTGTCCAAAATCTATAAAGAGCTTAGCCAACTCAACACCCAAAGAACAAATAATCCAATCAAGAAATGGGCAGAAGACATGAACAGACATTTCTGCAAAGAAGACATCCAGATGGCCAATAGACACATAGAAAAGTGTTCCACATCACTCAGCATCAGGGAAATACAAATCAAAACCACAATGAGATATCACCTCACACCAGTCAGAATGGCTAATATTAACAAGCCAGGAAATGACAGATGCTGACGAGGATGTGGAGAAAGAGGAACCCTCCTACACTGTTGGTGGGAATACAAGCTTGTGCAACCACTCTGGAAAACAGCATGGAGGTTCCTCAGAATGTTGAAAATAGAACTACCCTATGACCCAGCAATTGCACTACTGGGTATTTACCCTAAAGATACAAATGTAGTGATCCAAAGGGGCATGTGCACCCGAATGTTTATAGCAGCAATGTCCACAATAGCCAAACTATGGAAAGAACCTAAATGTCCATCAACAGATGAATGGATCAAGAAGATGTGGTATATATACACAATGGAATACTATGCAGCCATCAAAAGAAATCTTGCCATTTGTGATGACGTGGATGGAAGTAGAGTGTATCATGCTTAGCGAGATAAGTCAAGCAGAGAAAGACAACTATCATATAATCTCCCTGATATGAGGAAGTGGAGATGCAACGTGGGGGCTTGGAGGGTAGGAAATGAGTAAATGAAACAAGATGAGATCAGGAGGGTGACAAACCATAAATGACTCTTAATGTCACAAAACAAACTGAGGGCTGCTGAGAGGAGGAGGGTAAGGAGAGGGGGGTTGGTCATTGGGGAGGGTATGTGCTATGGTGAGTGCTGTGAAGTGTGTAAACCTGGCGCTTCACAGACTTGTACCATGGGGATAAAAATACATTATATGTTTGTAAAATAATTAAAAAAATAAAAAAAGAGTTTGAATCTATTTTTTATTGATTTCTATATCAAAAACCTTAATGATATTATGGCGTGGCATGAAATCATGACATCATTTCTAGGGTTAGAAATGTTTAATGTTATTGTCATTATAATCTACCTATTTTTAATACTGTACATCCAATAAAATTGTAGTTTAGATATTTTTATATATGTATTAATTCACTTTTAAACTGGATTTGTAAGTGAATTTTAATTTTCTTACTATAATTTTAGCAATTAATACACCTAACTTTTTTTTTTTAGATTTATTTATTTATTTATTTGACAGAGATCACAAGTAGGCGGAGAGGCAGGCAGAGAGAGAGGAGGAAACAGGGTCCCTGCTGAGCAGAGAGCCCGATGCGGGACTTGATACCAGGACTCTGGGATCATGACTTGAGCCAAAGGCAGAAGCTTTAACCCACTGAGCCACCCAGGTGCCCCAACACACCTAAATTTTAGAGAAAATGAGAAACATGTTTTTGTGTTTAGAAAATAATCTTGACTCTAAGTAGTTAAAATTAAATGGTATTTGAAGTTCTTAGTATTATATTAATTCTGGTTTACTTAGCTTACTTATCATATAACTTACTTAGTAAGAATTTTAGTTTTAATTAATACATAATTAAGTCAAATGATGCTTTCTGGCTTCTGTGTTTAAGATCATGTTATATGGAAAAGGTGAACACTTGAAAATGTACACGAAATGCTTTATTTATTACGTTTAAATGAATTCCCCTAGATTACTTCAAAACGTCCACCCATCCTTAGCTAACTTTTATCTCAAGCACTTAGAATCACTGATAAAAAACATAAAATGTGTCATTTTTGGAGGGGCATGTGAAGATTGCCCATGGTTTTTCATGTTTTCATTACAAAAGAGAGTGAGCATTCTCTAGGGCCTGAAGCTGGGACATTTAGCTGTGCTTACATTCTTAAAGCCAGCTCAAGAACAAACAGTTCAAGTACATACGTGACATATTCCTAAACTTCTCTTGGAAAGGTTGAAAAAATATTTTTAGCTACTGACACATTATTTAGATTTTATTTTTTTCTAGGGCCGCTGTTGGCAAATGTTGTTTTCTGTTTGTTTTTGTTTTTGCCTGTTTTGATTTCTTTGTGAAAATCTATTCTGTACAGACAGAGCAGGCTTTAGCTTATAAAAGGAACAGACATGACCCTGTCTGCAGATTCAGTTTTCCATTCTCTGTCAGACACTCTGGTGCCTAAATGGATAGAGCTCAGTCATATTTTAATCTATAGCATTTATGTGCGTATTTACACACACTCACTCATATTCTCTCTCTCAAAGATTTGCATATCTGGTTGATTAACTTCACTTTCAAAAGCTGATCAAAAATAAAGAAGGAGGAAAACGCCTAACTATGAAATTACAAGCATGAGGAATAATTCTCAAGAAACAGAATGATGGGGGTGCCTGGGTGGCTCAGTGGGTTAAAGCCTCTGTCTTCGGCTCAGGTCATGATCTCAGGGTCCTCGGATTGAGCCCTGCATTGGGCTTTCTGCTCAGCAGGGAGCCTGCTTCCCTCTCTCTGCCTCTGTCTCTGCCTACTTGTGACCTCTGTCTGTCAAATAAATAAATAAAATCTTAAAAAAAAAAAAAAGAAACAGAATAATGTTTTTCTAATCACTTGTCCATCCAGCATCTTCAGAATTTAGAAAGAAAATCTATATATGCAATTTCTGTGTTCTTTTCCCCCTAATGTTTGCTATTTTGCTATTTATTTTCTTCAGTGAAACCAGTGTGACCTTGGCTCATTTTTATGAAACTTTCTTCTCTTCCAATATTCCTTTTCACTCTATTCCATATGTGTGTCACCCAATCTGGAAGCCTTTCTGGTACAAGTTATTTATTTTAAAAAGAAAAAAGAGGGGTGTCTGGGTGGTGTAGTGAGTTAAGTGCCCGATTCTTGGTTTCAGTTCAGGTTATGATCAATTTCAGGGCCTCGGCATCAAGCCCCGTGTTGGGCTCCAGACTCAGAGCAAAGTCTGCTTGAGATTCTCTGTCACTCTCCCTCTGCCTTTTCCCCTGCTCTCTTCCTCTCTCTCAAATAAATACATTTTTAAAAAAGAAAATAAAAGAAAAGTAGAAAGAAGGTGTTCCCAGATGATATTTTATTATAATTTGTATCTTGGGAAAAAACATTATGTAAATATTTAACATATCATCATCTACCATATAAAGACATAGTATAATGTTAGCATGGTATTATTATTCCTATCTTGATAAGTTTTGTCTATGAACAATATGAAAATTGAATATCCTGTTAATATGAGAATGTCCTGTTAATAGCCTGCTAATATGAAAATTAACAGGATATTAAAATTTCAGTACCCCTGAAATTTACACTAATGGATAAGTGAAATTTATGGATTGTGTTCTTTTTCTGGTTAAAATTTTAGGCCTTTTTCTACTTCTTTCTTAAGTAAAAATTATTATGAAATACATCAGCTTAATGAAAGCACAAATAATCAACATTAATTAAATAATCATATGGATTATCTGATACATTTTCAGAAATACATGGGTGAGAGAGATAAATCAAATTGGGCCAGTTTTACTTAAAATTCTTTAGATATTCTGGATACCATAATAATGTCAAGTTAATACTATTAAAGTAATAATAGCTAATACCTTTAATAGTACTGTAATGTGATGATAAGAGTAAACAAGTTGCAATAATAATTTAGTGTAATAATGGCAAAGATTGGTGAAGAACAGAGATTTAAGAAATGACCTTCCACTATTCCTGCTGAAACCCTTTAGTCTATTGGTGTTCAGGTCTGTCCATTTTTGCCAGTGTGGAACTTGTGAATTCAGGCTCAGTTTCACAGACTCTTGGAACAGAGAGACTGAAGCAGATGGGTGAGTGAATGAGTGTGTGTGTTATATCATCTCTCTGTGTACACTGTAGAGTGAGATAACATGGAGAAGGAAAAACTACTCTTCCCACTCCAATGTCATCGTTGCCTTCTAAAGTAGCAGGAGAGCTGGTGGGCATGAGAAGAGCATCTGGAACTGCTCCAGGGACTTCTGGAACATTCAGCCTCAGTGTCCTCACCTCCCAAGTGTGAAGTGAGGACTTTGAGTGACATCTGGCTGTCCTTTGAGAAACTTATGTAATAAAATACTGTTATTCTCTTTCAAGCAACAATTTTTTAATTAAGTTTATGTCAATTATTTATTGTCTGCGCAAATCCCACAACTTGGGGCTGCAAGTTTGGCTCTGTGAACTGTATGAAATCATATTACAGCACATTGAATGTTCATTCCCATACAGTCTCTGCACCTAAGTTTTGTCTTTCAGGGGATTCAAAAGAATTTGCATTCCTCTATTATAGCACCTAGGATGAACATTTATTTTTCTGATATGTCCTGGAGACTTGCTCCCTCAACAACCATTGGAATCTTTATTTTAAAGGGCCAACTTTTAGAGAAACTATAGAAATTAAACAGAAGTTCAGTGCATGGTCACTGAAAAGCCAGAATTGTCACCAATGTGCAATTTGATAATCATGTGTGTTGTTTTCATATATTCTACATGTTATCCATAGTATAATTTCATTAAGAGATTGGTTGGAGCCATTTCCCTTACAATTTCTCCATCAGTCACTCTGAATTTGGAAGACTAGTATTCTTCATATCAAACTATACCAAAAATATTTGGCTATAGTCTTGGCAAATGAAAACATTTTTAATATTTTCAATTTTTGATAATGAATAAGTAACTTGTGTGAATACTATTTTATATATCTAATAATGACTTTAAGTGTACACATAGTTAGAAAAACAATAAGGACTAAAAATATGTAGACCTCATTTACTGTGTTTTTTTTAAGCTGATTTTGTATATTACTAATTTATTTAATCCTCACAACAACCATATGAGTTAGGCACAAGAGTTATCTATAATTTTCCATGGGCAATTGAGGCACTGAAAGATTATGTAAATTTCCCAAATCATACAACTAATGAGCTGCAGCTCTGTGGCATCAACCCAACTTCTCTGCATTAATACTCATGCTGCTATGATGTTTCACTACAGACTGAAGATTAACATAAAATGGAAAATGCAATGCAAGTGCTTGGTAAAATAAACAAGCGAAAAGTGAAAAAAATGAAAATAAAAAAACTTTAATATTGGTTTTGTCTAAATTTGACCTTTAAGTAATTTAATACTGATGTAAAAAAGTACACAGATAAGATCTATTTTGATACTCAAATATTCAGGCAACTTTAGTCACACATCACTAAATACATACACGAATAAATGTAGAAAACAAAACATACTCTGAAATAGAAAGTACTTGATATTTGAAGAAACTGGCTGCTAATTTCTGTAAAAGGTGGAAGTAAATGATGTGTTTTCCACTTACTGGTTAATTAATGACTAAACTTAAGTCCTAAATGCATGCCAGTGTAGTTAGTTGAGTGCATTTATTTTTAACTTAAAAAGTTGCTCAAACACAGCTTCAGGTGTTCAAAATTTCTTTGTCTACTGCTGACCATTTGCTCAAACTCAGTTCCAGTCATCAGTGAAAGCCTGATTCACATTTTCTGAGAGAAGAATAAATGCTTTCTTCAGAAGTCTAAAATATCTTGATACTCTCTCACAATTCGAGTTTAATTTTAGTTGTGAATGCAACTTGACATTTCTAAAAGTAGCTCATATTATGAATTAAAATCTAAAATACAACAAATTTTAAAGTCAGAAGTTTGTAGTGTTTTATTTCTATGGAATCTATACCAGGCTGATTCTACAACTTAGAAACATAACCCCAGCTTTGTGCTCCTTTTTTAAAGAGGAAATTTCTCCTACTGTTCTGCAGGGATAAGCAGCTTGCAACATTAAGTTCCCGGATGACATGATGTGGGTATAAGAGAGGTACCAATATGGAAAGAAATATAGTATGGAGGCTTTATTTGCTATTTCAAAATATTTTTTCATCTTGTAGACAAAAATTTTAAGTGTACTCGATCTTTTTTTTTTTTTTTTAAGATTTTATTTATTTATTTGACAGAGAAATTCACAAGTAGGCAGAGAGGCAGGCAGAGAGAGGGGGAAGCAGGTTTCCTGCTGGGCAGAGAGCCCGCTGCAGGGCTTGATGGAAGGACCCTGAGACCATGAGATTATGGCCTGAGCCGAAGGCAGATGCTAAACGGACCGAGCCACCCAGGAGTCCCAGTGTACTCGATCTTTAACTTAAACAAAGTAGGTCATTACTAGAACCTTCGAAATCCTTCATGCTTGCCTACCTAAAATCCCTCTCCTGCCTCTGCAAATAGGAGTTTAATTAGAGAACACCATCTGTTATCATGTTTTATGATAACTATTCCCTTGCTCTGTGTGTGGATTTTCCCACAAATGTATTATTTTTGTGTTTTCTTTGTGTTGTCAACTTTACATAGCTCAAATATCCAATTAAATTCTCTGATTGGCTGGATTGATTCAACATTTATGGTTTAAAAATCCAATCACGTTTTTGCCGACAGATGAACTTCATTCCTTTTCCCTGGTAGGTAATACTTTGCTGTATGACTATGCAACAATTGATTCATCCTATCTTTTGCTGAAAGATAGTACAATATTTCCAGTTTCTGTATTTTATAAAATAAAACATGTGGCTTTTAAAAAAAGATTTTATTTATTTATTTGACAGAGAGAGAAATCACAAGTAGGCCAAGAGGCAGGCAAAGAGAGAGGGGAAGCAGGCCCCTGCCAATCAGAGAGCCAGATGCTGGGCTCGATCCCAGGACCTTGAGATCATGACCTGAGCCAAAGGCAGAGGCTTAACTCACTGAGACACCCAGGTGCCCTGTGGCTTTTTTTTTTTTTTTTTAAATATGTGCCTTTGATGACAAATGTGCAAGAATTTCTTTAAGATGTGTCCTTAGGACTAGGAATGAAAGTGGTTCATTATGGCATATCCCCAACTCAATTTAGTAAGGGCAATATTTTAAAATGATTTTAGTACTTTTTATTTAGCAATTGATAAGTTCTTCTTTGATTCCTATTCTTGTCAAAACTTAGCATTATAAAGATTAATTTTTGTCAAATTGTAACTGGCACAAAATTTCTGTTTGAGATTTCAGTTTCATTTTGATTAGTAGTGAGGTCAAAAACATTTTTAAATGTCTTTACTGGAAAGAATTAATCCTCCCTTTCCCATGAAGAGTTTCCCATTAAACATTGACACAGTGGTTGAAGATTCACTCCTAGGTATCTGGTTAGGTCTCTGGACTTCTTACACACATGGAATTTCCAGGGTACAAGGTGAAAAGTTCAGGGCAAGGCACTATCAGGTTGATTTTGCACAAAACCAATGAGTCAACACCATGCTGGCTACTGTGAACCTGGGAACAAAGGAAGTTGAGGCCAAAGGAATCTGAAGTCTTTCACAAGGGGTGTATGGCTCTGTGACATCTTTTGTGTGTGCTGGAGAACAGATCTGGGAATAGTGTCTCAACTGGGTCACATTAGGGCTCACTCAAAGATTCCCCAGTATGTCCCTCTTGCCATTGCCCAGTTTTTCCAGGCACTGGACTTCACTCCAATTGCTCTTGGATTGACATTAATGCCTCTTCTGCATTAGAAATGCAAATCTGCAGCCAGTACCTGCTCCAAACCTTATGTTTCTGGTGCCTACTCACTAAATGCAAAGTTAGCACAGGTTGTCCTTCATCATTCTACTCTGAATTAAAGTCTCACTGGATACAGTTGATTTGTGGAGACAAATCTGTGTTCTAGAGGCATGAGGGCTGGGAACTTGTATTTTGAATTTTTTAAAATTTAATTAAATTTAATTTTTTTCAGTGTTCCAAAATTCATTGTTTATGTACCACACCCAGTGCTCCATGCAATACATGCTCTCGTTAATACCCACCACCACGCTCACCTATTTTGAATTCTTTATTGGGGATTTGGGATGCCCCAAGTATAGAAAAGTTATCCAAAAATGATGTACAAGACTGGGTGTAAAAAAAATGCCCAACAGAGGCTTCTGGGAAATTTCTTTTTACTCCTGTGATGGAGACCCTGAAAGCTTCTGCCTTTTCCACTAGACATGAATGTGGAAGTGTGTGGTCTCTGTAGCTGTTGGTGGCCAGCCTATAAGCATGAAAGGATTCATCTTAAGAGGAAACAGGCAGTGTAGGCAGCAAACTGGGGGATGGAGGTAATGACTTATACCCTCGATCAAACAAGTTGGTAAGGCCTACAAACTGAACTCAGTTTTGTCCCTGGACTCCCAGTTTTGTGAGATGAGAATATTTTCTCACTCTTTACACCAGTTTGAGCTGCTTTTCATCCTCTTTGCTGATGAAAGAACCCTAAATCATATAGCTATTTTTATTTATTTATTTATTTATTTATTTATTTATTTTTCTGGTTGTAAATTTTTTAAATTTTAAATTTTTTAATTTTTTATAAACATATAATATATTTTTATCCCCAGGGGTACAGGTCTGTGAATCGCCAGTTTTACACACTTCACAGCACTCATCAAAGCACATACCCTCCCCAATGTCCATAACCCCACCCCCCTTCTCCCAACCCCCCTCCCCCCAGCAACCCTCAGTTTGTTTTGTGAGATTAAGAGTTACTTATGGTTTGTCTCCCTCCCAATCCCATCTTGCTTCATTTATTCTTCTCCTACCCACTTAAGCCCCCATGTTGCATCACCACTTCCTCATATCAGGGAGAACGACATATCAGATAAAGGACTAGTGTCCAAAATCTATAAAGAACTTAGCAAACTCGGCTATTTTTATTTATTTTTATATGAAAGATCACCTCATGCTTCAATCTACTATTACTGGAGAGAAAACTTTCTACTTAATTTAGAATGTAATTTTACAAGATTTCAAATGTCTATCAGTTATTTATCTATTTTCATCAAAGAACTTTAGTAGTTATAATATTTATAAATATGATAATAATAAAAATACATACTACCAACTTGCTTTCTTTTTTAGAGTCCATTCATGAGGTTAACTCCTTTTAAGTCTCCCACAGCTGTTGGATGTGGAAAGTTGATGTTGTACTTACTCACCTTAGACCTGAAGAAGTTGTAGCTCAGAAAAATAATTAACTTTCCCCAGTTGATGAGTTTAATAAGGGAATAAATTATATTAAGAACTTAGGTGTTCTCAGATCTAGTCAAGCAAGCAATTTGTTAGAAAAAAAAAAAAAAAAAAAAAAAAAAAAAAAGAAAACATTTAAGTGATCTGTACATATGTCACATAAACTAATAAATAACCTAAAAACTAATAAATAACCTAAATGTTTAGGTTACTTAATTGTACTTACAAAAGAAATGTAGTGCCTTTTTGGGGGGAAAAATATCTCTCATGAGTCCATTTCCATGCTGTGTCATGTCACGGGTTCTATACCACCTCTTTAGTATGATTCTGAGCCCTTATCTGGATCCTTTACTTGTATGTTATGTAGGCCAATAAATGTCATTCATTTTAATAAAGATTTGATTTCTTGGAATTTCTAGGTTCAGATTGCTCTTCCCCTTCCTTGATATCATTAAGAGAGAAATAACAATGTAATTTTTTTTAAATTATGAAATATTTTGGAGTGCCTGGGTGGCTCAGTTGGTTTAGTGTCTATCTCCTGGTTTCTTCTGAGGTCATGATCTCAGAGTTGTGGGCCTGAGCCCCGTATTGGGCTCCATGCTTAGTGGGGCATCTGCTTGAGATTCTCTCTTTCTCCTTTTCCCTCTGCTCTTCCCCACTGCTTGTGCACACACACTCTCTTTTTCTAAAATAAATAAATAAAATCTTTAATAAAAAAAAATTATGAGGGTGCCTGGGTGGCTCAGTGAGTTAAAACCTCTGCCTTTGGCTCAGGTCATGATCTCAGGGTCCTGGGATCGAGCTCCACATTGGACTCTGCTCGGTGGAAAGCCGGCTGCCCCCTCTTTCTCTCTGCTTGCCTCTCTGCCTACTTGTGATCTCTCTCTCTCTGTGTCAAATAAATAAATCTTTAAAAAAATTATGAAACATTTCTGAGTAAACCTACAAACATGACTTCTGATACTTCCTCATACAAAAGGCCTATTTGTCAATTATTTCCATCAACCAACCAACTAATACACATTTGTTATATGCCATGTGTCAGCGAATGTCAAATGATATAATTACAATATGACCTATTAGGAATTGCACTGGGTGTAATGAGAACATACAAACTGAGCCTAGACTGGCTGGAAGGAAGAGTGGGTAGGAGTAGATGGTGAGGGAGACTTTGGGAGCAGGGAGTTTTCCAATCAGCCAGGGCAAAGCCCTGAAGGATAGAGAACCAATGTATGTTTAAAAATCTGAAGAAATTGAAGAGTAAGCCCCACAGTGTAATGGTGAAGAATTAGAGCTTTGGATTTCAGACTCTCAAGTTCAAATCAGGACTTCATCATTTTCTAACTGAAACGTCATTATGTGACTTCAGAAAGGTTACTTCAGCTTTCAAACACTCAGCTTTCAAAAAGAAAAGGAAACTAGTCCTACTTTGAACATCTTTAGGGAGGATTAAAGATAATTTGTTCTAGAGAACATCAAGAAAGTGTTTGGTACCTAACCTGTTCTTGATGCATGCTCTGAAGTTCTCTGTGGCTGGGCTGTAGAGAGCTGGGGGAAAGCCTCTGAGGAGGAGGCTAGAGGACTGGGCTTTTCATGGCCTCCTAGGTCCTGTTTGGAATTTGAACTTTGTCTTAAGAGCAGTGGGGAGAATCTGAAGTTTACAGCATGGATTTGCATTTGGGAAAAATTTAATATTGGGATGCAGTCATGAAATACTATAAAAATGAAAACTATTTTATTTTTTGAGTTATTATGAAGCCTGAAAACAGATATGTGAACAAGGCAATAATAAAAATTCTCCTCAGAAATGTACGCTTTATGTATTTTTTTCTTATACAAGAAAATTCCTGTTAGTCAAACAGGATCCTTAGGGACCCACATATACAGAAAATTTCTTTGGACCACCAAACCATTACATAACTTGTTCATGATTTTTTTTTTTTAAATGTATGGGTATACCAGTTGTTGACATATCCACATGTGCAGAAAAATAAAAATCACATGCCTAGGAAATGGTCAGAAATTCTGCTTATAATCAAATTCAGTATTAAAACACTTGTGATTTTTATGTAGATCACTGCCTGTTATTTATTATATTCTGTGATTGCATTTAATAAGTGTTTATTAAACCAACGTTTATGTACAAATCATTGTGTTTTTATACTAGAAATCATTTTATTATGTACATTTTACTTTTATACATTAATTACTAAATCTTATTGATTCTGTTTCTATGTTTTTATATTACCATATAATATAAATTTGCATGTTTTGTGTTAGGTTATTTATTCATTTTTATTTCATCATGTAGGCTACTCCAATAAATTGTTGTTGACACTGAATTTCTTATGTGCCCACATCATATTTTTCTTGCCAAAATTAGTACACCCCTCCCCCTGTGACATGTAACTGTGAATATTTTTCAAAGGTATGGTCAGAGGACCAATCATGTAGGAAAAAAATCTAAAGAGAAGGAAGTACTTACAACAAAGGCAGATTCCTGAGCCTTACTCCGGATTTGCTGAATCAAAATGTTCTGGGTATAGATTCCTGGAAATTGAATTAAAAAAAAATGTTTAAGTGATTGTGATGTGAATTCAAGTTAGAAATTTACTTCAGAATGTGTATGCACCTCTTTTCTGTTGAAGTAGAAGTGGACAATTTCAATGCTGCTATTTTTATAAGTATTACTTGACTCGTAAAACACTATCCATTATAGAATATCTCGATTTCTTCTAAGTTAATCAGAAAAACTCACAAAGCACTGATGGATAAGCAGGTGCTTTGTCTGACCGTTTGTGTTTTCCAGAAATTCATATGTTGAAATCCTAATGCCCAATATGATGTATTAGGAAGTGGGGCTTTGGGGAGGTGATTAGGTCATGATCTTAAAAGCTTCTTTAATTGTAGTACAATGCTGAAGGCAAGGAAAATCCTAGCACAGTGTTGTTCCATGCATGGCCCTGGCACACAGTACCACATCTGGAGATGAGCTCCCAATGGCATGGAGTCTGGAAACATGGGGCCAATGACCTGCCAGAAAAAGATTCTTATGGAATCATGAAAGCTGTTTTATGTATTTGAAAGGCTCATTTTGTAGAAGAAGGATCACTAAGTACTTTTGTTTTTTCCCTGTTTGTTTCTGGAGAGCACAGTTAAAATCAATTGAGTTTAATTCAACAAGCCCTAACTGATTCTCTATTATATTCCAGGCATTGGGCTTGGAGTTTAGGGCTAAATGGACAAGTACTCACAGATCTCAGAATTTAGTTGAGAAACAAACATGAAACTCCTTGTCAACTTCTTTTAAAGGTCCCGAGATGAATTTCCAGATTGTTTTCCTGAAGTACTGCAACAAATTTCTCTCCCACCAGAATTATATGACAGAGCTCTTTCAACACAGCTTTATAAAACATTGTGCGTTAATTTTTCCCTTAGTTTTACATGAAAATGGTGTATTATTTTTTATTGCTTTTCAATTTTCATTGTTGTTAGTATGATGAAATATTTTCAATGATCTTAAAATAATTATCTATTATGTGAATTGGTTGATTTTTGTTATGTAAGGATGATTTCAGTCATTGTTTTGATCTGTTTGGCACTGTATTTTTAAAGTGCTATGGGAAGCGACATGGAGCACATGCTTCTGCTACATTCTACCAGCAAGAACTAGATATTTGGGTTGACCTAAATGCAAGGAAGTCTGGGAAATGTTCTTGGCTAAGCAGTTGTTAGCTCTAAGAACTCTCCACTTCGAAAGGAAGCAAAAGCCTGTGGTGGTCAGCTAGATGCCTGTCCTACATGAAAATAGTTCTTGTATTTGTATATTTAATTTTATTGAATTGCTTTATTATTTCTAAATATTTTGTTGAATTACTTCATTATTTCTAATAATTTTCGATGATTTGCTCCAAGTTTTATTATACACATTTATTGCATATGATTACATTATTACCAAAAGTATATATTTTAGTCTTTTTTTCAATAATTATGTTTTGTCTGCTCTGTTAGAACTTTTATAAAACTGGAATACTAAAAATAAAAATAATTATTATATTTTTGGACTTTACTGCATATGTTTCTAGGAGTTAGCAGTTGATTTGATTGGAGATGTATATTTTTTATCAAACTGAGTCAGACTTATATTTTCCAATACACCTGCTTATGTACCAGTAAATGTATTTTGAGTTTAAACAGTAGAGAAATAGAATTTGAAATATGAAGGGTATTGGTATACCTTTAAAAATTTTGTAAATTAACTTGATCAAGTTTACTAATAGATTTTCTAATGCCAACTCACTCATTTTTGATATGAATATGGTTTTATTTTGATATCTAATATTGCCTTTTAAATATTTTTGAATCAGAATAACTTGCATTTTGTTTCATTCACTCTCCTCCAAACAACACTTGTACATGTTAAATTAATGGACTTATTTGTATTTAGTGTTGGAAAATAGCTCTCTGCCAGGAAGATAGGAATACACTGCTAAAATAATAATCACACTGGAATCCAGAATTTAGACAATTATTCAAATTGTCACTTTCTCTTATGCATCTGCATATAGGTCTGGATAATTAGTAAATAACCCATTTAGCTTGTCACTTGAATGTTTCCTTCAGCAGTTCGACATTTTATGTTTGCGAAAAGATTGGATATTGAGGTACTATTTAGAGAGTTGAAGACATAAATTCATTACTAAAATTATATCTTTTAGATGTTGAAGATTCTCAATAAGTCAGTGTAATTTGCTGTCCATTGAATTGAATAAGTGTACTAACTTGGCATCTACATAATTGTTAATTTTAGTGTAAGCTACATGGTTGTAAGTATGATTGGTGCTGCTATGGACTGGTTCATGTCCCCTAAAAAATTCACATCATAAAGCCAATGAGACCATATTTGTATATGTAGCTTAGAAGGAAGGTTTTAAGAGTAAATAAAATCATAAGAATGGTGCCTTGATGGGATAGTATTGGCATTCTTTTTCATATTTTCTCTATTTATTTGAGAGAGAGAGAGAGAGTGAGTGAGAGAAAGCACAAGCAGGGGGAGGGGCAAAGAGAGAAGCAGACTCCTTACTCAATAGGGAGCCAATGTAGGGCTCATTCCCAAGACTCTAGGATCATGCCCTGATCCAAAGGCAGACACTTAACTGACTGAGCCATACAGGCACCCCAGAATTGGTGTTCTTATAAGAAGCAACGTGAGAGTACTCTCTCTCTCTCTGTATGAAAAAGGAAGGGGGCAGGTGAACACAAAATGAGGACAAAATCCTCACCAGCCATCAAATCTGCTGCCATTTTGATCTAGAACTTCCAGCCTCCAGGACTGTGAGGGAAAAAAAAAAATTCCTGTTCTTTAAGCCACCCAGTCTGTGGTACTTTATTATGGTATTCTGAATAGACTAATAAAGGTATTATCAAAGGGTGAAATACTGTATTTTTAATAAACAGAATAATTATGAATAGAATCATCTCAAGGTTCTTGGTTCAGTAGAACATTATTTGCCCAATCTCTGTAAACCAATACATTTTCCTGGCAAAGAGGAAGCATTGCCTTTCCAAATGACATATTTTTTTTTGCAAGCTACAGTATTATTTTAAAAAGAGAAAAAACATGTGCAAATATTTTCAGTTTCCTATTATGCTATGTTGCTGTAATGTGTAACAGCACTTTACATCTTTTTGTTTATATAGTCATATTCATTTATTGGTAATGATGATATTTCAGAAACGTTGACATGCATCGATGGAGGACACATGTTCTAGAGATGAAGAAAGTTCAGAATGAAATTACTTGAATTAACACTAAAATCAGTACATGATAACATTTCTGAAGGGGTCAATAAAGAAGTTAACGGGGTGATTGATAAGAAAGAAAATTAAATCAAGCAATCTGGCTACCCATGACAAATATTCACTTGGAATGATTTAGTAAAGAGTTTATACCTGCTTGATAATAGTTATGATTGCATTTTTTAAAGATTTTATTTATTTATTTGAGAAAGAGAGCAGAGACGTGTACTTGAGTGGGGGGAGGGGTAAAAAGAAATGAGCGAAAGAGTCTCAAGCAGACTACATGCTGAGTGCAGAGCCTTGTGCAGGGTTTGAGCTAATGATCCTGAGATCATGATCTGAGCCAAAATCAAGAACCAGACGCTCAATTGATTAAGCCACCCAGGTGCCCTAATGATTGTATTTTTTGAAAGAGATAAGACATGCATGCATATTTACTTTATAATTCTCTATTATATGATTCTTAGGGTTGGGTGTCTTTATCTTTGATCCTCAGGTTTACAAGCAGCATGAGTCAATAACATAAATAAAGTTTGTATTTTACATTGCGTAGTTTTACTTTGCATAACATTTTGGATGTGCACACCTTACACCCAGATCTTAGCGTTCCCACTAAAAAGAGCCAGAGATCCTTAGAGAAATCACTGATTCCAGGATAGGGCTGCAAAAATATTGAATGATCTTGGAATATCTTGTTGGAAATGCATCAAATGGAAAAAAAAATAGCAGTTTGAAATTTTGGGTCAGAATAGACCATTGACCCAAAAGGGGACAATTTGAGATCAAAGTAAAAAATAATCATAAAAAAATATAACCCATATAATAAAAATTGGAAACCATAAGCTACTATAGGTATGAATTGAATGTGGAACAAAAGGACATTTACTTTAGGCAAATACTAATTATGAAGGGAGAAGAATATAGAGGAGAGGCTTAGTAGTATCACCTTAACCAAGTGACAAAAACAACAGGACATGAGTAATGGCACAAACCAAAATTGTGCACAGTCTTATAGAATAAAACGAGAATATGATTGCATAGGTGTTACACCTGCTGGAGATGCATAATATGAATCTAATCAAAAGAAAACAACAGGTAAACCTATGCTGGAAGGAATTCTACAGAAGTGAATGCTTGTAATCTCCAAAATGGAAGTTCCTTCTATTTCAATCATTTTTGGTCATATTTCTAAATATAGCAATATGCATCACTGTCTGAGGAAGTCAAGTAAAATGCACTTGTGGTAAGTGCATTTGATGAGCTATCTGTCTCAAAGCATGCCTCCTGCCAATGTCCTTACTAAGGCTTTAGTGGAGTTACTCAGGGTGGAACAGACTGGGTTAAATCTGTGGTTTTTGAAAGATATGACTTCTATAGTTGCTTTCAAGTAGATATCCCTGACATTGGCTAAGGCAAGTAGAAAATCTGGCTACAGAGCAAGGACTTCAGAAGGTCTGGTTTTCTTATCAAAAGTGCTTTCCAATTTTCCTCCCATCTAATTTGCTAAAAGCTTCTGGCAACATAGACATTAGGTCCTCTTTTATTTCCTATAATGGAAAGCTCTAGATGCCTTTGGCTACTTGGTTTCTGTGCCTCAGGGCATTGGCTATAAAATGAAAGTGATATCGATAGTGCTTACTTCACAGAGTTCTTTGTGGAAAAAGAGAATAAAGTATGTGAATGAAAAGAGCTTTGGTAAGAAGTGGCATGCTCAGATAAGTAAGATTAGTTGAAGGAAATCCCTGAAACTATTTCCACGAAGTCTTTCCTGTTGAGGACATCAGTGTCTTAATTTTAAGAGTTGGTCAGTATCCAGCATCTGAATGGGACCTGTGTATAAAACCAGAAGAAAACAATGGAAGAATCTGTGGCTTTTTCGGTTATGACTGCCCAAGCTCCACAGAGTGAGAACCCCCTTTACTTTGGTGAACTCAAAATAATGAATGTGTAATTGTATAGATTCAGGTAAAATGCTATGCAATGGAATTTTGAGCTTGTTTTCATTTCTTCTTGCTTGTCTTGGGTGAAGCCACCAAACAAGGAATAGCTGAGAATGCCTGCTTTCTTCCGGGTTCAGCCTGGATGATTCTGTTGCTTCTCCCTGTCTACCGTGCATTTCTCAGGGGCGATGCCAGTTTTCAATGACCCGTTGCTTCCTCTGATCAGGGCAATTAAAAGTTACAAAACCAATTTCTCATTCTCTGCCTGACATGGCTTAATTTGATTTTCAGGCAACAACATCTGTATTAATTATGTTGCAAAGGGAAGATTCATTCTGCCCCTACCCTGGAACGAGTTTCTGTTAGGCTAAGAAAGCAATGGATCCTCTCTTTGCTTGGTTTGTCTTACAGTTCTATATATTTTGTGGATCTGCAGTATCTGTGATCCCACAAATCCCTCATAGGCTTTGGTTATGATCTGGTCCTCATGAAGGGCCAGGCTAAAAAAAATTTCACCCTTATGGAAACATGCTACCGCCAGCACACTACTCGTCATGCCTTGAAGACATTTACTAGGTTACCACAGTGCAGAATTTAATTTTTTTTAAATAATTCATATTATGAGGACACAGTTTTACATATCTTGATTTTGATTATTAAATGCCTTTAATATTATGTAGAATTTCATGGATAAGGATAAGTAGGGTAGGGCAGTATTTCTCTCCAGAAAACATTTAAGGCAGTGAGAACATCCAAGTCGCTATTAGGGTTGGATAAACTAGCGTTTCTCAAGCTGCCTCTTGGCATGGAGCAAATCACGTTTTTCAGTGTTTGAGTCAGAAAGACTATCCCCTATGAAGAGAGAGTATTAAGATTAAGAAATGATACTCTTTAACTCTCCATGATGTGTCACTGACATTTTTTGCTCATCACCGATTCTTCACAATCTTGCAGTCATCAGACGATGATCACTGGATAAATGAGTAAGTTTTATGCCATCCTCTCCCATCCGTTTCATCCCCACAAAGAAACATCATCTGATACTAATGCAAGTGTGAATAAATTAAGAAGAAGAAGTTCCTTATAGAATTTATAATCATCATTACATATTGAAGAGCATGTGATTATTTTTCAACCTGAAGTTCTGAAATAACATTATTTATTTTTATTATTTATTTATTTGAATAGGCTCTATGCTCAGTGTGGAACCCAATGCAAGGCTTGAACTCACAACCTTGCAATCAAAATCTGAGCTGAGATCAAGAATACGACACTTAACTGATGGAATCACCCTGGTATCCCTAAAGTAAGGTTATTTAAAAGTATTTTTCAAATAATATTTATTTCAGCTTGAATGAATTCTACTGGGGTGATTGAAATACTTGAAAAACTTAAATGTTGAAAGGTTGAAACAGAGCAAGTAATGAAAAGACTTTGTTCCAAAGTTTATATAAGTGTTATTGATAAATCATAAATGAGAAAATTATTCTAAATAGAATGATAGAAAGATTTCCTTTGATATGTCATAAGAGAAACTTGATAAATGGGCTGAACTAGAAAAAAGTTTATTTTTCACAAATAACAAAAGCATGGTGGTGGGTATCCAGGGTGAGCACAATAATTGTCAGACATTTTCAGATATCTCTCCTCCTTCCAGTCTTCTGGTCAACCCTAAATCTATGGCCTGTAACCTCAAGCTTTTCTACTTCAGCATCTTGTGACAGTGTCCCTTGGGAAGAGCAAAAAGCAAAGGTTAAAAGGGAACAGTCCACGGAATCTGCCTTTCTCACGTGCTTTGCAGGAAATCAAACTCAAAGACTTCCCCTTATATCACACTGGCCAGAAACATGACATGCACAACTTCCTTACTGGCATTGACTTCTATAAAGCCAAGTATTTTAAACTGACCATGTCATCATCTCACAGAAAAGTGGAATAAAAAAAGAAATGAAGAATAAGTATTAGGCAGACACTAGCAGGGTTGGACCTGAATAACTAACTAGATCCTCATAAAGATTACAATTACTGAGTTCCAGATTTTTTTTGAATTCTGACTAGGGAAATATGTATCCCTTTTTACTCTTTATAAAGTAAATTTTCCGTAGATGAGATAATGACAACGCATGATGATATTTACTTATTAATCTTAGTAGGTCATTTATAATGTGTATGATTATTCATTTCTGACAAACGAAAAACAAAGTACATTCAAAGGAAAAATACAAAAAAATATGACAGAAAAAAATTTTTCCCTTACATTTAAGGAGAGCTGATTTTTCAGGTCAACAGGGACCACAATATCCCAGAAAACATGAGTAAAATTTGATTGATATTGAACATAACCTGCCTAATTATTAAAATTCCAGGATAAAAAGAAAAAAAAAATCTTCAGATACCCAGGCAAAAACAACAAACATCTTCAAGGAAGAAAAATTTGTTCAGCTATATTGAGAACCAAAAGAAAATGAGCCATTGTCTAAAATGATATGGAGAAAATAAAAGAAGAATAAACAAAAAATGTCACAGGAGCCAAGTTATCATTCAGGCATGAAGCTAAGAAGGACATTCTCCAGCATGAGAAGAATAGCAGCTAGCACTCCCTTAGTATCTGCTCTCGGCTAACCCCTCTGCTGCGTGCTTTGCGAGTACTACCATACTAGATTTTAACAATAATCTCATGAAGGGAGGGGTGTAATATATCTCTATTTTACAGTTGAAGAAATTGAGGCAAGTTATTTATTTAGTGTGTCTAAGATTTCACATCTCATTAATAATAGAGCTTGGATTTGAACCCAGGTTGTCTGGCTAAAGAAACTGTATGCTTTCCACTATGCCACACTGCAAAGAACGTGAAATAACTTACAGAATAATGAACCGAAGATCTCTTCTGAAAAAGTCAACAAATATACTAAACTTAACAGGTAGTGAGGTTCGGCCAGTGAAAAGAAAAATCAGTTACTGTTACAGAATAAATATCCCTTAGCACCACTAAAATGATGGTATGGTAGTATACATACTCACACAACTAATAAAAATGAGAGCAGACAGAAAGGAGGCAGACATGATGTTAACAGCTACACTTTGCTTACTGCTTTCATCAGGGAGAAAATGGATTGAACTCCAAATTAAAATATAATATTAAAGCAATGGCCTCCATCTATTCACATTATTCATACTCATTTTTTCTTCTTAAAAGAGTTCCATTGAGAGGCACCTGGGTGGCTCAGGCAGTTAAGCATCTGCCTTCGGCTCAGGTTATGATCTCAGGGTCATGGGATAGAGCCCCGCCTTGGGCTCCATGCTCAGAAGCGATCTGTTTCTCCTTCTCCTTCTCTCCCTCTTCCCACTCTTGCTCTCTCTCTTTCTCTCTTTCATAAATAAATAAATAAAATCTTAAAAAAAGAGTTTCATTGAAGATCCTGGGATAACAAATGATAGAATTATCAGTGGGAATGAACAACGAAAAGTAGAGTGAAGACTGATCAGTGAGGGGATGGACGTCAACGAAATTATTAGATGTGTTATATCCACGGGTGTGTAAATAATCAGGAATTAATGCAATACTAATGTTAGATTACATGACAGTTAGCCAGTTAGCTAAAATCTTCTAAAAATAAATAGATAAAATAGACAGCCTTCATTCATCCTTGGGAGAAGGAGACTGCTGGTGGCGGTAGTACGTAAAATGATAAAGATGGAGCGGAGGGATTTACATCAGGATGTCAAGCTCTGCTCACTACTGGGTTCTCAGCAGCTAGAAAACAGAACAAGCCATGGAGGCACTAGGGCTCAGTGGGGCCAAGAGGGCCTGGTGGCAAAGGGAAAGAGCATGCCAGTTGGGTCTTTAGAGGGCAACTTGCAAGGATGCTCTGAATGGTGGGTTGAGGTCTCCTGGCCGGGGAAGTTGGGCCAGTCCATGAAGAGGTGAGTCCATTGGTCACAGTTGATTCATTCTGGTCTCTTTTTTGGATTCATGACCTCTGGCTCCCATCCCCGCACCACCCCCAAATCTTAGTTATCTAGTTTCTTGCTGTTCCTCTTCAGCTGGAATCTGCCCCATTTCACCAACTTGGCCCCCAAAATCTACGGAACTGATATTGTTTCCTGCTTTGGGAGTTTAATGTCACAGGCATGTTGTACCTTCATTTCAGAAAAGCATCTGATGAGACCTCTTCTGGTATCTTCCCCCCGCCCCCAGTCTCCAACCTTAAAACAAAATGGTGGGGTTATGGACATTGGGGAGGGTATGTGATATGGTGAGTGCTGTGATGTATGTAAGCCTGATGATTCACAAACCTGTACACCTGGGACAAATAATATATTATATGTTAATAAAAATAATTAATTAAAAAGTTTGTTTTATAATTCCTTGTGGATATATTTTCTAGTCATACTGGAAAAGCTTTAATCTTTCTGACAGCAAAATGAGATTAGTTGTATCAATTCCCCCCACACTCCTGATCCCATCTAGGGCTCTAGATGAAAGTCTTCACTGGACTATAATATCTGTTTTGTCTGGTTTTTGTAGTTTTTCATTTTTAAGAATCAAGTTTTGTCATAATGAGATTCAAAAGGTTTCAAGTTCTGTAGGCATCTACCTGGTCAAATTTTTAAATTCCTAAGCAATAATGCAGGAAGATTATTAATTATGCCAGCCTTGCATCTTATTGGAGGAAAAATTTTAGCCACTTTCCCTCATGCACGATCCCTCTCTCTGTGCCCTGACCTCTCATCCAGGGAAAGAGACTAATCTGATGCAAATCTGGAGACTCTGATTGCACACAGTTTTTAGTGTGTGTGCAATCACTGGGTATAGCTTCAAGCTGAAGGGTCTGGGCTCTAGGATTCCTCATTGTCCTTCTCCTTTTTATATCATTTTGCAGAATGGTTCAACTAAGTCAGGGATTCCTCCTAAATTTTGGTGGTTTTTCTTTGGCTTCTCATGTGTACATCTGGGTACGCATGAGAATAGACTGCAGCCGTATCTTTCTCTTTCACGCAGTTACCCCAGAGCATGATGATCTCAATATTTCTAATGCGGTGGTCTTAGGGTAATGAAGATGCTTAAAAGGTTCCTTTCAGACTTAAAACCTAAGCCAGGAGCTTCCATTTATGTTTTTTTTAAAAGATATTATTTATTTGTGTATTTGAGAGATAGAGAGAGAAGATGAGCATATAGAGAGGGACAAGTGGATTCCATGCTGAGCACAGAACCGCCGTGGGGCTCGATCCTATGACCTTGAGATCATGACCTGAGTCAAAATCAAGAGTCAGACACTTAACTGACTGAGCCACTCCAAGTAAGTCCATTTATCTTTTAACCAGGGTTATTAGTTAGAGAATACAGCAACCAATAGCATGACACTCTTGTTCCTGTTCTGTTTTGGCCCTTGGTTATCCTCCCTAATAATCATGTGGGAGAGATTGTTGGGAGTTACATAGGATTTTAGTTTTTCTGGCCTCCTGTATTGGTCAGGTTCTCTAGAGAAACAGGAACAATAGGAGATTTATTATGAGGAATTAGATGATGCCGTTTTGGAGGCTGAGAAATCCCATGATTTTCCATCTGCAAGTTGAAGACCCAGTAGAGCTGGTAATGTAATTCATCCTGCATCAGAGAAGCCTGAGAAGTGGAAAAGCTGACTGGTATACATTGGTCTATTCATGCCCACCTACACTGGTGAGGGTAGTCTACTTATTGAGTTCACTGATTTCAAACGTTCATCTCTTGGGGCACCTGGGTGGCTCAGTCAGTTAAGCATCTCCCTTCAGCTCAGGTCATGATCTCGAGGTCCTGGGATGGAGTCCCCACCAACCCCTTGGGCTTGGGCTCCCTTCTCAGTGGGAAGTCTGCTTCTACCTCTCCCTCTCCTGCCCTATCCTCACTCTTGCTTATTCTTGCTTGCTCTCTCTCTTAAATAAATAAATAAAATCCTTTAAAAAAAGTTTTAAAAAATGTTGTGGAAACACTCTCACAAAACACCCAGAGGTAATATTTAATCTGGACACCCTGTGGCTAGCTGAGTTGACAAAACCATAGTATGTCCTGACTGCAAAATAATTGTGATAACATCAAAATTTCTCCCTGAACTCTAAAATGCTTTAGACCATTTAATGAGTTGTATAATAAACATTTATAGGCCTATGTATGTATTGGCTTTTGCTACCTGAAGACAGGAAGTTCATTTTTATATTTTAGGCAGCTGGCATTGTGCTTGTACACATACTACCTATTTAATGAGCAATGACATAATTCTAAGTATGTCACATTGAAAATATATTGTTTAGATATTTAGAGCACTTTTAAAGGTAGCATTTAGTTGAGCATGCACTATATGCCCAAAAAAACCCACAATACTCATTTAGATATAAGGAAATTGAGGCCTTATAAGGGCCTGTCCAAGTTGAGTAGCAGGGTTGAGGTTCACGTACATGCAACTCCAGACCCAGGTCTTGCCATAACACCAATACCTCAAATCTAGCTCAACTACATAGGGGGATTTCTAGTTCTCTAGTTCTATTTCTCTTCTTTGCCAGACAACATTAGCTCATGTGAATCAACATTGGTTCTCCCGGCTTTGGGCAGCAACTTGGATACTCTTGGGGATGAGATATTTTGGTCTGGTGACTGTTCTGGAGGCATAATGAACTAAAAAATATACTCATGAATAATAAGTACTTCCCTTATCATGCATGTTATAAAAAAACATTTATAAAAGCTTTGGAGTTAAAATGAGGGAGGAAAAGGGGGCAGGACATCAAAAAATCTAAAGGATGAAAGGTAGATAGAGACATTTGTAAGGAAGAAACTGAATTTCATCTTTCTATTAATATATGTTAGGAAATATATTATATTAGATATATTAAGTAAATTATACTAACAATGTTATATTAACTATGTTATACTAAATGCATTATATTAAATACGTCAAATACATATAATGTAATATAATATAATTATAGATAATAAGATACTGAATTATAATACATAATAAAAAAAGAAATCTTTGTATCCTCAGTCTGGTCATTTTCTGCATGGAAGGGGCCAAAAGCCAAGTCTCTGCAGGAGGAATTAAGAAATAATTACTGGAATATAAATACTGGAATACTGACTGGAATAATCAAGGAAGAGAATAAAAGCCAATTCTGTCCTGTACTTTCTATTATATAGGATCTGAATCACAACTGGGCTTTGCAATTCTAGGATATTCCTTTCTATAATTGAGGACAATAATGGTATTTAGAGAACTGGTTTTTATTTTTGCAAAAATATTACAATTTGACCAAGTCTAAAAGTCATTCTAAAGAAACAGAAAAAAGCAAGACAGTAGCAGAATTTTAATATTATGTATTTGTTTTGTTAATGATTGAGGTAGATTTGTATGTTTTTTCAATCTTATTAAGAGATTGGAGCAATTCATTAGATATGAAATAATAAAACAAAATAGGGAAAAAAATAATTTCGGACCATAGAAAATAGAGCTGGAGATACAAAGAACACATCCGGGAAAGTCTGTGGAAGGAGAAACATGCTATAATTTCCCATATTGTTACTGAAAGTAGGTCTACAGGTTTAGCTTTATGAGCTCTCTGGCAGTCAAAGAAGAAAAAAGAGAATTAATTCATTTTGAATTTTATGTTGTCCAGAAAAAGCATTCATTCAGTTGTTAGTGTGACAACTCTATCTAAGTCTTACCGTTTATGCATGTTCTCAGAGATCTCTCAGTGAATGTTTATGGTGGACAATCTGCAGCCACTTGTGCTCAGGTACTTCTCACAGTTTTTTCCTTACTCTCTGAAGACTTTCTTGAACCAAATATTCACACCTCTGGGTAGCATGGAACACAGCACAAGTAGGTCTTGGCCATCATGTCCTGTTTGGGATCATGTTAACAGAAACCTTTTATCCTTAGATGAGAGAACCAAGGTTGATCTTCGTCTTCCTGATGCTCCTTTTCTTCTGGAATTCTAGCTAATTATGAGTTACAGTATACCCCATCCTGCTGCAATTATGTGATGAAGTCCTGTTTATTGCCATCAAATGTATAACTCTGTGAATTGAGAGTATTTTTGTTTCCCTCAGGGAGCACTTCATATTTTGAAATCTCCTTATAGCCTGAAAACATAGCAAAAATAAGCAATCTATTCCTAAAATATGCATTTTCCTGGGAAGCAGGAAGAAGACAGGAAAACATGTCCCAAAACAGAATTCAATTTTCCTTGTCACATACCAGAGAAAGTTATCTTTTTTACAGGTGGGCAATCAGATTATAGGAATTCCAGAGCATCAAGAAGCACCACCCCCCAAAAGAAGCCTTTTAATTCTAAAATATGTCTTTTCCTCAGTAGCTGAGGGTACAATTATTTTCAATTAATTGATATTTCATTGGTCTTCACATCATACACCTTAGTGTGAAAATATTGTTCAACTAGACACTTTGCTCAGAAAATAACGGGTATAATGTGAGACAAATATATTTTGGTTGGGAAGAAATTGGAAAAAGAAGATTTAGGATCCAGCTTATTGCATAATATATGAATCTTTAATTACAAGAAAGCTAGCCAGAGGTCTGATTAGTATGTGATTCAATGTCAGACGTATGAACGGTGAAAACTGTTGTGATTACTTCGTATCTCTTATAAGACCTAACTTATAAACACATTTAGGAATTTGGGACCATTCCTAAACATTTTTAGAAGTCTTTATAAGAGAACACTTATTTTTTTTATTTTTAACTAGAGGTAGAAATCAATTAAAGAAACAAATGATAGACTGTATGACCTTAGGTTATATATAAGTTAAGAATATTGATGGCCTTAATTCAAAAGTTACTTTTCTAAAAATATATATAATATAAATCTTTTCTTCAAAAAAACAAAAAAAATCCTTAAAATAATGTGTTAAGTCGTATTAATTTTCCTTGGTCTAAAAATGACTTATTTTACTTCTCTGTTCGGGAATATCTAATAAATACAGTGAGTTACACATAGTAGATCCTTATTATATATTCAAAATAAGGATAGGCTTCCACAATTCTTTTCTGCCTCCTTTAACAGTAATTTGTATCATACGAAAAATCTATCCTGTGTGGAACATGGCTTATTATTGACAGTCAGTCACACACACACACATCCACACATACACACACACCCCACGTTTCCCCCAAAGATCTAATCATTTGTAGGCTGCCTATGTAATACAGAAAGTTATGACATTGTATGTGTATGATAAATGTAAATTAAACAGTTTTTCCACAATAAGTCATATAGTCATCTGGCTTTGTTAACTTTGATAACCATTGAATGTGAATAAAACAAGATTTCAGAAGTGGAAATGTGTGCAATTTTGAGAGAAGCTAAGAAACACAATTTCTTTTTCTCTTCAGCAGGCCCACAGCCAAGCCATTGAGAGACAAGCCCATGGGAAACAAATTAGCTCATGTACCTCAAGTACTCCTGGAGCTTTCCCACAGTACCTCTTGGCCAGTGCCTGGACAAGGTAATTTACCGTATCTCTGATTGTCGCACTCCCAAGGGCACATTCATCTTGCCTTCTCAGAAGCAGGTTGAGGTCTGGAGTTTCATGTTTATGATCATCAAGTATATTTTGGCTAGCAGAATGAGAGACATGGTTGTGTTTTCAGTAAATTCACCCATTACCTTGACTTCAAAGCTATTGATTTCATACTACCTGATGAAGATAATGAACTTCAAATGAAAGACAAACCTAAAATATGGTTATGCCATCAGAGGTCTACCTGTGACAGGAAATAAAAATAAAATCATCTGGGCATTGCCAAGTAAAATGAGAGTTAGTAAAAAAGAAATATGTAATTTTAGAGCCATCATATATGATGAAATACTGGAAGGGGTATCTCTTTATTTAAGTTTTTATTAGTACCAACAGGACTGTCTTTTTAAAATCTGTGAATCTCATTAGTGGAAGGATGAAAGTATCCTAAAGGGCATTTATAGAAGATTTTGAAAGCTGGTGTAGGTTTTGAAGACCTTACATATAACTATGAATATTTTGGGGAAATTGTTGATCAAAGGCATCTAAAATGTGAACCCTAAAGAGAGAAGCGAATAAAATTATTTAAAAGTTTGGTCATGAAGAAAGTGGGGAAAAATTAACTCAATAAGAAGTATTTATTGATAAAATACCTTTTTAAAGGTATAATATACATATTTTAAATCATGTTCCATCTAAACTTACTAAAACTGGAAATAGATAAGAGAATTTTTATAAAATATTAATTATAGACTACAACACTCTTATTAGTATTAGAACTTTTATTTTTCCCAATTTATTCTCCATTTAAGGAAATCATGGCTGCCACTCTTTTTCCTCCTAATCCATTATATGTAGTTGAACTAAATATGTCATAATGCATATTTACAGAAATGATTGTATTGTAGGCGAAAGAGTGACCTGCAATATTGTTTAATTTTTTTGTTTTTTCTTTCTGACACAACACTTCATGATCAATGAAATCACTTCTTTTATCTTATTTTCTGCCTTTTATCTCATTTTGAATTATTTTTTCTTGTATTTTTGATGGTATTACATTTTACTATTTTATTTTATTTTATTTTATTTTATTTTTTATTTATTTGACAGAGAGAGATCACAAGTAGGCAGAGAGGAAGGCAGAGAGAGAGGGGGGATACAGGCTCCCTGTTGAGCAGAGAGCCCGATGCAGGGCTCGATCTCAGGACCCTGAAGGCAGAGGCTTAACCTACTGAGCCACCCAGGCGCCTCCATTTTACATTTTAATTATTGGATTGCTCATTATGAGTGGTTGTTTTGATCATGGTCATTGTGATCTCACATAAGGAATATTACAATGGATTTTTGGGGGTGCCCATGGCAGCTTCTGGAATAACCACTAAGAGTGTTAGTGGAGGTGAAAAAAAATCAGAAGTTATGTACATGTTTTAGAGATTTTGATCCACAGCAGAAAGCGAGAGAGAGTGAGAGGGAGAGAGAGGGATAGAGGCAGTGGTTAAAATTTCAATCATGAATTAGAAAACAAACAAACAAACAAAAAATTTAAAGTAAAAATACATTCAGATAATTTTTGAACAAAATCTAGTAATTTGGTAAGTTGAACTGAAACATTTGCATTAAAAAATCTACAATGATATGCTGAATATCTAATTTCTTCCAAGTGAAGCAAATCAAATAGGACATGAAAGCCAACAAATGAGGACTGGCATGAAAGTCTATTTTTAGAATAGTATATTACTGCTGAGTTTTACCTTGCCAGTATAGGGTTCTATTACATCTCATTCTAGTTTAAGACATCTGCAACCATGTCATCGGGAGATAATATAGCAATGTTGTCTCAAAGGATTAGTGTAATTGTATTAGTTGTTATTTAGTTACATTTTTGGCTTTTCTCACATTTTACTTTTTTTGAGAAAATTTCTTTCAATATAAATCACACTGTTATTCTTTGGATGGCAATGACAAGAAACTTGAATTGTGTTGAGTGTGGCACAGTGTCACGTAGCACCTCCTCCCTAACGTGACAATCCTGGTTCAGGCATTTAGTCTCTCTTGCTTTGTCCATTGTAAAATTCTTCTCCATCCATCCATCCTCCCCTCCCCTTCACTGGCTGCCATGTTGATTTTCTGAAATGTAAATTTAATGATGTCATACTCTCCTTGAGTAAATTTTTAAGTGATAACTTATAACCATAAGAGAAAAGGACAACTTAGATGGTCTTCAAGGTCCTTTGGGGCTCAGCTTCATTGGCCTCCATTCTCTTGATCCTCTCCACATTGGCTGTGCCCCAAAGACATCATGTCATGCTGTTTCCTTGGCTGAGGCAGCCCTTTATCTTTGTTGTTCCATTATCTCCTACTCTCCCTTCAGGTTCAAATGTTAGCTTTTCCACTTCACTGGGGAAGTACTGTTAAGCACTCCCTTTTTTCTCTTTGGCATCTCATATGTAACCCAATGAGAAGACCAGCTATTATTATTTTGAATGTCTTGCTAATACAGCACTTTCATATAGATGCCCTTTAACAATTGCTTGCTGAAAGAAAGAATGGGTGACAAAACAAAAAGGTGCTAGGCAAATATCAAGTGCATGGGACATTATACTGCTGTCTTTTACTACTGAAAACCTTTGAGATCACATAGATAATATAATGGATATCCTCTTCCTCTTATGGTCAGAGAATCTACAACCAGATCTTGTCCTGCAGTGGAAAGGACTCTGAAGAATAGGTTAGTCCCCCATGTGTGGATTATCCACAGATAGTTCATCCATATTTGAAAACAGTTGAAAAATTAATCTAACCTCTTTATTACATCCATGATAGAAATTAAGCCTAGAGAGATGAAGACAATTTCCTAGAATAACAACTTAAATGAGAGGTGGGATAAGACTCAATCAAGCTGTCCAGATACCCAGTCAGATAATCTTTATAATAATATAGCAAGCTCTTTAGTGGGCAACCCATCCAACCAACCAAAAAAAAAAAAAAAAACCCCACAATAGTTTTTATATTATTTTTATTCATTTTGTTTATTTATTTATTTATTGTTATTAAATACCCATTATCTCTATGTTTAAGACATCATGTTAGGTGTTATGGGTACAGAGGCAGATTGCCTGTGGATTCTGCTCTTCAGGTATTCATGCTTCAGCTCTTACTTGTCTCCTTTTTTACCTTTTATCTTTCCTTTCCACCAAGAAGGCTCTGTCAGAGGGTGCTTCGGCAAAATTCTCTAAGTGAATTAAGTGATGGAGGAAAACGAACATGAGACTGCACATTGTAGTTCAGACTCTACCTCTAAGCTTTGAGGCCCTAATAGTCACTTCACCTTCCTGAGGGTTGTTCATAAATCTAAGCAGCCACACTGACTTTACTCTGCCTCTGCAGAAGTCATTTTGAGAAGCAAATGATGGATATGCTGTAGTTTGAAGCCATTGGCTTTAGAGCCAGGAGATTTGGTTTGAATATCTGCTCGATTACTTATTAGGTGTGGGACTGTGTCTTCTCATGTTCAAAATGGGGGTTATATTATCCGTATTACGTTTTTAGGGTTAGCAGTATTATAAGTGGAGATAAAGGTCTGACATGTAAGACATTATCAATTAATATAACTCTTATTATTTTCAGATATGTTTGGGTGTACTTCATGCATTGGAAACTTCTGTAGACACTTAAGAAATTATTTCCTTCAAATATATGCTAACTAAAGCATGGCATTTATGAGATGATTGGTATTCTAGCAGTGTTAGGATTTTTCCCATAATTCCACACCTTTGTTACAAAGATCAGCAAGGATGCTGGTTATAGAGCAATGGCCAGGAGCCTGAGGCTATGTGAAATGAGGGCTACTCTGGAGTAAATTGTCATGTTCAAAAAATAAAGAATGAGTCAGACCATGCCTAATTCCACAGGAAAGAGATTAGTTGCAGCAAAAAACATGTGGAGTTAATTTGGTTAGAAAGGAAATATTAACATCTTGAATTCCACAAAGACTCCTACCCTTGGAGTTTGTTGGATGATTTACAGAGCTCCGTTATAGATCTTCATAAACTTAGTGGGTACATAATAAAAGGGCAAATCAAGGATTTCTATTGTTACACTGAACGTTTGTGTTTTATATACATTCAAAACCTATCCCACATATGTAGCCTTTACTGATACAGAGCCTAGGGATTTTTGAGGGAATTGAAACAAGAAGTGATTTTACATAATGAATGTTCTTTCAAGCTCCATTTTGGCTAAATTTTGAAATCTGATTTTAGGATAATGTATACTTGGAATGAGTCAGAATAGTGTGTTTCTATAATATGGAAGTCAGCTGTAGCTGGAATAAATGGATCTTTCACTAATTTAAGGTCCCCGCTGACCACTAATTTTTTCAGAGCTTGAAATTTGCTTTTTGTAATATTTCCTGAAATTACTATGAATTTTCATAGTTATTGAGATCCTTGTCTTCATCATTTGTATTTTCTTTCGTGTTTGACACAAGAAAAATAGAACTTGTTTCTATCCAGTTCTATCTGTAGACATCTTCCCTAAGCCTATTTTTTACTCTGCTTTTTGCTTTGGGACTTTTCTTTCTTTCAAACATTAGATAGAAATTGTCCTTCCTCAAGTACATCATCAACATTTTTTTAAAAGAAACTTCTGCAGGTGATTGTAAAAGGATCCTTAAGAGCACAATACTAGAACAGATAAATAAATTAAGATCTTAGAGACAACCAAATGAGGACCATTCTGCTATAATTTAGTTCATCTCTAAAACTAGTTACATTAAAAAATTATCTAATTTATCTTACATTTCCCAAATAGTTTTCTACATTATCTTTAGACCTTAGCATGTAAATCCAGGGTAATTAGATCTTTTACAGGATTTTTTAAAAATACATTCTTTAGGAATATATTTTTCAGTTGCAAAATGCTTCCTTACAAACACTTTGAAATTAATTTGTTATATTCAAAAAAAGTATATTTTTAAAGCATTAAAAGTATAGACTGATATATATTTTTAAATTCTTGAAGTTTAAAATCTAAAAATCTTAAAGAAGTATATTTCAATTGCATTATTCAATGGTATATGTACACATATACATACACATATATATCATGTATATATACCCACATGCCTAGGGTAAGGTGGTCCGAGGATAGGGTGGTCCTAGGGTAGGGTAGGGTAGTCCTCCCTGTGGAGGTAGACCTCCACATTTTGGGGATTTCTATGAGCCTGATTACATAGGTCCCTATCTGTCTCTCCCTACATAGTCCACCTGTCCCTTACCCACCAGGGTCCTGTGATCAAGCCCCACTTTGGGCCGCCTACTCAGCTGGGAATTCTGCTTTTCCCTCTCCCTTTGCTTGCTGCTCCCCCTGCTTGTGTTCTCTCAGTCTCACTATCTCTCAAATAAATAAATAAGTAAAATCTTTAAAAAATTGTTACTTTTATTGGTGCTTATGATTCAGGCAATACACCGTGTTCTCCCACGTACATAAGGCATTCATTCTTCATAAAAAATCCCAAGTCCTGTGAATTATCCCTTTAAACCCAGGCTTAGGGACATAGTAATTCAGGGTCCTACAGCTTCTGAAAGGCAGAGCAAGGATTGCATTAACTCCTTGACCTTGACCTTGCAAGGACTATCACTAGTCCTTGTCATGTAATTATGATTTTTTTGTGTGTTGTTTGTTCTGTTTTACACAAGGTGTCTTATCTTAATCAAAGGGGTGCAATAGAAAACGGTTTTAGGAACTCAAAAGCAACAATAAGTCCATGTGGTTTATATCAATAATATATAATGAGAGTAAATATAGCTATTCCTCATTTTAAGCAAGGGATATTATTTCATGAAAGAGAAAAACTGGATTGAGTTTAATACTTTCACAAATGGAATCACTGTTGGTATTTCTCAGATGGTCATTAGAATCTAGGCAGAAAGATCAAACTACTTTAGGTTAATTGATACAGGAAAATGGCTAAAGCTGCAAGTGAGGCCACCCAGAAATTAACGACAGCAGGAAGCTCTTGTCACCCTTGGACCAGAAGGGCAATAAAAACAGGTGGCGTTACCAGAGTCCAGAAGTCATGGCTGCCTCCCAGCGGCTGTATTTGTGACGGACGGGCTGTGGTCAGGAGCTGGAGCCTCCGAGGAACCAACTCCAACCAGAGACACCACAGGAGTGCAGAGAACAGGGAGGGGCCTGGGTTCTCCTTCCTCTCCCATTGCTATCCTTGACTCCAGTCTCTCAGGGCAGCCCCACCAGAAAGCCAGAGGTCAAGGGCTCCCCGCCCCCACCATGGGGTTTCCTGTAAAATTCAGCAAAGCAGAAGGATATGGATCTCAAGAAAGACAGTACAGCTGTCCTGCCTCCTTCTCAACCCACTAAGTGCAATGGGATAATTTTGGATAAATCATTGAACTACTAGGAAACTGCTTCCTTATGTAGGAAAAAAAAATATTACTCACTATTTCTGCCTCACAGGATGGTTGAAGGAAGTAAATGAGATGGTGAGTTTGAATTCTTCATCTATGTAAGGCCTGATATAAATACAAAATACAAACTTTTAGTATGTTTATATTCAACAAACATAAAAATTCTTGCTCTATTGATAAGTTAGCTATAGCAATAATTTCCAATGCAACACACACACACACACACACACACACACACACACATACAACCCTGAGGTACATTTCCAAGCCATGTGATTGGGGAATGCTTTTATTGATGACTTTATAGTAATTGTAGAAGGATATAATTATCTTTGATTAATGTTGGGATTTAACATTCTATATACTAGGTTTATTTTTATAATTGTACATTTATATGTGTTAAAAGTAATTAAACAAGGATTAGACTGATGTGGTTCTCATGCCTTAGTAGCCCATGTAAGCAAACCAAAACTTAAGCCAGAGTCAATGCACTGGATTCTGGGGCAATGAAACTTAGAAAAATAATCACAGGCATAAAATAGGTTTTCCCAAATGAGACAAAGTCTTAAGTTATAGCCAATCAAATAATTTCCCTGCTTTGCTTCAGCTTCTTCTGTATAAAAATCTTGTCTTTGGCTCCCATTAGTGGAATGCTCCTTTGATTTGGTGCTGCTTTATTCTAATCAATGTTTGCTCAAATTAACTTTCAAAAATGTCAATGTGCCTCGCTTTCTCTTTTATATATATATAAAAAATATATGGTAATATACCTGACAAGATAAAGTAAACAAATATATAAAACTACATGCATATATGTATTTTTACTTTGAGACCTAATATGAGGGTTATATTTGATACAATATACAAATTTAATATTAATATTTTGGGGGAGAAATTGTTATTTTAAATGACATGTAAATTTTGATCTCCCAAATGGATTAAGTTAAACCATCTTAATACTGTAGAAAACCATATTAATACTGTAGAAACACTTTCTGGATAATTTGTACTGGCACTATGTAGGCAAAAGTCAAACGTGCATAAAAAGATGTGTTTCTTTGGTTGATAATATCACTTTTGTATTTAATGAGAACTTGAAATGCATTTTTATGTAGAATCACAGAAACTTCTAGTAATATAAAGTTATACCCACAATGAATTACAAACACTATTTGTACTTAAAATCAAATGTCATAAAGTAACTTTTCTCTTTTAAACAGAGTTAAATACATTTGAACATACATTAACCCTTTTAAAGCAAAGAAACAGCTCACAGTGCCTTCATAATGCCTGATCTAGCACCAAACAAGTTAAAAGAAAATAAAAATTCAAGGATATCACAGTATCAGAGAAATTTATTTCTGATATTTCTGGATACTGGGAATCTGAGATCAGTGTAGTAGACTGGGTAGGTTCTGATGAGAGCCCTCCTCTGGGTTATAGACCTCTTGAATCCTCATGTGATGGAAAGAGGGTGAGAAAACTCTTTGTGGTCCCTCTTATAAGTGCACTGAACCCACTCATGAGGGTTCCACACTTACAAACTAGTCACCTCCTAAAGGTCCTGTCTCTTATACCAGCATCTTGGGGGTTAAGATTTCATAACAAGCATTTTGAGGTAACACAACATTCAGTCTATCGCAGAGTCTGTGGTACTTGTTATAGAAGCCCAATGTGACTAATACTGATTTTGGTACTGAGAAGTGGGATCCTGCTGTAACAAATGCCCTAGAACATTTTCAGTGTTTTTGGAGCTGGGTAACGGGTAGATGCTGGAGGAGTTTTGAAGTGGATGCTAGAAAAAGCCTGGATTATTGTGAGCAGAATGTTGATAGAATTATGGAGTTTTAAACACCATTCTTGTGAAGTCTTGGGGAAAAATGAGGAATAGGTTTTAGAAATTTCAGGAAAGGTGATCCTTGTTCTAAATTGGCAAGGAATTTGGCTGAATTGTGAGCAAGTGTTTTGTGGAAAGTAGAAGTTGCAAGTCATGAAATTGGATGGTTAGTGGAGGAGATTTCTAAGAAGTATTGAAGGTGCAGCTTGGATCTTCCTAATCACTTATAGTCTCCTTTCAGAGACAAAAGACTTGTGGGGGAAAATTTTTTTTTTGTTAGGCTAAAAGGGACCAAAACTGGGAAATTGGGAACACTCCCAATTTATAAATATTCAAAAAATGAGAAGGTTTGTTCTGAGAACACTAAGGGTGTGACCAAAAAAACCATTTGATAAAGAGAATATATATTTGACTCACAGACTTACTCAGCCATCTCTGCAAGAAGCCAGGAATAGAGATAGGATTATACTGGTACAGTCACTGCGAGTTGGGGTTAAAGTGGACAGAAAATATGAGACAAAATGAAGGAAAGGCTTTGGGCTTTTTAGATCCTATGGGATTGAACCAGCAAGTTATTTGACTGTGGATGTGCACTATTCTTCAAAAAAGGGAAGAGTGACCGTAGAAGGAATTTGGGTGGGACCATTGCTTCAGTATTAATAGCCCATACGGCCTTTAACTGAAGCCTTCTGGGTGGGACCACCCTGCAAATCCTTGCAAGTGGGACTGCCACAGATCTTTGAGGGCATGGCCCCCACAGGGTAGAGATCCCAATATTGAACCACTGGCCCCATAGTTTCTGAAGATGACACCACCGCCTCAGTGGCTTAGGGGAGCAGCATACTTAGCCAAAATGGGTTGCTCTTAAGCCTTAGGATCTAATGGACTTCCTTGGGACTTACCTTTTTTTTCTTTCCAGTCTCTCCCTTTTGAAATGGAAATCTCTATCCTTTGCCTGTCCCACCACTGTATTTTGGAGGCACATAACTTGTCTACTTTCCCAGGTTCACAATGGAAGATAAAATTTGCCTCCTGGTGAAACCGACCTTGAGTTTCATCCATATCTGATTTAGGTGATATATATATATATATATATATATATATATATATATATATATATATATAATTTATTTTACAGACAGAGATCACAAGTAGGCAGAGAGGCAGGCAGAGAGAGAGGAAGGAAAGCAGGCTCCCTGCTGAGCAGAGAGCCCAATGCGGGGCTCAATCCCAGGACCCTGGGATCATGACCTGTGCCAAAAGCAGAGGCTTTAACCCACTGAGCCACCCAGACGCCCCTGATTTAGGTGATATTTTGATAACAATTTGGACTTTAGACTTCAGAATTGATACCAGAATCAATTAAATTGTTGGATGTTGTTAGGGGTAGAATGAATATATTTTCCATTAGGGAAATACATGAATTTTGGAGGACAGGAATAAAATGCTATGTCATAGATTGTGTTTTCCCAAATTTATATCTTAAAGCCTTAATTTCCAATGTGACTATATTTGGAGATCAGGTTTTCAAAAGATAATTAAGGATAAATGTGGACATATGAATGGAGACCTAACCCCAATAAGATTGTTGGTTTTATAAGAAGAGGAAGACTCAGAATTCTTTTTCTGCCATATGAGAACACATTGAGAAGGCAGACATCTATAAGCCAGGAAGAGATCTCTTATCAGACCTTGAATCAGCCAGAACTTCAATCTCAGATTTAAAAGCTCCAGAACTTTGAGAAAATAAAGCCACCCAGTCTAAGATACTCGTTATGGCAACCTGAGCTGACCAATACAGCCTCCCATGGTGCCAACCTGCTTTGGAACATAACACGAACAGACAAAAAGTTACATTGTTTTAAGCCAGTAAAAATTGGAATTATTTGCTAAAGCTGTCAAACTGCTCTGACTAATATGGTAACAGAAGAAAATACATGGAAAGAGAATTAACAAAAGGACACATGGTAACTGCCAGGAAGCTAGAATGAAATAGTCGTTTACTATATGAAGCAAGAGATTTACCATAGGATTTAAACATGTAAAATATTATCACTTAGTTTCTTTGACAAAAAAAAGGTAGTTATTATGTTACCTCATTGAAGTCTGTGAGGAAAAAAAATTTTTTTTTAAATTTAGAAATTCTTCAATAAAGAATGTTCTAATCATGTGAAAGCCTGAACCAAATTTAGCAATTATGGGTATCGGAAAGTACCAGGTTGTTTTTTAATAGATGTCAGAACAAAGAAATCTAGAATAAACTATGAAGGATGTATCTAGCAGACACATTTCTGGTTTGGTGCATGATACAGAAGTAGTGGAATAACGACCGGCTAAGACACAGCATACAAATCTTTAAAACTTGAGGTGGGTGCCTGATAAGGTCAGTTTCAATCATGGCCACAGTCTTGAATTAGAAAGTTTACTTTATATTCCCAATAAAAGTATATTTTCAACAGTTTTAAAGAGAAGGAATATGCATGACATAGTTGAAGCATTACTTATTTGTTTCCATGTTAACATTTTCTAGAGAAAAATTGTTTTGTTCAATTTGTCCTAATCGGTGAGGCTATGCAAATATGCCCCAAATCTAGAGTAGAAAATACACTCTCAAATCTTGGTGATTTTACAAATCCAAGTTTGGTAGGCAGAATAGTGCCCCTCCCACATGTCCATATTCTAATTCCCAAAACCTGTTGAATATGTTAATGTGGTAGAAGGGAATTTTCAGATATGATTAAGTAAAGACCCTGGATATGGAAAGATTATCCAGAAATAGTCATGAGATTTCTTATAAGAGAGAGGCATGAGGGTCAGAGTCAAGACAGGTAATGGTAGAAGCAGAAGGGGGGTGAGGTGACCATGAGCTAAGAAATGGGCAGCCTCTAGAAGCTGGAAAAAGCAAGGAATGGATTGTACCTTAATGTCTTTGGAAGGAATGCAGATGGACCAACATCTTGATTTTAGTTCTGTGAGAGCCATTTAGGTGTCTGACCTCTGAGGCTGTTAGATAATTTTATCTTTTAAGCCAAGAGATTTATGACAATTTATTATAGAAACAGTAAGACACTAATGCAACAAGTTTATTCTTATCAACATCACAATACAATTGCAACTATGTTTTTTCCCTTAGAAGTGATTCAAGGATTCTGAGGGTCTTCAAATCAAGAGCTCAGTCACATGAGCAGATTTCTAATTTGCTGCAGAAAGCAGGAGAAGACTGATTGATTCATTAGGAGGTTTTTATGAACCTGAATTATCTTATACAAATTTCTTCCACCTTCTACAGACAGGAATTCAGTCATATGTCCCCAATCTAACCATGAGAGAATCTGGAAACAGAGCTGGTGCATAAAAGAGGGACCTATTTAGTGAATACAAAGAATATTTTTAGCAAAAAAAAAAAAAAAAATCTTCTCAAAGTCCTTTAATGATTGTCATATATCTTCTTAAATTTAATGTTCAAAGAGTGGTAGCTGAAACCAATAAGAATATTGCTCTTTTGGGTAAAATTTATTACTTTCTCTCCAGGTTATCATAGCACACCTTTTATATTTTCTTCATATTTCATTTTTATCAAAGAATTATTTTAGAAAGGGTATACTTTATAGATACTTGCAGAGAACACAGTAAATGCTTCAAATTGAGTTCTATTACTATTGATATGATTTACATATTCTATCAATTTCTAGTTTTAATCTTGAAAAGAATTTCTTCAGTTATTTCAGATTCTTCTTTTTCCCACTATGTCATTCTTAAAAGGTCTATCCACCAAGAAGATCTAACAATTGTAAATATTTATGCCCCCAATATGGGAGCAGCCAACTACATAAGACAACTGTTAATCAAGATAAAGAGTCATACTGATATGAATACATTAATTGTAAGGGATCTTAACACACCACTCTCAGTAATAGACAGATCAGCTAAGCAGAAAATCAATAAAGAAACAAGAGCATTGAATGACACATCAGACCAGATGGACCTCATAGATATATACAGAACATTGCACTCTAAAACAACAGAATACTAATTCTTCTTGAATGCACATAGAACCTTCTCCAGAATAGACCACATACTGGGTCACAAATCAGGGATCAACTGATACCAAAAGATTGAGATTATTCCCCACATATTCTCAGATCACAATGCTTTGAAACTAGAGCTCAACCACAAGAAAAAGTTTGGAAGGAATTCAAACACCTGGAAGCTAAAGACCACCTTGCTCAAGAATACTTGGATCAACCAGGAAATCAAAGAAGAACTTAAACAATTCACAGAAACCAATGAGAATGAAGACACTTCAGTCCAAAACCTATTGGATACAGCAAAGGCGGTCCTAAGGGGGAAATACGTAGCCATTTAAGCCTCCCTCAAAAAAATTGAAAAATCCATAATACACCAACTATCTTTATACCTTAAAGAACTAGAGAGTCAGCAACAAATTAAGCCAATTCCACAAACAAGAAGGGAAATAATCAAGGTTAGAACAGAGGTCAATGAGATAGAAACTAAAGATGCAGTAGAACGCATCAATGAAACTAGAAGCTGCTTTTTTGAAAGAATCAATAAGATCAATGAACCATTGGCCAAACTAATCCAACAGAAAAGAGAGAAGACCCAAATTAATAAAATTATGAATGAAAAGGGAGAGATCACAACTAACACCATGGAAATAGAAACACTCATCAGAAATTACTGTAACAGTTATATGCCAAGAAGTTAAGCAACCTAGATGAAATGGATGCATTCTTGAAAAACTATAAACTTCCAAAACTGAATCAGGAAGAAATTGACAACATGAATAGACCAATATCTAGTAACAAGATTGAAGCAGTGATCACAAACCTCCCAAAAAACAAGAGCCCAGGACCTGATGGATTCCCTGGGGAATTCTACCAAACTTTCAAAGAACAAATAATACCTATTCTTCTGAAGCTGTTTCAAAAAAATCGAAGCAGTAGGAAAACTTCCTGCCTTTGTTTTAAATCAGGATCACTTACATTTCTTAAAACCAATCTTTGTTTCCTTACTTATGTATAGTCTTTTATCATTTGATCTCTGTCATGCTTTTTACTCTGCTTTCTGCAAAAATTTCTCTAATTTATCCTCAGGATCATTTAAAAATACTTTTTGCAATGTTAATTGTATTGACTTAAAGAAGTACAGATATTAAATTTTCTATTAAAGTTGAACTTGGAGGACATATTAACTGTCATGTTTACTTGATGTCATAAGTGAACTAGCAGAACTAATAAATATTTTGTAGTATTTATATGAGGATAAAACTAGTTAGTGTATGTCAGATATTTAGAGATAAGCCTTCAGGCTCAGAATGGCTGTTGACTCAAATATTTTACACTTGGGAATATGGCAATTGTTGATTTTTTTCCTAGGGATAGTGATACAAAGATAAGTAGGATGTTATCCCTATCTTTGGAGTATAAAGTGTAAGAAGAAATGGCAATTTCAAGAGACAATTGGCAGGATATCATATGTGTTTGGTGTTTGAGTTGACACACAATGTTGCATTAGTTTCAGGTGTGCAACAAAAGATTATTAGGCTGCATATATTCATTATGTCAGAAAGATGTGTGTTAGTGTTGAATTTATAAATTACAATGTATCCTGGGTTTTTCAAAACTCCTCAGCTGGAAACTGTACAAAAACTAGTTTCTAATAGCAGCTGAAGAGTTTCAATTTGAGTAAAAACTGACCACTTGACTTCTAATTCATTGGTATAATTTGAGAACCATTTTCATGTTCAATCTCCAGTTTTGTTATTTCAACATTTGTGGGTCATTGGATTTCTTAAAACATTAAAGCAGTTCTCCTGTTATTTTTACTAATTATGATTTAATACAATTGGCAAACTACAAAGTCTAGTTCAGCATATCTAAAATTGGTGACCCTCTCCCACTGATTTTAATAAATGTGCCAAATTTTTCTCTGAAGCATATGGATAAATACTGAAGCATGATTTCAAAAAGAGTCATCTAACAATCACCTCTTGGGAAGAATTTTGTTTTTGAAACATCCTGTTTTTTCATATGGTATATATTATAGAACTTGAAAGCAGTATTATAATGACTATTACCTCTTGCAACCAAGGGGAGTATTTATATAATAAGAACATCAGGTTTTAAATTAAAAAGTCCTGAAGCACTTACATAAAGAAAATTTTCAATAATCTTTGCAATTTTACCCTACACAGAATTATTTTCCAGGATGACTGAAATAAAGTCAAAGCAAACATTTCTATAATCATATATACATATAATCTATTCTTCTTTTATTTCTAAAGATTGAGCTATTTAGTCATTATGATGTTTATTACCTAATGATTGATGAGAGAAAATCAGGTTCAATCATTTTAGACCTTTTGCTATACATAATAATGATACAAATAAATTGATAAAATTAGAGTTGAGTATAACTGATTACATTCTATCAGTGTTTCACACTGATTGTGTTTCAGAATTTCCCAAAACTTACATATGCATATGTCATTTTATCTTTACAATTACTCCACAAGAAAGATAAGAAATAGGGTAACATTTTTATTTTACTCATGGCCAGAGAATTAAGCATTCCAGCAAAGATCATAAACAAGTTAGTTATAGATTTGGGAATGGGACTACTTTTGTTTATTCTGACAAATAAAATCAATTCCATTAGTCTTTGTCAAAAGTATACATAGAGAACTATTTAAAAATATATAAGATCACTTTCTAAACAAATGGTAGTTCTGTCACATTCATCTCAGAACAATATTGTCAGTTTATCTCATTATTCTTATTTCATTCTTATTGTCTCATTATGAGATAAAATAATCTTTCAGTTGAGTTCCTCACAATTAATTTTTATGTAAAACCCAAAGAAGTTCAAATTAGTTCACATTGAGTTAGATGTTTTGCATACCTATATATTTAACATTATAAGAAACTACCAAATTATTTTCCCCAAGTGTTTTTACTATTTTGTATTCTCATCAGGAATGTATGAGAAATCCAATTGTTTCACATTCTTATTCACACATGCTGTTGTCAATTTTTAAAATTTTATTCATTTTATAGATTTTACTTATCTCATTTACATTTTGATTTGCATTTCTCAGATGAGTAGTGACATGGAACATCTTTTCATGCCCTTATTTGTCACTTGTGAATTATCTTTTCTGAATTGTCTTAAAATTTTTTGTACATTGTTTAATAATTGGGTTTGTTTCCTCACTGAGTCACTGAATTTTAAAGACTGTATAATATTGATACAAGTGCTTTGTCAAATATATTTGATAAATACTGAAAATATTGCCATCTATGACTTGTCTTTTCATTTTGTAACAGCATCGTACAGAGGGCTAAGTTCTTCAGTTTTGGATTAATTCTAATGTGTCTTTTTTTATTGTCTTCTTTTATGGTTTTGCTTTTTATGTCCTCTTTAAGAAATGTTCAGAAGATTCAACTGCAAAGCAAAACCTCTAAATATTATGTAATATTTAAAGTGCCAAATACATGAGCCTGAATTTCTCGGTATAGATTAAAAGAAAAAAGATATGTACAGTAGGAACTGTTTAATCTGGCAGTAAGTTAATACTTTCTTTGTTTCTTCCCAAGTAAAACCATTTTCACAAACAATTTACACTGCTGTAGAGGTCTTTGTTTATTTATATAGGGGATGTTTATGTTTCCAGAAGAGTAAACTTTCATCTTTTTTCATATGTGTCATGATGAACTTGAAGGGTTTTTGAATAGTGGAAGCATTTTGGTACCTTTTTAATCAGCTCAGACTCTAGCATTGCACTGCACATAGCATATGCATGCTAATTCTCCTACGGAATGTGGCAGTCAACAGACAGCAACATCCAACTCAGAATAACGCCAGAACTACAACACACTTCACCACAACCCACACCCAGACTGCTGCGATGGCTACCAAGTAGGGTAAATGGCAGGAGAAGCTCCCAGATTTCAATTCTTTATTAGAATAGGATGGCAGTCATCCACATTCAACAATAAAAGTGTATTCTCATGGTATCTATCTGGTTCAAGTTTCCAGAAACTTGACTCCATTTCAGATAGGTGTTTTTCTGAAGTGGAACTGACTCCAAAATCCTTCCTGTTTAGAAGTATTATGCTGAATACAACTCTCTTTGAATAAATAAAAATAACACTTCTTCAGCTATGCTGACTCCTCCAATAGAACTTTGGTTTTGATTGCATATTTTTTTTCTGTTTCTTTGTTTTTGTAGAATACAGTTAGACCACCAAATGGATTCAATATGGCTCACATTTGTAAAACTGAAAAATAATGGTTAACCCCATTCCATAACCCCAAAGAGAAGAAAGTTTCTTTTTTTTTTTTAAAAGATTTTATTAATTTATTTGACAGAGAGAAAGATCACAAGTAGGCGGAGAGTCAGGCAGAGAGAGAGGAGGAAGCAGGCTTCCGCTGAGCAAAGAGCCCGATGCGGGGCTCGATCCCAGGACACTGAGATCATGACCTGAGCCGAAGGCAGTGGCTTAATCCACTGAGCCACCCAGGCGCCCCGAGAAGAAAGTTTCTTAAGGGAATTTATTCTTAGTGGTTTTGTTCTCTTTTATGTATCTGAGAAGTAACCTATAGAAAACTGAGGTTCCTCTTCCCTCCAAATAATGGGTAGAAATTTTATATGTGGACCCATATTAGATGATTAGTATAAAATTTAGTAGGATCTCGTTTTTGTCAGGGTAGGAGAATTCCGTAATAATGTAATATTTAGAGTGACCATAAATTATTATATTAAACTGATGTTAAAGAATGGTCTTTTTTTCTAAAATAGTTTTCTATAAAATGTTGGGTCCACCATGGATTCTTTTTTTTTTTTTAATTTATTTTTGGCATAACAGTATTCATTATTTTTTCACCACACCCAGTGCTCCATGCAATTCATGCCCTCTATAATAGCCACCACCTGGTATCCCAACCTCCCACCCACCCGTCAATTCAAACCCCTCAGATTGTTTTTTAGAGTCCATAGTCTCTCATGGTTTACCTCCCCTTCCAACTTCCCCCAACTCCCTTCTCCTCTCTAACTCCCCATGTCCTCCATGCTATTTGTTATGCTCCACAAATAAGTGAAACCATATGATAATTGACTCTCTCTGCTTGACTGATTTCTCTCAGCATAATCTCTTCCAGTCCTGACCATGTTGCTACAAACATTGGGTATTCATCCTTTCTGATGGAGGCATAATACTCCATAGTGTATATGGACCACATCTTCCTTATCCATTCGTCCATTGAAGGGCATCTTGGTTCTTTCCACAGTTTGGTGACCGTGGCCATTGCTGCTATAAAGATTGGGGTACAGATGGCCCTTCTTTTCACTACATCTGTATCTTTGGGGTAAATACCCAGGAGCGCAATTGCAGGGTCATAGGGAAGCATAGGCAGTAATCTCTTCGATATCAGCCACAGCAACTTCTTTCAAGATATGTCTCCAAGCCTACAAGTGGTAGATCAGAAAGGAACAGAGACCATATACAATAACAGTCACCTTACAGGCAATACAATGGCACTAAATTCATATCTCTCAATAGTTACCCTGAATGTGAATGGGCTAAATGTCCCTGTCAAAAGACACAGGGTATCAGAATGGATAAAAAAACAAAACCCATCTATATGTTGCCTCCAAGAAACTCATTTTAAGCCCGAAGACACCTCCAGATTTAAAGTGAGGGGGTGGAAAAGAATTTACCATGCTAATGGACATCAGAAGAAAGCAGGAGTGGCAATCCTTATATCAGATCAATTAGATTTTAAGCCAAAGACTATAATAAGAGATGAGGAAGGACACTATATCATACTCAAAGGGTCTGTCCAACAAGAAGATTTAACAATTTTAAATATCTATGCCCCCAACGTGGGAGCAGCCAACTATATAAACCAATTAATAACAAAATCAAAGAAACACATCAACAACAATACAATAATAGTAGGGGACTTTAACACTCCCCTCACTGAAATGGACAGGTCATCCAAGCAAAAGATCAGCAAGGAAATAAAGGCCTTAAACGACACACTGGACCAGATGGACATCACAGATATATTCAGAACATTTCATCCCAAAGCAACAGAATACACATTCTTCTCTAGTGCACATGGAACATTCTCCAGAATAGATCACATCCTCGGTCCTAAATCAGGACTCAACCGGTATCAAAAGATTGGGATCATTCCCTGCATATTTTCAGACCACAATGCTCTAAAGCTAGAACTCAACCACAAAAGGAAGTTTGGAAAGAACCCAAATACATGGAGACTAAACAGTATCCTTCTAAAGAATGAATGGGTCAACCGGGAAATTAAAGAAGAATTGAAAAAAATCATGGAAACAAATGATAATGAAAATACAACGGTTCAAAATCTGTGGGACACAATAAAGGCAGTCCTGAGAGGAAAATATATAGCAGTACAAGCCTTTCTCAAGAAACAAGAAAGGTCTCAGGTACACAACCTAACCCTACACCTAAAAGAGCTGGAGAAAGAACAAGAAAGAAACCCTAAGCCCAGCAGGAGAAGAGAAATCATAAAGATCAGAGCAGAAATCAATGAAATAGAAACCAAAAAAACAATAGAACAAATCAACGAAACTAGGAGCTGGTTCTTTGAAAGAATTAATAAAATTGATAAACCCCTGGCCCGACTTATCAAAAAGAAAAGAGAAAGGACCCAAATAAATAAAATCATGAATGAAAGAGGAGAGATCACAACTAACACCAAAGAAATACAAACATACTATGAGCAACTAGTATGTTATAAGAACATACTATGAGCAACTCTACGGCAATAAATTTGACAATCTGGAAGAAATGGATGCATTCCTAGAAACATATAAACTACCACAACTGAACCAGGAAGAAATAGAAAGCCTGAACAGACCCATAACCAGTAAGGAGATTGAAACAGTCATTAAAAATCTCCAAACAAACAAAAGCCCAGGGCCAGATGGCTTCCCGGAAGAAGAACTAATTCCTATTCTCCTGAAACTGTTCCAAAAAATAGAAATGGAAGGAAAACTTCCAAACTCATTTTATGAGGCCAGCATCACCTTGATCCCAAAACCAGACAAGGATCCCACCAAAAAAGAGAGCTATAGACCGATATCCTTGATGAACACAGATGCGAAAATACTCAACAAAATACTAGCCAATAGGATTCAACAGTACATTAAAAAGATTATTCACCACGACCAAGTGGGATTTATTCCAGGGCTGCAAGGTTGGTTCAACATCCGCAAATCAGTCAATGTGATACAACACATCAATAAAAGAAAGAACAAGAACCATATGATACTTTCAATAGATGCTGAAAAAGCATTTGACAAAGTACAGCATCCCTTCCTGATCAAAACTCTTCAAAGTGTAGGGATAGAGGGCACATACCTCAATATCATCAAAGCCATCTATGAAAAACCCACTGCAAATATCATTCTCAATGGAGAAAAACTGAAAGCTTTTCCACTAAGGTCAGGAACACGGCAGGGATGTCCATTATCACCATTGCTATTCAACATAGTACTAGAGGTCCTAGCCTCAGCAATCAGACAACAAAAGGAAATTAAAGGCATCCAAATCGGCAAAGAAGAAGTCAAATTATCACTCTTCGCAGATGATATGATACTATATGTGGAAAACCCAAAAGACTCCACTCCAAAACTGCTAGAACTTATACAGGAATTCAGTAAAGTGTCAGGATATAAAATCAATGCACAGAAATCAGTTGCATTTCTCTACACCAACAGCAAGACAGAAGAAAGAGATATTAAGGAATCAATCCCATTTACAATTGCATCCAAAACCATAAGATACCTAGGAATAAACCTAACCAAAGAGACACAGAATCTATACTCAGAAAACTATAAAGTACTCATGAAAGAAATTGAGGAAGACACAAAGAAATGGAAAAATGTTCCATGCTCCTGGATTGGAAGAATAAATATTGTGAAAATGTCTATGCTACCTAAAGCAATCTACACATTTAATGCAATTCCTATCAAAGTACCATCCATCTTTTTCAAAGAAATGGAACAAATAATGCTAAAATTTATATGGAACCAGAAAAGACCTCGAATAGCCAAAGGGATATTGAAAAAGAAAGCCAACGTTGGTGGCATCACAATTCCAGACTTCAAGCTCTATTACAAAGCTGTCATCATCAAGACAGCATGGTACTGGCACAAAAACAGACACATAGATCAATGGAACAGAATAGAGAGCCCAGAAATAGACCCTCAAATCTATGGTCAACTCATCTTCGACAAAGCAGGAAAGAATGTCCAATGGAAAAAAGACAGCCTCTTCAATAAATGGTGCTGGGAAAATTGGACAGCCACATGCAGAAAAATGAAATTGGACCATTTCCTTACACCACACACAAAAATAGACTGAAAATGGATGAAGGACCTCAATGTGCGAAAGGAATCCATCAAAATCCTTGAGGAGAACACAGGCAGCAACCTCTTCGACCTCTGCCGTAGCAACATCTTCCTAGGAACAACGCAAAAGGCAAGGGAAGCAAGGGCAAAAATGAACTATTGGGATTTCATCAAGATCAAAAGCTTTTGCACAGCAAAGGAAACAGTTAACAAAATCAAAAGACAACTGACAGAATGGGAGAAGATATTTGCAAACGACATATCAGATAAAGGACTAGTATCCAGAATCTATAAAGAACTTAGCAAACTCAACACCCAAAGAACAAATAATCCAATCAAGAAATGGGCAGAGGACATGAACAGACATTTCTGCAAAGAAGACATCCAGATGGCTAACAGACACATGAAAAAGTGCTCCATATCACTCGGCATCAGGGAAATACAAATCAAAACCACAATGAGATATCACCTCACACCAGTCAGAATGGCTAAAATCAACAAGTCAGGAAATGACAGATGCTGGCGAGGATGTGGAGAAAGGGGAACCCTCCTACACTGTTGGTGGGAATGCAAGCTGGTGCAGCCACTCTGGAAAACAGCATGGAGGTTCCTCAGAATGTTGAAAATAGAACTGCCCTATGACCCAGCAATTGCACTATTGGGTATTTACCCTAAAGATACAAATGTAGTGGTCCAAAGGGGCACATGCACCCGAATGTTTATAGCAGCAATGTCCACAATAGCCAAACTATGGAAAGAACCTAGATGTCCATCCACAGATGAATGGATCAAGAAGATGTGGTATATATACATAATGGAATACTATGCAGCCATCAAAAGAAATGAAATCTTGCCATTTGCGACAACATGGATGGAACTAGAGCGTATCATGCTTAGCGAAATAAGTCAAGCAGAGAAAGACAACTATCATATGATCTCCCTGATATGAGGAAGTGGTGATGCAACAGGGAGGCTTAAGTGGGTAGGAGAAGAATAAATGAAACAAGATGGGATTGGGAGGGAGACAAACCATAAGTGACTCTTAATCTCACAAAACAAACTGAGGGTTGCTGGGGGGAGGGGGTTTGGGAGAAGGGGGTGGGATTATGGACATTGGGGAGGGTATGTGCTTTGGTGAGTGCTGTGAAGTGTGTAAACCTGGTGATTCACAGACCTGTACTCCTGGGGATAAAAATATATGTTTATAAAAAATAAAAAGTTAAAAAAAAAAAAGATATGTCTCCAAAGGCAAAGGAAACAAAAGCAAAAATAAACTTTTGGGACTTCATCAAAATCAAAAGCTTCTGCACAGCAAAGGAAACAGTCAAAAAAACAAAGAGGCAACCCACGGAATGGGAGAAGATATTTGCAAATGACAATACAGACACAAGGTTGATATCCAGGATCTATAATGAACTCCTCAAACTCAACACACACAAAACAGGCAATCATATCAAAAAATGGGCAGAAGATATGAACAGAGATTTTTCCAATGAAGACATACAAATGGCTATCAGACACATGAAAAAATGTTCATCATCACTAGCCCTCAGGGAGATTCAAATTAAAACCATATTGAGATACCACCTTACACCAGTTAGAATGGCCAAAATTAACAAGACAGGAAACAACATGTGTTGGAGGTGATGTGGAGAAAGGGGAACCCTCTTACACTGTTTGGGGGAATGCAGGTTGGTGCAGCCTCTTTGGAGAACAGTGTGGAGATTCCTCAAGAAATTAAAAATAGAACTTCCCCATGACCCTGCAATTGCACCATGGATTCTTATAGGATGACTTGAAGCAGGGTTTTTATTGAGTTATCTAATGACCATTCTGGCTTGGCCAACAACTGACTTGGATAAAAAGAGGGCTAGGTTGCTTGAATATTCTTTCTATATGAACTTCGGGGTCATACACTAAGAAGTACAAAATTTGTACCCATAATAAAATTGGCTAGCAATGTCTCCATTTTTGTCCCTACATTGGTTATTTTCCCTATATTTTGTTATTGCCAAGTGCAATCAACATGTACTATTAGTTGTGGAGCCCGAGCATATCCCAGAATATTCACACTGAGACAGTATGTTCTTCCTTTCCTCTGCAGAATCAAGAACCCATAGGAAAAAAAACAGCCTTTAAAATTCTGTCCTAACTTTTCCTTTTCAGTAATTCCCTTATTCATTCATGACAGACAAATTATTGCAGACATCTTTATATTCTTTAGTTGCCCTGGTGATCCTTCTTGGTTTTTTAGGCTTCCTTTTAAAATCTTGGTATCTCCTAGGCACAATACAAAGGAAACAATTACCTTATTTATCTAGTAATTTCCTATTCCATTTTGCAAAGTATTTGGAATATTTATTGGTCTTATAAAATAATTAATTACAAAATTAATACATGTTCATTTCAAATTCTGAAACAATAAATGATGTATACAGAAAATATTAACTCTATTTTCCATGCCCTGAATATGGAAATGTGAATGCTCCTAAACACTAGGGTTTATTGCCCTACAGAACATTAAACAAATGTCTCAAATAAAAATAAATAACTAAGTACACTATTTCAGTGTACCTTTTCTAATGAACTAAGTTCTTGTTTCTCAAATGCTGTTTGAACAAACTTCACCACATGATTGGTTCTTTCATTAATGATTAGTTATTATTAATTAGTTCTTGAATCATTGACATGACCTTATTTTACACTTGCATGACAGTCGTGTTTTTAATTTTTTAAAATTATGTTTTAACAGTATCATCAGAATTGCATACATGTGTGTACCAAAGGTATGTGTAAGAATCTCATAATAAAATTATTTATAATAATTTATAATAACCTACAGTTAGGAATATTCTATATGCTGTTGTACATGTAGGAGTAGGACCCTTTGAAATAAATGATCAAGTCTTGCTGATGTTCTCTCCACCCAGTCATTAAACTCCAGAGTATTCTGGAGTTGTAACAGTTGCAGAAAATTTCACAATGTATGTTATACATTCTTTCTTCTTTAGGTGGATATTTAGGATATTATTTGTAATAACCAGTAGCTGGAAAGCACCCAAAAGACCACCTTTGGTTATTGTTTCTATTGATTATAAATCAGTTGCATGTCCCCTTGAAGATATTTAGTTGCACTGCAATTGGACAAGAGTTGTAGAATGGCCTAATGGGCGGAAATCAAACATGGTACACACTGGATTATAAGGAACACATGCTGTCAGTTTTTCTTTTCTTTGCACATAAACATTGCTTGCCTGATTAATTTTGGTTAATTAAATTTATTTATTTTTTAATTAAATTTATTTTTTAACTAACTTTGCTTTTGAATGTTAGTGTGACAACCCTTCCTATTTCTCAAAACCAAATTAAACTTTATCTACTCTTAGATAAAAATAAGAAAGCTTCTCCTAAAATGCACTCATTTAATTTCCTTCCCTCATTATGGATATGAGGTCTTGATACATTTTTTATTTCTGTATTCTCAGAACAAGACATTTAGAAATATTTCAGTTCTTCATTCATTTTTTTCCAACTGGCAGAAGGATTTAATCAAGAGAGTTAAAAAAAAAAAAAAAGACCCTGCCCCCAGGTCTCCCTGGATGTGTGTGGGGTTTCTCTTTCTATCTCAGACACTGTGGCCATTCAGCCAGGACACTCTCTTTCATTCTTAGTACATACCCCTCCCTCTGAAGTCTAATATTATCAATGGGATGGAACAGACCTTTGGTACCAGATTTTATAAGCAGCACAATATTAGTTACCTTCAGAAAAGCAATGAATGACAGATAACTTCATTTCTATGGCCACTTGGATGAAAACTTCCATTTGGATTTCTCAAAGATAATTCAGACTTGATATGCTAAAAGATTACCTGTAATCTTGCTTGGCCTCACGCAAATCTGGTCCATTTCCATTGTTCCCATTCTCAGAAAAGACACCATCAAATTATACGAGCTACAAAAAAACTGATCTCCTCCTTTTTACTCTATATCCAAATCACTACTATGATTTGTTGAATTGTAATTTGTAAGTCATGCATTCTTCATGAGTTATAGGTTGTCCTCAGGGGAATGAAACTTTGTTATGTGGTAGGAGAACAAAACATGTTTCTTATGTATAAAGAATATATATATATATATGTCATGACCTGAGCTGAAAGCAGACGCTTAACCAACTGAGCCACTCAGGCACCCCCCACATCAAGTCTTTCCTGATCTTGGCTCCTGTCCACCTTTCCAACTTCTAATGCCACTCTGTTCACTAGTCTCAGGTGCACCATACACCCTCTTAATATAGGGATTGTTCACATGACCTTTTCTTTGCTTGCAGTTCTCCTATGAGCATGAGCACAGGAGTAATTTCTCACTTTTGACTCTGAAATCCAGTGGCCTCTTTCAAAGAAACATTTCTTTATCACTCTATCTTGAGTTCCACTTCCTCCCATCATTCTGTTTCTCTATAGCTTGTTCATTTTCACAATTTTTAAAAGAGATTTTATTTATTTGTCACAGAAAGAGATAGAGTGAGAGAGAGAGAGCACAAACGGGGAGAATGGCAGGCAGAAGGAGAAGCAGGATCCCCGCGGAGCAAGGAGACATAGCTGGGACTTGATCCCAGGGGCTGGGATCATGACCTGAGCTGAACTCCGTTAACTGACTGAGGCACCCAAGTATTCCTCATTTTCACAATTTTGAATTATGTGCTTGTTTTCTTTCAGAAAGTGAAGTTTAGGGAGCTAATAGGGTCTGAATGCCAGGTGGGAAAAATGTGAAATTGGTTCAGGAAAGGAATAAAAATGTCCGACTTCCAAATGATACTTGGAAGAAGAGTCATCTTTGAAGATGAAGAAGAGAAATCCAAGAGAGGATAAAGCAAGATGCTATGGTCTTGTGGCATCCCCCCCCCCCCCAAAAAAGAGTCATGCACAAGGGTTGAAGCTGAGTGTTCCATCCTGGAACATATTGGTCATACCAAGGTACCACTAACCTGTAGGTGAATTATATTCCCAGGTTAAATATCATTACTTCATCTCTCACAATTGCTCTTATGATTATGATTATTGAGTTTGGCATTTCATTTTTCCATCAAATATTCTCTGGAAATGTGGATTTTTCAGTGTAAACACAGTTTATGCAGACAGCAAGTCAGAAATAATTCTTGCATTACTGGCCTGATAACAAAAAATTACACATAAGTATACAGGGAGTTTTATCATGGATGTTTTACCTTAGAGATACATTTTATTCATTTATTTATTCCATTTTTATTTATTTATTTATTTATTTTAAAGTTTTATTTATTTATTTATTTGACAGAGAGAGATCACAAGTAGGCAGAGATGCAGGCAGAGAGAGAGGAGGAAGCAGGCTCCCTGCTGAGCAGAGAGCCTGATGTGGGACTCTATCCCAGGACCCTGAGATCATGACCTGAGTCTAAGGCAGCGGCCCAACCCACCGAGCCACCCAGGCGCCCCGAGATACATTTTAAAAGGATAAAATTCTTTTTTTTTTTTAAGATTTTATTTATTTATTTGACAGACAGAGACCACAAGTAGGCAGAGAGGCAGGTAGAGAGAGAGGAAGGGAAGCCGGCTCCCTGCCAAGCAGAGAGTCGGATGCAGGGCTGTATCCCAGAACCCTGGGATCACAACCCAAGCTGAAGGTAGAGGTGTTAACCCACTGAGCTACCCAGGCACCCCAAAAGATAAAATATTCTTATACAAAAGTTTTCATTTTCATAAGAACTTACATAAACATTTGTTCATGAATTTAATAATAATAATACTAATACTATACTACTACTAATAATAAATTAGTGGGATGAGAATGAGAAGAGCCTGAATCTAGTGGTATCTTTTCTAAATGTTTTATATTTGCATCCTCCATGAATTCAATGAGAATTAATTGCTTCTTTTACATAAACAACTAGAATTTGGGAAATTCATTCTTGGATAAAATATTTATCATGATGAAACTAGCCAAAGGTAAATAACGTTTTCTGCAACCCAAATTGAGCTGGTTTAGTCTTTGCTGTATTCACTCCCCTTTCTGAAGACATTAATATTGCAGGGGCAGTCATAACGCTTCATTTTAAAGGAAAGAAGTTGATTTTACAATCCTCAATGCAAATTTTGGAAGTCATGGATCTTTGTCTGGGCACTAAAGCCCCTTAGTCAATTAAAGCTTAAATCCTGTCATGAAAACTAATATTTCTATAGCTTCTCTGAAATAAAACAGCCAAATTATTGTTGGCCTCCCAGTGTTTTTTGTGTGTGCTTATTACTAAAAATAAGGTCAAAGATTTAAGAGTTTGGGTTTCATTTTAAATGAGGCTTAAACAGAAGAAACATAATATCTTTACCAAACAGCTACAGAAACAACTGGGCCATCACTGTTAAATTAGTTTGAAAACTAGGTTTGAATTTACATATTTGGGAAATCACAACTCATGGAAATACTAACTGCCAGGGAAAGCTGTGACAGGTCCATTTTTCTTTTTTCTTTTTCCTTTTCTTGCCTTGCCTTTTCTTTTCTTTTCTTTTCTTTTCTTTTCTTTTCTTTTCTTTCCTTTCCTTTCCTTTCCTTTCCTTTCCTTTTCTTTTCTTTTCTTTTCTTTTCTTTTCTTTTCTTTTCTTTTTTTTCTTTTCCTTTCTTCCTTTTCATTTTCTTTTTCACATAAATTTACAAAGTAAGTGATAAGTAGAAGTAAAGGACAGTAACGTGGTAAATTAATTTAAAAATTATAGTAGAACATTCTTATCATAGGGGCCCCTGGGTGGCCCAATCAGTTAAGTGCCTGCCTGTGTAGCTCGGGTCACGATATCAGGGCCCTGGGATGGAGTCCCACATTGGGCTACCTGCTCAGTGGAGAGTCTGCTTCTCCCTCTCCCTGTCCCTTGGTTGTGCTCTCTCTCTCTCTCAAATAAATAAACAAACAAAATCTTAATATAAAAGAACATTCTTATCATAGTAGGAAGCTTTTTGCTCTTTTAAAGCCTTAATTTTCAATGATTTACTTCTCAAAATGACCCCCCCTTTTTTTTGTCTCGAGTCATAGTTTATACATTTTGCCTTTCTCTACATTTCTTCTAAACAGAAATAACTGATACATCTAGAACGCTTGCATCCTAAGAATATGAATTCTGAAATGGAAACAAATTTAATCTTCCTAGTGCTGCCTAATTTTGAGACAAATTTGAAACTTTCCAATTGTAGTAACTTCTAGACCTTTCTCTTCTAGACTTTTTGAGTGGCATCCAGAAAGAAGGGCTAAGCTTTTCCTTCTATTTTACATATCAGTATAATGAGCTTAGGTGATAAGTTCTTTGAAAATACTTGAAGACTGACTAAACCCACTGGATTTCTTAAATATCTGGCTTTGTAACATTTTGGATATGCTACATTTTCAATCCTGCGGATATGTAGTGCTGGCCAGTTAAGTCCATGATCATGTTTTCTTCCTTGTCTGAAAGACTGGGACATACTTCATAAATGTGTACTTATCTTTTTTATCCTAAAGCTGAGAAATGGTTGTAGAGTAATCCTAAGCTATTTACCCTCCATTAAGATTTATGTTTTCTAAAAAGGAAAATCATGGTAAATTAAGTCTCATTATTTGTAATTTATTTAAATTCACGGACAATTATTTAAGGATAATTGTCATGCTTTATAGAGCCACAACAATCACTGAAAAAAAGGGAGGACTTTGTTATGATGCTTTCCAAAACCAAAATAACATTTATATATTTGGATACAACTAATTTTGAGAATGAATGGGAACCAAAATAAGTATATAATATAATATAGTATAATATAATATAATATATAAATATCTAATAAAATATAAATATATATTTTCATATGTATGGTATATAGGACATTTAGAATTGTCTAAGATAAAAGAAAATTTATTATATTATATAGATGCTTTCTGCTGTTGTAGCAAATAGAAACATAGCTTAATATTTTCAGGACATTTTAAAAATGTGCCTGGAGTTGTCATCAGTTTTCTAACATTCATGTTTTTCTTTCAAAGTATTTTATTTTTTCCTGTATTCTCACATATATATCTCCCAAAACTATTATAACAATTCTGTATAATTGTATTCACATGACTGTAAAGGATTCTACATTGTTTCCTAACTGCATTGAAGCTTTAACTTGTATCTAAAATAGCACACTGAGGAAAAAAAAAATAAAAATAATTTTGTCTTTTCATTTCCTTTCACAGAACAGTTGGACAGAAATGTTGTGTTATAATTATATAAATGTTAATGTTTAGAGTCTTTAATATCTCTTGACTTTTCCACTTTATCTTCAAATTCTTGTTCTTATAATGCTCATATTTTAAAGTAGGAAAAAAGCTACTACAATGTAACATACAATTGACGAAACTCATTTACTCAGGTTGTGAAAGTCATTTGTAGCTTCCAATTATACCACTCGCATCATTAACAGATAATAAGACACAAACACACTGCATACTTTCCAATCACTTGAACTAGTTTATTTTTTCATTAGTAAAATGCCAATGTGCACCATATCTGCCAACTCCACATCTCTGGAAAATATCTGTCTGAGGCCAACTTCACCTCACAAAACTTTAACAAGAAATTGCAGAGCTTGGCTGCTTTGAAGGACTTCAGTACTCCCTGGTGTGTTTTGTGGATTTTCTGCTTTTGAATTATTTTTTAAAATACAGAACATGATTATAAATAAGTAAATTTGAGAAATAGATTAATACATTTTTAGTATAGTACTCATAGATTTCAGAAGATAGTCAGATCCTACTACCAACCTATGGATACAAGGGCTGCAACAGAATTTGAAATTGTACCTTTTTCCTCATAAATAATGAATATTAGAGGACCAAAATATAAGATTTTCAAGATGCTTGAAATCAGAGTAACTGCCATCACCATCCCTCACAGAAGATCAAGAGGCAGGTTTTAAAGTAACAGCAACATGTGACAAACTGATACACCCTAGTTGGCTAAGATAGCTTTACAGGGGAGGTCACCTGTCTAACAATGTGAAATTATCTGATCTTGACAATTTCAGTGTCATTTCTCCTAATGGTATTGGTTGGTCCTCTACTTCAATTTTTTTCCAGATGTCTATTTATGTTAAAGAGCAATGCTTTAATTTATAAAAAAGGGATTTAGGAGAAGAATTTAAGGAATGCCTATGTGGCTCAGTTGTTTAACTGTCTGTATTCAGCTCAGGTCATGATCCCAGAGCCCTGGGATTGAGTCCCACATCGGGCTCCCAGCTCAGTGGGGAGCCTGCTTCTCCCTTTGCCTGCTGCTCTCTCTGCTTGTGCTCACTTGCTCTTTGTCTCTCTCTGACAAATAAATAAATAAAATCTTTAAAAAAATAATTTAAACCACCTGCCCTAATTCCACTCTTCCTCATGTAAAAATATAGCTCTGTTTTAATTCATGAAGTATCTTTTTTTTTTAAATTCATGAAGTAGCTTGATAGAAGTAATTATCCCTGTCCCTCAAACACGACAAGAGCAGTATTTTTTTTTTTTTCTTTTCCTCACCAAAATGAAAATCCTGTGTGTGGGCACCTGGATGGCTCAGTTGGCTGGGTGTCTGCCTTCCACTAGGGTCATGAACCCAGAGTCCTAGAATCAAGTCCTACATCAGGCTCCCTACTCAGTGGGGAGTGTTCTTTGCTGACCCTCTCCTGGTTGGTGCTTTCTCTCTCTCTCTCATAAAAGTAAATAAAACCTTAAAAGGAAAAGAAAAGAAAAGAAAATGTGTGTGTGTGTTGTAGGACTTAAACTTTACATAAGGCAATAGTTCTCCCATGAAACTGCTGTTTTTCTAAAATATAGTATCTTAGCAGCGTAAACTTATACTCCTCCAGGAAAAGATTCTGAACAATCAGTAGTCTATAGCCCTCATTTTTTGAAACACTGTATTATTAATGATTCTACAGAAGAGTGTGACCATCTTCATGCTTCTCTGTTTCCTTTTAGTAGTAGAATCTCAAAGTATTAACCAGACACATATCCATTCAGCCTTACACTGCTATTTGCCAGCCTCTTTTGCACGTTAGTATGGTCATATGACTAAATTCTATCCAATGGCTTAATAAACACATGATACATGAAACTGGGGTGTCATTCTTTATTTTTTTTAATATTTTATTTATTTATTTGACAGAGAAAGATACAGCAAGAGAGGGAACACAACCAGGGGGAGTGGGAGAAGGAGAAGCAGGCTTCCTGTGGAGCAGGGATCCTGATGTAGGGCTGGATCCCAGCACTCTGGGATCATGATCTGAGCGGAAGGCAGAGCTTAACAGCTGAGCCACCCAGGCACCCCTGGAGTGTCATGTCCTCAAAAGATAGCTTCTTAGTTTGTTTTTTCTTTCCCTTTTTCTGCTGGTGGAAGGCCATCCTTGAAGGGGTACACAGCTACTACACACTAAGGGAGTGATATGACAACCAACATGAAGAAACTATGATCCTTGGATGAGGGAGGAACACAGAGAGGTGAATGTTAGATCTAGATAAGTTTAACTTATATTTCCACTTACACAGTTAACCTTTGTAATTGTGAAACAATTCAAACACAAACAAAAGCACAGACACATCCATGTGTGTACCACTCAGAATTAGCAAAATTTAACGTATTATTAAATAAAACACCAAATAATTTATCTTTCTTTCTTTGAAGTACTGGCTGTTTTGAATTTGGTGTGTGCCTTTTCCAACTGGGTTTCTGTAAATGTATTACAAACATATGTATCCAGCAAAAATATAGTATTTTTATTGCATTCAAAGGTTTTACATGAAGAATATCTTACTATACAATGGATTCTGTAACTTTTTTCACACACTAGTGTGTTTAATTCATTTATTTTTATTATGTTTATGTATATATTTTAATCTCTGCCATCCTTTTATTTGTGTGTGTATTACTTATCTTGATTTTCTGTGCTTTTCACAAATACTGCTTCACCTTCTTTTGAGCAATACTGAGCTTTATTCTTACATGCATCTTTTCTTTACTGATTTGCAAGTTGCATCACCTGTATCTATTTTTTCCCAGAGGTTGTCATTTGCAACGACGTGGATGGAACTAGAGGGTATTATGCTGAGAGGAATAAGTCAATCAGAGAAAGATAATTATCATATCATCTCTCTGATCTGAGGAATTTGTGGGGCAGGTGGGGGGCCTGGGGCATAGGGAAGGAAAAAAATAAGATGGGATCGGGAGGGAGACAAACCATAAGAGACTCTTAATCTCACAAACAAACTGAGGGTTGCTGGTGGTGTAGGAGGTAGGGAGAGGGTGGCTGGGTTATGGACATTGGGGAAGGTCTGTGCTATGATGAGCGCTATAAAATGTGTAAGCCTGATGATTCACACACTGTACCCCTGGGGCAAACAATACACTATATGTTAGTAAAAATAATTAAAAAAAATAAAAAATAAAAATAAAAATACATGCTTGGGATATCCAGATGACTCAGTCAGTTAAGCATCTGCCTTTGGCTCAGGTCATGATCCGAGGGTTCTGGGACAGAGTCCCACATCAGACTCCCTGCTCAGCAGGGAGCCTGTGCTCACTTTCTCTCCTCTTTGACAAATAAATAAATAAACTCTTAAAAATTAAATAATAAAGATGCATGCATTTATCATTAATAAACTCTAAGATAAATAAGAAAATCTCTATTCTCTTTTTAAAAATTTATTTTCTATTCCACTCCAATAATATGATAGTTAAAACAATTAAGTGTATAGTTTTTTTTAATTTTTTTTAAGATTTATCTATTTATTGAGGGAGAGAAAGAGAGCATGGGAAGGCAGAAGTAGATAGAGAGAGACTGAATCTTCAAGCAGACTCCCCACTGAGCACAGAGCCCAATGTGGAAGTCAATCCCAGGACACTGAGATCATGATCTGAGCTGAAATCAAGAGTCAGACACTTAAGTGACTGAGCCACCTAAGTGCCCCAGTTTATTATTATTTTTTACTCCACCTTATTCATCTTTTTTTTAAGTTGTCAATAATTAAATTCATCAAAAGACCCCATTGATTTCTTTCTTCACCATTAATTCTTGTAGTCTACATCTTAGTTCAATCCCCTTTCTGACTAAGTATGTACCTTTGTACTTCTTTCCGTGGCCTAGCGGTAGTCAGGGTCCAGCCTCAGGAGGGTAAGCAAAATGTTTATTATGCAGTTTTCCTCCTAAAATATGCATGCGCGCACACACACAAACACACACACAGTAAGATATCCCATGTGTAGTATACAGTCTCTACCAATTATTTTTAAGATTTTGTTTATTTATTTGATACAGATCACAAGTAGGCAGAGAGGCAGGCAGAGAGAAAGGGGAAAGCAGTCTCCCCTCTGAGCAGAGAGTCCGATGCAGGGCTCGATCCCAGGACCCTGGGATCATGACCTGAGCTGAAAGCAAAGGCTTAACCCACTGAGCCACCCAGGCACCCCTTCAGCAATGTTTAAAATAACCCCTGAAATCAAACATTTCTCAGGACTGCTAAATGACTGATTTTATTATTATTTTTTATTTTTATTTATTTATTTTTAAAGATTTTATTTATTCATTTGAAAGACAGAGATCCCAAGTAGGCAGAGAGGCAGGCAGAGAGAGAGGAGGAAGCAGGCTCCCCCGAGCAGGAAGCCCGATGCGGGGCTCGATCCCAGGATTCTGGGATCATGACCTGAGCTGAAGGCAGAGGCTTTAACCCACTGAGCCACCCAGGCGCCTCTTATTATTATTTTTTATTGAGTAACTATAAGATTTATGGAAAAAGTTTATTTCAGAGAGCTGAATTCATACAAAGAACATTTATCACAACTTATATAGAAAAGAATCATTGTCCAAAATGGAAGATGGGGAAAGAAAGCTAAAACAAATGAATTCAAAAGAAAAGTTTTCTGTTTTGTTTTTTTTAGACATTAAGCTAAAAAAATATTAAAAAGTGGTATCTAATGGCAATCTTCCACACAGTGCTTTACTTTTATTCTTTCGACTATATCATCATTTTATTTTAGTGTAAATTCTTATCCTCTAAGTTAATCCATACTCTATTTATGTCTGAAATGCAGCATTATGTATTGGGTAATTGTTTTTATTTAATTATTTGTATCTTAAAAGCCTTCTTGTTAATCTACTGCTCTCCAATGAATTGAATTGAAATTAATGCAATTTTTAGTACAAATTATTTAAAAACTTAATTCTGTTTAGTGGCAATCAACGTCACTTTCAGCTTTAAGGTTACAATCAAAAAAGAGGAAGATTTTATTAATACTTTGGATTAAGGATACAGTGTTATGAGTGAATAAACTAAAAAGACAGTTCTCCAAGCATTAAAAGTCACATTTTATAAAGCGCACTGAGGTAGATTTATACTGTCACATATGACTATTTATATTATTCAGGCTGGTGAGCTCACTCATTTTTAATGTGTGAACATTCAGAGATTGTTCTATGGAAAACGTTTAATTTTATTTTTGTTTAAAATTAGTAGGTATCATAGGTAGAAATCTGGGAATCCTTGCTACTCTCCAATGTTTAGCATTGGTGTCTGAATGGTCAATAGGCCATGTCCATTCTAGAATTCATGTCAAAACATGTTTTATAAAATAAATCTGATATGACTTGGACAGTATGCAGTATAACTGGTTAAATATATCACAAAATATTAACAAAAATTTTATATGTACCATGTCATGAAAAAGGTTTTTAAAGCACTAGACATTTCACATATGGTGATTCCTGAAGCCAGAAACACTGTATTTTTAGTCATTAAGAAATGGAACGAGAGGAGGAGACACAGCTTGGAGACAGTATATGGTAGTAGTTAAATGAATTCTGCCAATGCATTTTTCTCTAACTCTGCATTTCCCAGGGTGAGAATTTTTTAATATCATTTTCAAGGAAAAAGGCATTCTCTCTTAGTTACTTCAAACTGGAAATAGATTACTATAATAGAGCAGTGGATAGTATAGGGGATGTTTATATAGAACAGAATATCTTATTTTAACCTTCAAGTGTCAAATAAAGAGAGATGAAGGAACAGAATTTGTAATGAAACATTTTTAGTCAAATGGCAGAGTACTATGGTTCATCATCCTATTTCTCATTCTTGGGCACAGAAAGACTACAGTCGCCAGTCTCCCTTGAGTAAATATGGGTGTCATGTGGCCAACGTTTGACCAATATTGTGTGGAAGATGTTGAAAATGTTTTCAGGCATAGCTCTAAAAAAACGTACTCATGTGATACTCTTTATTTCCTATCACATAGTAACTTTAGAGGCCACTTGCACCAAATTATATAGCTAAAAAATGGAAGCAGTCTGATTCCTGAGTTACTGCTTGAAAAGGAGAAGTGTTCAGCAAAGCTCAGAGAGCCACACACCCATATTGGACTAACACATGAACAAGAAACAAAATTTTATTATAGTTAGCCAGTGAGATGTTGAAATGTATATATCCTTTCTTAACTAATTTGAAATGTTGCAATTTAATCTGTCAATAAATACTGTCAAATAAAGAAATAAAATCTTAAAAAAAAACACTAAAAACTTGTTTAAAGAACTATTCCTTATGGCAAGTAATTCAGAAATGTTGGGAGACTATAAAATATTCTTGAAAATAATACCCCTAAATTACTAACAGGGAAACTTGTAGGAAGGGTGATCCTATTAAATTAGCTCTCAGTAAAACACACATAACAAGATATAATTTTTCTGTGATTTGGAGGGCTAGCACTGATGCATGCAAACACACAGCAGAATGCCTGACATATGGGAGTGATTGATAACTGTTAAGTATTAGTGGTAATGCCACTTTATTTTCAGCATGGAGAGAAATTATGAAGAATGTGCTGTGCAGATGGTACAAATATTTGGTCATCCAAAGGGATATGGGGCTCAATTGCTATTAATATCTAACCCTCATAAAATGTGTCATTTGATAATTGTCTTTCCTAAATTTTCACAACTATAGAAAAGAAAGTCCCCAGAGCATAAACGGAAAGAGACAGGATACATGTTTGGTAGTTTTGGACAGAAAGTGAGATTTCGTCTCACTCTGCTACTTTCTGGGGGCTCCACCTCTCTTGGGTTCATTTGCAGGTCTCAGGTATATTACAGGATAGAGTGGATGGAAGGAGAAGACCAAAGTCACACATCAGGCACCTGCTCTGTTGTCTCAGAATCTTCTTGGAACTCTAAGAGTGGCTCTCTGTTGTAAATTAGGAAGACTTCATGTTCCATATCTTAAAATATAAAACTGATTCAGACCCAGAGTTTCACAGCATGTAGTTATTTAGGAAATTGCCTTGTGGCTGTCATTTTGCTATTATCTTTCTATTACCCATTATTCCCATTACTTTTCCCTCACTGATTTCCATTGTGTTTCTTTTCTACCACGATTTCTACCACTTTTACTGGTTAGCATAAAAAATATTTTTTAAAGTAAACTTTGATTAATCTGTTGGCAATATGCCACCTGGATCCACAAATAAAATTTAAAAAATGAGGACGGATTGAGATAGATTTTCTTTTAACATTCTGTAGACAAGGGAGGAAATGATCGAAGTATGATTTTGAAAATAATAGATATCAAACTCTTGCAAAACATTTTTGTCAGCTAATTGTAAATGAATGAGAAACATATGGATTAAGTTTCCATCAAAAACACACACATTTATAAATTCAAGCAAAATTTGTTTGGCAGAAGTCTTTTTTTATTTTGCCAATTTTAAAATATTTGAAAATAATTTGAATGTTTATTTCAAACATAAAAAGTCATAGGATATTCATTATTACAAACTCAAAAGGAAGAAAAAAAAACCCTCTATAAAGTGATTTCTACAAAAATAAGCAAATGCAGTTGTAATTCTGATAGTCCCATGGATTGTTTCAAATGTAATTACCTGAAGGGAAAGAACATCATGTTCTGTAGACCAGAAGCATGTTGGAAAACTCAGGAAAACATCAAGGACCCAAGATGTGAACCTATGCTGTTCACACTCAAATACAAAAAGGGTAGAATCTTCCAAATAATTTCAAAATACATTTCATATTACTAATGGTACTTATTGAATTTAATATGAGAATAAAAAGTACTATGTATTCTTGGTTTCAAGTAGTAATTAGCTAATTTGACCTTAGCTCTTATAAAATTAAATTGGAATTTGATGACAAATAGTGATAAAAACACAAGGTGATCATATTAGTCTGAACTTTTTGGTTTAGTCGTAGAAACCCTACTTTACCTATTTAAATGAGAACATCATCATCATCATCATCATCATCATCATCATTATTATTATTATTAACAGAAAAGGAATACATTGGATCATACAGTTGGGAAGTCCAGATCTCAGACTGATTTTTGTCAAGAAAGAGTTCAGGGGCCTACATTCTGATCCGTAGTCTCCTTCTCCGTGTTGACCCTTCTCTCAAGCAGTATTTACAAAATGGCTGTGAAAACCTCCTGATTCCTGCGTTTCCAATGTCCTCACAATAGGGGAAAGCACATGTCTCCTTTTGGATCGTTCTGGCAAAGGGATTAAAGCCCTTTGGTTTTAAGTGAAATGGTGTTGTGTGATGGGCTTGTCTGTTTCCATGTGTCAGTCATGCCTGAAATCATGATGACCTGGGGAGGAAGGAGCAGGATCACGGTCATCCAACATAGACAGACTGAGGACAAAAGCATTAGTTTCTCAATAAATAGGGCTGATGGTTCCAAAAAGAAATAAGGAATATTGAATGAGAAGGTATCTCCAACTCACAGGGAACAAGACTTGATTTTCTTCCAATGCTATCAACAATTTCTATATAATTGCTGGTATTATTGACTATTCTGATGCGATTTACTGTATTAGTGGGTTTTTTTCCCCTAAAATCTGACAAAATGAACAATTTTCAAGGTTCCTTGCTTGGCTAACTGAATTTTCCTTGAAAACATTCTAGTGTGTTTTAATTGAACAGGGCTAGGAAAAGTGAACTCTTCCCTCTTGGAACTCTTTCTTAGATTCTTTTTGTCTTTCTTTCAGATGCTTTTATGATTCTCTTCCCTCTTCTTTTCTACATCAGTCTATCCATGAGGCTGGGATGGGAAGACCTGACCCTGGGTGGTTGCTTACATGGTTGGCCTCCTGGCTCAGAGGCCTGAGGCTGGGGCAGACAGGCAGAGGTCTCAAAGGAGGAAGATATGGATAAGATGACAGGCCAGTTCTTCTTAGACTTGGAGAGAAATCACTCCCTGGGTTTCTTTTCTCAACTACTTTCATCAGCAGAGTGGTTAAGATTTAAGAGCCTTGGTCAGCCAGCTTGGGGGCAGGTGCAGGAGAAAGGAGCCTAGGAAATAATCTGAACCTCTAAAATATGTGAAGTGAGTTGTAGAATCTCATGCTGTGCAATGAGATAAAAAACTGACTGCATAGCGTTTTGGAAACAGCCCTGGTTAGTGATAAAGTCTATCCTCTGTTTATCTTTTCCACCACTCCTATCACGACAGGGCTGGTTGAGGATTCTGAGAAGGTGCTTGTCATTTTTGTATCTCCTTTGATGACAGGAACACTTGACATAGAAGTTATCCTATTTGTGGTTTCAAAAAAGAAAGGTCTTCCTGGAAAGACCTAGAATATACCAGAAAGGTAATGAGGCTTGGTTTCTGTTTCACTTTCTTCCATGAGTGTTATTAATAACAAAGAAATTCCCAAGTTCTTTCTTCATTTGCAGCAGGGAGATACCTACTCATGAACATTAATGCTTTTTAGGTCTTGAGTACTTGCATGCACTTCAGAAGTGAGGCTGCAGAAAAATGATGAAAAATGGAAGCACAATTCAAATCCCCAATGACAGACAAGCATCAGAATCATCGCTATTATAACCAAGTTAAGGACTTACCTTGGTATTGTTTGAAAATGAATGATCTAAAACATGTACTTGGGAAAAAAAAAAGAAACAGTATGTTATTAAAGAAACAAAGAAAAGAAGAAGAGGAAAGAAAAGAAGAAAGAAAAGGAAAGAAAGGAAAAGAAAGAGAAGAAAACCTTTAAGAGTAAAGAACTTTTGGGGGCGTCTGGATGGCTCAATCTGTGAAGCAACAGACTTTTGATTTCTGCTCAAGTAATGATTTCAGGGTCTTAAGATTGAGTCCCACATCAGAGCTCCCCACTCAGCAGGGAGTCTGCTGAAATCCTCTACCTCTATCAGTTGCCCTGCTCTCTCTCTCTCTCTGTAAAACAGATACATCTTTAAAAAAATGAAAGAGTAAGGAGATTTTTTTTTTTTAAGTTTAGAAAAATTAGCTCATATATTAGCTATTCACTTTGCTTTGTGGCTCCTTGAACTCCCTAAAAAAGAAATATTTTTCTTGGAGAGAAACAAATTAGGTATGATTTTTTAAAAAAAAAATAGAGTCTAAAGGATGTTTTTGGATATTTAGGTCAGATTTTGTAAGAATTCTATTTGCCTCATATTATGGAACATAATCCTTGAGCTTGCATTACATTCCACTTTAACAACCCAGGCAGACAATGTCTTTGTTAATGGTCCTTAAACTGTACATGTTTTGCTTTCGTTAGTACCATCTTGTAGAGGGAAGCATTATTTTTGTAATTCCTATTTTACTTTATGAGGAACTCAGGAAATAGGTACTTTGCCCACAAGGTGTAGTATAATACTATTTGTTAGTCACTCATCATCACAGTCACCTCTACCTCATGGAAGACTCGCATGTAGAAATACGTCAACGCTGAAGCATTAGCTCCTCATCCATGTAACATTTATCTTTCTGGTATAGTACACAGACGCATCAGGAGGTAAACAATGACAACAGTACCTGCTAATGTTTCTCCAACACTTTTTTGTTGAAGTCATGGTGCTATGTGTTTTACATGGCTGAACATATATAATCTTTAAGTCAACCTAATGAAGTAGTTAATTATTATCCACATTTCACCATAAAGACTATGAGCACAAAATGGCTAAGTAATGGCTGAAGGTCATGTGACAGAAATAAATCTCACCATTTTCTTTGCTATGTTTTATTTTCTAAAGATGTTTTGAGCATGTATTAAAAGGATGCTTGAGGGGCATCTGGATGAGCTCAGTCATGATTTTGATATCAGCTCAAGTCATGATCTCAGGGTGGTGGGATCAAGCCCCCAATAGGGCTCCATGTTCAGTGGGGAGGTTGCTCTGACTCTCTCCCTCTCTCTCTCCCTTGCACCCCCCACTCCCACATGCACTGTCTCTGAAATTTGAAAAAAAAAGATCTTAAAAAAAAAACAAAACAATGCTTGAATGCAGCCATCAAAAGAAATGAAATCTTGCCATTTGCAATGACGTGGATGGAACTAGAGGGTATTATGCTGAGTGAAATAATCAGAGAAAGACAATTATCACATGATCTCTCTGATAGGAAGAGAGGCAGGTAGGAGGGTGGGGGGGTAGGGAAGGAAAAAATAGACTCTTAATCTCACAAAGTAAACTGAGGGTTGCTGGGGGTTGCGGGGAAGGGATAAGGTGGCTGGGTTATGGACATTGCAGAGGGTGTGTGATATGGTGAATGCTATGAAGTGTGTAAGCCTGATGATTCATAGACCTGTTCCTCTGAAGCAAATAATACATTATATGTTAATAGAAATAATTAAAAAAATGTTTGAGTCTGTGAAATGAAATTACTGTTGTTTACAACAATCTTTGTATGTTAAGCAATCATGTGACATAAAATAGAGTAAAATTGCTTTAAGAAGAATAACTTCCTAAAATGGAGAAAAATGGGAAACTGAAACAATATTTAATATTTGATTTGATTTGATTACGAAGCCATGATTATTCAGCAGACATTTATTTGACATCTTTCTTCTGGCTGATATTTGGATAAAGTCTGTAGATGAAGCCACAGTGTATTATTTTAGACAGAGAGGCAATTCCCTCTAAGGAGATGGAATGCTTTATGTTCATTTTTTTTGCTTTTTTGTCTCCCACTGCCCCTTTATATTTATGTAGGTTTTCTTTTCTGACATAACTCAAGTAATAAAAAGTTCTCTTGCAGGTTATTAAAACACTTTGTTCCACTGTAATAGGAAAGATTTGCCTTGTTTAAAGGTAGGACTTAACCCACTCTCATTGTTCGGACCTGCTACAGGCAGGGAAGACAACGGTCAAGGTAAAAAGTCAAGTAGCTGATTTTTTTTCTCTTTCCCTACCTTATAATTCTACTGGTTTTCTCCACTTTAAGCAACAGAGGTTTCTGTCCTCATAGAGATCAGCATAGAGGGGGTGAGAGAACGAGCCACTGTTATCCTCCTTTGGCCTAAAAATAGTTTGAGGGTGATGCTCTTTCTTCTGTGGACCCTTTCTTGTCTTGATTTTTCCCTCTTGAATGATGTTCCCTTCTCTGGCTCCTTGTTTGCTTCTCTCTCAGCCTCTGAGCATCTGACAATATTTCTAGATTTTCTTTACCTAAGCCTGTTTGTCCCTTTGGGTAAACTTCTTGAAAACACACACACACACACACACACACACACACACACACCCCTTTAGCATTGGCAAACTGGGAGTAGACTTCCCTAATCAGTCACTACTCCTTTGGTTTATCCATTGGCATCTATTCTGCCAATATCTCACCCTTTAGATATTTTAAGCAGAGCCTAGCTTCCAATGACCTTGTCTACTAATTACAGGAAATATTTCTCAAGCTCCTTCAGTTGTCCTATTAAGATGCTTTCTCTAGGTTTGAGATAAAGAAGGATATATCCACCCCAGACCCTTTTCCCTCTAAATAACCATATTAAAAATATATCATTTGCTTTTCTCCAGTTTTCAGGTGAAAAACGTTTGCCCCATACTTCTTGTAGTAGTCAAAGCTTTCTAAGAAAATTTTTCTCAAAATGCAACTCTCTCAAGTAGAAGTGAGGGAGCAAGTTGTCATCAAGTTTTGGTCAATAGATTTGTAAAGTCTGCACAGAGTCTAGGAAGTCTTTTGGAATGTGATATTGCCCATTGGTTTTTCAACCAAGTATTTTAGCATCATGTTTTGTGTGTGCATGCATGTGTATGTGTGTATGGGTGTGTATGTCTGGGTAATTTTGGTGACCAAATATCTTGAGGTCCTGCTCTGATCAGGATTGGGACCAGGCCCTAAATCAATCACAATAGTGTACCCCCTTCAGGGCGCACACTTTGGCTGGGAGTAGCACCTCACATCATCAACATCTGCCTTGCAGAAAAGTACAGTAAATATAGCAGTAGCATTAATCAGCTTTAGCATGAGTTCCTCTTATATGCATAAGTATATGAGAAAGAGTAGATGAAAGAAATCCAACAATAAAATGACACCAACATTCCCCTCTGATCATACTTTCTGAAAGGACCATACAGAATAGGTATATAAATTCAAGCCAAGTAAAATTCACTTTCTCTTCCTAAAATGGCATTACTGGTCCACATGTGTGGATATGTGTGTGTGTGTGTATTCATTCCTGAAAAAAAGGAAATTAAAGACACTGAGTCAAATATACATGGTGTTAGCCAGAATCTTCAGGTCCTCTTTAATGAAAGGACTAGAATCCCAGCTCAAACTAGCTCACCCTAAGAGAACAAAAATCATTTACTGTTGATTCGTGGAGGAGTAGCTCTTTACACTTGGCTAGAGGCAGCAGCTCAACTGATGAAATTTGGACCTTTCTGCTCTCCCTGTCACTCATCTTTTCTAATCTCCTTGCCGAGTTGGCCTACTTCTCCATACGGATCCCTCGCAGCATTAAAACCTTAAGGCAAGAGGTGGATCTGATTAGAAACCCTAGGAGGGAACTATTGGTCTGGGTACTCTAATTGGTTGGGTACTCTGGGCAGCAGCGGAGTTGCTAGAAACACGCCAAGCAGTGGAGAGCAGGACAGGAGTTTGCTGAAGAAGGCGGAGATAACCTGCATAAGTTGGCAAGGGCTGCCTTGACAGAGTGCTACAAGCTGAGTGGCTTAAAAAAAAAACCAGAAATGTATTGCCTTGTGATTCTGGAGTCTGAAGTCTGAAATCAAGAGGTCAGCAGGGATGGTTCATTCTGAGGCCGTGATGAAAGGGCCTGTTCTAGGTATCTTTCCTTGGCTTATGGGAAGACGAGTTTCTCTCTGCATCTCTTCACTTTGCCTTCTATGTCTGTCTGTTTCTGTGTCCAAATTCCCCCCTTTTTATAAGGACAGCAGTCATATTGGATTAGGGCCTATTCTAATAAACTCATTTAAACTTCTTTCTTTGTAAACACCCTACCTTTAAATAAGGTCACATTCTGAAGTGGTTAGGGCTCCAACATATCCTTTTTGGGGGGGGGTCACAAGTTATCCCATAACACACTGTTCCTTAAATGGGGAAAGGGTCAGAATCAATCATGAGGACATGAATTTCAACTACCGTATGCCACTATACACACTTAAACTATATGGAAACTATGCCAATAAAAACAATTAAAGAGATTGCCATCAGGCTTCTTTGTCCTTCTCTCTCCATAAGTGTATAGACAATATATTTGAACTTATATTTGAACTTATATATCTGAACTTCTTATATTTTTGTATATTTGTATCATTTCTAGGCCTAAGAAATCTTGTGTGCTGATGTTTTCTGTATGGATCTCCTGAAAATTTTGTTTTATTTTATGTTCAATGCTCTCTTTCAGGCTTTTAGAAGACATATATCCAAAAGTAACGCTTCATTATAATTATTGTATGATAAAATAATCTCACAAAATCCATTTTAAGCAAAACATTTATAAATAAAACAGCAATATGCATTTCTTTCCTATATCCATGAAAACATTTATTTAAGAGTTTCTAACTTAGGGCTCAACACCTCAATTGAAATATACAATTACTTCAATAAAATCAAGGAGATTTATTTCACAAAAATCTTACCACGTGGGACGCCTGGGTGGCTCAGTTGGTTAAGGAGCTGCCTTCGGCTCCAGTCATGGTTCCAGCGCCTTGGGATCGAGTCCCGCATCAGGCTCCTTGTTTGGCGGGAAGCCTGCTTCTCCCTCTGCCTCTGCCTGCCACTCTGTCTGCCTGTGCTCACTCTTTCGCTCTCTTGCTCTCTCTCACAGATAAATAAATAAAATCTAAAAAAAAAAAAAAAAATCTTACCACGGAAATTGAATAATCTCTTGCATAAGTTAGTATGATTATTCTTTCTCACTACCTCCTTAACTGTAAGGCCCAGATCTTTATCAATCACAACACACTGAGTTTTGCTTTACTATTAATAGAATGAATGAAGGAAATGACAAGACATCCATCAAATAAAACAAAATGGTATCCTTATCTTTAGTTTCCCCAAAAGAGGAAGATGGAAGTCAATTAAGAGGTAATGCAGTTGGGGCGCCTGGGTAGCTCAGTCACTTGTGTCTGCCTTCGGCTCAGGTCATGATCCTCGGCTCCTGAAATCGAGCCCCACATCAGGCTTCCTGCTCAGTGGCGGTCTGCTTCTCCCTCTGCCTCTCCCCACCCCTTGTGCTCTCTTTTCCACTTACTCTCTCTCTCAAATAAATAAATAAAATCTTAAAAAAAAAAAAAAAAAGATAATGCAGAAACAAACACACAAGTCTAAGATCTATTTTCCATTAAAGCAATTCATGATTTATTCTGATGTTTTATTTCTTATAGCATTATTGAGGCATATAATTGATAAAGTTGCAAAATATCTGAAGTATACATCATGATAATTTTAAATAAAAATGCATTGTGAAAGGATTCCACTCTCTAGTTGGTTAATACATATTTTTATTTGTTTGTTTTTGTGTTTTTGATGAATAAGGAACTCTAACAATGTGGGCTGGCTTGCAATTTAACCACATTTGAAATAAATACATGACATTATTTAAATATAATATGGAGTGTTTTTTAAACTTAATAGTTTTATGTCCACAGAATTTTTTTTATTTGACTGGAAACTGTCTTTCCAAATAATACTCTTCAGAAAAAAAGTTCCTTCTGGAGCTGATATAAATTATATGTTGCCAAAAGATATGCCCCCACAGCAGGCTGTGATGTTGCTCTTACTTCCAGATGTTCACAACATCCCTCCTTACATAAAACAGCCCCTAGAGAACCATATCAGAAATTTGAAAAGCAAATATCCAGGCTTTGGTACTTCCTATCAATAGATTTACACAGACTGAAGTAGATGCCTTCAAATTCCCTTCCTGCTCCAAGATTTTACAGTCCTCCTTGTTTTCACTTCACAGTTAAAGACTACACAAAGTCAACAATGTTGTCATACCACAATTAGCATCATTGTCACATCTGGAATTAGTCATTGTTAGCTTCAAGACGTCTGATGTTATCATTCAGGATTTTAAATGTAGCTAGACTTAATTTTCTGGAGTCAGTTTTACCATTTTAAAATGTAAGTGTATTATGCTGTATGAAATATTAAAAATGCATAGCTTACCTCTTTGGGCAAGACACAAACGTAAGAGATTACATCTGCCTGTAAAATATTTCATCAGTTCACTCAAAGTAACATGTCAAAAACACATGAAAATAGACTTCACAGAGATCTGAGCGCCAGCTTCCAACTGCACTGTCTTCTGGGGTATCTCACTCTGGCGCAAGACATCTGACATTTTACAGGCCAGATCTTCCCCTCTATACAATGGGAATTAAAACTAGTCATGGTGTGATGCAAAAAAAATTATAAACTATAACAGAAAGATATGTGGCTTATAACAGTTTCCTAAATGCTCATTTTTCTTCCATTTCCCTTCCATTAACAGAAAAAAAAAATCTTGAAAAAAATTATCTAATAAATTAAAAAAGCTCAAAACGAGGTCTTGCATAGACTTCTATGTACTCTGCCACTCTTTGATATTTTGATTTTTTTTAAAGGATTGATTTATTTATTTAAGAGAGAGAGAATTGAGAGAGAGCATGAGAGGAGAGAGGTCAGCAGGAGAAGCAGACTCCCTGCCGAGCAGGGAGCCTGATGTGGGACTCGTTCTCGGGACTCCAGGATCATGACCTGAGCTGAAGGCAGTTGCTCAACCAACTGAGCCATCCAGGCACCCAGATATTTTGATTTTTAATCACAACCACAAAGTCCTGTACAACTCATAGATATTATGGAAGAATAGGTAATAGATAAAATGTGGAAAAAGTAGGTAAGACCCTCAATTAATTACAATGTGTGTTGAATTTGAAAGAAATAAATTTACTATATCATAAAATACAGTATTGCTATAGTTACACTTGCATTAATTACTGACAAAATATATGGCCTTGATCTGACATTCTTTTTTTTTTTTTAAAGATTTTATTTATTTATTGGACAGAGAGAGAGATCACAAGTAGACAGAGAGGCAGGCAGAGAGGAGGAAGTAGGCTCCCCGCTGAGCAGAAAGTCCGATGTGGGGCTCAATCCCAGCACCTTGGGATCATGACCTGAGCCGAAGGCAGAGGCTTAATCCACTGAGCCACCCAGGCGCCCCTGATCTGACATTCTTAATTTATCATAGAAGAACTGACATATTTTATGACAAATAATTTGATACGCCTCCTGCATATACTCTTGGGTTTTGGATTTACCATTTAGTTTCTCAAAATGTTTATGGAAAAAATATGAAATATATCTATACATTTCTCCAAACATGAACACAAATTCCAAAAATTTGAAGAAACAAACAACATATTAAAGAAATTTAAAAAAATATTTTCTAAAACATAGAATACTGGAATGATAAATAGTTCATATTATTACTATATTGAACATCTATGAGGCCACATTGCTAAGTATATAATTGTATTAAACATAATGTACTAAAACATCATTTTATAGAAATAAATAGTTTTTAACTATTTAACAGTCTGAACTTGTGTGAAAGAATAAAGAGTTATTTTGAATATTTTTCTGATACTACTGATTTGTGGGACATTCTTGAAACATACATTAGGAAAAGTCTATGCAAAAAGCACCTCACTTTGAAAATTAATATATGCAGCTACATCTTGGCCATTATACTATTCAAGGCAGAAATTGACTTAAGACATTAATTTTGGGGATGCCTGGGTGGCTCAGTTGGTTAAGCGGCTGCCTTCTCCTTAGGTCATGATCCCAGCGTCCTGGGATGGAGTCCCATATCAGGCTCCTTGCTCGGCAGGGAGCCTGCTTCTCCGAACTCTGCCTCTGCCTGCTGCTCTGCCTGTGCTCTCTCTCTCTCTCTCTCTGAGAAATAAATAAATAAAATCTTAAAAAAAATTAATTTTGGTATTTAGCACAGGAAAGGATAACTGAAATAAAGTAGTTAGATAACTAGAATAGCACATGCAAGGATAATTAAAATAAAGGATAACTAGAATGAAAATCATCTTCTTTCCCCTAATAAGAAGTCTATTTGATAATTGAGATTTACAGGTAAATAACTTCTACTTAACATAATTGAGTTTTTTGTCGATCTCTCATTTTAAAAGTGGGAGAGATGCTGAAAGCTGATAAGAACTTATAAAGAATAAAGACCAGCTTAATTCTTGTGCTTGTAAAGATGGAGGTATTCAAGATTATTAAAAAATGTGATATTACTCTTTCAGCTTTAAGTAATATCTTTGAAAAGCAAGTGCTATAATTGGTGCATAATGAAGAATGATTAAAAAATAAAAGAAACAGGTGCCTGAGTTTATATCAACTACTATAAGTTACTATATTAACTTAAAAAAGTAGAAAATTAGTATGTTGTTAAAAATCCATTTCTTCATTAAGATATATCCTTAAAAATAGATTCTCCACTAAATATCTTATTCCCTCCCGTTTTAGTTCAAAACATGATTAATAATTTATATGAATTGTTTTTTACAGCTCAACCCCTGTGAAGATTTCATGATAAATTGCCATATTAGGCCAAATTATGTATTATATAACCAAGTATTTTGTTTTAGAATGACACCAAAAAACACAATTATAATGGGAAACAAAATTGGCCATAGCATCTATCCCTGGAGAATCTTGTTTATATTTTTTCATCCAAAGACAAATTCTCTCTTTACTGTTTCTTAAGCCAGTTCCCTAATCATGTCAAAATATGTTTCACAATCTTGTGATTTTTCCATAAAATCATTTGTGTATGTATAACACACACACACACACACACACACACACAACAGATGCTTGTTTGTTCACACTTTTTTGCCATCTTAAAAAATATGTACAGACTAGCATAAATTTTCTATAATTATCTGGCAGTAACTTATATTTGTTTAAGTAGTTTTTTTGTTTTTTCGTTTTTTTCATTTTTTAGCAGCGTTTCAATGGGGTTTCTTGGTAGGAGCTCAACAACTATTGAAGAAACAGCAGTTTCTACTAATTGAAAGAAAGAAAGAAAGATGATATTCTGTTTTAGTCCCTTCAGTCTGCGATAACAAAACACCATAGACTGGGGGACTGATCAATAACAAAATTTAGCTCTGGAGGCTGGAAGTCTGAAAACAGGGTGATAGATGAGGTCTAGGGTGCTCTGTGGAAACCTTTCATAAAAGTTCTAATCTCATGGGGTGCCAGGCTGGCTCAGTCGGTTATACACCCAACTCTTGATTTTGGCTCAGGTAATGATCTCAGGGTCGTGAAATGGAATCCATTGTGGGACTCTGTGCTGGGGGTGGAGCCTGCGTAGGATTCTCTCTCTCTCCCTCTGCCTCTCTGGGACTCTTCCTCTCTCTCTCTCAAAACAAAAACAAAAACAAAAATAAAACAGAAGGTGCTAATCCCATTCACACGGACTCCACCCTCATGATCTAATTAGCTCTTTTTTTTTTTAAATATAATTTTTTATTTTTTATAAACATATATTTTTATCCCCAGGGGTACATGGGGGCTTAAGTGGGTACAAGAAGAATAAATGATCTAATTAGCTCTTAACACCTTAACACCATCACCATAGGCATTAGGGTCAGTCTGGGAACCCCCGGGGAAACTCAAGTGTTCCGACCAGAGAACACACAAGGATAGAGGGAGACTGGTAGCTTTTTAGAGAGATAATGATGGTGGGAAGAGGGGCCCCAGGAAATCTCTGTATGGGAATGGATTCTTGAAAGACATGTTAAAGGATGTGCAGAGGCTCACCAGATAAATGAGGGTAATAAAGGCTGCGTAGAAAGAGCAACTTGAACAATGTTATAGAGCCTAAGCCATGTTCAGGAAAGTACAACTTGGTTTTAGTGTGAGAATAAAAGGTGCATTTGGGATGTGTAGCTGGAAATGCAGTCTAGATTATGAAGTTATTTATTTATTAAAAATGCCATCTTTACCAGTGTTTTACAAGCCTTTAAAAATGGAGAATTGCTTTTATTTTGTAATTCAGGACTTCTATACTTTGAGTTAACTAAATTGAGAGACCCACAGTTCTTGCTTTGCATGATCCTTATGGTTTTATAGGTCAGAAATCCAATCCTGGTCTCACTGGGCTAATCTTTAACCTGGTCAATAGGTGTTAACAGGACTGAACTTCTTTATGGAATCTCTAGGAGAATCTCTTTCCTGGCCTTTCCCAGTTTCTAGAGACCTTTAATATTCCTTGGCTTATGGCACCTGCTTCCATCGTTGAAGCCATCAATGGACTGGGTTCCTCTCACATTCCTGTCTATCTCTTTGGTTCCACAACAATAAGAAGACTGGGGGAGGTTTTTTTGCTTAAAAAGACTCATGATTACATTGCGCCTACCTGGATAATAATCATCTGCTTATCTCAAGTTGTTTTTTTTTTTTTTTTTTAAGATTTATTTATTTATTTGAGAGAGAGACAGAAAGCAGGGGGGAGTGAGAAAGGAAGAGAATCTCAAGCAGTCTTTTCTGTGTGTGGAGCCCATTACAATTCTGTGACCCTGAGATCATGATCTGAGCCCAAATGAAGTCTGATTTTCAGCCCACTAAGCCACCCAGGTGCCCCTTCAAGATTTTTTTTTTTTAACCTTAATCACATCTGCAAAATCTCTTTTATCATGGAAGGTAAACTACTTATAGATTCCTGGAAATAGCATCTGGACATCACTGGGGGCCCGTTGTTCTGTCTAGCACAGTCCACTTTTGGTCCCCTAAAGTTTACATCTATCCCTCAAGCAAAATTAATTCATGGACTCCAAGTTCCTCAGAAGTCTGACTCATTAAACTATCAATGAAATGTCCAAATCTCATCCAAGTCTTGTCAGTTCAAAAGTCCCAAATGTTATCATCTAGATAATCTAAATTAGAAATGGTTGAGACTCTGGGTTTAATCTAGCTTGATGTACAATTCCTTTCTATTTGTGGATTTGTGAAAGTAAAGAAACACATTATCTGCTCCTTAAATACAACGGTAGGACAGGCATAGCATAATAGTTATAGAAAAGAGACCATTTAAAATAAGGAGAAAAATAAAGGAAAAAGAAAGGCACAGATACCCCAAATTTCTAAATCCAGCTGGGCAAACTCCATTAGTTTCAAAACCCTTTGTCAGGCTCATGTTTCCTCCTCTGAATTATCCTTCCCTTTTCACAAAATATGGCAGTGTTTGCAGTTGAGGAATTTCAGCAGCTTGTGTCCTGCCAATAGAATTTTAGTTAGCCTTTTTTCATCTCCTACCTAATCCTTTTTAGTAAAAACTGGCATTGTTTCTTACAGTATAAAATCGGCAAGAACTTTGTGGATGTCCTATGTATCTCACAGAAGTTCACTCCATTAGAAAAGAGACTTTCCCACAGGCATTTTTGTCCCATAATTAGTTCTCTTTTTTTGACTTCTCATGACATCTCCCAAGAAACAACACACTTTGATTTCCTAGAGCTTCTCTGGTTTGTTTGGAGGATCTTCAAGTCACATCCATAATCTCTCCAAAGAGCCTCTTCTGTGACCGAGTATTCTGATATTTTTATCTTTTTGAGGTATTAGGAAAAGATAGTCACAGTCTTTTTTCAAAGTCAGTTTTTCCTTTAGATCCTACATTCTGATAGCAAATCTCATAATTTTAGCATCTTTTGCAATCTGGATAGGCTGAGAATGAATCCAATCATCACTCCTTGGTTCTTTTTGTTTATTCATTTTGCTTGCAACTTATTTCCCTCCCCTTGCATTTCACTATGAGTAGCAAAAAGAAACCAGGCTGCTGTCTTCATTCCTTTGCTTAAAATCTCTTCAGCTAAGTCTTCCACATAATTGTAGGGGACAATTCTGCTAAGATTTCTGTCACTATTTAATAAGGTAAATCTTCTTCCAATTTTTAAAAATGTGTTGTTTCTTTCCTACTGAACTTGAATCAGTAGCACCTGCTATGTCCATATTTCTACTGTGATGATTTGGGTATTCTCTACCTCATTTCTATGAATAGGTGTGATGATTTAGGTGTTCCCTACTGCAGTCTATGTTCTCTATAGCATACCCTTCACTTCCTTCTCAGTCTTCACTGGCAGAGTCACAGACATGCATATTTCTACTAACAGTGTGGTCAAGGCAATCTCAGCTTTTTTTGATAATGCTCTTCAAAATGGAGTCACTAATTCCAAAGCCACTTCTACCTCTTTTTAGATATTTATTACAACAGTGTATCACCCTCAGGTACTCAAATCTATTTTAATTTTTTTATCATTGCCATAACGAATTCCCACATATGTGGTGGCTTTAAAAAACACAAAAGTATTATCTTATCACCACCAACATCTTGTTTCTAGCAATGCTTTCTTTTTCTTTTTATTTTTTTAATTTAATTTCTTTTCAGTGTAGCAGAATTCATTGTTTATGCACCACACCCAGTGCTCCAGGCAATTCTGTGCCCTCCTTAATACCCACCACCAGGCTCTCCCAACCCCCCATCCCCCGCTCCTTCAAAGCCTTCAGATTGTTTTTCAGAGCAATGCTTTCTAAATAGAATGGAGGCTTTCTATTTAGAATTTGGGTAAAATGCTTTTTATTTAGAAAGCATTGCTCTCTTGATCCCTTAAGGTTCAGTTAACACCCACCTTTTGTAAGGGTCAGAATCAACAGTGATTTTTCTCTTCTCAGAAATCATGTTTTGCTCCCAGACTGCAATATTGAATGCTACTTACTCTGTGTTTTGTTGTGTCATTATTTATCTTTATACTATATCTCAAGTTATCTTGATACAATTAGATATCTAAGGAGAGGAACATTCTTAGCATTTATTACAGTATTTTTATATGGTAGTCATTCGATTCCCTTTGTGAATGGTATTGCAAAACCTGAGAGGCAACAGAATAGTTAAAGGAGGGAAGTTGCCTTTATGAAGTTTTTAGAAAGTCAAAATATTTTACTAACATCAAGATGCTTACTCACGTTTTGTGTATTAACTTGTCATTACTTTCTAATTTTAAGTGAAGCTATTATTTATAGAATGTTTTAGCTTATAAATGCTTTTAACACATATCATCTTACTTGATCTTTACACATGCACACAAATACTCTTAACACAAAAGAGGAAAATGGGGTCGCATGTAGATTTCAGTTGTGTTTGCTGATCTGCACATGGTCAAGAAAGATATTGGTAACAAAACAGAAAATAAATCCAATACATACAATTCTATAACTTTTGTTTTTCCCACTATGCTGTATGTTCTCATTTCATGTAGATTTTATAATAAATTAGTACCTAATGCACATACCGTTTATATCATTACATTAAGTTTCTTGAGAATTGGGAATGGTACAATTAATTTTGGAGACCTTATTTTTGGTGGAATCAGTGAAAATATGGTAATATTGTATTTGCCAGAGAAAGCCATTATTCTCATGAGAAAGGAGGTTACATCATGAGCAGCTGAGTTAAATCACTGCAGTGAAAGAATGCTAATTTCAATACACTTTGATGATTTATTATTATAATGCATTACATTGTTTTTTTGAAACCATTATAAAAGCACATGAATAATCATAGATTGTGCCTAATGAATAGTTAAGGTAGCCCCAAGACTTAGAAAGAAGTTATGGTATTGAAAATAAAATATGGAAAATAGATAATTATATGGTGAATAAGGAATCCTGGTTCATTACTATTTGCAAAATACCAAAGGAAAAAGTTTGACATTTCAACATACCAATCAGAATGCATATCAGGAAATACTGAAAACTAGAAATTAGAGAAGAAATAATTTAGAGAAACTCCAAATTTTTGCTTTCTTTTGCCTCTACAACAGAAGAGTCCTGCTAATGATCCTGTGATTAGTTGTAACCATGTGAGTCACTAAACTCTCTCATGGATTCTATATTCCTCAGATCTTCTGATTGGAATGCAGATTACAATAGGAACTTTTCTTAGAAGAGAGTGTCCTGGGTGGGCATAAGACACCAAAACCAATCCCTTGAAATTTTACTTCTTGTAAATTAATACATGTGCATTGACCTTTATAAAATAGTCTCTTAATTAATTTTTTTCTTAATCAACTTATTGCCTGCAAGCAACAGAAATCATCTCTAGTTCTGAAGCAAAATCATTTCTTAGAATCCAATGAAAAAGTGCACAGAATTGGTATGCGGGTGGGGAACCAGATTCATAAAATGGTCAGTAATGAAGGGAATCTACATAGGAAACTTCTTTCGTATTATTGTATAAGGACCACTTCCACAAGATTTTCAACCTGGCAGCACTGCCATTATGAGTAATTTCTTCACTGCTCAAGGTCTCTGTGTTCCCCATTCTAGCATCAAATGTCTAGGCAGGAGCATCTGATTGGCCAAGCCTATCAGGAGGTTAGGGGAATAAACTGATCTGTAGCATGGTAACTCTCTGGATATGGATACTGAACCTGAAAACAAGCTTGGGGACATTCGTTCCTCCAAATGCAGTCATCTATAAATATGTTAAACAACTCTTCACTCTCTTCATTAAGTATTGATTAAAAAAATATGGAACTGGGGTGCCTGGGTGGCTCAGTGGTTTAAAGCCTCTGCCTTCGGCTCAGGTCATGATTCCAGGGTCCTGGGCTTTCTGCTTAACAGGGAGCCTGCTTCCTCCTCCTCCTCCCTCTCTCTCTCTCTCTCTCTGCCTGCCTCTCTGCCTACTTGTGATCTTTGTCTGTCAAATAAATAAATAAAATCTTTTAAAAAAATATGGAACAGAACAAGGTCAAGTATAAAGTCCTGGGACATGTCCTTTAAAGTCTTTATTAGATGATATGTTTTTTAATGCAATAATTCCGTTTATTGAATGGCAGATGATATTATGAAAGATTCTAATGGATACATTTTGGAACTACAGATCTGTAATATTTTGTGTAGGTGTTCTCAGCTGGTGGAGAGGTGTTACTATTCCTGCAGGGTTTTAAAATACACACATTTCTTTCATACCCTAGAGGACAGAAAGCCTCCTTCAGAATGATTTATGTGGTATGAGAAATGGCTTGGTCCAAGCTCTTTTACTATTCAAATTTATCCATTTTTCTGAGTGGTTGTCTCAGTGGTTGAGTGGTTGGTCTTATGATATGTCAAATCCTACCCCAAATTGTGTGATATATAATATATATAATATATAAAATGTAACATAATATATTATATATATTATGATACATAATACTGTAGCAGTACTATGTGGTTATGGGAAGGGTCATCTTTTCACGAGATTAATCTTTCTTTTGTTCACAATCTCCTTGAGAGCTTTTTGGGTAAAATCTGAAACCATCCCTTATACCAAGAGAGCAGGGAGAAATAGAAGAAAGAGGCAGGCTGTGCTAAATTGCGAGATGGCAGGTTTAATAAACAAAGGAATGTACACAGTGTACATTCCTTGCGGCTACAAGACAAAGATTTCTACACTTGCCTGCCAGAATCTTAAATGTTTATATAGAGGACTTTACTGGGCACAGTCACATATACTGTCTAGATGGTCTCATCACTACGTCAGGGATGTGTCCTTGGGGCAGCCTCTGAGGGTGGAGAAGGCAAGTGGGACACATGTTCTAAGGAGAGAGGAGCCTCTGATTGCTGGGGTCAAGTTCACGAGTCAGCTGGAGGTTTTTACCTCTAACACTTATGAAACCCCACGGTACTGAGGGTTTTCTCTTAGTTTAGGGCCAGCCAGATACCGTATATTAAATATGATGATTATTTTTCACCTCTAAAAAGAAAAACTTTCATTTAAAAAATGTTTTATCTTATTTTTTTATAGAGGTAAATCTCTACAAAAAATACTTCTTTACTCCTTGAAACTACAAGTATAATGATAAATGACAACTGACACTCCAGTTCAGAATTGAAGACTATTAGGGAGTGGTGTGGACTGTACTAAACAGAAGACCACATGCCTTTCTTGTTCAAAAACCATTACATAGATCTAGCCAGCTGTTGTCATGTAGGCAATGAAGCCCAGTATTGCCAGATATTTCAATTTTTTCAACAGAAGCCAGAAATTTGTTTTTTTTTTTTTTTTTTACGTGAAATTTCCCGGTTTTAAATGTTCGTAACATTAAAAAAAAAAAAAAAAAAAACCAGTACAGGATCCAAATAAAACATATCTGTGGGCCAGGCTTAGCTTGCAAGTTGCCAGTCTGCAACCTCTTCTAGAGGCGTAGAGCTGCAGCCCAACTGCTATCTCGATCCGCCTAGTAATTGCTGCTCCCCAGGGAACTGTGGCTTTAAAAGAAACAGAACCTGGATATACCTTTCCTGGCAGCCTGCCCACCTCTATTCAGATTCCAGCAGTGGTAAGCCAGCCGATGTACATACTTAGGGGCTCTCACCACATGGACTTTAACCATTAACTTTCCCACCAGACCATGAACTCCTTAAGAGAAGAAAGTCTTTGTTCACAAGCAAATTGTATAGAAGCTGAGGTATGTTAATTATCACGAATAAGCCTCACTTTGTCAATAATTCTTCTATAATAACATTTACAGCATTTCTTTCCCCTTGTTCTAAGAGATGATCTTCCTGAAACACTGACTTTTTTTTTTTTAATATAGAGAGTGAAAGACATCTTACTAACTCAGAAGAAAAGTTAATTCTTTACTGCTAAAGGCATAGCATACTGAAGAACAGACACAACTTATTTTCAAGATCAGTAAATAGTTACTGTGTATCTACTACATGACCCAAAGTTAAAGATGCAGATACAGAAGTAAGCACGTGAGGAACAAGGGCCTGCCCAAAAGCTTCCATGCATAGAGGAACAAGTATCTGTAAAAATTGGCACAAGGATGTCTACAGAAAGGTCTTGGCTTCTGATCGTGGTAGCAGTGCCACATGTGCCCCATCTGGAGATTCTTGCATCTTCGGTTCAAGGTCATAATGAATGCATCCCAGCTCTGCACCCCTGGATTCTTTCTGAGGGTACTCAGAGACAGGATTGAATGTGGACACGTCATTCCCATTTCCCTAAATCTTCCCACTTGTGCCATTTCCATAGATCTTAGTGAAGATCTTGGACCACAAACATTTTAAAGTAAAATTGAAATAAGAAATCAATAAATGCCAAAAGTTACTTGAGCAACATAGGTGTTTGGGTGGTCAAATCCGGAAATATAATTTTTGACTGGTGTTCTTTCAGGAAAACAATTCTTTTTTAAATACATTACTTTATTTAAAAAAATATTTTATGTATTTATTTGCGAGAAAGAGAGAGAGACTGCACAAATGGGGGGAGAGGCAGAAGGAGAGGGAGAAGCAGGCTCCCTGCTGAGCAGGGAGCTGGATGCGAGGTTGAAATCTAGGATCCTGAGATCATGACCTGAAATGAAGGCAGATACCTAACCAATTCCCAGGAGCTCTGGAAAAGCAATTCTTAAGTTAATGTAATAATAATAATGACATTTATGGAGTGGAGACTATATGTGTTAGCTATTATTCATGTGCTACTTTGTTAAAGCTTCACCAAAGGTGGTCAAGGGATGTTTATATGTGCTGAATATATAAATCTGTTACCTTTTTATTCTTTATCAAAAAAAATAAAAATAAAATAATAAATACATTATTATTTCACTTAACATTATAGGAAAATGATCTTCATAGAAGCTTAAATATTTTGCCTAAATTTACCTTGTTGGTTAAGTAACCAAGTTTGGATTTGAACCCTACCCCCTGAAAAGTCACAAATTTTCTATTACACTACAAAGTCTCCTTTATTGGGGTCTAAAGCAGTTTAATCCAGTGGTTTCCAATTAAAGAACACTCTTCTAGTCTCCTAATCATCTCCTGTATTCATATATAAATGAGGAATAATTTTGGCCACAAGTCACAGAAAATCTAGCAATGGATTAAGCAAATATTATAATTTGGTTTTGTTAGGAGCAGATTTGAGAGAAAAACTAGTGTCAGAAGTTTTCAGAGGGAGTATTTTCAAAAATATCATGTTAGGGATGTGAAGGAAGCAAGACTCTGAAAGGAAAACTGAGCTGAGGTTTACTGATAATAAGACCTCAGCTATGCTCTCGTGAGCGCCAGAGGTAGGATGGTTTGCAGAGATGGATACCCTGTGTTGCAGGGAGACACCTTAAATCAACCAGTCATTGTATATGTGTTCTCCTGTAAGACTTCTATATCTCTGGGTGAGGAGGCATTCTTTAGCTGAAACAATTCCAGAAATGGGCTGGACAGTCAAGAGATGTCAATCCATAATCTTCCTAGTGGCTGGATAGTAAGTCCTTTTATCCTCCCCCCACCACCCCCCACGGCCTGTCACTTCTTTTTAAAATTTTTTTAAATTTATTATTTTTTTTTATTTATTTGGCAGAGATCACAAGTAGGCAGAGAGGCAGGCAGAGAGAGAGGGGGAAGCAGGCTCCCCGCTGAGCAGAGAGCCCTATGTGGGCTCAATCCCAGGATGATGGGATCATGACCTGAGCTGAAGGCAGAGGCTTTATCCCACTGAGCCATCCAGGCACCCTTAAGTCCTTTAATCCTTAAGGGAGGGATCTAGGCAGCCCATCATTATATTCACCACAAGTAAACATTTTGATTTTTTCTTATATGACAAGAAGACTAGATATTGATAGTTGCTGTGGTTTGGGTTCGGCCATTTAATAATAATCAGGACTTCTGCATGCTTCTCTTGGTTTTTTCTTGCTTTCTCTTGGTCTGTTTCTCTTGGTCTTTTGAAAAACAGAATTATTTTAATTGACTTAGAGTAATTTTTTGAGGCTGGAAATATTATTGCCTGAAAAGGTTCATTAATAAGAGAGAAGCAGGGAATTGGTATGTTGTAAACAAAACAAAACAAAACAAAACAAACAAAAAAAACCCAGTATTTTCCACAGGTCATTTAAAAAAAAATTAATCTTTATTATTGAAGGACAGTTGGCAGACAATGTTACATTAGTTTCAGGTGCAGTACTTAGTCATTCTTTAAATTAACATATAATGTATTATTTGTGCCAGGGTACAGCTTTGTGAATCCTCAGTCTTACACAATTCACAGCACTCACCATAGCACATACCCTCCCCAATGTCCATCACCCAGCCACACTATCCCTCCCCATACCACCCACCAGCCCTCAGTTTGTTTCCTGAGATTAAGAGTCTCTTACGGGTTGTCTCCATTTTATTCTTTATTTGTAACCACGTTGATCCTTAAGCATTGTATGCCTTATGGCCATGCCTAGGGCATGGGAACATTGGGTGAGGAGAGGGATGAGATAGGCTTGAATAACAGTCCCCTTCAACTGATGCTATTCTCAACTCAATCTCTCTGAATCTGTAATATGACAGAAGATGACGAATAGAGTGAAGATGGAAAAGAGAATAAAAGTTAAGTGGAAAGTTAGGTGGGAAAACCAACCTTATATGTAATAGGTAACACAAAAAAAATGACCAAAGAAATCCCATTCTCTCTAATGAAAAATAAGCTGTGTTTTCATTTATATTAATATCTGTTTGCACCATCAAAAACATTTAGCGTCTTATTAGCTGTTTCTCAGTGCTGATGTTTATTGGCATTGATATTGGACAAGAATACATCTGTGGTAAATTAGCTTAGGAAGGCTTCTAAATGGGGTCATAGAGTCCTAGTCATTCAGGGTTGGAAAGGCTTTGGAAATCATCTAATGCAAACTCATCATTTTACAAACAGGAAACTGAGATCAAGAAGGGGCAAGTTGCCCAAAACAAATATAGGTATACACTTTTGAAAAATCTTTTTTCTTTCTTCTTTTCCATTAAGCAACAGTTATAGGGTTTACTGGTCTTGAACTTCTTTGTGGGCAAATTTGAACAAAGTGTGATTGTCACACACACACAAAAGTTGAAACGCTTCATTTGTATTCAGGGAAAAGAAATGTAGATAGTTTAAGTAATTTATATAAGATAGAAGTCTACTTCACGAGCCAAATAAATCAAACCTTAGAAGTACCACCTTTTGACAAAGTAATTATTTAAAATAATAATTGATATTATTGCTGAATTCACAGAACAATTAACATGTTTCTGAGTCAGCAAAATAAAACTAGATATTTTAGCAGGCATCTATTTAACTTGGTCATGTCCCAGCAGCCCAAATCTAAACATAGATTTCAATGGCAAAAGTTTGTTTAATGGGAAAACCTATCCAAAGAGAAACAATTTGTTTCATCTGCAGTGAGGAAATATCCATCTGCTATTAAGTTAGTACAGAGTTTTGTAAAATTTTCCACTGGTTGGCTGCTGCTTGTCATCCAAGAGAAGGGACTTTTTGGAAAAAAAAAAATGTGGGGGTGGGTCAATTACTTTTAAAAGTGCTACTTTGGCAAAAATCTGCTTAAGGATTGGGTAGTTCAATAAGTCAGTGACATTTTTCTGTTATTGGATGTGCTGCATTTGGGAGTATAAAGAGAGTTCCAGCACAAGTGAATTGGAATAGGTAAATAGTATAATCTAAGTAGCAAAATCATGGTGCACCTGAGTGGCTCAGTGGGTTAAAGCCTCTGTCTTCAGCTCAGGTCATGATCCCAGGGTCCTGGGATCATGCCTCACATCCGGCTCTCTGCTCAGCATGGAGCCTGCTTCCTCCTCTCTCTGCCTGCCTCTCTGCCTACTTGTGATCTCTGTTAAATAAATAAATAAAATCTTTTAAAAAAATAGCAAAATCACTGGCAACAGTGTCTAATGTTAGATGAACACTTAAAATGTGTGATGCTTTTTTAGATTCATTTTTAGTTTATGTTAATTAGCAAACCATGCAAATTATTACTTTGCTTCTGCAGTCTTTATTTCAAAAACATGTTTTAATTCTGATTAAACTTTATATCCTAAAAATTTATGTTTAAGATGGAGCTTTGGAGAGGAATGTTGGTTAGATTCTTTATTTTACAAACAAGGACTAAGGGCAGATAGAGTAAATGACTTTGACAAGCCCACAGAACTATTTGGTGACAAGATTTTCAATTTTTTCATTATATTGTATTAGTCAATAAAGAAAGACTAGAGGTTCCCTTAGTCTCTGGGCTATAAAATTAGACTATTCATTGAACCAACACCTCTTTTGTTTTTTGTTTTTTTGTTTTTAGAACAGGGCAGTGTATGAGGGACAGACTAAGGGAGAGTTATTAAGAATTCACATATAAAAAAGAAAACAGAAATGCTGTATAGAGGTTTAGTATAATTATCAAGAGGGCAAATAATATATTTTGATAGACCTTAAAGACTGAACTATATGAAACATACTCCAAGGTTGAAGTTTGTGTTGCTTATTTTGAATTATGAAGGCATTTCAACATATGTATGTGACATATTGTATATACCTAACATGGACAGGGCAAGAAAGACTATAAAAATTTAAGATCTGAATAGGACAAATTTTGCTTACAACCTCTGGCACTTAGAAATAAAATGTAATTCAGTGACATGCAAAGATTTGTTGGTGGAAAATGATGGATTGGTATAATTAAAATAAATGAATTGTATAGCATATAGTTGGGTTATATTTTATTGAAGTAATTCTAATATTCTGCTCTATAATAATTCAAATTTCACTTCTCTAACTCTAGTTAGAGGTGAATTAATCATAATAGTAATTAACCATTCAAACAAATAAACATGTTCCTCTTCTTACAATTTGTAATTAGAATTCATTTTCAATCGTAAACTCATTGTAGAAATCTTCTATTTCTTTGGCTTGGGAATTTTCAATATAAGATATTAGTGATATTTGTGGCTGATCAATCACTACTTTATGGTGAAGTATAATGTAGAATTGTTTTGGCCAAACTTGACAAGTAGGGAACATTAGCAGCAAAATTATTTTAAATGCAATATTTCATGATCTTTATTAAGTATGCAGTCTATTAAACTGTTAGATAGAACTTTATGAAATGATTGGTTATAAAAAAAATAACTTCCAATCAAAAGAGAACTAGTAAGTTTCATTTATTCTCATTTTCTTGTCCCTTTTCTTCTCTTCAAATTAGCAAAGCTTAAAAAGCTTAACATGATTCATCTTTCTGTTGAGATAAAAGTTTAAATCAACAATCTTTCAGTTGAGGATAATAACAATCCTACAAATATGCCTTCAAATGTTAAATAAAACTAAGACTTCCAGGGTTGAGACTATCAGGGTCAGGAATAAGGATTTTTAGGATCAAGCATGAATTTCTAGCTGGAAAACAAATAACATTGTTGTATATAAGTAATTGTCATTTGTTCATTAGTGCAAATCTAGAAATATACATTCTTATAATTATAACTTTTTCTTATAAAACAATTAGATCAAAACACTAAAAAAATGAAAAAAAGAAAAGAAAAGAAAAAGAAGATAGGCAAACCAAGAAACAGACTCTTAACTATAGAGAACGAACTGATGGTTTCCAGAGGAGAGGTGGATGGGAGGTAGGGGAACTAGGTAATTGGGATTCCCTATGCAATGAACACCGGTGTTGTTTGGTAGTGTTGAATCACTATATTATACACCTGAAACTAATATTACACTGTGTGTTAACTAACCAGAATTTAAAAGAAACTTAAAACAAAGCAAAATACTCTAGTGCTATCCTGTGCTATTTTTTCTATTAAATTCCTTCCCTGACTGTGTCTTCCGTAGTGACATGAAGAATCACAAGGGACACTGGGAAGTTTCTGGTCTCTTACATTCTTTATGCTTGGTCTCTACTATCAGTTGAATAAGATACAGATACCTCAAATGACACCCACCCTTGACATTATAATAAATCCTTTTATGTTAAAATAGTTACAAGATAATTTTCCAATATTATAGTTAAAACCTTGAGATTATTTTAATCATAGGTTACTCATGAAAAGTGATGTTTCTGAAGGCTTGAAGGGTAGCTGGATGGTCCAAGAGAAATACCACCATGTAACAAGCCTTGTGCCAGCATCAAAGCAGGCCAAGATGTTGGATGTGGCACTTGGAAAATAGCTTACAAGTTCTTTCTCTATATCACCCAAAGAAAAGTAGAGGAATAAAAGTCTGACAATGACATAAAATTGAATGGGTGTACCCCTTAATGTAATAATTTCATACTTGAAACAATTTCTTTAAAGGTCACCTCAAGGAGGGGCGCCTGGGTGGCTCAGTGGTAAAATCCTCTGCCTTTGGCTCAGGTCATGATCCCTGGGTCGTAGGATCGAGCCCCGCATGCATTGGGCTTTCTGCTCAGCAGGGAGCCTGCTTCCTCCTCTCTCTCTGCCTGCCTCTCTGCCTACTTGCAATCTCTGTCTGTCAAGTAAATAAATAAAATCTTAAAAAAAAAAAAAAGGACACCTCAAGTAAATGCATTTCTATCAAAGCTCTTAAGATTTATTTTAAAAAATGACTGTAATGGAGGCATAATATTCCATTCTGATGGAGGCATAATATTCCACTGTATATATGAATACCCAACCTTTATGTCAACACTGATGGGACTGGAAGAGATTGTGCTGAGTGAAATAAGTCAAGAGAGGAAGTCAATTATCATATGGTTTCACTTATTTGTGGAGCATAAGGAATAACATGGAGGACATTAGGAGAAGGAAAGGAAAAGTGAATTGGGATAAACCAGAGGGGGAGATGAAGCATGAGAGACTATGGACTCTGAGAAACAAACTGAGGGCTTTGGAAGGAAGAAGAGTGGGGGATGGGTGAGCCAGGTGGTGGGTATTAAGGAGGGCACGTATTGCATGGAGCACTGGGTGTGGTGCATAAACAATGAATCTTGCAACACTAAAAAAATAAAATTAAAAAAAAAAAAGATTGCTTATATTATAAAAACAACTTAGGCTTACAATGTATTTACACATTATGTTTTTGGTAATATTTAAGTAAGTTACCAATCTTCAATTTTATCAGTAGTTAGTTTGAGAATCACTACATTGGTATTTTCCTGGAAAGATAAAATAATTGGAAATGGCGGCTTTGTGAAGGTCTAGCTAGAGAAAAAAGCTCTAAAGAGATGTATTCTTTGTAAATTAGTGATTTCAAATAAAACAGCAATTTCCAATAAAACAAGTTAACTCAAACATAAACATGTGGGATAATTTATTAAACTCAGTGACATATTTATGCTCTGTGCTTTCTACCTTTGTAGTCCTGGTCAAATTCAGATATTATTGGAGCTTGTTGTTGAATAAATATGGCTACAAATTAGTAAAACAACTATGGTACAACACTAAAATGGAACTAATGAAATATCTTTTTATTAATGGCAATTTATGGTATATTTAGCTTCCTGGTTCTTTTTTTCTTTCACCTCACATCTATACTTAACTCTCCCTTTTAAAAACTCCCCAAATTGGATAAAGGTAAAATGAAAAATATTAAGAGAATAAAGGAGAAAAATGAATGGAAGGAATTATAAATTTTAAGGTAAGCTTTACACTGTAAAGTAAATAAAAAATTAAAAGTATGTAAGAAAAAATAACATTGTCTTGCAAGTCAGTGTGATGGTTCAGTAGTGCCTCCCTCCCTGGCCGTCCCTGCTGCATTCACTGGGGGAAACTCAAGTTGCTCATTTATTCCAGAGCCTCACAAGGTCCAGTAGGGCAGGCTGACAGCCCTGGAAGAAGACTCCTGACCTCATGGCTGTGGGGCTTCTGCACTGTAAGATCAGAATCTGACCTTTCCAACAGCCATTTCATAGGACAGAAACTTGACTCCAGCTGTTTCTTGACAGCCCATCCCCTGGCATGATCAGGATTAGGGTCCACATCTTTTAGATGACCAGAATTGAATACCTTAATCATGGTGTAAATTTAGTTTACATGGAGCTTTGGGAGACACCAACTATTTTTCTGACAGGCCAAGGGGGAGGGCTCAGTCTTGGATTAACTAAACCTTACTCATCAGACATAAATAACCATTATTCCACATTGAATATGAAGATTATCAATTATATATACACCTCTAATATAAAGATACTCAGTCTCTGTCTCTCTTACCACTTCACTGAATTATTAATGTGGCTGTTTATTAATATCTGGTTTATGTGGCTGGAAGGTACTATGACCCCAAAATGAGAAGTTCTCTTTTTCTCTCTCCCTCTGTCTCTCTCTCCTTCTGTCTCTTTCTTCCTCCCTCCCTTTCTTTCCTCCTTTCTTCCTCCCTCCCTTATTTTGTTCCTTCCTTCCTTCTTTCCCCCCTTTCTCTTTTTCTTTCTTTCTTTCTTTCTTTCTTTCTTTCTTTCTTTCTTTCTTTCTCTCTCTCTCTCTCATTATAAAATTAGAAAAAGTTCATCTAAATTAATTTATCTAAAGGTACCTTTTTTTTAAGGAAATGTTTGATTTGTAGAAAACTTGGCTTAAAATCAAATTTCTGTTAATAATGAAATATATTTTTATTAATGGAAATTTATGGTATATTTAGTTTATTCAGTTTCATTTATTTGTCTCTATGTACCTAAGTCAGATACTAGGTATTTATTGCTATAGCTATTTATTGCTTCTCCCTTTTAGATGACCAGTATGACTCCACTCTCCTGCCTTTCATGAAGAGATGTGGACACAAGACTGAGTTCATCCAAATAGAATGTGGACCTCCATCTTTGGTTGGTTTTAACATTGTTGAAGTGTTGTTTAAAAAATCAATTAAAAAATCAAAGGAAAATATGTAACAGAAGCTATTATGTGCCCCACAAAATTTATCTGGTCCTTTACCAAAAACTTTTGCTGATGTTTATTTTAAGGTGTAGGAAGATTTTACTGATTAGTCTAGGGGATGTGTAGATCAAAGGCTGTATGGAGGTATAGATTGAAAGTGCTTTTGTTATTAAAATGTTGGAACTCACAGGGCACCTGGGTGGCTCAGTGGGTTAAAGCCTCTGCTTTCAGCTCAGGTCAGGATCCCAGAGTCCTGGGATGGAGCCCCACATTGGGCTCTCTGCTCAGCAAGTAGCCTGCTTCCCTCTCTCTCTCTGCCTGCCTCTTTGCCTACTTGTGATCTCTGTCTGTCAAATAAACAAATAAAATCTTTAAAAATAAAATCTTTTGAACTCACACTTCTCAGATAGCTTACAGTTGTTTAAGTTTTGGTTTTACATGTAGATAATGATAATTTATTATAGATTATATCTGTTTTTAGTCAAGAGTAGCAACCATTTCCCATCATATTCTATTTTTGGAGGGACAGTAGGCCAGGTATGAAAATTTAAATTTGAGTTTAATAGGCAAGTAATAAGATTGATGATAGGAATTTCATTTCTGGAGGTGATGAGATCTTAAAAAATGGGCATCATAAAGTTAACAAAAAGAGCAAATATTTAAATCATGAAGTAATAGAAAATTTGTGAGTAATCAAAAGTGTAGTTTGCTATGGAAAATTAATTAGAAATATTCGCAATTGCCACTCTATCCATTAATAATAATAATAATGTTTTTATTCAGTATTATGATCAGAAAGCAATTTTGACTTTTCTTTTCTAGTTCTGAAAGATTAAAATGAGGTTTATGATAAGCAATTTAATTTGCAGCATGAATAATATGAATAATTCCTTAATAGTTCTGGATAATAAGATTTAGTTGAATACATGGGAAATGTAATACGAGTATTGATTCATCATTTTTCCCCTTACACATGCCCTTTGAGTTAATGTGGTTTTTCATGAAATCAAAATATAATTGACTTATTGTTAATTTTAAGTGTACAGCATAATGATTTGATATATGTATAAACTGAAAAATGATTGCTACAATAATTGAGTTAACATCCATCACTTAAGTTTTAGGAACTTAAATTCAGGGAAAATATGATTACCATAAAAAACACTTTCCATAAAATGTTTTAAAATTGCCTAGCCCCTGTTTCATCAGGTTAAATGGTAGCCAGGACACAGAATTCTAGTATAATTTTTAAAAATGACTAAAAACCTCATGGAGTTCTTTGTAAAATAATTTATTTAATATGGTGTAGCTTTTCAAAAGTAGGAATATCTTAGAGTTCTAGTTTTCAGGAATTATATGGAAATTTCTAGGTTGACAAACAAGGAAAGAGAGAGGGGGAAGGGAAAAGGAAGGAATATAAGGGAGGAGGGAGAGAAAGAGAAAGAAGGATTGGAAAGGAGAGGGAGACAGAGAAAGAGACACAGAGAGCTGGAGAAAGAAGAAGTAACAGTATTACTTTGAAAATAGGGGAGAAACAGATGGTAGTCATGGAGGAACCCTGGAAAGTCGTGGGATCCCACAGCAGCAAGAAAAGACTTTAAATAAGAATCCTCAATGATTCAGCCTCGTGCTGACTTCTGTCAAAGCAAAACACACCAAGGATTTGAACTATAGTGTATTAATGTGTTTAGAAATTTAATTTCATGGTTTGAAAAGGTCTTTTCCAACATTATTTTTCTTTCATATATTATATATATATTTATATTTATATTTATATTTATATTTATATTTGGCCTTTTCCAAAGTGTCATATAGTTGGAATCATACAATACATAGCTTTTTCAGATTGGCTTAGTGATATGCATTTAAAGTTCCTCCATGTCTTTTCATGGGTTGATAGCTCATTTCTTTTCTGCACAATTTGACTATTCGAGATTTCTAACAAAAATGGAATCATGTCATATTTATTCTTCCCCGTTTGGCCTATTTCATTTAGCATAATACCCTCAAGGTATATCCATTTTGTGGCAAATGGCAGGATTTGTAATATTGACCATGTGCCCTGCAATCTTCCTAAATTTACTTGAGTTGCAAGAGATGTTTTGTAGATTACTTAAGATTTTCTACATACACACTTACCATCTGCAAACAGATCTGTATCACTTTTATTTATTTATTTATTTTTCCCTTTTTCCACCGGCCAGGTCTTTTAATGCAGTGTTGAGTAAAAATAGTAAGAATGAACGTCATTGCCTTGTCCCTGACTTTAAGCAGTTCAGTCTTTCATCATAAGGGATGTTATCCATAGGTTTTGGATGATTTGTTTTTGCAGGGTGAGTGGGGATAAACTTTATCAGGTTGAGAAAATTCTGTTCTATCTCTTAACTATCAATGCAGTCAATCTCCACAAACGCTTGTATTCTTTATATGTGTGTTTTTATTTTGACTTGTTCCTTTATTGCTAACTTTCGAATTTTTCTCAGTGAGGTTCTTCTTTTGGTTTCACTTGGGGTATCTCATGTAGCTGCAGACAGATAGTGCCAGGCTGGTTCTCTGGAGCCACCTCAAAGACAAGCTACCACAACTTATTAGTGTCCATTAGTTAGTGAAATGTTATATTATTTAATATTTTAATATTTAAGTGTTTTTCTTAGCTGTTTCTATAATAAGAATTTCAGAGAACATCCTTCAAATATGATCTAAACAGCTCCAAGTTTGTAGATTTGCAGTTAACTTTTCTACTTTTGTACATTTTCTAAAAACACTTAAAAATAAATTACAGACCACTTGATATTAAAGATTTGTAATTTTACTAGGTTATATTTTGTATATTAACATAAAACGGTAAAATTTCAGTGCAAAACCAGTAGAAAAATATGGGAAACAAATATCAAATTAATTCATTTACATAAAATCCTCCATGAATTTGAAAGATAAATTCTAAGTCCCAAATAAAAATAAAAGAAAAATTGGAAAATTAAATAAAAAGTGCTTAAGGGTTAATGTAAATGGGTAACAGCATGAATAAGAAAAAATATGCTCAATTTTTAAATAATGTTATGTTTATAAATATCAAAACAAACAAACTGACCAAAAAAAAAAAAAAAAAAGACAAGCAGATATTCTAAAACAAAACTCTAGACTTAGCCTTGCACTGCAGAGGGTCTCTGCAGGTGTTTGCCTTTAGGAAATCTGTGCAAAATAGACAGTGTGTCACCAAAAGAATTCTTCTTGTGTGTGTAACAGATTTCTAGACAAATAAACACAAGAAAATTGTGTAGATAAACAAGTTAACATAGTTGATGAGTATCGTATTTGCAGAAGTAAAATATGCTACAAAATGTTGTAACTAAAGTCATTTCTTGATAATTTAAAGATGATTATCCAATTGTGAATTAGTCATCCTGGGACCTTGTTCTCCCCTTAACTTTTAGTTCTTGATCATGCTGTTCACGTTCTCAGTGCTTCATTCATTATATTTTCTCTTCCCGTCTCCAGATATCTATGTAAGACAGTGATGAATGCAAATCATAATTTTCCAACAAAATCTTCCTTGAGTATATTGGTCCATAGTCAGCTCTCCCTTCTTCTTGGTCTGGTTATTGTCAGTGACTCTACTCACTTTGGATTATCAGCCATCTTGTACCGATACCTCATTATTATTTTTGTATTGAGATTTTCTCATTGAGATTCTTAATATTAACAGAGCCGGAGACTAAACCTTGTATCCATTGTGTCTTCCATATTTCAAAGAGTGAAAGCATAAAGATTCTGTAAATATTTGTTAGATTAAACAGAATGCAATCTAGTATTTTCAGTTTCTCTCTTTTATTACCCCAATTTTTCCATATTTTTCACTAACTTCTCTATTGGAAGTCAGTAATGCAAAAATGATTTGCAAAATAATTTGAACATATACTATAATACTCTGATCTTCCCAGGTTCAGATACTAGGGAATGTAACGTGTGTGCACACACAACGACACATGCACACACCATGAGCCATACTGAAGATTGAAAAACAATGAGATACTCTATGTACCACTTAACCAAAGCATATATTGTGTTCATTTAAAACTATTTTCTACTAAAAGTACTATGTTTTAGATATTCACCAAAATAATCACATTTATTAATAATTCTTAAGAACCTAATTCCATTTGACAGCACTGTATCATTTTAGTTCCATAAACTCAATGAATTTAGAGATTGAGTTACAGAGAACAGTGAAGTCAGTTAGGCTTAGCAAGTACATTTGGGGGAAGCAGGGAATGTGTCTGAGGATCCCCACATCCATAGCAGTTAGCTAGGGCTGTACCAAATAAGCACTCCTGCACATTTCAGCAGCCAGCAATCAATCGCATTTATAGATCTGTTTTAGCACTTATAAACATGATTAAATGAATTTCTCCACAGTCTTCTTTTGTTACAACAAAGTTATTAATATAATGGATAAAGCTACCTGAAAAAATACACTTCCTACTGTTCACTTATGCAAAATGTTTCTAGAGAATGAACTTCCAATAACTTTTCATCTCTGAATGAAAAAAGAAACACCCCACTAAAACCCAAACATTCTTATTAACCATCAATCTTTTTTGTTAAAAATATACGGAGGTGAGGCCAAAAAAGTAGAGACACCAAGTGAAGCAGAACACACTTATAAAGCAAATACAGAGCAACTTTGAACAAACAGTACCATTTTGTGGCAAAGCAACGTCAAACCTACACAATCATTAATGAGGTGCCATGATAGTTTCATGATTCTAGTAGCAACTAATAAGGTCAAAAAAGAAAATTTCTGGCAAAGCATCAAGGTTTGAACTTCAGCCATAAGATAGTTGCAGTACTTTGCTGTCAAGCTACGTAACAAGAAACACCCAATAAAAATAAAACTTGGTTCACATGAAGCCAGAAAATTAGCAGTATTAAATGTAGCCTTACACTTGCCTTGGAAAAGTATCATTTGCTGTTGTAACTTTCATAGGGTACCTACCATTTATTGTTCACCAGTGACTGGTGCTTGAGTTCAATTTTTGTCGGAGAAGCAGAAATCTGCGTTATATAGTACCAGGTCTCTTTGGTTGCTGAGGGTGGTGAAAAGTCCATGATTGTGGGTGTGGGGATGGGTGTTTAAGATATATTTTAACAAGAAAATTGCTTTTGGGGTGGGAATTCAGATTTGGGAGGAATAAAATACTTTTGAATATATGTTTAATTAGGTCTTATATACATTTAGAGAATGAAGAGTCTTCAAAATGTTAGCCTCTTCGTTTCATCTCTCCCTTCTCCAGCACTGCATTGTTCTGAAACTCCGGACATTCTAACCTTTCAGTTTGATCTTATTTTCTTTTGAATGGATAGCATGGTACAGGTAAGCCGTAAATTGCTTTATTGCACACTAAATACTTTTTAAAAGCATGGTAGGAACTAGCTATTGCAAGAACTATTATTTATCCTAATTGATCCCAGCTGAGCTTGGAAGGTAGTCTGGCCTGAGAGCCTTCAAAGACTTGCCAAAAGGCTGTCAGATTTGATAACTCACACCACTCTGAACTTGGCTCAGAGGGGTCAGTTACAGAGTGAACACTAAGCTCCCCCTGATATCCAAGCCTGCTGAAAAATGCAGATACACTGCCAGCTGACTTGCAAGCCACTAGATTTTCAACTTTGTTTTAAGAGGCTCATGTGTTCTTGGAACTGGGGATGGGCTGCTCAGCAATAAGAAGACGTTCCCATGTGGAGTTACAGAGCAGATGTGACTGTCCTTTGTGCTGGGAAGCATCTGTTTCTGTTAAAACATGGTTTGTGCATTGGCCTAAATATTTAGGATGAGCTGGGGATATAACAAAACCTTAAATTATGCCTCTTTGATTGAGTAACTGAAAGCATCCATGAATTTGTATTTTATTGTTTTATGTTATCTTAATCTTTTTCACATAAAATTTATATAGATTATACAAAGACTGTTTTTCTACATTATCAAAGCTCTGGCTGAATGATCTTGCTAGTTGTTTTATAACATTAAGTTGAAGCACCATCAAGGAAAGAAAACAGTATTTGTCTTTTCATTGTTACAACTTGTTTGCCTAACACAATCCCTGGGCTCATGAAATCCCCCAAAAAATATTTGTTGGGAAAATGAAAAAAATGAATAAATAATTCTATGAAGGATTTTCTTTTTCTCCTAGTTTCAGTAAAATTCCTCAATTGATGGATGCATTAACTAACCTTATTGTGATTATCATCTCAAAATATATGCCATCATATTACATACCTTAACCTTACACAATGTTATATGTCAATTATATCCTAACAAAGCTGGGATAAATGAATAAAACTTTTAAAGAAATCAGATTTATCACTATTGGCTTTTTGAAAGATTTTAATTATTTGACAGAGAGAGAGAGAGAACAAGCAGTGTGAATGGCAGGCAGAGGGAGGAGAAGCCTACCTACTGAGCAAAAAGCCCTAAGTGGGGCTTGATCCCAGGACATTGGGATCATGACCTGAGGAAAAGGCAGACACTTAACCAACTGACCACCCAGACAACCCCTCCCTATTGCCATTTTAAAAGATATTTCTGTAGAAATATATCATTTAAATTATATATTTCTAGCAGTCTATTCAAATGCTACCCATAGTTTTCTGAAATTTCATATTATTCATGGACAATTTTTAATGTTGCCAGGAAATTGAAAAGGGAAGTTTATATTGAAAGTCTTTTATTCCTTTTCCGTTTTCCAATTTATGGGTGTGTGCAGCTTCTTCATACTTTTACCATGATAGCTAAAATCTAGCTTTATGTTATGATGGATTCAAAATGGCCACAACTCCTTGCCTTTCCTAGTTGAGAGGAGGGGTCTATTTTCCTTCTCTTTGACACAGGTGGGCCCTGTTACTGACTTTGACCAGAAAAATGTACCGGAAAGAACATGGTATAAATTCTAAAGAGGCTAAAGAAACTGGTACATTCTCTGCACCTTTGTTGTATGCTCTCCCTTGGAAGCCATCTGTCATATAAGAAGTGTAGGTAACTGCCATCTTGTGAAGAAACCTAGTCTTCTTAATTGGAGAGGAAGAAAGCACACAAGGAAGTACATCGATGCTAGATGCATGAGACAACTTTTTGGACCTTCCCTGCATAGTAAAGGGAGAAAACAGATGAAGCCAGTGCTCATTGCAGATACTTCCTGAGACTTCCCAAATTCCTGATCCATGGTCTCATGAGCAGATAAAGTGATGGTCATTTTAAACCGCTAAGTTTTAGGGTACTTTGTATATACAGTAGTAAATAATAATAATAAATTTGCACCTTCATTATTAAGAATATTACTTCTCTAACATAATAATTGAAAATATACTAAGTATTCTCATAATATATGCTTTGAGAAAAATGAGAAATATCTCTATATTATATGTTTTTCAGCATGAGGCATCAGGAGATAAAGCACTTATTCTAATATTTATTTATAATGTTAACTTTTTTTTTAATTTTTAATTTTAATTTTAATTTTTTTCTTTTTTTTTCATTTTTTATTTTTTATAAACATATATTTTTATCCCCAGGGGTACAGGTCTGTGAATCACCAGGTTTACACACTTCACAGCACTCACTAAAGCACATACCCCCCCAATGTCCATAATCCCACCCCCTTCTCCCAAACCCCCTCCCCCCAGCAACCCTCAGTTTGTTTTGTGAGATTAAGAGTGACTTATGGTTTGTCTCCCTCCCAAGCCATCAAAAGAAATGAAATCTTGCCATTTGCGACAACATGGATGGAACTAGAGCGTATCATGCTTAGTGAAATAAGTCAAGCAGAGAAAGACAACTATCATATGATCTCCCTGATATGAGGAAGTGGTGATGCAATATGGGGGCTTAAGTGGGTAGGAGAAGAATATAATGTTAACTTTTTTAAAATCATAGTCAAAATTAGAACTGATTGAAGCTTTGTCATGCTATTATAACACTCAATACTCAAAAATCCAACTTTAGAAAAATGACTCTCAAGATTAGATGTTTATTGGGGTGCCTGGGTGGCTCAGTGGGTTGAGCCTCTGCTTTCAGCTCAGGTTGTGATCTCGGGGGTCTAAGGATCAAGCCCCGCATCAGGCTGTCTGCTCAGCAGGGAGCCTTCTTCCCCTTCTCTCTCTACCTACTTCTGATCTCTGTCTGACAAATGGATAAATGAATTCTTTAAAAAAAAAAAAAAAAAGAGTATTTTGTGCCCTCAATCTGACTTTTGCTTCCTCAAATTTCTTCACTGACCCACACAATACACCAATGTGGCACATTACCTATGTCTGAATGATATCCCAAGATCCATCCCATTCCCCTTAATTAAATTAAATTAAATTAAAATAAGAAGATTTCTTTTTATAAATATTTTATTTATTTATTTGATACAGAGAGAGAGATCTCAAGAAGGCAGAGAGGCAGGCAGAGGGGGGGAAGCAGGCTCCCTGCTGAGGATAGAGCCCGATGTGGGGCTTGATCCCAGGACCCAGAAATCATGACCTGAGCCAAAGGCAGAGACTTAACCCACTGAACCACCCCAGTGCTCCTAAATAAGCAGATTTCTTAAAAGCAAGCAAGCAAACAAACAAACAAAAAAAAAAAAAAAAAAAGAAAAAGAAAAACCAAAGAACCAAAACAAACAAAAAACTTAACCTATCCTTTAATTACCCATGAATACTATATTGTGTTGAGTGATATTTTGTGGTAATTGGTTAAACTCTTTTTGGAAAAAGTATTTATTTAAAACCCTTAAAGTTAAACAGCCAAGCTAATAATGAAAACTCAGATACTATATTACAGTGGAAGATAGCTTTTCATTAGAAATGGTTTTGGCTTTCTTCAGTTATTCAATGCAAATGTGTGAAGTGAACCTTTTTAGTAATCCCATACAATAGTATCAGGAATTATCCACTTTTATTTTGAACTATTTTATCTATCATCTACATATTACTTCTATCTATCATCTATCATCATCTCTTTCATCTGTCTATATTACTAGCTAAAGTACTAGAAAAAAAGCCAAACCTCAGAACAGAAAGTGTTTCCTTTTCTTTTCTTCCCTTCCCTTTCCTTTTTGTTTCTTCTTTTCTTTTCCTTTCTTTTCTTGTTCTTTCTTTCATTTTCATTGAAGTGTAATTAATACCTGTTCTTATATTAGTTTCAGGTGTACAACATAATGATTCAACCCTTCTATATATTAGTCAGTGCGCATCACAATTAGTGTACTTTTAATCCCTTTTATCCATTTTCTACATCACCACTCCCATGTCCCTCTGGCAACCATCAGTTTGCTCTCTATATTTAAGAGTCCAAAATAAAAAGCTTTTATCTGCACTTGTCTATTCTCAAAGTGAACCCCATGAAAAAGGCCATGTCTATTTCTGACCCAGTGGGTTCTAGATCAACAAGACTTGGAATAAAACACAGCTTTCCATCCTCACTGTGCAGTAAAGAGGTAAAACCTGTCTCTCATGGAGCCTGTGAGTAGAACTCTGGCATCACCCTTCTACAGGGTGAAGCAGTTATTATCCTACTCAGTGACTTTGGGCAGAATTTTGGCATCCAGCCCACCGCAAGAGGAGGAGGCACACCTACCTGGTGAAGCTTATGAGTGGTACTTTGCTGTCTATCCCTGACCTGCACTAAGGAGAAATGTTCTTCCCCAGTGGACATGTTGATGGAACTCTGAGTTCCACCATCCCCCTGTGGTGGTGTCCCCTACCTCCATAGTCCATGTTGTGAGGACTGTGGGCAGAGTCCTGCCATCTGAATAACACACAATTGGGGAGACTGGATTCACTGCAGGAGATTTACAAATTAAACTGGCATTTGATAAGCAGTCCCCAAAGTGAGCCAGAACATGTATTTTGTGACTGCAGAAGTTGACCACCTGCTTAAATAAAAGATCTCTCTCTCTCTATATATATATATATATATACAAACTTTAGTCTTTTAATATTCAAATCATTCAAGATATAGTCCAAAGTTCCTCACATACCAAAAACAAGGAAAATCTCAAGTGAGAAAAGATAATCAACAGAATCTAACTCTGAGAATGATACAAGTATTAAAATGACTGGACAAGGATTCTAAAGAATACACCATAAAAATGTCCTTCATAGTAGTAATATATACAAATGGACAAAAATGAAAACATAGACAATTTCAGACACCTGAAGTAAAGAACAGAAGATACAAAGAGCCAAATGGAAATTTTGGAACTAAAAAAAAATAATAATAATCAAAATAAAAATCTAATAACATGGGATAAATAGTAGACTGGAAATGACAGAGGAAAGAATCAGTAACATTGAAGGTAAAATCGTAGAAATGATCTATTCTGAACAACACAGAGCAAACTGAAAAATGAAACAAAACAAAACAAAATATAAACTGAACTTCAGTGACTTCTGGGACAATAGCAGAAGACCTAACATTTATGTCATTGGAGTTCCAGAATGAGAGGAAAAAGAATGTGGAACTGAAAACATATTTGACAAAATAATGACTGAAACCTTCCTAAATTCAGTGAGGGACAAATCTACAGATTTAAGAAACTCAGTGAACTCCAAAGAGGATAAACCAAAGAACTTTATGACCAGAAATACTAGAATCAAACCTATGAAAACCAAAATAGTAATTTTATTATTTACCAGTCTAATTTGGTCAGAAATAATGCTAGAAAATAATATCATCTTACAGTATTTAGTATGCTAGAATCCAAACAGAAAGAACAAAATCATAGGCACTTTAAAAAGCAGCCTAAACACATGATAACTTAAAAAGTTGTATTTTGGGTATTGGTTTATGTTTGACCCAGCTGATTTTGCATGAAAAACAATATCGTTATTTTAAAAATCAGTTTGATATCACCACAATTATTTATATTTGCTCTTATTTTCTGGTAAAAAAATGTTACCTTTACGTCCAACACTCTATCCACTTTTACTATTTTTGTTAATCTTTTTTCAGATGTTACAAATACTTCTTTTTATAAATGTTTGAAACTCCTCCAACCTTTTGGATCTGATTAATTTATATATTTTAATGTTAAATCTTTCTCCTAATTCTATACTAAAAGGTAATTTTATATACACTATAAATCACTTTTTAGGAATTTGTGTCCTATTTACCAATGTATTTCAATTTATTGATTGTAAAGATTGACATGCACTAAAACTAGTCATACTTTTTGAAATAACATGGTGAATAAATCATGGTGAGTATCCAAGAAACAAAAACCTTGAGATCTAGTCAGGAATAATTTCAGAAATAAAGATAATTCATTTTGATAATAATTATTATCAAAAATAACCGTAACCTTCATCAAAGGATTCAGTTTTTTCCCAAGATTGTGTTTATTTATTTGTCAGAGAGCACAAGCAGGAGGATTGGCAGGCAGAGAAAAAAGCTGGTTCCCCACTGAGCAGGGAGCCTGATGCGGGACTCAATCCAGGACCCTGGGATTATGACCTGAGTGGAAAGCAAATGCTTAACCAACTGAGCTACCCAGGTGTCCCTTAACATGACTTAAAGAAAAAAAAATTAAATTAAATTAAAATTTTTTTCAGTGTTCCAAGATTCATTTTTTATGCACCACACATAGTGCTCCATGCAATATGTGCCCTCCTTAATACCCACCACCAGGATCACCCACCCCCCACTCCCACCCCTCCAAAACCCTCAGTTTGTTTTTCAGAGCCACAGTCTCTCATGGTTCATCTCCCCCTCCAATTTCCCCCAACTCCCTTCTCCTCTCCATCTCCCCATGTCCTCTGTGTTATTCCTTATGCTCCACAAGTAAGTGAAACCATATGATAATTGACTCTCTGTGCTTGACTTATTTCACTCAGCATAATCTCCTGCAGTTCCCTCCATGTTGATACAAAAGTTGGGTGCTCATCCTTTCTGATGGAGGTGTAATATTCCATTGTGTACATGGACCACATCTTCCTTATCCATTCATCTATTGAAGGGCATCTTGGCTCTTTGCACAGTTTGGCGACTGTGGCCATTGTTGCTATGAACATTGAATGACTTTTAAATAGCTCTTTAAATCCAATAGTTGTCTTCTTTTGCTTGAAAGATCTGAGTTAAAGTGAAACATGTATCCTATTTTATATTATCTGTTATCTTTTGTAGACATCTAGAGGGGAAATTTCAACATATGCCTGAATGTTTGTATGTGTCAGTATGCTGCTTTCTTCTGGTAAATCCAGCAGCCCCAAATAACCTTGTGATTTTAATAAGTGTTTGAGGAAATATTTCACTTTTAGAGCTATGAAAACTTTCATATAGCCGGTGTTGGTTTATCACCTACAATCTGAGATTTTTAGGGAAATATGTTAATTTTCATTCAGTTGTCAACATTACATTTTTTTTAGCATGTAATTAATTAATTAATTTATTTATTTATGAGAGAAAGAAAAAGTATTCAAGTGGGGGGATGTGCATGGGCAGAGGAAAAGGGAGAGAGAGAATCCCAAGCAGGATTCACACTCAGTGTGGAGCCTGTTGAGGGGCTTGATCTCATGACCCTAAGATCATGACCAAAGCTGAAATCAAGAGTTAGGCCCTTAGTGAACTGAGCCACATGGGCACCCCACATTACATATTTTGATTGTGTCTCCTGTGCTCTAAGTGAATATTTTTAGAAAATTCTTATTAATATTATTAGGTAATCAATTAATAAAATACAGGCTCTAAAACTTATTTTATTGGCCACATGTTGTTCCAGAATTTCTTCCATATCTTCTTTGTAACCAAAAGTGAGCTTTCTCTGATGGCTAAAATTCTCACTTTTTACACCTATGTTAAAAAGAGGTATAAAAAATTACTCATCTATGATTGTGCTATGTGTGGAATTTAAAAAGGAAAACAAATATGTGAAAAGTAGAAAGAGATCCATAAACACAGAAAACAAACTGATGGCTACCAGAGAGAAGGGGGTGGGAGTGGGTAAAAATGGGTGAAGGGGAGTGAGTAAGTAATGCATAGCATAAGGAATATATTAAGTGGTATTGTGGTAGTGTTCCATGGAGGTAGATAATAGCTACACTTGTGGTGCATAGCATAATGTATGAACTTATGGAGTTGCTATGCTATACACCAGAAACCAATGTAACATTGTGTGTCTATGATAATTGAAAAAAAAGTATTATTTCTCATGTCCATGATTTTCGGACAATGCTGCTTTTTACTGTTCTGTGTTTTTTTATAATTTTCTGTGATTTTTGTCATAACATACAGTTTGTTTACATTTTTATGGTAAGTCTGTAATCTTCTAACATTCTCATCTCTGGAGTACTTTCTCCCCTATTTTTGTCTTCACTCCAGTCCTATTATTAGCTTCATCAACCAATAACATTCTTCTAGCCTACTGGCTTATAGCCCTTGAATCCCTATGAAACCAAGGTCTGTTCTTTTAAAAATCTTAATTATAACTTCTACTATTCCTTTATTTAAATCCAAAACCCTCTTCTGGTTTTCCTTTCCTTCAGTGCCAGCTGGGATGCCAAAGACAGCCATATCATCTGCCACATGCACCCTTCAAGGGCACCAAAACTTGGGTCACACCACTGTGCCTGCACTGACAATTTTTAAAAATCGTATCTGTTGTCTGTTTTTCTACATTTGCTCTCCGAACTGAAGTTGTTGATTAAAAAAATTCAAAAACACCAAGTTCTCTTCAATGTAATGTTATTTTCATCATTCCTCACTTGAAAAAAATCATTATCATGTTCTTTTCAGTGGGTGTTCCAAACAGACTCAACTAATTGTGAATTCCTCTGTTTCTAGAGGAAGAAATATGCTTCATTCTCAAGAATATTGAAATCACGTGTTATCATGAGTACTGGGTGTTACACACAACTAATGAGTCATTGAACACTACATCAAAAACTAATTATGTACTATATGTTCACTTATTAAGCATAACAGAAAATAACAGTGAAATTATATGATGAGAATTACTTTACTGTCATTGATCCATTACATAATTATATATTAAGGAAACTGCCATGTGCTGGGTGCTAGAGACAGAAAGATATTAAGGTGAGTTTCATCTGTCTCAAAGTTCATTTCTGAGAGAAGAATTACATAAAAAGTAATTTTGATTTCACATGTTAAAGGTTCTTTTTCCTTTTCTAATTCCTCCTCCTCCTCTTCATCTCCTCCTCCTCCTTCTTTCTCTTCCTTCTTCTCCCCCATCTCCCTCCCCTTCCTATTCCTCTTCTTCCTCTTCTCCCACTCCTTCTCTTTCTTCTTCATTTTCATCTTCATCTTCATCATCATCATCTTCTTTTCCTGTATCTTTATCTGTTTTTTACTTCCTACTTTAGAGGAATTAATTTCTCTCCTCTTTCCAATGTTCTTTCCTTAAATATATTCATCTTGCCAGAATATCTCACTTTAAGAAGTTCTTCTCCACTGTCCTTTAAATTATTGCTCTTAGCAGGCAAAAGCTACTCATCTTTCACATATTAGTTTTAGTGTTTCCCTTCTGAAAACATCCTGAGACCTCCAGACTCTCAGAATTAATGTGTTTAATTTCACTCACTGTTGCTTATACTTCTATCACAGTAATTCATAATTGTTTATAGACTAGAAAAAATAATAGTATGAACATGGAAAATGAGAATTAAGTTTTCTGACAATAATAAGTTTTTGGATGTAAGGTATATGACTTAGAAGACTTGACAAGACAAATCAGGGAAATGAAGTTCAGTGGTAGATTACTCTGAACTGGGAAGGTTCTGGAGAGCCACAGAACCTTCTGAGCTCTAATCCTATCTTCATTTCTCCACAGGAAAGGTTGCAGACTCATTTCTTATTTTGTTTTTCAGTAGAGTGTTTTTGGTAGGGGCAGGGTTGATTTGGACAGTTATTTGATCAAATAAACAAATTTGATCAAATAAAGAAACAACTTCTGGCAAACTGTATTTACAATACATTTGTTATTTGATTCTGATGCAGTTTTCTAATAGGACTGAGCTGGATTGTCTAACATATTTATCTCTATCCTATATATGTAGGTAAATCCTTAGCTGGAATCAGTTTTAATAGCCTTCGGAATCTTACATATTCAGAGCTCCCATTGAGTGAAACTACTTTGATGCAGAGTTTAATGTGTGGATTGATGATGATTCTCCTGAAGCCTCGTCTACAGGAAATCTGGATTGTGGCAATTACCTCCTTATGGGCTATTTCTCCAGGGATAGATGCCTAAAGAAAGGGGGAAAAACATCAATGTTCTTTATTTCAACGCAATTCCAAACTGCAATGTATAGAATATGCTTAGGGGAAATTTCAGCCACATCCTTAATTATGCACCAGCTTTATTTAATGATAGTTAACCTTCATTTTATTTTCCCTATGCTTAATATATTTGGGAACAGAGTTTCTTTAGACCAGATTGAATACGATCCTTAAAATACTCTATACCACAAATTTGATTATTCACTTAATGGTGGCCGGTGAGATTATGGAAGTAATTTCCTTCCTTCAATTGCATAAGTAAATCCGCCAATGCCAAAGAAGACACACTATCTTGCTAAAATGGTCTTTTGGGGTGAAGGGAAGTTTTTATCTAATTATATACAATTGGATTTTATAAAGGTTTAAATCAGCCTTGACTACCACATGTCTGGGCAACAGTCCATCCTATACTGTGAATCACTGAAGACTGCTGGGAAGCAAAATGAGAGTTTTATCCTAGCAAAATTAGCAAAATTGTGCCATAAGATGTTTTCAGATGATGTCAAAGCTATTAAATTGAAATTATCCTCATCTCAGCAATATCCCTTGGGAGTGGGAAGAAAGCACAGCAGCATAGAAATTTCCTTAGGGGGCTCTGAGCTAGTCTATCAGGACTTGAAATGGATACAGGCTTGGAGATTTTTTTTTTTTTTAAGATTGATTTATTTATTTTTCAGAGGGGAGAAGGAGGCAGAGGGAGACGTAGGCTCCCACTGAGCAGGGAGACCCATACAAGACTCAACAATCCCAGGACTTCAGGATCATAACATGAGCCTAAGGCAGATGCTTAATGGATTGAGTCACCCAGGTGTCCCCAGGTTTGAAGATGTTATAAAATATGCCACAGCTTCTATTACAGGTTAAATAATAACATTTTTCTGTATTGGTGACTCACAATATGGTTTACTTGAGTTTGAGTCTTAAGGAAATTCCATCTGCATTTTATATTATCAAGATTTCTCCCTAAGGTTCAAAACTATCTCACGAATCACTAAAAACTGAAAGAAAAAAAAAATCCAGGAGGTTTTTTACTACCAAAATTTTTCCTATTCTATTTGGTTTGATAGGCTTCAATTATTATTAAAATATCACCTCCAGTGTACAAGTAAATTTCCATAAGTATATAACCTTAAGGCAAATGTTTCCAGGAAAATGTAGTGAAATTAACAATTCTAAGTGTTGTCTAAGATGGGGAGCCACTGGAACTTTCATACATTGCTTGTGGGAGTATAAAGTGGTGTGATTATTTTTAAAAACATTTTGCCATTCTTATAAAGTTAAGCATATATCTACCCTATGACTATGAAAGTTATCTCCTGGGTATTTACCCAAGAGAAATACAAATTTATGTCCACAAAGAGATTTGAGCAATAATATGCATAGTAGTGTCATGCAAAATAGCCAAAGACTAGAAATATTCCAAACATTTATCAAAAGAGAGTTACTAAGATTATGGAACAGTGCTCTGTAATGAAAAAGAATGAAATACAATCTATACAACAGTAGGAACAAATTTCATAAGCATTATGCTGACACAGAGAAAACATCTCTGTGAATGCATCTCACAAACAGGGTATACAGTTTGACTTCATTTCTGTGACATTCTCAAGTACATCAGTGTTTTCCTGGTTTGGGAGGTGACAGAACAGGGATTGACTATAAAATTTTATTGTGCAGTACATATAATAGTATACAGATTTTTATCCAAATACATCAAACTATACAGTTAAAATGTCTTTTTTCTTATTTGTAAATTGTATATATTTTATAGATATAATATATACATTGATTTACAATATTAGAAAATCAATTAATATTACAATACACCGAACATTCCAATAAGAAAACCCATTTTTCTTGTAAGGAAATCCTTTCAACAGATGTCCAAAGTCAAAAAACCTTAAATATTCTTTTTTTTTTTTAAAGCAAAGCAGAGCAAAATGAAAGGAAGACTGTATAAAGGTAAAACTAGGAAGTTATTTTTTAAAGTATAGTTAAGAATAACTGTATGAAATAAAAAAGAATAACTGTATGAAATCAATAGACTTTGGTATATCTAATTATGAAATCCTAAAGACTTTGTGATTAAGTTAAAAAGGAAAGTAAAAGGAATTCTTTCACTAACAAGATAAGATATTCAAGTATTGGGAAGAAATCATCATTTGCAGACATTTTGATTAATCCTAGAAAACTCAGGCAGCTAACTAAAGACAGAAATATGAAAAGGGTCCAGTTAGGAGAATAAGAACAAATATGAAAACCATGGCTTCATCTGTCAGTGATGATGAGTTAGAAGAAAGTATCCACACACAAATCAAATATGGAAAATAAGTGAATCCTTATGGAACTCTTAGAAGACCTGTTCAACAATCTATATAGAGATTTAGACATGGATATAGATAGATAGATAGATAGATAGATAGAAGATAGATATCTAGATCTATCTATATCCATATCTATATAACTATATATATAGTTTAAACTATCAATTGAAGGTCTGAGTATTGTGTCCCATTTTCCTCCTAGATTGATTTGTACCTTTGTGGTAGGCAAGCAGCAAGAAAATGATGTGACATCTGCAAGGAACAGATTCTGCCAGGAGCAGAAATGAGCATAAAAAAGGACCCTTACCTCCAGATAGGCACACAGCCTTTGTCACCTTGACTTCAGCCTGAACAGAGAGCCCAGTCACAGCGTGGTACATTTCTGGCATACAGAACGGTGAGCTGCTAAGTTTGTGGTCATAAATCACATAGCAATAGAAAACAAATGTGATATTTAACATTTCCAGAGTCCTGAGGAAATATTTTTAATCCTTTTTAAAAATATTTTATTTATTTATTTAACAGAGAAAGAGAGATCACAAGTAGGCAGAGAGGAAGGCAGAGAGAAAGGGGAAAGCAGGCTCCCCACTAGCAGAGAGCCCAATGAGGGGCTTGATCCCAGGACCCTGAGACCATGACCTGAGCTGAAGGCAGGGACTTAATTCACTGAACCACCCAGGTGCCCTGGAAATATTTTTAATCATAACATGATAAGGTTGTATATCTGGCAGAGTGAACAGCTTTTTAAAAAGTTATGAACATAGGGGTGCCTGGGTAGCTCAGTCTCTTAGGCAGCTGCCTTGATCTGGGGTCATGATCCCAGGGTCCTGGAATAGAATCCTCCTGGGGCTCCATGCTCAGTGGGAAGTCTTCTTCTCCTTCTCCCTCTGCCCCGTCCTCTGGCTTGTGCTCTGTCTCTTGCTTTCTCTATCTCTCTCAAATAAATATATGCAATATTTAAAAAATATGAACATAAGGAAAAAATTAAAATAGAAATGGGCACCAGTAGATATTTTAGCTATAATTATGTGTACTCTATTGTCTTCAGTAATTTAAAGGTATATTGATAAAGAAATTAGAAAGCCCATTGAAAATTCCTGTTTTTCTATGTTTTTTTTTTAAATGCTACTACACATGCTTATTTATTTTTTTTAAGTTTTTATTTAAATTTCAGTTAGTTCACATACAGTGTAATGCTAGTGTCAGGTGTACAATTTAGTGATTCAACACTGACAACCCCAGTCCTCAACACAAGTGTTTTCTTTAAACTAATTTTTTTTTTTTTAAGTAAACTCCACACTCAAAGTTGAGCCAATCATCAGGCTTGAACTCATGACCTTGCAATCAATACCTGAGCTGAGATCAAGAGTTAGATGCATTAGATCCTAACTATACAAATATAAATTAAAGTTGGAATAAATAATTAAATAAATAAATAAGTTCCAGTTTTTATTTAAATTCTGGTTAGTTAACATTTAGTGTGGTATTGGTTTCAGAAGAGAATTTAGTGATTTGTCACTTACATGTTATACCCAGTGCTCACCACAAGAAGTGTGGATTAAATGTTCAAAACTGAAAAAAAAAAAAAAAAACAACCCACAATAATCTAAGAGAAAACAAGCTCAGAATTCACAGTGGCCTTCTATACATAAAACAATGTAAGAAAATAAAAATCTTTCTGTATGGCAAAAACATAAACTATTAAAAAACTAATTAAAATGGACAGTATTTTCAGGGGATATATTTTTAATATTGAAGGAGCTTTAAGAAATCATTGAAATCAACAGGGAAAAAACGTTGATGGACATAATAGGGTTCTCAGAGCAGTAGTGATAGAAGTGGATAGTTGCATGTTCATGGTAAAATAAATAAAATATACAGTTTTCATTTATGAAATTGGTAATATTTTAAAAGGTAGTAATGCTAAGATAGGTAGTGTATGCAATTTGAATCAGGAGTGTTAATATGTTCACATTCTTTGATGAAATAATCTAACTTCTAGAAAACTTATCATAAGAAAATAATCAGAAATGTGGAAAATTATTAACCCACAAATTATTTATAGTATTTATAAGAGTGGAAATAATCTAAATATTTCACACACAAATAAGTTAGGGAATAACTATATGGCACAATATTCTGTAGAACTGAAGAAATTTTAGAAAAAAATTAATTACACAGGGGAATGCCCATAGTCTGTTAACTGTTAACTGAAACTCCATATCTATTATGAAATTAGAGCTGAACAAAATTTTACTGGAAAGAAGTGCCCAGTATATGAATGATTAGTTCAGAATTGGAAGACTACAGTGCTTTTATTTATTTATTTAATTTTAATTTTATTTATTGTGTGTGTGTGTGTGAAGAGAGAGAGGGAGGGAGAGAGAGAATCTTAAGCAGGCTCCACACCAGCCCATGAGCCCCATGAGAGGCTCAATCTTATAACCCTTAGATCATGACCTGAGCTGAAATCAAGTTGGATGCTTAATCACACAGCCAGCCTGGCACCCCTTGTTTGTTTTTAAGACATATTTTTTAAGTTTTTCTTTCTTTCCTAGATTTTCTATAGAACACACTTATTAGCTTTTAATTAGAAACAGATCCACAGAAATTATTATTTTAGGAGTTGTCTGTATCCTCGCTACTGAAAGCGTGATGTGGTCCATAAGATTCCTCTATGGTCAAAGTAGCATTACCCCCACCCTTCTCCACCCCACATTTCCTAACATTTCACAATATTTGTTGGTTTCTTCCATGTGTTTTATTTTAATATTTCTGTGTCTTAATTATTCCCATCTCTAAGCAGAACAAATCCATTTTTAAAGAAAAACATATTGGTATTTTGGCCATGGCTTTTAGATAACAGTGGTCTTTGTATAAGTTTTCTATTTTTTTAAATAACAGTGTTGATATTACTAATGAGTCTAATGTTTTAATATTCTATTCATTTAATAATAAATTAAGTGAAATGTCACATTCCCCAAAACTTTATTTTCTCAATTGAAAAATACTTTATAATTTAAAAAGTCAAAGTGTTCCATTAATTATCTATTATTGCAGATCCACAATATTAATCTCTGTGTTAAAATTTATGACTCACATTTTTTTCTTGTTTTTAAAGAGAAGGAAAGGGCAAAGGGAGAGGGAGGGAAAGAGTCTCAAGTAGACTCTGAACCCAGTGCAGAGCCTGACATGGGGCTCAATCTCACACCCTGAGACCATGACCTAAGTTGAAATAAAAAATTGGATACTTAACCAACTGAGCCACCCATATGCCCCATGAGTCAATTTTTTCACTAACATGCTGCATTCTCAGCTTTTGCAGAGAGGTTTTAAAAATGAATTGATCTAATCACACTGACCATAATATTATGCAATCTAGCATAAATATAATTTCTCAAGATAAATATCTTTCTGCAAGAAAAGAAAGTCTGTATAGATGATGTTTCTGATTTTTTTAAATTGTGAGCATTATGAAGATAATAAATTTCTATTTATTTCTTTATTTTTTTAATGTCTATTTAAATGAATTTTATTTTATAGTTTTAAACTCAGAGCTAATTCAGTACTAAAAAGCTATAGTTTGCTCATCCTGAATATCTTATACACACACTTTTCTTCACCGGTATATCTTTTAAAAATTTTCTTTAACCTATGCAGATTACTTATGTGTAAAAAGGGAGGAGTCATCTTGACATGGTGGGTTTTGAGAATTAAATAAGATTATACATGTTCATCAAAATTTAACTGACTGTCAGATGTGGTGATATCCTGCAGTTATTTTTATTATCAGTTCTTATTATTAAGGTATTTTAAAACATAGACAATACAAATTTGGGGGAGTAGGTTTAAATACAATTATCATTATTATTTCCAAAAAGATTCTTTTAGAAACTTCTTAAAGAATCCTTCTCTAAATATTGCAGTATATTTTAAATTTTTATAGTATTTTGAGATTAAAAACACATATTAGTTTCTTGAATATTAATCTTAAAACAATTTATCTACAAGTTACCAATTAACTACAGACTGGATTTTATCAATGTGTAAGTCAAGGGAAAAGAGTAAGTCAATGTCACATTTTGACCTGGTTTCTAGACCCAATTCTTTAATTATCCAAATCATTTCATTTTCTTTGAATTTTAAATTCCTCATCCATATAATGACAGGATGAGAGTTTCTTCTCACTCAAAAATTTTAAAAAATCATTTATATCTTTTTAATCTGAAGTTAGCTCCTTGAAGTCAAGATTTTTTATATTTTTCTTTTTTTAAAAAAGATTTTATTTATTTATTTGACAGAGAGAGATCACAAGTAGATGGAGAGGTAGGTAGAGAGAGAGAGAGAGGGAAGCAGGCTCCCTGCTGAGCAGAGAGCCCAATGCGGGACTCGATCCCAGGACCCTGAGATCATGACCTGAGCCGAAGGCAGCGGCTTAACCCACTGAGCCACCCAGGCGCCCCAAGATTTTTTATATTTTTCAAAACCTATATTGAAAAGTTTAAAATACATTTGTTAAGTGAAAGAAGCTAAACAGAAAAGAATATATTCTGTATAATTGCATTCATATGAAATTGTGGAATAGGCAAAAACAATCTATAGTGACAGAAATCTATAGGGAAATTTCAATGGTTCCTTAGGGCAGAAGGTTAGATGGCATGAATTTACTATAAAGGGAAAATACTTTTCCATTACTTTTTGAGTAATGGAAATGATCTGTATCTTGATTTTTCAAAACTTATTGGACTGTATTCTTAAAGTAGATACACTTGTGTGCAAATTATTCCTCAATGAAATCGTCTAAAAAACAAGAAATAAAATACATTTGCATTTTGGAAGTCTTCATAATCTTATTTTAACTCAAAAATCTCAAAAAAAACATTTATATCTCTCTAATCTGAATTTAGCTCCATAACGACAAGGATAATGACCTCAAGTTTTAAAAATATAATTTAAAAATTTTGGAAAGGCTTAAACCACATCTGCATTTTAGAAGTCTATGATCTGAAGAAGATTTTGGAAGAATAGTGCTAACCATTATCAAATATTCCAGAACATACAATGGTTTTCAAATTTTGGTCTGTTTCCTTAGAGGTTTACAGCTCATATCTGTTCTTAGATCTGGTCTCTGTTTCTGTTCTTTGGGAAGCTGGAAATGTTGAGATAATATGTTTTTTAGTTGGGCATTTAGTCAAAAACATTAAAATCCTTCAGCAGAAAAGTTGGTTAAGTTTGTAGAGAAAGCTAGATTAAGTTCACAAAAAGCCTGGCTTGTTCTATCACCTTCCTTCCTTCCTATTTTTTTTCCTTCCTTCCTTCCTTCCTTCCTTCCTTCCTTCCTTCCTTCCTTCCTTCCTGTCTATCAACTATCATCTAGTTATCTATCATCTCTCTGTCTGTCTCTGTCTCTGTTTCTGTCTGTCTCATATGGACCCATCTACTTATTATCTATCTCTATCTAGCTCTCATCTATCATCTTTCTATCCACCTACTGTCTCTCTATTATCTCTACTGAACTATCATATTAATAGAGTTTCTAATTTGAGGCACAGCAAGCAAGTCAGTGCATTCTGAGGTGAGTAATTGTATGTATGGCATTCACATGGGCTTCTTTTCCTTAAAATAAGAATACTGAGATTGATATAGGGGAAATGAGACAAAAGCTTCCTGTCAGGAGTATTGTTTAAAAGTAAAATATACTCATGCATAATAATGAAGTTCTAACTGCTACACTAATATTTCATATTTTACTTAACTAAAAAGCAACATATTAAATTGCTTTGTGAGTGAATATATTTAGCATAAGCTATAGACCATGGGATACTTACTGGCAGGATGGTAATTATATTTGGACCAGATGGAGTTTCTGGGTGGTCTTCAGAGTGAAGCTCAGTATAAGATCTATTGCAGCAAGGTAATTTGAACGACTTAATAAAAGGCATGGATCAATACTGTGGTCTATATTACATTGAAAAACAAAACAATATTTTTGTAAAGATGCCTAATATAAACTTTTTTTTCATTTAGAATGGAAAAGTCTTGCCTATAAAATCACTTAATGGAGTGCTTCAAAATATTTCAGACTGAATTTAGTCTAATCTGCTTGAAGACTTAGACTGAAATCAACTTTAATTTACTTAAAAATTCAGTTTTCATGTTTAAGGATAAACCATATATGTCAGATTTTTAGTTAGTTCTTTGTGAAAAGGCAGAAAAATCAATGGAACATTTTCTTCCTTTCTTTCTTTTGAGAGAAAGAGAAAGCATGAGTGTGGGGGAAGAGCAGAGGGAGAGCAGGAATCTCAAGCGGACTTCATGCTGAGAGCAGAGCCTGGATAGGAGGGGCTCTCATCTCATGATGATGGGATCATGATCTAAGCCAAAATCAAGATCAAGAGTCAGACTTGGGGACTTAACTGACTGAGCCACACGTGCACTCTGACGTAACACTCTCCAAACAGACTTGTTTGTTGTTACACCTTTTGCCTTAATACAACTAATATGAGACCATATCCATATACACAAAAATAAATATCATCAAAGTATATTTATTTTGACAAGTGTAAACTTATACCATAACTTCATTTAAATAATAGTTTACTAAAGAGAAATCTTCATCATCAGTTTTTGTGTATAGATGCTATTTGTGAAAAATGTTTTATTTTTAATTGTTTAAAAGATTTTATTTATTTAAGAGAGAAAGCATGAGACAGAGCACAACCAGAGGGGCAAGGGCAGAGGGAGAGGGAGAAGCAGACTCCCCTGTTAGCAGGGAGCCCAACACGGAGCTTGATCCCAGGGCCCTGGGATCATGACCTGAGTCGAAGGCAGATGCTTAACTGACTGAGCCACCCAAGTGTCCCTGTGAAAATATTTTAAAACTATAAAGAAACAGTGTATTGAATTCTTTAGCTAAAATGCTCCTTTCAATTAGCTTTATCAAAAGACTTTTCTTAAAAATATCAGGATGCCTTTCAATGAATTGCAGTTATAAAGCTTCTCTCACTATAACACATTCACCCTGCACAGAAATATAGTTAATATTCTGCAAGGATAACTGTAACTTCAACAACACTATTACTGAAAAGTAGAACTGGGTCTTCTGGTTCCATATTCCTTGATCTTTTCACCAAACCATAGCATATATCCTTGGATTCTGTCACATTATTTCAGGTAATTGAAAAGCAAAACCAAACAAAACAATGGTGACAATTCATAATCAGAGATAATTTCCAAGTTGATGTCTTTCTCTGATTAACTTATAAAAGCCTTGTTTCCTTCTGACTGTGAGCATATTTGTGACTGCATCATATTCCTCCATATATCTGCTATAAAATGATGAAGCTGTATTATTTTACACACAATATAAATGATCATATTGTGGTATGTCTGTATGCAATACCTGGCAAGTGTTAGTTGGAACATGAATTACTCAAGTGTTTTTGGATACTTAATACTATGTGTAAAGATAAGCCATTGGCTTTTGGCTGTATTGTAGCCTTGTCAATACTTTTTCTTTGTCTTAGAATTGCATAACTTATTTAGAGGTCCCTGAACCACAGGATTTCGAGGGACAAAAATGAAGATTATAATCTCCCCATTTTTAATTAGATCACAGTTTCAAAAATAACTTTAATAATAATTTAAATAATGACTTTAATAATAATTTATTAGTAACTGCTGAAAAAACATATTTGAGACCATATTATACTCCTATAAATCTTGACCCCATGCATGATGAATGTTGTTTTAACATCCTAATGTAAATTTATAGTCCCTGGAAAGTAAGACGTGTTTTATAAAATGTGCTTTATATTTCTGCATTAGAACATTTAACTGTTTGCATATTTATTCTGTAGTATACTTTTCATGCATATTTTATTTCTTAAATGTCTTATGCATAATATATGTAAGTGAAATAATGTAAGTAATCTGTCAGGACTGAAAGTCATTTTATCATCATCAACTAATCTAGAATGTCAGATTCACCATGCCAAAAATTTTCTGCTTATTGGGAGCTACTAGACCAAGCAAAATTTAAGGAGAGCTAATTAGCTCCAGGATGGATCTATTAAATGTTAAGTCAAGTTATCAGAATTCTCTTATTCTCCATGCATTTGTACTGCTTATTTTATATTCTAGTTTTGCCAAGAAATGTAGTCAGTGTGAATTAGCTTTTATACAATAACTTCAGTAAAATCTTTGAAAAACATAGTTCTATAAAACAGACTGTTTAAACAAGCTCACATTTTAAAACATGACTCTTAATACAAAGAACAGTATCGAATAGGTGGTCTTAAGCAAAAGTAGAACAATTCATCAGTAAAACAAATTTATCATTTCACTAAGCTAATGGTGAATATTTTAGTAAAGCTAAAACTATGAAAACATTTGGAAACACATCTACACAGAAAGTGTAGATAACAGAATAGTTTATTTTAAATACATCTTATTATTTTTCTCACTCAAACTTGATATGGATCTTAACCACCAATTAGAATACAAAGTAGTTATGAATTTAATATGTGCTGAAAGACAATGGCTTTGAATAAATTTTTTTTATTCATTCAGAAAATATTTATGTTGAAAGAATTCAGAAAAATTATATTAACCTAAAAACCTATTAATTGGTGGTCTATAAAGATAGAAGTGTCATTTGATGGAACAGAAAAAGGGATTTTTGTTTTTTCCCTGGGCATTTGTAATTACTTGTTATTTATAATAAGGATAACATATTTGTGTATTTGTAGTGACTTAATTACACTGTATTTTAAAGCAACAAAAATTGAAAATAAAAATTACATTTTAAATTGATCTGTTACTTAAAAACCTCATCTATTAACCTGGTAGAGAGCATGTATAATTAGAAACAGAAAGATCTGTGCAGTTGTCATGGGAACTCCATCTCTGCCTTGATTCTTCATGATGATGCGCTGGAAAAAGAGGTGAGGTAGGGGAGCCTTGATTAATGACATCAGCTTATTTTTGTGGGGCAGATTTTCCTAACATGGTCAATTCCAGGCTCCCAATATGATGTCATTGGATACAAAATTCAAGGGGGTTTACACAGGGGTGCACAGCTATAATAGAGATAACTTCAAGGACATACAGAATAATAACATGTAGTAGGATAATTAAGAACTGATGGGTTTGAGTGTTTGCTGTTTTGTTTGTAATGTAGTTCACTTATTTCTAAATTTATGTAATTTTTTAAAAAAATAATGCATTTAACAACTCACAAAATTTCTAGAAATTTAACAATTAACTTTCGTAAGCCAGTCCTGGTAGTGTCCAACACACCACTGGTGCTTTGCCTCTTTGCCTCCTATAGTAAACATTGTCCTCAAGGCACCATATATCAGTCAGAGTTAGGATCCTTGTCCTTAGTGAGGCAGAAAACCAAACCAAGCCTTCCAAAAAACATGGCTCAAGGCAGAAGAGTACATGTTACAGTACTTAAAATTGATATACTGCCATCAGAGCCAGAATAGGTTAAGTGTTTTTTGAAGGAGAATTTAATTTAGATTATCATACAATAAAAACAATCCCTCCAATTTAAAAATAAAGATATGATGTAAGTTAATTATTTCCTTAATTGTAGCAAGAGGAAATGGATCATTAAATTCTACAAATGAATGGTGTTTTCTGCTTGACCTTCAACTTCGATGTTAGATTCAAAAGTATTGCTGTCCACCAGTGGTTCTTGGACTTCTGCGTTCATTGGAATCACACATGCTGGACTCCAGTCTTAGGGTTTTCAGATTTGGTCAATTTGGGACAGGACCTGAGAATTTGTATTTCTAACTCATTTCCAAATGATGGTGACATGGCTGGATTGTTGAACACAGGTTGAGGGCCACAGCTATGGACAATAACATCTATTGGAGAGAAGTATGATCATATTATATAAAATTATAAAGAAATGAATGACATGAAAATTAGCCAGATTCAGAATAATGTGTGTGTGTGTGTGTGTGTGTGTGTGTGTGTGTGTGTGTGTGTGTTGAGAAACCAATGTAAGGGATTACACAAAACATGGAACTCTATTAGAAGAAAATAGTTCCAAAAATTACACTGAGTATGTAGATAAATATTTGCTATATCATTGTTTAAAGATTTTGCATGTCTCGAACAGAGAGAAAAAGTTGTAATAACTAAATTAAGTTGTACTTACTAAACTTGCGTAAAGTTAAGTGCTTCAGACAAAGTACATTTTATTAGTCCCAAAATATAAAACTTTTACCTTTTTTTTTTTTTAAAGATTTTTTTATTTATTTGACAGAGAGATTAGGCAGAGAGGCAGGCAGAGAGAGAGGAAGGGAAGCAGGCTCCCTGCTGAGCAGAGAGCCCGATGCAGGACTCGATCCCAGGACCCCAAGATCATGACCTGAGCTGAACGCAGTGGCTTAACCCACTGCGCCGCCCAGGCACCCTAGCTATTTTTTTTTTTTTTTTTTAAGATTTTACTATTTTTTTTTTTTTTAAGATTTTATTATTTGACAGAGAGAGACACAGCGAGAGAGTGAACACAAGCAAGGGGAGTGAGAAAGGGAGAAGCAGGCTCCCGCTGAGCAGAGAGCCCCGATGCGGGCTCCATCCCAGGACCCTGGGATCAGGACCAGAGCCAAAGGCAGATGCTTAACAACAGAGCAACCCAGGTGCCCCTAAAACGTATAGCTTTTAGGTTTGTTTTAATCAAATAATTTAAATAATATAATCTGAAAAAGCTTAGAAGCTCTTCAGAAGTGTAGTTATAAAAGTGACACCATAGAGAAAAATATTGGCAATGACTCTGCTCTTTTCTATTCATTAAGTTATTCAACAAATATTCCTTGATTGCCTACTATGCATCAGAAACTGTTCCAGGCATTGGAAATACAACAATGAAGATTTCCAAAACAGATGAAAATCTTCCTCTCACGGAGATTACCCTCATAAAAGTAATTTTATTTTTGCTCAGCAAGAAGCAAAGGGACCAAACAAACATTAACAAAGTTGAAGTTGGCAAAGAAAAGACTAGTAAACCTGAATTTAAGAAGTAAATCCAGTTTTGAAATCTAAAAATAATAGTGGGAAAATAAGGCAATTCTAAGGTAAGGGATTTCCTCTGGATATACTCATAAGGAAAAGTGAGTCTGATAGTAAATACATCAGGTGAAAATTAAAACTCTAAGTTTCATCCAAATTTTATGGGAAAAATTTCCTTTATTTCCTTTTTCCTTTAATGTCATAATTTTCCTCCAGTGGTTTTCTTCTAGATGTCTAAATTAGTCATGCAATGTGACTATGAATATCTCATTTATATATGCAACACATTTTCCAAGGTAACATCTCTAATTAAAGCCAGCAATTCGGAGGTGAGGGTAAAGATATTCCATGGCTCCTCTCCCACCAAGCAAGAATTTTTTTCCAAGGGTAATGCTCCCTTTTTGGTTGGGAGTTAATGAACTAATTCAGTAATAAAACATGACTTTTTTACATATTTATTTACTGCTTCGCTGATTTTACTCAACAAGCATATTTGGACATCTAATAAATTACCAGGAAAAGGCACAACCCTGAATATTAAAGGATTAGTCAGACCTGATCCTGTTCTCAAACAGCTCCAAGGTGGCTGGTGGAGACATGAAAATGGACAAGTACAATATGGGCAAAAAAGGTAAAATTACACAGTGGAAAATTTTTGGTAACATAAAATGTATACTAGATGAAATAGTATGGACTCCCAGAGGATATGTTGCTTTCGGCTGAGACTCCAAGGGTGAAGAGAGTTAGCTAAGTGAGGAAAGTCAGGGTAAATGGAAGGTGACCATAGAAATAGGGAAATGTCAGCAGCATTTGCCTGAATTATATTGGTGACCAAGAAACTTGGGGAAAAGGCATTAAAATATTGGTTGGTGTGTGTGTGTGTGTGTGTGTGTGTGTAGTGTTCTTTCCAGTTTCTGAGTGTCAATCACCCAGAACTTTGTTTGCAGAGAATTAAGTCCCTTACTGGGAGTCAGGCACCATCACAGTTGTCAGACATTCAAACATTGATGAGCCATGGTTCTTCTTTCAGTGAATTTACAATTTCATAGGAAATTGACCAAACTTCTTTTTGCTTTAGGGGCACTCAACATATAAGTCATACTGAGTAAAAATTGTAGAATAGTCTATACCAGAAGTCTAAGTGCCTTTCACTCCTACATTCTATGATTTCAATGTTATAAAAACTTGATTTACAATACACAGTAATTAATTTGTACATTTATATTCTTTCCACATGTCGAGCACTTCCCTGTGTACATATTGAGTTTGTCTATTAAATGATTTTTAGTTGACCCTTAGTACACTATTTTATTTGGATATTATCTGAAAGGAAATTCAAAACAAAACTAACAACCAAGCAAATAAAACAAAAATTCTGTTTTTTTCCAACTATAAAATGTACCAGTGGTCTCTCTGCTTTCTCTCAAATACAAAATCATACGTTGTAATGTATTTTAAAAGATATCTCTCAGCTATTGCTTTAGGTTATTTATACCTTCTTCTACATATATTTATCCCATATACATATATGGGAGAGAGAGAGGAAGAGATACTCAAGCAGACCGCCCACTGAGCCAGGAGCTCGAGATGAGGCTCAATTCCAGGACCCTGAGTTTATGAGCTGAGCCAAAATAAAAAATCAGCTGCTCAAGTGATTCTGCCACCCAGAACCTCAGTAAACCTCCTTTTGTACTAACTCAGATAATGATATGCAAGTAAAAGCATGTGTTCTTTATACTTTTATTTAGTTTACTAAATGTGGACTAAAATAGTAGCAACTAAAGAAAGGTTATTCACCCAGATATATTATGAAATTGTGCATATAAAACACACAAAGCAATCTAGGGACATAGCTCATCACACATTTCCCCTTACAAGTTATATCCTGCTGGTGTGTTGTATTTCATGGAAAAATATGATTACATTTTAAAGTCTTGCTTTCTAAATTGGATCATGTTGTCCTCTAAATTGGAGTTTTTAAAACTTAAACTATTTTTTTCTTTGTTAGCAATATTAAAATGAACAACATGCATAATTTTTGTTAATGAGGTTTTAAATTCAGTGAACTTAGTAATTATATTTGACATCCTTTATGAAATTTATACTTAACTGTCATAGCAAACAAAGATAGTCCTGGCTACCAGCAGGAAAAGGAGTGAAGCTCTCTTTCTACTTTTTCTAAAGTTCAGTTGTTTGTTTACTAACACTTCAGTTACCCAGCATATTTCAGAAGTAAGATTAGAACCATGCTGATCCCAAGATTTCATATAAAATTACTTCATAGAAAGTATAGTATGAAAAATAAGTGTATGGTGACAGATGGTTTATAAACATAACTGTCTTGATAGACCAATAAAGGAGCAGGGATGATAATCCATGCCATTTTGCTTTTACAAACTTTTTAAAAAAAATTCTAGTGAAGGGGCGCCTGGGTGGCTCAGTGGGTTAAGCCGCTGCCTTCGGCTCAGGTCATGATCTCAGGGTCCTGGGATCGAGTCCCGCATCAGGCTCTCTGCTCAGCAGGGAGCCTGCTTCCTCCTCTCTCTCTGCCTGCCTCTCTGCCTAATTGTGATCTCTGTCTGTCAAATAAAAAAAATCTTCATGGAAAGTATAGTATGAAAAATGTGTATGGTGACAGATGGTTTATAAACATAACTGTCTTGGGGCGCCTAGGTGGCTCGGTGGGTTGAGGCCTCTGCCTTCGGCTCGGGTCATGATCCCGGAGTCCTGGGATTGGGCCCTGTGTTGGGCTCTCTGCTCTGCAGGGAGCCTGTTTCCTCCTCTCTCTCTGCCTGCCTCTCTGCCTACTTGTGATCTCGTTGTCTGTCAAATAAATAAATAAAAATCTAAGAAAAAAAAATCCCTTAAAATCTTAAAAAAAAAAAATTCTAGTGAAGCAGTAGATGTATCACAAGGAAACTTTTAAATTATGCCATTATTTACTTAGTAGTAATATTTCAGGTACATACAGTTTATTGAGAAAGAACTTCCCAGAGCTCCTGACATAGCATGCCCCCAAACACAAGTTATTATGATTTATCATTCATCAGAGAAATTTACCAGCAGCACCAACATTTATTATACTCAATAAAATGCCAACTTTTTATTTTTTTATTTTTATTTTTTTTAAAGATTTTATTTATTTATTGACAGAGAGAAATCACAAGTAGATGGAGAGGCAGGCAGAGAGAGAGAGAGAGGGAATCAGGCTCCCTGCTGAGCAGAGAGCCCGATGCGGGACTCGATCCCAGGACCCTGAGATCGTGACCTGAACTGAAGGCAGTGGCTTAGCCCACTGAGCCATCCAGGCGCCCAATGCCAACTTTTTAAAACATTTCCTGATATATTATCACATTTATAAGGTAAACCTCCATTTTTAGTTCTAAGTCATTGACTCAATCTTGTACACATCAAATAAATTGATTTACATAAGAATGAATAAAACTCTTTTCCTTCTCCTCCTCCTCCCCATCCCCCTCTTCCTCCTCCTCCTCCTCCTTCTTCTTCTTTTTATTATTATTACTATTATTATTTTACTTGTCTGGCTACTGTAAAACCAATTCTCCAAATCTGCTAAAATGCATTTAAGCTCATATTGAAGAAAAAACATGTGACAACCTTGCCAGGGAGACAAAATGCCTCTCAAGACCCTTTTTGCATTCTCATCTTTAAGTAAACAAGTGAGTAAGAAAATGAGTTTGCCATGAAGAATTTTTTCCATTCTGTTTCTAGGCTGGGACTCTTATAGGCTACTTCCTGACACCTCATATTTAAATAGAATGTTTAGGGCACCTGGGTGGCTCAGTTGGTTAAGCAACTGCCTTCAGCTCAAGTCATGATCCTGGAGTCCCAGGATCGGATCCCACATTGGACTCCCTGCTCCACGGGAAGTCTACTTCTCTCTCTGCCCCTGCCCCGTCTTATGCTCTCTCTCTCTCTCATCCTCTCTCTCTCAAATAAATAAATAAGAATCTTAAATAGAATATTTGATAATACTATAAACATGAATGGAAGCAGATCCCCATGTGATTGCTTCTCCTGACAGAGCCTGCTTTCCTTCTATCTAGTTTGTGAATAATATACTCTGCATCATCTTCCTCTTCAGACACTGCTGAGTTTTGGTGTACTTGTCTCCTGGAAGGTTTACTTCTAATTTTGTGATGTTTTCTTTTTCTTACTGTCATTGCTAAATTGTTAAATTCTTCCAGTGATTATGAATTTCACACTGGGGATCATAGTAGGTCAACAAAAGTTTGATTGAAGAAACATTTGTCTCCTTGCCCATTCCTAAGTAGGATGGTGGAGATACTAACATAAATCAGTGTTTATTTCCAGTCCTTTGTATTTATGTTTAATGTTTAAAATATCATCTGTCTTGTTTAAATTGAAATCTTTGGGAATCTTAAATTTAAGTCTTAAAATGAATTTTTGTTTCCTAAAATGGTAGAACAGATTATTGGAGGCTTGAACTATAGCAACTTTTGACCTGGTCAAGAACCAAAGTAAGTATTTAAAATTTGCATCTGAGACCTAGTCCTTCAGCTTAATTTTCTTTTGAAATTCTGAACTCATAAGGTGGTTGAAAATGCCTTTCTATGTTCACTGATAGGCTAAGTTATACCTTCAGACCCTTTGGCTCCCTTCCTATTAGAGCCCAGTGCTTTCCAGGATGAAGTCTGTTTCTCTGTGAAAATTAACACTCAAAACCCAATTTTGGCATATTTTGATGACACAATTTTGCTTTTGAGGGTTGTTTTGGGGTCCACATTTTAAACATTGAACTCCATTAGTAGGCAGAAAACCAGATAAAGTTAGAATCTATGTACATCAGATTCAGATGCCCTGGTACAAGACTGCATATAGAAGTGGTGGGTTTTAGGGTAAGTACCTAAACCGATGAGACGATATTCCTTTGAATGTAACTTATCGTCCATTTCCTTACTTCTCTCTTTTCTTTCTTTTTAATCATGGGGACCTTTGGTGGGAGCACTATATGGTCCTGTTGTTAAGGCAATACTACTATTAGAGAAAAATAATATAAGTCTTCAAAAATTTAGAATCTGAATATGAAAATGAAATTTGAATTATTCTTATAGCTATATATCTTCCTACATCTTACATAACACTCAGTTGACACAATGTAAGCTTAATTTCTTAAAAAAAAATTTAAACCCACAGAATACTTTGAGGTAATAATATACTGTCATTATATTTTGCCAGATTTCAAGAAGAAAGGTAATAATATGAGAAATAATTTTATTTTCACACTGACTCAATGTTTTGCTTTCATTGTGGTATAGGGCTAATGCAATTTTCAAGAATTTTAGATATTTATTTTGTGTGATTTCCCTAGACCAAACTGTATCCTCTTTGAATTTTGGTACTTTATAATGGGAAACAATTTTGCAGCAAATTAAACTAGTTGGATTTTACAGTTCTTGCTTAGAATGTCTCCTTCCCCACCCCTATCATCTCTCTTTCATCAAACAGCAATTACAGTCCACACACCTTATTACCTGACTTTTTTCTTTTTAGGAGACTTTCTAGTCACACTGAAAAAAATAATAATTCTCCTCCTAAGTGTTCTAGTATAAGATTTTCCCTGCACAAAGCATCTATGTTCCCTATTACAGTGATTAAAATCAGTTTCATGTAGTGCCAACAGGAGGATTATTTCTCTCCCTCAAAGAACTATTGTAAACACATAATCTCTTTTATTTATATTACTCCTACCGTATAAGGCCTCTTTTATGATATCTCTGATGCTAGGGTCACACTGTCATGTCCTGGATCTTCATAGGTGTATAAGGCCTTTCATCTTGTTCCAATATTTGTTTTAGAAATGGATGAGATTTGATTTTGACTTGGGTAGTCCACACTACAGACAGCAGCAACTGACTTATCAGGATCCAAACACCCTCCCTGCCATCTGTGGGGAGTTGGCACACCCAAATTAGACAACAGATCAGATTATAAGGTATTCTCTAAATGCATGGACTTAAATAAGATCTGAGTTCCCTTCATAGCCTTCATTGCCTTAGGAATGTTCCAGAATGCACTGCCTTCTAGCTCTTTCCCCCCTATTCCTTATAACCAATATTTAAGTAAATGCTTTAAAACACTTAAAAAATATATTCTAACAAAACTCCCAGCTTGAGCAGAACACTACAAATGGTGCCCTTTGAGCCACCAGGTCTTCCAGTTTACGGATAGGAAGTCTCCTCAGAGAATAATACCATCTCCCAGTGACCCACGAATCAAATTTGTCTTTTAGAGGTTGATGTTCCTATTGCAGAGGTTGGTCTTCTAATTAGGTAAAGCCAGGTTTGTGTTATTAAGTTTACCCCTGCCTTAAAAAGACAGGGCTACTCAAATAGAAGCAGACTCTCCTCCTCCACTTATTAGGAAATCTGAAAGGTTAAATAAAGAGGACTTCATATCGCAGATCAAATCCAGGTTTTTACTGTGTATTAACTTTATGATGTGGGCAATTTCACTACTTAAACTCTCTGGGTTTCAGTTTTCTCATCTTTAAGATAGGGAAAATGATAACTTACTCCATGATATAAGTATAAGAAGTAAATGCAAGATAGACAATATAAGAATTATATAAGAAGTAATACTTATATACCTGTACAAAGAAGTACATAAGTACTTGTACATATAAGAAGTAAATGTAAGATAGGACAATGTCTGGTAAAAAATAAGCAATCAGTAATTATTGGCTATTGTTATCTTTTTAACATCTTTAACTGAAGATTAAATAACTGAAGAGTTATTCACTCTTTTTAGCAGGTTGAATAATAATAGAACTTTCTGGAAAAATGATGATGACATGTACTTTGAATACGGTCCAACCTAGATATATTTTTAATGTATTTATTTTATATACATATAATACATGTTTTCACAACATAGAAATAAAATATAATCAGTATCCAATATGGTATTGCATTTTCCCATATGACACTCAAACGTACCTACCAATTCATTACATGTTAAATTATTTACTGATTCACCCTTAATTATTATGGTTATATTTTTTCCAGCTTGTTATTTTGTCTTTGAAGACTGTCTTTGTCATATTGGGAGACACTGTTTGGAATTCTTGTGTGGGCTAGAAATGAGTTGTGGTTATTTTTCCAAAACAAAGAATTTACTATGAATTTTTGCTCTCTGAATTTTCATTACCCAATATAGTTTTAGGATGGGATTATAGATAGCAAGGATTACATTTTCTACCTCATTTACTTTCTCTTAACTATCATTCTCTGTGTTGACTCTTTCACCTTCAAGTCCCTAAGGAAATAGGCACTGTTCCTTATTTACTTACTACTTTCACAATCAATTCAAGCACTATGACAACTTTGACACAGGCCCCCAACTTTGACACATGGGCATTTGTGATATTTAACATCACTGAATTCTCCTGCTTTTGAGATAATCTTTCCCTCACTCCTCTGATATGAGAATACTGCTTTTTATGTGTGTCAGTTGTTAGCTAAGGTCATATTCTGTCTTCTTCTCTAAAAATAAATGGTTAGCAATGTTCTTTCCTTGGTTGGTTTTCTTTTAGTAGGTCTCCACTTCTGATAATCTCAACCATTGTTTCACAACCAAGTGCTCCTGAAATGCTAGCTTAAAGTTCTCATTCTAGTTTTTGGTGTACTTTTAGGATATTTCCAGGATATCTCATAGGTATCTCATATGTAAAATAACCAAACTGATCTCACTTGTCCCACAAATAAGCTCTTATTTTTCATGTTCTTATTTGTATTCATGGCATTATCATTCTCTTTGGCACCCAAATTTGAAAACTCAGTCATCCAAATAACTTATTTCCCTTCATTTCTCATAAATTATCCATCTCCACACCCAACCTTTTAAAATATGCTAGGATTTTAATCTCTCCTTTAGTTTTTATCTCAATTTGCATTACCCAAATCAAACCTTAATTGCACTGTCCCAGCTGACTACAATAATATTGCAATGGGTTTTACCATATCTGAGGACTGATCAGTTAAAGCTAAAAGAAGATGTAATGTATAAAGGGCATATATTTCTTTGAATATATAGGGTTCATTTTGGTAACTTGAAACAGTAGCAGTTAGAGAGGTTTATACAGGTAAAGAATGATATAATCTGAAAGGTAGCTGGGAGTAAAATCTTAAATCCTAGACCCTTGAGAAATATTGGTGAACATGCTTTATTTCCTATGTGTGTGTGTGTGTTTTTTAATACCCATAGTACCTTGCAAAATGTTTTGCATAATGTAGAATTTAAGAAATCCTTATTTCAGGGGACACCTGGGTGGCTCAGTTGGTTAAGCAGCTGCCTTCGGCTCAGGTCATGATCCCAGCATCCTGGGATCGAGTCCCGCATCGGGCTCCTTGCTCGGCAGGGAGTCTGCTTCTCCCTCTGCCTCTGTCTGCCTGTGCTCTCTCTCTCTCTCTGATAAATAAATAAAATCTTAAAAAAAAAAAAAAAAAAAAAGAAATCCTTATTTCAGGAAACAAAGAGAAATATTTCAAGCATATTGAATTTCTAAATTGCACATTGATTTATATTTTTAAAAGTATCTAGGATATAGGAACTTATTTATTTTGTTCTATAGTTAATTTTAAGTATTTAAACAATAATGCAAAATTTAACATTTTTCTTATCATTGATAAGTATCAGATATCATATGTATTTGCTGAATATATTACACACATACACATGTATGTATATATACTAATTCAAAGATAAGTTATTGATTAATAGAGAGAATATCTGATGCAAGAATTTTGCTTTACTTTTGAATTCTTATTTTTTTTTAAAGATTTTATTTATTTGACTGAGAGAGATCACAAGTAGGCAGAGAGAAAGGGGGAAGCAGGCTCTCCACAGAGTAGAGAGCCTGATTCAGGGCTTGATCTCAGGACCCTGGGATCATGATCTGAGCTGAAGGCAGAGGCTTAACACACTGAGCCACCCAGCTGCCCCTTGAATTCTTATTTTTGATATGCTCTTTTTATAGACCATCCCTTTCTGTATAAATGTGAATAACCTATTGAGTTAAAAATAGTGACTTCTGGAAAAGAGCTCAAGTCTCATTACTTGGTCATATTATTAATTTTACATGGCTGATACCTTTATAATGCAGTGACTCAATACATGTGGCTTTTAAAATTTTTTCAGAAATTATGAGGTCATACATCATAGATTAATATTATTCTTATTCCCTCCCCACTACACCCATACACAAATGTCTCTTGCGGTTAGTGATATTAATCCTTTCCTGTGGTTTTGCAATCCAAGAGAACATACTGCAGCATGCCTCCTGGTTTAAAAAAAAAAAAAATGCTTATGGTGTTCTTTGACTTTCTGTTCCCTTAGCTTTCTGCAGAGGTCAGCATTCATGGGAGGAATTTGCTTTGTTTTTCTAATTATTGGCAGCTGGGTGAAACAGCATCCAAAAGAGGGGGATGGGAAAACAACAGAGAGAAGATCAGGTCATGCTAGTGACAGGTTAACTGATCAGTTAAAGCTAAAAGAAGATGTAATGCATAAAGGGCATACATTTCTTTGAAAATATAGGATTCATTTTGGTGTTGCCATGACAGGTGTTTCCAGGGATCAAGTTCTTAAACAATGTTAGGAGTAAAATGAGATGCATTTTGCAGCTAAATTGTCTCTGATAATAGTTGCAAAACACCAGGAATTTGCATACAATAACAGATTTGGTTCACTTTTAAGTATGTTAAGTTGATTTGACAATTTTCAGAAGGCAATTCTGAGTAAAGAGAATGAAAGGCGTACAAACATGGCATGTTTACACAGAATGATTTCACTTTGGCTTGCTTTGTTACTCTTCCTTTCCTTGTCACATCTCACTCCCAGTGCGTACACATACACATGTGCACGTGTGAACCCATGCATTTGCATGCACACATACCGATAACTTTGTTTAAACTGCTGTGATGACATACAGGTTCATTAATTTGTAATTTAAGATAAAAAATTAAATAGAATTTAAAAAGCACTAGAACACCTTGTGGAATAGTTCCATAGGGTGATCTGGAGTTGCAAGACTCCTTAAATTATTAAGAAACTTATCTTGAGTTTATATAAGTTGGTATAAATGTTAGCATGATAGATTTAAGCAAAGTGAAGTAGAAACTGTTAAATATTTCCTCATGGAAGTATTCTTTTTTTAAAAGATTTTATTTATTTATTTGACAAAGAGAAAGAGATAGTGGGAGAGAACATGAATAGGAAAGAGAAGGAGAAGCAGACTCTCCACTGAGCAAGGAGCCCAATGTGGAGCTCAGTGCCAGGACCCTGGGATCATGACCTGAGCTGAAGGCACTTAACCAACTGAGCCACCCAGTCTCATGAAAGTATTCTTAAGCAAATGTGCTCCTGCTCAGTGGGGAGCTTCCTTCTCCCTCTGCCCCTGCCCCTGCTCATGCTCTGTCTCTATGTCTGACAAATAAAGCCTTTTAAAAAATCAAATGAGTGCATAAACAAAATGTATAGTAAAATCATGATCCCAAAGATGTTATCCTTCTTACATAGGTGCCAATGTTGAAGTTTTGGCAAGTTATACATTCTCCCAGAGCTTTTAGGTGGTAGGTAACTTAGCCCACAAGCTTCAAATCACCAAAAGGGCTCTTTCACCAACATGTGAAAATCTATTACCATATAGTGACCCAGAGTGTATCAAGGCCAATCAATATTAGAGAGAGAAGCAGTGACAATAAGAGGAGAGATGATTACAAGTTGACAGTTAAGTAAAGACACAGATAATTTTGGCTCACATTTTCCTCACATTTTAGCATACTGAAGAGAACAAGGAGATAGCTTAGAGCAGAGCTTGCCTCACCGAATCCTGGCTTCCTGCACACCACGTCTCAGCTCAAATCCAGGCTGGTTTAGAAGTTGACTTTTACATTGAATTTGAAATTAAAATTTAAAGATACATGTTTTAATAAATAAACATTGGGAAAACATTATTTTTAATTTTTTATTTTTTATAAACATATATTTTTATCCCCAGGGGTACAGGTGTGTGAATCACCAGGTTTACACACTTCACAGCACTCACCAAAGCACATACCCTCCCCAAACATTTTTAAATCTGCTCAAATATCACCAAAGGATGAGAAAGGATGGTTGATGAAGTTTAGGTAAAGGTAGTAATTGAAGAAAAATCAAATCAAATAATTTAGTGATATCATGTACCATTCTAGTCTCATATAGATGAGGTTGAACTGTTCTGTACTGAAAAAAAACCCAGAATAGAAGTAGAGTCTTGAAAAATTCCTGAAATGACCTTGTTTTTTACCTCTTTAAAATAAATGTAAGGGGGGAGAAATGGGAAACTAACCTCTTTCCTGGGCAAAATTAATTAATACTCTCATTAGATCCAAGTTGCATTTGTCAAGCCATTTTAAAAAAAATATTTAAAAAGACTTTATTTATTTATTTGACAGGAGAGATCACAAGTAGGCAGAGAGGCAGGCAGAGAGAGATGGAAAAGCAGGTTCCCTGCGAGGCAGAGAGCCCGATGTGGGACTGAATCCCAGGACCCTGAGATCATGACCTGAGCCAAAGGCAGAGGCTTAACCCACTGAGCCACCCAGGTACCCCGTACATTTTTAACATCAGTTGTGTCTTGGGCACTTGAGTCCTCTATGAGTTTATAGTACATGTGAATTTGTTTTCTGTATAAGCATTGTCTTTCTCTGTTATGTTTAAATTAGCAAGACATAAAGATGAAATGTGGTTTATTATTTCTGAAATTGTAATAAATTCTTATTATTATCTTACCATTTTTTCCTCTTTAAAATATTTTTTGGGAGGAGATGTTATTGCAATATTATTGAACTGTTTCTGCTAAGATTTCATACTTACATTTTCACAAAAGTCTATCTTTATGCAAACTCTGTTAAGTAGTAACTTTATCAAATATCCTTTTCTACATAACCTGCATAATTTCTTGGTGTATAAATACCATCTGTGAGTGACATTTATATCAATCAACAAGATTTATTATAAATGAGTAACATTTCCCAGGAATAAAAACAATTATTATAAAGACTTTTAGCAGACTAACTTTACTTCACCAAGGAAAGCTTCTTATTAATACAAGAGTTTGAGGGAAACATGTTTCCAAAAAGACTGTTTAGCTCAGTTAACCTAAAATACCTACCAAGAAAACATGAGTTCCCTTTTATCTTTTTTTTTTTTTTAAGATTTTATTTATTTATTTGTCAGAAAGAGAGAGAGCACAAGCAGGGGGAGGGTAGGCAGAGGCAGAGAGAGAAGCAGGCTCCCCACTGAGCAAGGAGTTGGATGCAGGACCCCATCCCAGAAGCCCGGGATCATGATCTGAGCTGAAGGCAGCCAGTTAACCATCTGAGCCACCCAGACATCCCTTCTTTTATCTTATATGGGAAAAAGTGGTGACCCCACCAACCTTCCCTTTACTATGTGGCATTCTTTCTTCTAATTATATGTTTGAAGAAACCTTTCAGTGTTTAAATTACAGCTTTTTATCTATTTGGAATCCAAGTTTCCTGGAGTCTCTGAATTCACACTCTTTACTTCACCCAAGATCCTGAGTATATTTGTCCAAATATAAATGTATCTATGCATATAAACAATGCAGTAAACAGTCTTGAGTACATTTATGTGAATTTTGAGACCTGCCAACATCAGTAGTTTTCAGGTACCTAGAGGAGTATGGTTTCTACCATTGGGAAGTTGGTAAACACAACCACTCACATGTACGCTCATCTTGAAATCTGTATTCACAGTACTGCCCTGAGTACTCTTATTTGTCCCAGTCTTCCTGTCTCGGGGAGTTAGTTTTTCAATCCCTATGCCCCTGCTACATGTTGGCCATTTCTAGCTGCCACTAAAGATTTTTTAGACTTTGCAATTAAAATTTTCCTTTTGTCAGCCATTTCCTTGTATCCCGGCTCTTCATCTCACTGCACAGATTTTTCCACTGATTTCAGCTTTTCCTATCTTCTGAGCTCTGGCCCTTGAATGCCTGTTTTTCTAGCCTTTTGTTCAGTGGTTAGCTAACCAGGCCCGCCACCCGTTTGGATTTAGGATCTTCTTGGTTAGTGAACTGAATTATCACCGTGTTTTCTTTACTTCAGCTCTAATGAACTTTATTTGAACTACAGTTTTAAGTTCTTCCTTTGACTGCAACTTCTGCCCTTGGAAAAAGACAACCATGACTTGAGGGTTTTGCTTAATCAAAATGTTACTGTACTTGAAAAATGGTCTCACATAAATGAATCTGGCACCCAAGAAGAAACATAATTATACTTTCAATCTGACTTTTGTAGAATTTAAAAAATAAATAAATAAATAAAGGCTAGAGCCATGTTTTTTTATTCAGTCAACCAAATCAAGGCTGCTTTTCTTTTTTTTTTTCCTTTAAAAGTCTTGAACTCAATAAAATGCACATGATCCTCTCCCAAACAAATCTTTTTTTTTCTTTCTTTCTTTCATTCTCTCTCTCTCTCTCCTCTCTCTCTTTTTAAATTTTTAAGCCCATGGGTATTTTAAGGGAAATTCAACCCACATGTTTCTGATTCATTTACACTTAATTCATTAAAGTGTTGTTTTGTAAGAGCTATTTGATGTCCAAGGGCCTTATGAGTCTCTTTGTATGACTTTTTATGCCATTTTTTCCTCAAAAACAGGAAGTGGTATTTTGCTAAGAATTCAAACTCCAAACGGGTTGAATTTCATCTGAATCACTTAAAGCACGCCAATTGTATGATTGTATCTCTCCTGGATCATCTTTGCTATGGGAGATCACCTAAAACAGTTATCTGAATAGATTATGTGTTGTTAACGAAACCCCAAATCTCCCCAGCACAATGCCAGAGTCTCCCAAAAGAGGGAGACTTCCAAAGTCAGTCTTCAAGGGGCACATAAAACGAATCCATGTAGCTCAATATTCACATGAATGTAGTATTGTTAATTAGGACCGGTTAAGTGTTACAGAAGAGACATCTAACATGTGATAGCCTCAGGATTCCACTAGAGTTTGTTTATGGAAATCAAATGTTCTTCTTTCCCTCATGTCACCCCAGGAAAAGAACTTTGTATGAAAAGTAGGCAGGAGAGAAAGTGTAACAGACCAAGCGAATGGAAAGGGTGCATTCACCAACAATAAGATACTCTTCAGTAAAAAGCATCTCTTTCTCAAGTTTTCTAAATTGAGAGAAAACCTTTAACAGAGGTGTTTAGATAGCAGGCATGCAGTGTTTTCTTTGTGACATAAAAGGGCTGGAATACTTGTATAATGGGTCTGTATTTCTTTGATGTGCTTCTTCACCAACACAGCACTGAAGGTCATCTCCAGAACTCCAATTTAAAGGCAGCTCTGTAATCTCTCAGTGAAATCTGGCACCACTGCCACTCTCGAATGTTCTAACTGGTTTAGTTTCCAATGAAGGCAAATCTCATAAAGGAATCCAAATACCACTGAGAATAATCCACAGTACTAGTTTGGATCAGGTCTTCTGCAGCCCAATTCAAAATTATTTGAAACCCTAAATTCGTAGAAAACTCACTCATAAGCAAATGGCCCGTTTTTGTTTTTGTTTTTGTTTTAAGGACTGGATGCAATCCCAGATAAGGTGAGATTCTTAAAGGATTCTAGTGCTTACATGATCTTATAAATGACTTTCCAGGTAGTTTGTTCAGCTTCAATTTTGAGTAGTCTAAAACAGGTATTAGATGATAACAAAATAAAGCCACTAGTCAATTATCATTAGCATTTTGTTGTACATACAACATTTAAAAACAGAAAGAAAGTATAACCCTAATCCTTGAATATTCACCAGAGACTTAGAAAATTGATTAAAAGGCTCTACTTCTGAAATGTAATTAAAGAGCACTAACACCATATTTAACATTAAGGATTGAAAGACAAGCTCATGCTGCACATGGAGAAAGCAGGGTAAAATAAGTGCCCTTTGTAGAATTCATTAAGCCACATTAACATGTAAAAGTATCACAGGTGGGAAACAGTGCCTTGGTCAAAGAATATGACCAGATCTCATTCAGTATGGATGTTTATGTAGACACGGTTGTATTTTTTTTTTTTTTTAAGATTTTATTTAACAGAGACAGCAAGAGAGGGAACATAAACAGGGGGAGTTGGGGAAGAAGAAGCAGGCTTCCTGCTGGGCAAGGAGCTGAATGCTGGGCTCTATCCCAGGACCCTGGGATCATGACCTGAGCAGAAGGCAGATGGTTAATGACTGAGCCACCAAGGCACCCCTTATATGGTTGCATTTTTTACACATACATATATATGTTTACATGTATATATATATGTGTGTGTGTGTATGTATATATGTATATGTGTAAATGTGTGTGTATACATCTGTATGTATATATGTGTGTGTGTGTGTGTGTGCCTCATTTAACAACATTGTGTAACAAATAACAAATAGCTCCAACACTTAGTGGGAAAATCCATATCCTGTTCTTGTTTTTCACAAATTTAAAGTTGGTTGGATGGTTCTGCTGATCTGGGCCAGACTTGACCAATCTCTGCTGGGTTTGCTCATGACTCTGAGATCAGCTGGTAGTTTGGCTAATGGCTGGCTGGTCTGGAAGGACTTCTCTAACATGACTGGGGTCTCTTCCTCATGCCCCTCAGCCTCTAACAGGCTAGTCTGGCTGGATCTCATGTAAGAAAAGAACAGAATCTCCAGCGTGTATTTTCAGGGCTCTGCTTGCATCATAGTAATGAACAGCTTTCTGGAATCTTATGGCCAAACCTGGAGTCAGAATGGGAGGAACCTATAAAAGTTAAAGCCAAAAGGAATGGATTCTGAGAAGCCGCTAGTCTGAGATACCGATAAAATTGATCATAATTATCTGGAAAAATCCTTCAAGTCTTTCTCAGACTTTTCTGTGTGAGTTAGCAAGGTAGATGATACATGTGATTAACATGAATACTTTATATTTCCCACTTTTGTAATTAGCGTTCTATATATTTTATTCTTTTCCAATCAATAGACAGTAGGATTATTACTCCACTATTCTTCCTCAAGGAAACTTTCTCTGATTCTCTACATAACAGTTCATCTTTCTATATGCTCTCTCACTTTTTCTTCCCCTTCCCAAAACACATCTATTTGAACTTTATTAAGTGGACATCAATTTTGATAGCTCATTTTTTTTTAATTGAATAATAACCCATTGTTTGGATTTGCCACAATGTATGTATCTATTCACTTACAGAATGACATCTTGATTGGTTCCAAGTTTTGACAATTATGGATGAAGCTGCTATAAATATCCTTGGCAAGTTTTTGTGTGCATATAAGTTTTCAACTCCTTTGGGTAGATTCCAAGGAGCACTATTTCTGGATCATATAGTAAGAACGTATTTATTTTAGTAAGAAACTGCTAAACTGCCTTTCAAAGTGGCTGTACTAGTTTGCATTCCCACCAGCAATGAGTGAGACTTTCTGTTGCTCCACATTCTCACCAGCATTTGGTGTTGTCAGTGTTCTGTATTTTGGCCATTCTAAAAGGTGTGTAATGGTATCTCATTGTTGTTTTAATTTGTATTTCCTTGATGACACATGATGTGGAGGATCTTTTCACATGCTTAATTTCCACATGCACATCTTTCTTGATTTTTTTTAGTTTTTTCCCCCCCATTTTATTTTATTTTTATTTTACTTCTTTTCAATGTTCCAGCATTCATTGTTTATGCACCACACCCAGTGCTCTATGCAATATGTACCCTCCATAATACCCACCACCCAAATCAGGCTCACCCAGCCCTCCACCCACCTCCCAAAACCCTCAGTTTGTTTCTCAAAATCCACAGACTCTCCTGATTCATCTTTCCCTCCAATTTCCCTCAACTTATTTCTCCTCTCCATCTCCCAGTGTCCTCCATGTTATTCCTTTCCTTATGCTGCACAAGTAAGTGAAACCATATGATAATTGACTCTCTCTGCTTGACTTATTTCACTCAGCATAATCTCTTCCAGTTCCATCCATGTTGAAACAAAAGTTAGGTATTCATCCTTTCTGATGAAGGCATAGTACTCCATTTTATATATGGACAATATCTTCTTTATCCATTCATCTGTTGAAAGGCATCTTTTTGTTCGTTCCACAGTTTGGTGACTGTGGCCATTGCCGCTATGAACATTGAGGTACAGATGGCCCTTCTTTTCACATCTGTATCTTTGGGGTAAATACCCAGTATTGCAATTTCAGGGTCATAGGGAAGCTCTATTTTTAATTTATTAAGGAAGCTTCACAGTGTTTTCCAAAGTGGCTGCACCAACTTGCATTTCCACCAACAGTGTAAGAGGGTTCCCCTTTCTCCACATCCTCTCCAATACATGTTGTTTACTGTCTTGTTAATTTTGATCATTCTAAACTGGTGTAAGGTGGTATCTCAATGTGGTTTTGATTTGAATGTCCCTGATGGTTAATGATGATGAACATATTTTTCATGTGTCTTTTAGCCATTTGTGTGTCTTCTTTGGAGAAGTGTCTGTTCATCTCTTCTGCCCATTTTTGATATGATTATCTGTTTTTTTGTGTGTTGAGTTTCAGGAGTTCTTTATAGCTCTTGGATATCAGCCCTTTGTCTGTAGTGTCATTTGAGGAATATCTTCTACCATCCTGTGTGTTGCCTCTTTGTTTTGTTGACTGTTTCCTTAGCTGTGCAGAAGCTTTTGATCTCGATGTAGTCCCAAAAGTTCATTATCACTTTGTTTCCTTGCCTTTAAAGACAAGGAAACATATCTTGAAAGAAGTTGCTGTGGCCAATGTCGAAGAGATTACTGCCTACCTTCTCCTGTAGGATTTTGATAGATTCCTGCATCAAATTGAGATATTTTATCCATTTTATGTATATCTCTGTGTATGGTGTAAGAGAATGGTCATTTCATTCTTCTACATGGAGCTGTCCAGTTTTCCCATTTATTGAAGAGATTACCTTTTTTCCACTGTATATTTTTTCTTACTTTGTTAAAGATTATTTGACCATAGAGTTGAGGGTCCATATCTGGGCTCTCTACTCTGTTCCACTGGTCTAAGTGTCTGTTTTTGTGCCAGTACCATCCTGTCTTGGTGATCACAGATTTGTAGTAAAGCTTAAAATCAGGCAACATGATGGCCCCAGTTTTGTTTTTCTTTTTCAGCATCTCCTTAGAAATTCAGTGTCTTTTCTGGTTCTATACAAATTTTAGGATTGCTTGTTCCAGCTCTTTGAAAAATGTTGGTGGAATTTTGATCAGAATAGCATTGAAAATATAGATTGCTCTAGGCAATATAGATATTTTAACAATGTTTATTCTTATGATCCATGAGCATGGAATGTTCTTCCATCTTTTTGTGTCTTCTTCAGTTTCTTTCATAAATGTTCTGTAGTTCTTGAGGACAGATCATTTACCTTTTTAGTTAGGTTTATTGAACCCTGATTTGTGACCCAGTATGTGGTCTATTCTGGAGAAAGTTCCATGGGCATTTGAGAAGAAAGAGTCTTCTGTTGTTTTAGGGTAGAATGTTCTGTATATATATATGAGGTTCATCTGGTCCAATGTGTCATTCAATGCTCTTGTTTCTTTATTGATTTTCTGCTTGGATGATCTGTCTGTTACTGAAAATGGCATGTTGAGATCCCCTACTATTAATGTATTCATATCAATATGACTCTTTATCTTGACTAACAGTTGTCTTATGTAGTTGGCTGCTCCCATATTGGGGGCATAAATATTTACAATTGTTAGATCCTCTTGGTGGATAGACCTTTTAAGAATGATGTAGTGTCCTTCTTTATCTCTGACTACAGTCTTGAGTTTAAAATCTAATTTATCTGATATGTGAATCGCTACCCCAGCTTTCTTTTGAGGCCCATTGACATGAAAGATGCTTCTCCGTCCCTTCGCTTTCAATCTGGATGTATCCTCAGGTTCCAAATGGATCTCTTGTAGACAACATATGGACGAGGTCATGTCATTTTATCCAATCTTCAACCTTATGCCATTTTATGGGAGCATTTAGGCCACTCACATTGAGAGTGATTATTAAAAGATATGTTTTTATTGACATCATGTTGCCCATGAAGTCCTTGTTTCTATTGATTGTCTCTGTAAATTTCTGTTCTATGACACGCTGGGGTTCTTTCTTCTTTTATAGAATGCCCCTTAATATTTCTTGTAGTGCCAGCTTGGTGGTCACATACTCATTTAAACCTTGCCAGTCTTGGAAGCTCTTTATCTCTTCATCTATTTTGAATGTCAGCCTTGCTGGAAAAAGTATTCTTGGCTGCATGTTCTTCTCATTTAGTGCCCTGAATATGGCTTGTCAGTCCTTTGTGGCTTGCCAGGTTTTTGTGGACAGGTCTGATGTTATTCTGATGGGTCTTCCTTTGTATGTAAGGAATCTCTTCCCCCTGGCTGCTCTCAATGGCTCCTGTCTAAAATTATAATTCATCATTTAACAATCAGGTGTCTCGAGGTCTTCCTAGATTCTATGATCTTGGGGGGAGATCTTTCTGCCTCTAGAATGTGAATGCTGACTCCATTCCCCAGATTGGGAAAATTTTACAGAGAATTTGATCAACTATATCTTCTAGTCTTCTTTCTTTCTCCTTTCCTTCAGGGATCCCAATAATTCTGATGTTGGAACATTTCATGGCATCATTTATTTCTCTAATTCTGTTTTCATGGCTTCTAAGCTGTTTGTCCCAGCCTTCCTCCTGATCCTTTTTCTCTACCATTTTGTCCTCAGATCACAAATTCTATCTTCTGCTTTGGTAACCTTAGCTGTTAGAGAATTTAGATTAGATTGTATCTCATTGATAGCATTTTTAACTTCTTCCCAGGCAACTTTCCCTTCTGCCCTACTAGATTCCATGTTGTCATTAATGGTTTCCTCCAACCTAGCCATTGCCTGGGTAATTGTTACCCTGAATTCCCTTTCCGAGATACTGCTTATGTCTATATCTGATAGCTCTGATGGAGAGGGTGCAGTCTCTTGAGTTTTTCCTCTGTTGGGCTTTGCTCCTCTCAACTGGCATCTTCTGCCCCAGTAGAGATCGTACAAACTTACATCTCAGGCCGATTTCATGGGTTTTCAGAGTGTTCTGGTAGAAAATTAGCTCACTTTAGGGGACAGGTTGAAACAAGGTCTATTATTTCTCTGCCATCCTGTGCACCTCTTTTTTGATTTTTAAATTAAGTTGTTTTCTTATGGTTGAATTTTAAGGGTTCTTTGTATATTAAGATAACAGTCCTTTATCAAATATATCTTTAGAAATAGTTTCTTCCAAATAGTGGCTTGTCTTTTCATTCTCTTGATGATATCTTCTGCAGGACAGAAATGTTTAATTTTAATGACGTTCAGCAAATCAATTCTCTCTTTTGTGGGTTGAGCCTTTGGTGGTGTATCTGAAAGGCCATTGCCAAACACAAGGTCATTTAGATTTTGTTCTATGGTATCTTCTGTGATTTTTATTGTTTTGCATTTTACAGTTAGAACTGTGACTCATTTTGAGTTAATTTTTGTGAAGGGTATAAGGTCTGTGTCTAGATTCATGTTTTGCATGTGGATGTTTAGTTCTTCCATCATCATTTATTGCAAAGACTATCTTTGCTTCATTGTATTGCCTTTGCTCCTACATCAAAATCAGTTGACTATATTTATATGGGTCTATTTCTGGGATCTCTGTTCTGTTCCATTGATCTATTTGTCTATACTTTTGCAAAAACCATGGTGTCTTGATTACTATATTCTTTCACATAAGTATTGATATCAGATAGTATCAGCCTTCATAAAGAATTTGTTCTTCTCCTTCAGTGTTTTCTATTCTGGGCCTTTTGCCTCTCATTATTAGTTCATTAATATCTCCAAGAATACTTTTGGGATTTTAGTTGGGATGGCATTAAATCTATAAGTCGAGCCAGGAAATACTGTCATCTTAACTATATGGAATCTTTATATTCGTGAACATGGAATATCTCTGCATTTACTTAATTCTTTGATTGCATTCACCACAATTTTGTGGGAAGTTCACATTTTATTCTGTTATGTGGTAAATTAAGCTAATAGTATTTAAGGTATCTTTGATTTTTTTAGATTAAAATAATTTTATAGGTTTCTTCATATAGATCTTGTACATAATTTTTAGATTTATATGTAAGTATTTCATTTTTGGGTGATGGTAATGTAAACTATTGCATTTTTAATTTCAAGTTCCATTTGCTCATTGTTGATGTTAATAAAACAATTGAGTTAGATATATAACTTTGCATCCTGACACATTGCTATAATTATAAGTTCCATGAGTTATTTTGTTGGTTCTTTCTGATTCTCTACATAGATAATCATGTCATCTGTGAACAAAAACCAGTTTTATTTCTCCTTCCTAATCAGTATAAGTTTTATTTCCCTTTCTTGTGTCACTCTGTCAGCTGATACTTTCCTTTTTTTTTTTTTAAAGATTTTTTCTTTATTTATCTGACAGAGATCACAAGTAGGCAGAGAGGCAGGCAGAGAGGGAGGAGGAAGCAGGCTCCCCGCAGCGCAGAGAGCCCAATGTGGGGCTCGATCCCAGGACCCTGGGATCATGACCTGAGCTGAAGGCAGAGGCTTAACCCACTGAGCCACCCAGGTGCCCCCAGCTGCTACTTTCAATGCAAAGTTGAAAAGGAGTGCTAAAGGTGACATCTTTGTCTTGTTCCTGATCTTAGGAAACTTCCAGTTTCTCATAATTAAGTATGATATTAGCTGTTAAGTTTTTTGTAGATATTCTTCATCAAGTTGAGAAAGTTCACCTCTATTCTTAGTGTTCTGAGAAATTTACTTTTTAATAATATATTGTGGTCCAGGTAATTCTCATGATAAAACACTCATTATTTGGAGATTAAGTAATTATTGTATAAAACAGTGGTTTTTAAACCATGGTTCCCAGACCAAAAACATTAGCCAGTTTAGGCAACTAATAAGAAATGCAATTTCTGGGGCTGTCAGGGACCTACTATCTCAGTCCTGCAATCTATAATTTAACAAGGCCTCTAGGTGATTCTAAAGTGTCCTAAAATTTAAACAACTACTGATACAGAAATCTTAATAAGTTTTAATAAATTTAATTATTTCCAAAAAATTAGAGAAAATAAACTGAAAAACTGTTAGAAAAATAAAAGAGATCTAGGGTGCCTGAGTGGCTCAGTCAGTTGAGTATCAAGCTCTTGATTTGGGCTCAGGTCATGATCCATGGGATGTGAGATCGATCCCTGCATTGGGCTCTGTGCTCAGCAGAGAGCCCATTTGGGATTCTCTCTCTCCCTCTCCCTTCATAGCTCCCTCACTCTCTAATACAAATAAAATAAATCTTAAAAAAAAAAAAGAAAAAGTAAGAAGTCAGCAAAGTGATTGAGTATATAATTAAAATTTTATGAAACTTTCTTTTATAATAATAATTCATTAAGAAAATATAGAAGTATATTGTTATAATTATATAATAATGATTAATGCTCTCTATAATATATAATAAAATATGAAAAATAAAATAAAATGATATAATAATAATTCCTATAATACAAACCTGAAAAATAGCTTTTATGAATAAAAGTATTGAACGCTGACTGACAATCAGAAAGATACATGGGGTAAAGTGTTTGCAAAATGTGTGAGATAAAATATCAATATAAGTAATGCATAAAATGTATTTCAAACAAAGCAAATGGATAAAATACATGAACAAAATTGATATAAAAACTAAAAAATATATAAAACTGTTCAACCTTGAACTTAATCATAAAATTTAGTGCAAAAATAAAGAGAAATATATATATATATTTTTTTTTTTTTGAGAGAGAGAGAGAGTGCTTGTGCAAACAGGGGGAGGAGCAGAGGTAGAAGTTGAGAGAGAATCTCACGTAGGCTCAAAGCACAGTGTGGAGGCCAACATGGGGCTCAATCTCTTGACCCTGAGATCATGACCTGAGCCCAAATCAAAAGTTGGATGCTTGGTTTTAATTAGGTTACGTTTGTCTTAATTATTAAGCTATAAGGGTTACTTATACATTATAGATGTAAGTCCCTTATCAGATATTTGATCTGTAAATGTTTCCTCCTCTCTGTAAGCTGTTTTTCCTCATGTCATTTGAAGCACATATGTTTCAATTTTGAGAAAGTACAATTTATTATTCTTTTCTTGCTTGGGCTTGTTGTGTCATATCTAAGAAGGCACTGCTTAATCTAAAATCATAAACATTTACGCCTATATTCTATTTTTTAAAAAATTTATAATATTGGCTATTACCATTATATCTTTGATCCACGTTGCGTTAATTTTTGTGTAGGATGTGAGATAGCTGTCCAATTTTGTTCTTATATATGTAGATTTCCAGTTGTTCCAGAAATGTTTGCTGAAAAGATTATTCTTTCCTCCTTTATTTGTCTTGGCATCCTTGTCAAAAATCAATTGACCATAAATGTAAGGTTTTATTTGTAGACTAGTATCTCTTCCATTATACCAGGGCTACACTGTATTTATCACTGTGGTTTTGTATCAAATTTTGAAATCAGGAACTGTGAGTCCTCCAACTTTGTTCTTTTTTGGGATTATTTTGGCTCTTTTGGAACCCCTGAATTTCCATATGAAATTTAGGATCTACTTGTCAATTTCTACAAGTGGGTCATCTGGGATTTTGATAAGATTTATTTTAAGTATGTAAACAAATTTGGAAAGTATCACCATCTTCACAATATTAACATCTAATCCATGATCACGGATTGTCTTTCCATTTTTTTAATGCTCTCCTAGTTTCTTTCAACAATGTTTAGCAGTTTACATAGTACACATTTTTTTTTTTTCAGAGCACTCAGTTTGCAATCTTTTTATTAGATTTACTTTTAAGTATTTTATCTTTTGATGCTATAATAAATAGAATTATTTCTTAATTTCATTTTTCAACCATTCAAGTGTATATAAGTGCAATTGACTTATCTACATTCTTTTTCTTTTTTTTTTTAATTTCTTTTCAGTGTACCAGAATTCATTGTTTATGCACCGCACCCAGTGCTCCATGCTCTCCATAATACCCACCACCAGGCTCACCCAACTTCCTACCCACCAACCCTTCAAAACCCTCAGATTGTTTTTCAGAGTCCATAGTCTCTAATGGTTCATGTCCCCCTCCAATTTTCCTCAACTCACTTCTCTCCATCTCTCCATGTCCTCCTTGTTATTTCTTATGCTCCACAAGTAAGTGAAACCATATGATAATTGACTCTCTCTGCCTGACTTATTTCACTCAGCATAATCTCTTCCAATCTTGTCCATGTTGATACAAAAGTTGGGTATTCATCCTTTCTGATGGAGGCATAATACTCCATAATGTATATGGACCACATCTTCCTTATCATTCATCTATTTTTTTTTAAGATTTTTTAAATTTATTTATTTGACAGAGAGAAATCACAAGTAGTCGAAGAGGCAGGAAGAGAGAGAGAGAGAGGGAAGCAGGATCCCTGCTGAGCAGAGAGCCCGATGTGGGACTTGATCCCAGGACCCCGAGATCATGACCTGAGCCGAAGGCAGCGGCTTAACCCACTGAGCCACCCAGGCGCCCCTCTTATCATTCATCTATTGAAGGGCATCTTGGTTCTTTCCACAGTTTGGCAACCCTTGCCATTGCTGCTATGAACATTGGGGTACAGATGGCCCTTCTTTTCACTACATCTGTACCTTTGGGGTAAATACCCAGTATTGAAATTTCAGGGTCATAGGGAAACTCCAATTTCTTAAGGAATTTCCACACTGTTCTCCAAAGTGGCTGCCCCAACTTGCATTCCCACCAACAGTGTAAGAGGGTTCCTCTTTCTCCACATCCTCTCCAACACACGTTGTTTCCTCTCTTATTAATTTTGGCCATTTTACCTGGTATAAGGTGGTATCTCAATGTGGTTTTGATTTGTATCTCCCTGATAGCTAGTGATGATGAACATTTTTTTCTTGTATCTGATAGCTATTTGTATGTCTTTATTGGAGAAGTGTCTGTTCATGTCTTCTGCCCATTTTTTGACATGATTATCTGTTTTGGGTGTGTTGATTTTGAGAAGTTTTTTATAGATCCTGGATATCAGCCTTTTGTCTGTATTGTCATTTGTAAATATCTTCTCCCATTCCATGGGTTACCTATTTGTTTTGTTGACTGTTTCCTTTGCTGTACAGAAGCTTTTGATCTTGATGAAATCCCAAAAGTTCATTTTTGCTTTTGTTTCCTTTGCCTTCAGAGACATATCTTGAAAGAAGTTGCTGTGGCGGATATTGAAGAGGTTACTGCTTATGTTCTCCTCTATGATTCTGATGGATTCCTGTCTCGTGTTGAGGTCTTTTATCCATTTTGGGTATGACGATCTTGGTGATCTCATTTCTTAATTCTAATATTTTTAGTGGATTATTTAGTATTTTACTTTATAAGAGATGTCTTCTGAAAATAGAAGCTTTACTTCTTTTCCTCCAATTGAAATGGAGGACAGTGAGTATGTAACATTTCTTCCCCTGACTTTTTCGGCTGAGTTATCATTTTTTGGCTGTATCAATTCTCTGAGTATCACAGCTCATGTCGGGCAGGTTTGACCCATAGCTATTTTTCATGTGTGCCAGTAATAAGCTCCACTTTTTTTTTCCCCTTAGCCCTGTGAGTGTTAACGGCTTCTTGCTATTCTTAGTCCTAAAACCCTTACTCATTTCTTCTATTATCACATGTACTACTTTTTTTTTCCTTACAATTTTCTGAGTTATATTGAATTATCTATTTATTATTTATTTATTTATTTATTTTGAGAGAGAGAGAGAGAGAGAGAGAGCGCGCGCTCATGAGGGGAATGCAAGGGAGAGGGGCAGAGAGAGAATCTTAAGCAGGCTGCATACCTAGCATGGAGCCTGAGACAAGGCTCAATCTCAGGACCCTGAGATCATGACATGAGATGAAATCAAGAGTCAGATGCTTAACTGACTTAGCCACCCTGGCACCTCCATAACAAACTTTTTGAAAATTACATATTAGCTGTAATTCAAATTAATCTATAAGACTTAATTTCATTTGAGAGAAGAAAATGCTAGGTTTCAGTAACTACCAATGTGTGCAATGTAAAAGTAGTTCATATTAAAGTATTACTTATGCTTCAGAAACCTTAAGATAGCATTCAGTTTTGCAATAGTTTATGGTGAGCGTCATTCTGACTTTCAAAGAAAATCAGGTGTAGAACAATTATTTTTTTCCTTATTATAGTCTGTCAGATGTAGATCAGTCATTGAGTGAGACAGATTTTGGAAAAAGTCAAGTCATTTTAGAGAAATCCATTTGGAGGAAGAATTACAGATTTTAGTTCAAAAATATTGTACTCACATTTCAGTTGACTGTAATTTTCTACTTTTGTTTAAATTCTAATCAGATGTTAATTCTAATATCTAGTTAAATATTAACTCTGATATTAGGTATTAAGGACAAATAATTTGAAAATGTATAGGATTTTGTTTTTGAAAGTGTTCAAATTTTATTATGGACTCAAATCTAGCATGAGAATATTTTTTCCATATAAGGTAAATATATTCCCTTCTGTTGTTCCAGGACTATTTCATATAGGAAACTCAGGCCCTCTACCATTTATCTGCTTTATGGAATTTACTATATTTTTCCAGTATTCAACTTATAGCCAGTTTCATTCCTTCTTCCCCGACCCTTCCCCATAATTCAACCTGCAGAGACATGTAACTGGCCTGTGGAATGTTATCCTTCAACATCAGCCGCGACTGTAGACGGGTCTGTATCCCTGTTGCTTTGATCTTCCTAAGCCAGAAGAATGCAAACGTCATTATTGGGGATCACTTTGGAAAGATCTTAAATCATGGGTATTTCCATCTCTTTACATTAGGAATGATCATCTACAGAAACCAGGGAGGTGTGGAGAACACTTAAACTCCTTGGGCCCACATATATTTATCATAAGAAGGTTGCAGGATCTGAGCACCTGTATGTATTTATGTCCATAGATAATGGTAATGAATATAGATCACTTCAAAGCTTCCAAAATATATCCCAGATACATCATTTTATGTATATCCACAGTCCCCCCGTTAAAGAACAAAACTACAGTTCCAAAATTTTCCTCCGAACTGACACATACCCTCACTGTCACTGTTCTAAAAGCAATTGCTGGACAATGTAATAAAAAATTTTCCAAGAGGTAGTACCAAACCCGTTCTGCTGACACTAGTATTTTACCCATTATATAAGACAAAAGGTGGAAGAGAGCAAGAGAATGGGTTTATTTTGAGGGAATATCATTGTGACTGACATTCCACACATCCATCATTATCCGTGGGGTAAAGGAAGAGGACATTTCCTCTTTAGCATAAGTCAAATGACAAGGGGAAATTCAGGGAAAGAAACTCACCTCTAAGAACTCAGTTTGACCCCTGGACTTCAGTAGATACTGGGATTGTTACTGGTTACTGCACAAATATAAATCAAGCTATGTTTTGTATAATGACAAAGCAAAAGAATAGATTTCCCAAATACTAGATGTAAGAAGACACTGGGCTTGTGCTACTGTACAAGGGGTTTTGACCAGGATGATCTTTGAGAGGAAATCCTATTCTAACAAGAAGGGGAGACAGTCTGGAATTAATGGGCTGCTTCAAAGAAAAGTAGTTGAAAGTCCCTAGAAAGGATCTCTGAGGAAGAAGCTTCAGTAACATTTCAGTAGAGGACAAGTCCACTTTCAATAGCCACCAAGCCCAGAGAGCATCAGTGTCATTTTACCTTATGCAAAATCACCTTACCCAGGCTTTATCAAGCAATGTAGGCACTAGAGAGGGGAAAGCAAGGGGAAGACAGGGAACATAAATTACTGGACTCTTCTTTCATCTCAGGCTGTTCAAACTATAAGCCTGTGTTAGGAAGGAAAGAAGTGTTGAACAAGTAAGTTGTTTCAACTTGGGTTGGATCATTTTATATGCTAAATCATAGCTATTAATTACTGACCATGTAAGTGTCAGGAGTGGTATGTTCTGCTAAAGATTTTCTTTTCTTTAGTAGGACAGAGAGAAATATAATAAAATTAATTTCTCCTATAAACTAGTGAATCCAGGATATTTTATTTTGATCTTAAAGAAACAATACTTTTACATCTAGATATTTAGAGAAATTCACATGAATCCATCTTCTATGGTGTGTGTGTGTGTGTATACATATATATATGTGTGTGTATATATATATATGCCTTATAAACATGGAGGGCAGCCACATCCTTCTCTTTAAATCACAATTTAAAAAAATCATATTTGTGTGGTCTTATCAATCTGTCTTAAATCAATTGATCTATGCCAAGTATGCCAAATACAAGTGTTAGCTCATTCCAGGTATGCAATCAGATTATCACAATAGCCAAAAACATCCAGAGAAAAGGATATTTAATAAAATATGGGACTTTTCTATGAAACCCAGCTTGTGGTGTGTTCAAAAAATAAATGGTACTAAAACTCTTAGGGATTTAAATTTTTTTAATTAAATATATGTGATATATTTTAAAATTAAAATTTTGTGGAAAATATAATAAAGGGAAACGGACACAGAAATAAATGAAATAAAAGACATTAAACATATGACCAAGATATGAACACATTATAATAGAGAAAAGTGCTGATTATACCTGAAATATTTAACCTTACTAATTTGTTATAGATTTTTGTCAGAGTCAAAAACTACCACGGATTGCATCTCTAGCAGGTGTTAGGTACTGGTACAAGTACAGGTACATCTGGTCCTTGTTATTTAAGAGAAAAAAAAAAGTAACAGAAATGGATGGATGAGGCATATAAAAAGATAAACATTACAGAGTTCAGTATGTTAGTATTATTATTTGGTTTAAATTTTAATTTACTTTCCATGTTCTTTTTTTTTCTTTCCAATTCTTTTTTCCCCGTTTTATTTTATTTTCAGTGTTACAAAATTCATTGTTTATGCACCACACCCAGTCCTCCATGCAATAATACCCACCATCAGGCTCACCCAGCCCCCAACTACCCCTCCCCTCTAAAACCTTCAGTTTGTTCCTCAGAGGCCAGTCTCTCACGGTGTGTCTCCCACTCTGATTTCCCACATTCCATATTCTTTTTAAGTCTGTTAGTCCCTTAAGAGCAAACATACTCTCCCCTTTTAGGGTAATCAATCAAAAATATTTACTGAGAAAATATCATAGCCCAGGCTCAATATTCCGGCTGTAATTCTTTCACTATGTGAAATGAGATTTAACTGCAAAGTTTACGTGGAGTTAAAAAGTGACCGAATATTTAAAATGACTCAAACAATATGCTTTGTTTAGTTCAGGTCTGTTAAATATCAAGAGTGGGGATGCCAGCCTTGCATAAGGTCAGCGCTTAAATCGGTCAGCTATCTCATACACATAAATAGCAAAGAGGCAAAGATGACATTTTTAACTAAATGGTCTTGTGAAATTGAAGCCTGAGTCCTCTGGAAACAAATCCATAAACACACCCACACACACCCACACACACCAACACAACATCTCTCCCTCTCTCTCCTCCTGTCTGTCTCACTATCTGTCCTCTCTTATGTCCTCTCAAATGACATGCACCAAGTCATTTGTCAGGAAAAAAAAATTTTTTCTTCAACTATTACTACACACACATATTTGGCGAAAATAAACATGGAGAAGATAGCCGGGAGTCTGTTTTAGTGAGCAAAAAATGCCTATATTACTCGGGTCTTCTTAAATAAGATACCTGGGTGAGAAACAAAGATCATGCTGGAAAAAGAGTGTAATTTTCACCAACCTTCTCCAAGCAAGGGACAAAACAACCACTGTGGGATTCCAGATCCATCAGCAGCCTCTCTTAGAGTTCACTCATCGTGAAACCCTGGATTTAACTAGCGCTGGGTCTCTCCCACTTCAAAGACGGCAGGAAAACCCACCTCTTCAACAAAAGTCTCCTTTGAGCCAAGTGCAGTGTTTTTCTTCTCACTGATCATCTTGGAGGTTAATTCCTGGAGTTCACTATACAGTGATCTTGAACAACAGACTCTGCACACCTAAACGCTTCTTGGTTAGCCTTCTCTCATTTAAAATAAATACAATTATTGTGATTCAAGTTATGGTTTTTTTTAAAAAAATTTTTTTTAAAGATTTTATTTATTTAACAGACAGAGATCACAAGTAGGCAGAGAGGCAGGCAGAGAGAGAGGGGAGGAAGCAGGGTCCCCACTGAGCAGAAAGCCCGATGCGGGGCTCGATCCCAGGAGCCTGGGATCATCACCTGAGCCAAAGGCAGAAGCCTTAACCCACTGAGCCACCCAGCCGTCCCTTTACATTTTTTTTTTTTTACAAAACTGCATTTTTATAGTTTTTTTTAACAAAAACTTTTTTTTTAACAGAAAAAAACTATATTTCAGGAGATGTAACCATTTAATTTGGTTCATATTGGGTCTAAAAGTACCTTTTTGCAATAGAAAAGGAAAAAGTAGTATTTATAAATGGTTGCTGGGTTTCAAAGACTTCTGATCTGTCTGCATGGCATACATCTTAAGAATCTGTAGTCTGTGTATTCTAAATATATCTCCATAAAATATTTATAATCACTTTTCAAATTCTTTTGGAGATGTCTTGGTGTCAGGAACGTAATATTTGTCTATTAATTCTTAGTTTTCTCCTGGTTCATTTCCCCTTGTATATTCTCAGGAAACTTGAATTAAACACTTTATTTTTTGCATTTACACATAATATAGATGACTGATAATTCCTCATATAATAAGCACTGTACTAATCTTCACTATATGAAATAGATCTTACATTTTACACTATTGTATGGATGTAGAAACTAGAATGTAGAGTGGGTAGATTGCCCAAGGCCCCACTACAGGAAAGCTGAAAAGCCAGAATTCTCACTCAGCTGCCTGTTCTCTTAATAGTAACTTATTCTACTCACTTGCCAACAAACTCTTCCTTGTCTATGATCTCTTCTCTGACCATTTGAACTCGAAATCCTTTGCTGCATCCCAAGACATAGATTGTGTCATTTACTAGAAACGTATCGTGTCCCATATAACATTGTCAGGCTTTCAAGTGGACTAAGGACAAATCCCAAATCTTTTATCATCGAGAATCTAAACCTAATGACATTCTTATGACTAAATCCTTAATAGTTGCTTTGTTTTATAGGGTTTAGAAGGATCAAAACAGGTGTATATAAAGAGGTTTAAAAATAGAATGCTGAATAATAGAGTCATAACTTTTAATATCATTCCTTCACCTTTTGTGCTTGTGTATATACAGAGTATTTATTGTCACATGGAGTTTGAGGAAAATTGAAAGGGTGTATTAATTTTCATCTGTTAATGATTTTACAAATCTATCAAAAGTAAGTACAGATCATAGGCAAATAGCAAGGTTTCCTAAGCCCCAGTAGTCAGCACAGATTGCTGAAATAATGCAGATTCCTTTGCCTTGATATATAGAATAAAAAAACAGAAATAATTAAAAAAGTAATTTTTTTTTAAACTTTGGAAGTGAAGGTCCTCTGTTTCTGTGAAGGACCTTCATTTGATGTTAAGAATAGGGACTCCAGGCCAAGATGTGTTTTCCCCGGCACTAATCATACTATCCTCAAAATTTCCAATTCTAACCACTAGATGTCATGCAGAGACCACAAAGTAGAGCACCCTGGTTCTTTTTCATATCACTCAGTACCAGTTTTGTAAGCTTCAATATTTAAGGTGGTTTGGGAGAATTCTAAGCACCAGACATTAAGAGATGCAGGCCAGTACAGTTTTATTTCACAGGACGCACACACTGACTTTGTTTCAAAAACATATAGGATGAAAAGTGCTACCTAATCCATTCCAAAGCCTTATTTCAGGACTTGAATAATTAATGCAAGAGGTTCAAGAGAAAGATTCTACAGTCTCTCTAGAGCAAGTAGTCATGTCCTTCACCCTGACAGGGGAAACCTGGAATTCAAACAGCTCGAAAGACAAAGTTATATAATAAGAAAGAAAAAAATCCAAGGATTTGGACTCAAAAAGCTTTTGTATTAGATACTAGTTTGGCTATGTGCTAATTGAGTAGATCTGGTATAATGCTTATTTTCTGAGAATATCTGTTTTCTAGTCTGTACAATGAAAATAATACCTAGCAGTGATGGGGAGGATTCAATTAAATATGGTATATCTATCATCTGGAAGAGTTGTCAGCATAACGTGACAAATAAATTTCACCATTAGTTCAATTTAGTGTCATCTTCAAAATGAAAACATGATGCAAAAATATCATAATAGAATTATAAAGCCTGTATAAGAAATTTACACTTTAGAAGAGGAGAGGCAAGGATGGTTCACATATTAAAGTCATCAGTGAATTTAATCTTCGAGGAAGATAAGAGTTCCTTGGGAAGAGGAGATTTATTCCATGGGAATACTATAGGCTCTCCTTGAGAAAGAGAAGCAAGCAAGGTTCTTTTGAAAAATGGCGAGTTTGTTTGTTTGTTTGCTTTTTCAGTGTTCCAAGATTCATTGTTTATGCACCACACCCAGTGTGCTCCATGCAATAGGTGCCCTACTTAATACCCATCACCAGGTTAACCTATCCCCCAACCCCCTCCCTTCCAAGACCCTCAGTTTGTTTCTCAGAGTCCATAGTCTCTCATGTTTCATCTCCCCCTCTGATTTACCCCGACTCACTTTTCCTTTCCTTCTCCTCATGTCCTCCATTTTACTCCTTATGCTCCACAAGTAAATGAAACCATATGATAATTGACTTTCTCTGCTTGACTTAGTGCACTCAACATAATCTCTTCCAGTCCTGTCCATGTTGATACAAAAGTGATAATGAACTTTACGGACTTTATTAAGATTGAAAGCTTCTGCACAGCAAAAGAAACAGTCAACAAAACAAAGAGGCAACCCTCAGAATGGGAAAAGATATTCACAAATGACACTATAGACAAAGGGCTGATATCCAAGATCTATAAAGAACTCCTCAAACTCAGCACACAAAAAACATAATCACATCAAAAAATGGGCAGAAGACATGAACAGACTCTTTTCCAAAGAAGACATGCAAATGACTAACAGACACATGAAAAAATATTCATCATCATTAGCCATCAGGGAGATTCAAATCAAAACCACATTGAGATACCACCTTAAACCAGTCAGAAACAAAGAAAGTAATTTGAAATAGAATTCAGTGTTTTTCCTCGAGGAGTAAGAGAAATATGAACTTATATGGTGAAAAAAAGGAGACTCTACCAGTTTAAGGGTGAATAGGATTTGACGTCTTAATCTGTGAGGTTATTGTCATTATATATCTGGATCTCAGAGAAGAGTTATTGATTTGGGAGTTAGCAACTTATAAATGAGACTGAAGCCACGGAAGGATTAGGTTGTTTACAAAAGCATTTGATGGAAAATAACATCTGGCTTTAGGCACAGGAACATTTTAGAAATTGGTAAGTGGAAGAAGGGAAAGAGTCTGCAAAGAAAACTGAGTGAGTATATAAGCAAAAAAAAAAAAAATAATAATTTCAAGATCAGTTTTTGATTATTTAGAATTGGATAAGCCTGTATTAGTGGAAAGAGAGAGTAAGGAAGATGGAAAAAAGGGGAAATTGACCATAACATTACTCAGGGAAGTCAAAAGAGAGGAGATCCGGCCCAGACAGGGCTGATGGGCAAGATAAAGGGGAAATTGACCATAACATTACTCAGGGAGGTCAAAAGAGAGGAGATCCGGCCCAGACAGGGCTGATGTGCAGATAAAGGGTATCTCCTAACATATGATTAAAAATATGGACAATAATAAACCAAAATAAGTATAGGAAGGCCAACAAAGTGTGTGGGAAAAAAAATCCCACCCACCACGCCCCAAAAACAGTTTTGAGTTTTTATAAAATAGAAAATTAAAAAATAAAAATAATCTTTATAACTGAGAACTAGACCAGACATAAAAATCTCTCTGTAGCACATAATATATATAAGACATATGTTTGTAAAACATATATACATATATAAGTATATATAAATTTATATATATATGACTTTTTTAAAAAATAAAATAATAAAGAGTTTTTCCTGTTCATACATTTCTCACTTACATCAATAAATTCTGCAGTTAAGTTTTTTTTTTATTAATTTTTTATTTTTTATAAACATATATTTTTATCCCCAGGGGTACAGGTCTGTGAATCACCAGGTTTACACACTTCACAGCACTCACCCAAGCACATTCATATGATCTCCCTGATATGAGGAAGTGGTGATGCAACATGGGGGCTTAAGTGGGTACGAGAAGAATCAATGCAGTTAAGTTTTAAGAGAGGGGACAGTTTTTCTTAATTATAACACTCTGACAATACAGTTTATTCTAAAAAATTTGGTTAACTTTTTCTATGAAAAAATATTTAAAGTAATTTTCATGTTAAAATAATTTTGAATTCCCATTCTTAAAAATGATATTGAGATTACTGTTGTAGAGAATTAATTTGAAATGCTAAATATGACAAAATAACACATTCTTCTAATTAGTGCATTAAAACATGAAACATTTAGGTGCTTTACATTTTAATGCATTTAATATGAAGATTTTGCTATCTGTGACATACCATGTAGGGTAGGGTAAGGAATTACTTAAGAATGAAAGAGAAAAGTATGAAGAAAATTAGTAAAGAGGAATTTTAGGGTAAGCAAATTGCTTTTTAAGCCTTCAAACTTAGTTTTCTAGACTCTTTCCAAATCATAAACACATTTGATGGCTTTTATAACTCATTGGAATAACTGAGCTATTTGATAGTATTGTTTACAATGCCCATATTGACCACATATTTCTTAGCAATTTTTTATCCTTCTAAAGGTATATGTTTGCACATTAAATTCCTGTTAATAAAGATTCTTGTGACCACCTCTTAAACAGAGGAAAGGAAGGCAGAGAAAACTGATTTTGTTTCACCTCAGAGCTTGATTTCAAATATGCACACCCCAACTACGTAATCCTGTACACAAGGATCTCATTGTTTATTTTCATAGTTGCTGCTTTATTTAAAATTTTCTCTCTAAAGTTTATATTTGGCAAGACCAATAATAAAAATAAGCTGGTTTATATTTTTCTTATTCCAAGGTGTGCATGTGTATATATGTGTGTATGTTTTAATTTCTTGTGGCTTATCCAGATGAAGGTATCAGTCTTAGAGACATGGCAACCCATGTGGGAGTGTTTATATGCAGTGGGGTGGAGAAGATCAACTATGTCCAAATTCTTATTTAGAGTACTTTCACCTTGGTAATGTGAAAACTGTGTGACTCTTTTCAACTTCTCTGCTCTCCCCTTTTCTCCTACACTCTTGCTCAGAAAAGCTCTTAAGTTCAACTCAGGTGCATTTATTAATAAAATTCCTTCACTTTCAAATTTTTTAAAGTCATTGGAAGCAGAGCCCATGTCCTTATAAATTTCCACAATAAAACATTTACTTTTATAAGCTGTGTGTATCTACATGTTGATGTTATTGTCAGGAAGAGAGAGAGAATGAGAGTGAGCTTTTGGTAACTATGGCAACAGAAATGTTTCAAAAGAAATATGAACTCTTTTTCCTTGAAGAAATGAGATATTTTCCTTGACTGGTACTTAGGGATCCAAGTCTAGAGAAGGAACAGAATTTTTTTTAAAGATTTGCTATTTTAGTCTTTTTTTTTTTTTTTAAATGGTTCCCCAGTCACATCTGACAAAATAAAAGATTTAATTTGTGGCTGCAAAAATAAGATGCTGTTAAAATTTGCCAGCATCTAGTCCACATGAGCCAAACAACCATTGATGATTTCCATTTATCTAATATTTAAGCAATGGTAATGCCCAAAAATAGAATTTCTTTTTTTTTCTTATTTTTGCCTCTAAAAGATACATGAAAAGTGAATATTCTTATTATAGAGATTTACTGCAGAAAGTCACTTCAAGTGTAAATCATTCCATAATGATTCAGCTTAATTTCTAAGCCAATAGTTTTAAATAAACTATTTTTACTACAAAGATTCTGAGATAGTCTATGACTAGGAATTTTCTAAATCAGACTTATTTCTGTTAGTTACAATTTATGGTCGAGTGTGCATTATTCACATATGAAGTCTTTTTTTTTAATTTTTTAATTTTTTATAAACATATATTTTTATCCTGAGGGGTACAGGTCTGTGAATCACCAGGTTTACACACTTCACATCACTCACCAAAGCACATACCCTCCCCAATTTCCATGATCCCACCCCCTTCTTCCAAACCCCCATATGAAGTCTTTGAAAATGATGATAGTAAGTGTGGTCTCCTTTCAGATCCTTTAAGAGGAGATCTCATTGTGGGCTCATGGAGGTAGGTGAACACACTTGAAATCATCATCAGGATGATGCCAGTTGCAAGGGAGAACTTAAATAGGACAAAAGAAGAAAACTGAAATAAAAAGGACTCTGAGACAGGACAAAAATATTCCATCTATATAAAATAAGGCATTGAATCTTAGTATGTGTCTGTGTGAATAAGATCCAGAGATAGTGAACACATCCAAGTACAGTCCGGCATCAGTAAATACAGAGGTGAGTTGAGGAAAGTAGATGCTAATGCCAATAATTGGATGGGATTCCTATGACGTTTTTAAAGGTCTGATATTTTGAACATCTAGCAGAATGTATAAAACATTAAATTCATGAGAATGTTTCATTCACATAAAACACCTATTTTCTATTCATTGTAGATAAACTAAATTTTAATGTATGTAAGTGTAAATCATTGAACACACACAGGTACATACACAGAGATGAACTGCCTTCTAGGTATAGCTTCTGCTTGCAAGAAAGTAAGAACCAAAGTTTATCTTCATGACTCTTCTCCAACTGAATTAAAGCTGATGAAACTCAATGCTATTTGCTATCATGATAGCTTTCTCATACTATTCTATTATGTAAAAAAAAAAAAAAAGCAGAACAATGAATATAAATGTAGTGTATCATTCTCTGCAATAGGTTGAAGACTGAGTCTTTTCTCTTGTTTTAAGGATTTTGTTTATTTATTTCAGAGAGAGAGCATGTGTGCACATGCAGGGTGGGGAGGCAGAGAGAGAGGGAGAAGCAGACTTCCCACTAGCAGAGAGCCCATACCGTTCTTGATCCCAGGACCCTGAGATCATGACCTGAGCCAAAGGCTTAACTAACTGAGCCACCCAGGCACCCCAAGACTGTGTCTTAATGTGTATGTTATCTTCCTCTCATCTTCTTTGTAAAATAGTTTATTTTTCTCTCATCAGCGGAGGATGGATAGATGAGCAGATAGATGGTTAGATAGATGAAAGACAAATAGACAGGACACTGATATTGCTATAGAAACTCTTGAACAAGGTTGGGCTGGTCCATGAGGTGTTTTACTTGGAAATGGTTAAATGCCAATGGTTTTTTATTTCTTTCTTTTTTTTTCTTTTCTTTTCAAAAGAGAGAAAGCGATCATAAATACACACATGTGTTGTATATATATATTGTGTGTATATATAGATAATATATATTTATATACTTACACATATATACTGATTAGAATTGTTTACACTATTAATAACTGTTTCTTTTTTCCCTTTTCTGTTATTTTTGTGTTTTCTAATCAAGTCCCTGCCACTCTTTGAGTCATCTTCTTGTGATGTCTACCAAGGAAGCATCTATCCATTTTCTAAATCTTTGCCTTAAGTCTTGCTTCTTCTTTCAAGAAAGTAAAGATAAAAGTTTGTTTCACGCCTTTTCTCCAGCTAAATTAAAGGTGATGGAACTCAATGCTATTTGATATCATGATAGTTTTTATATAACTCCCTGATCTGTTAGAAAATAACAAACAATGAAATAGAATAGTGATATATCATTCCCTCCAATAAGTATAGTATTATGTTATAATGTATATCTTATTTTCTTTCAACTTTTATTTATAAGGTGATGAGCAAAATCATATGTCATTGTCTTTTACAGTCTGACTTATTTTGCTTAGCATAATCCCCTCTAGGTTCAATCATGTTGTCTCAATTTCATCCTTTTTATAGATCTGTAATGTTCCAATGTACAAATCTGTAGCATATCTTCCTTATCCATTAGTGTATCAAGGTACACTTAGGTTGCTTCCACATCTTGACTATTGTAAATAATGCTGCAATAAACATAGTGGTATATATATATTTTTCAAATCGTGTTTTCATTTTCTTTGGGGAAATACCCAATAATAGAATTATTGGCTCATATCATATTTTTATTTTTAATTTGGAAAATTAATTGGAGGAACCTCCCTAATGTTTTCCATGGTGGCTGCACAAATTTACATTCCCACCAATAGAGTATGAAGTTTCCTTTTTTCCCATATCTTGTCAACACTTGTTATTTCTTTCCTTTTTGACTTTAGTTATTCTAAGAGGTGTATGGTGATATCTCATTGTGGTTTTGATTGGCGTTTCATTAATGATTCATGTGTTTTCATGTGTCTGTTGCCATCTTTATGTCTTCTTTGGGAAAATATCTATTTTGGTCCTCTGCCTAGTTTTTAACTTGATTGTTTGGTGTGAGGAGTTTTAGTGTTGAGTTTTTATCGTTGTTATTGTTTTTAATACCAAAAATATCAGAACAGTTCTTATTGCCCTGTAGCCTATTTTACACTTTGATTCATCATTATGCCTGTCTTAGAAATTAAGAAACTGAAGAAAAATAGTTTGAATTTCTCACCACACAGTTTATAACTAGAAGATCTAGAATTTTAGAATCCCAGCTGTCTGATTGAAGAGCTATTGCTCTTCCATACTAAATTCTCACTGACACTGGAGGAAGTTTGTCTTATATATTTAATTGTAGATATGTAATTAATGGTAAAATTATATCAAAGTAAGCATGACTAAATTTGATAATTTACCACTGAAAATGTAATTCAGTTCAACTATTATATCCATAAATCACATTTTTTAACTTTCTAATGAAATATAAAAACAATAAGATATGAATTATCTTGTCCACTTGAGGATTGCATGAATAGGAGAAATAGTTGATTGGAGTTAAGCTTGATAATCTATTCAAGAAATAAAACACAAATATTTAACACTAAGCTCTTAATGTAAGTGACCATTTGATCAACTTCAATATCTGAATAAAGATGTATTGAGAACCCAAAGAATATTGTTTTTCTTAGGTTGAATGTATAGAAGTAATGGATGCATCCCTCAAAGCAAATGCAGTAATTCTCTTACTGTATATATATATTTCATTCAGGAAAAACGGATAAGTTTTAAAGAAACTTTATTTTTCGCCTAGTTTTAAAGTTATAGAAAAATTATGAAGATAATAAAAAGAATTCGCATTCACACCACATCCAATTTCCTCTATTCTTAACCACTTATATCACTGGGTACATTTGTTATAATAGAAGACCCTTATCAACTAAAATCCATAATTTATTGAGACTTTTTCATTATTTTCCATCTAATTTCCTTTTTTTTTTTTTTTGACATTATATTTACTTGTCATGTTTTCTTGGGTTCACCTTGGCTATGAGGTTTCTCAGACTTTCCTTGCTTTTAATGACCTTGAAAGTTTTAAAGAATACTTAAGTATTTTTGTGGGATCCCTTTTTTTTATTTTATTTTTTATTTTATTTTTTTTTATAATTTTTTATTTTTTATAAACATATATTTTTATCCCCAGGGGTACAGGTCTGTGAATCACCAGGTTTACACACTTCACAGCACTCACCAAAGCACATACCCTCCCCAATGTCCATAATCCCACCCCCTTCTCCCAAACCCCCTCCCCTCAGCAACCCTCAGTTTGTTTTGTGAGATTAAGAGTCACTTATGGTTTGTCTCCCTCCCAAACCCATCTTGTTTCATTGATTCTTCTCCTACCCACTTAAGCCCCCATGTTGCATCACCACTTCCTCATATCAGGGAGATCATACGATAGTTGTTTTTCTCTGCTTGACTAATTTCGCTAAGCATGATATGCTCTAGTTCCATCCATGTTGTCGCAAATGGCAAGATTTAATTTCTTTTGATGGCTGCATAGTATTCCATTGTGTATATATACCACATCTTCTTGATCCATTCATCTGTTGATGGACATCTAGGTTCTTTCCATTTGGCTATTGTGGACATTGCTGCTATAAACATTCGGGTGCACATGCCCCTTTGGATCACTACGTTTGTATCTTTAGGGTAAATACCCAATAGTGCAATTGCTGGGTCATAGGGTAGTTCTATTTTCAACATTTTGAGGAACCTCCATGCTGTTTTCCAGAGTGGCTGCACCAGCTTGCATTCCCACCAACAGTGTAGGAGGGTTCCCCTTTCTCCGCATCCTCGCCAGCATCTGTCATTTCCTGACTTGTTGATTTTAGCCATTCTGACTGGTGTGAGGTGATACCTCATTGTGGTTTTGGTTTGTATTTCCCTGATGCCGAGTGATATGGAGCACTTTTTCATGTGTCTGTTGGCCATCTGGATGTCTTCTTTGCAGAAATGTCTGTTCATGTCCTCTGCCCATTTCTTGATTGGATTATTTGTTCTTTGGGTGTTGAGTTTGCTAAGTTCTTTATAGATTCTGGACACTAGTCCTTTATCTGATATGTCGTTTGCAAATATCTTCTCTGTGGGATCCCTTTCTATTGAAATTTATTGATGCTATTCTCATGGTTTGACTGGCTATGGATTTTTGCAAGGAATACATAAGAGTCAAAGTGTCATTTTCATTGCATTACATCAAGAGGAAGACCATCAACATGACTTTTCACTATAGATATTGACCCTGAGCACCTGGCTGAGGTCATGTTTTTCAGGTTTCTGTAGTACGAGTTAGGCTATTACCTTTTCCTATACTGTTCTTTTGGGGAAGAAGTTATTAAGTGTAGCCCACACTTAAGGAATGGGGAGTTATATTAGAAGGTGTTGAAGAAACATCTGGAATTTTTGAAATGGGAGATATATTTTTTCTCCACTAATTTATTTATTTCATTATTTCTTTGTATCAATATGGTCTTATGGGTATTTACATGAAATATTGTTTTCTAATTCAATACTACTTTATTTGTGGTTCAAATTTGGAGCTTTGGTAACTGGCAACTGTTTTGTTAGCTTCTATGAACTTTGCCATACCCTTTTCAACAAAGATTTTTTGTTTTGCTTTTTTTTTTTTTTTTTTAGTACTTTCTTACTTTCTCTCACTACAAAATGTCTCAGCTTCACTTGTATATTTCCTGCCCAAGCTACAGTTTCTTTTATTGGAGAATGGTATTAGAAACCAAGATCTAGCTACTTGGGGTGTTTATTGCTATTCGAGTGTACTCCTATGCCCTCTCAGGTTGCAGAACAAAGAAATGTATGTATGTATACTAAGCTATTTATATATACATATCTGTAAGTATTCCTACATGTAGCATTTGTATTTATAATAAGCTATTCATGAGGTCATAGTGATGACTCCAACCCCTATTCATTACTCCATGAATCAGTCCAGCCTTTTCCCCTTGTATATCTTTAAAGTATCGCTAAATAGTGAGAAAACTAGTTCCTAACCTCTACAACCCATTTACTTAATTGTTCAGTTCCAATATACATATATATCACAACAGAATTGTTTACCTGCTCCTCCTGCATAGGAAACAATTCTATCAACTAGAATACAGTACCTACACGACAAACAGAATTCATTGTTTCCAAAGATCCTTAGGTTAGGATGTTTTCCTCCACTAACCCCTTTAGTAATAATACAAACATATAACACATTTATAATGCAGCTAGATTTTTTTTTTCTATCATAGTCATATTCCATCCTGGAAGCCTCAAAATTACTAAATTTTTTTAAAGTTTTCTGCATTAAAGTTGACTTTTTGTTCTGTGAAGTCCTATGAATTTTGACAAATGCATAGTATCATGTATCCACCATTACACCATCATATCGTATAGTTGTGTTTTTTGTTGTTGTTTGTTGCCCTGCTCATCAGGGCATCTCTTTCTCCCTCTTCATTGCCTCCATCTGCCTTGTGCTCTCAAATAAATAAACAAAATCTTCTTTAATTTACTTATTTGAGAGAGAGAAAGAAACAGAGAGAGAAAGCATGAGTTGGGGTGGGTGGGAAGAGCAGAGGACAAGGTGAGGGAGAAACAGGCTCCCTGCTGAGCAAAGAGCCCAATGCTGGGCTAAATCTCAGGGCTCTGGGATCATGACCTGAGCTGAAGGCAGACATGCAATGGATTGAGTCACTCAGGGGCCCCAACATACTATAGAGTTTTATTGCCCTAAAACTCTCCTGTGCTTCTTTCCCCACTACCAAAAATCTTGGCAACCACTTGTATATTTTCTTTAACCTATTATATTCTTAGAGAAGTCTTAAGTTCACAGCAAAACTGAGAGAAAGCTGCAGAGATATTCCATATAATCTTATTTGCTACACATGCATGACCTCCCTCATTATCAGTATCCGCCATCAGAGTGGTACATTTGTCACAACTAATGAACATATATTGACACATTATCATCCAAAATCCATTATTTATTTTAGGGCTCACTCTTGGTATTGTACATTCTATGGGTTTGGACAAATATATAATGACAAATATATAATGTATTATACCACTAGGGTATAATACAGAATATTTTTTACCACACTAAATATCTTCTGTGATCCTCCTATTCATCCCTCTCCCTTCTAACCCCTGGCAATCACTGATATTTTTTCTGTCTCCATAGTGTTCCTCTTTCCAAGATGTTATGTAGTTGGAATCACACAGTATGTTTGTCAGCCTTTTCAGACTGGCTTATTTAATTTAGGAATATATATTTAAGAGCCCTCCATATCTTTTCATGACTTGATAGCTCTTTTATTTTTATCATTGAATACTACTCTATTGTCCAGCTGTACCATAGTTATTTACCCATTCTAATACTAAAGGAACTCTTGGTTGCTTCTAAGTTTTGGTAATTATTAATAAAACCTCTATAAATATCTGTATGCAAGTTTTTGTGTAGACATGTTTTTAACTCATTTGAGCAATTACCCAGGAAGATAAATGCTGGTAAGTGTATGTTTAGTTTTGTTAGAAACTGACAAAGCATTTTCCAAAGTGGCTGTACAAGGCCCACCAGCAGTGAAGAAAAGCTCCTATTGCTTTTTATCTTCTCCAGCACTTGGTATCATTAGTGTTCTGTACTTTGGCTATTCCAGTAGGTATATAGCACCATCAATCTTTTTGGGAGTCTATAGTTTTGGGGTTTTTTGGAATATAATCAGAATCATACAATTTATAGTCTTTTCAGACTGGCTTCTTTCACTTAACAATATTCCTTTGAATCTCCTCCATTTTTTCAGGGCATGATGGCTCCTTTCTTTTTTATTGTTGAAATCTTATTCCACTGTGTAGACATGCCACAAATTATCCTTTTACCTACTGGAGGCATTGTAGCTGTTTCTATTAGAGTCCACTAAAGGCACTTTTTACTTGTGGTATATAGTTTTTTGTTTTTGTTTTTGTTTTAATTTTTCTGTTTTCCTTTAATTCCTTCTCATAGTTTCCAACATTCTGCTTACATTGCCCATGTTTTCTGCAGGTTGTTTACTTTGTCCATTAACTCTTCACATATTAATCATAGTTACTTAAAATCTCCTATATAATAATTCCAAAATTTGTATAATATGTGATTCTGGTCCTGATTCTTGTTTTGTCTCCTCAGACTGGAATTCTTCTTACCTTTACAATTTCTTGTATTTTTTTAAAGCCAGGGTGATGTACCACATAATAGGAAGTTAGTGTGAAATTTTATCTGATTAAGATTTAGTCTTCATTTAATGCTTTCTTTAGCTATAGGTGCAAAGTTCTCCAGTTCCTCTTGTGACTTTATCTTGTATCTCTTGTTTCTGGAAGTTGCTACTAAGGAACCCTCCTCCTACAGAGTCTGTGTCTTCCAGTTCTTTTGACTATAATTTGCTGTAATTTTACTGGGGACTTATTTTTCTGGGTGTCAGTTATAGGAGAGAGGATGTTCTTCATAATCTTATGATGCATCTTAGTCATCCTAGTGAGCCAAGTCTATGTTCCTGGTCTCTGAGATTCATATTTGTTTCTCCCTTTTTGGTGAGACAGGATGAGTAAATGGGGGGGTGGAGATGGCCAAATGTCGTTTTCCTAGATGGAAAAAATCTTTAGGATTTTTAGTCTTTTTTTTCTGGAGAGTAGGCTTTTTCTATGGTAAATGTTCTGGACACTTTTCAAAATGGTTACTTTTACCCTTCCTTAAAGCTACCAAGGAACTTTTCTTGACTCTTCAATGTGAAAACAGAGTGGAGTTCCTGGACATAAATCCCATGAAACCCATCTCCTTAAGACTGTGGCTCTCAGTAGTTTCTCACTCATCCAGGACCCAAACTTCAGCCATTCATCAAAATGATTATTTAGATGTTCCTACTAGTTTATGTCTTCTGCTACTTCTGCTCCAAGTAAGCAAATGTCTGCTGTTGATTCTCTGCATTTGTCTGTCTCCTCAAATGTCAGGGTGAGTTTTTCCTGTGACCTCAATTTTCTGATGGGTCCTAGAAAAGTCATTTATTTTTGGCTTGTTTAGCTTTTTTTATTGTTGTAAAGGTGGAAGTGAGAAAAATTAAATGTCTCAGAATACACACCATACTAGCATTGATAGAATATATTGGGCATAAATATAGCAAACAATTAGTGTATAGCCTGTATACACTACACTGTAGTGACTTAAGTGATTTGAAAATGAACTTTACAAGGAGACTTTTCATTGTTTATATTTTTCTCTATTACACGGTGAATAATTCTGGGGCAGACTTTTGATCTAGCTTCATTTGTCAGTCAGTTCTATGCTGTTAGGAGTTTTGGGGTTTTTTAATGCATTTTTAAGTATATATTTTGATAAATATTTCTGAGGGCAGTGGAGATAAAGAACTTAGTAGTGGGGGAAAAATCCTTTTATAAGGAAGTTAATAATTAAACTTATTTCTATGTGTGTTGTTATAGCATTGACATTTCTTCATGCTATCCATGGTCCAGAGATTAAATTTCTCAAGCCAAGACAATGATTCTTCAGTTGAGACTTTTCCCTATGTCACAGGCTTTTAGGCTACTAGAATGTGGCTAGAATACCCACTGTCACTCCTCAAATGAAGTCTTAAGGACCCGTCTAACAAGTCTCACGTTAGTTGGAAGAAGTAGCAACAAAAATGTGCACATCCTATGCCAGGGCAAGTGAAATGCCTTATAAAAGACCATATTAAACATGAGACAAACATGGAAAGTATGCAAAAACACTAGAGCAGAAATAAAGACAGGCATAAAACAGATAGGATGGAAGAATTCATTTTGAAGAAAATATAACTCAAAGAGAAAAACAGAGGAAAATTTTTCACATATATTTCATGCTAAAGACAATGTAATAGTCTTTAGGACAATTGGGGAACTCTTAAAATATGAGATGATTAAGTGTGAATGAGCTGAAAGGAGAGAATGTAGAGTTAAGTGAGTAGAGGACCAAAGTGACACCATTACACAGATGACTAAATAAAAACCATAGGAACATTTTAGATAGTGGGGAAAATAAAATTATTAATAGAAGAAATACATGAAATATTATCAGTGAAATAATGGGGTAGAAGCAAAGAAATCAAAGACACTGGAGTTCATGTCATATAGGAAATATTGATCCAAAATAAAGGTAAAGTTTACACTGAAATGAAAACCCAACAAATGGAACTAAAACATAATTATATAATAGTAGAAAATATTTCTGAAATTAAAAAGAGCACTCACAAATGAAAAGCATACTGTTTTCAAGATGTTCATTAGAGGTACCAATTTCATGACATTCTGGTAAAGTGATCGAATTTCAAGGATAAAGAAAGAATTCATTAGGTATTTAAGAAATTACAAAGGGAATAAATCTGGTTGTCCTCAAATACCTCCATGGAAAAATTAAGTACCAGAAGATAATAGAACAATGTTTACAAAATTTCAAGGGAAAAGCATGTCTTAATAATACTATAACCAGGCAAGTTATTATCCAAGTACAAAATGACAATACTGGCATACCTGATCGTGAAAAATCTCAGAGAATAGGTTAATCCTGATGCCGTCTTAGAATTAAATTATGTAAGAAATCATTATAAAGAACTTAACAGTGAACCTTGAATCCATGTATACAAAAAAAAAAAGAATAAATGTGTACATTACACATAAATAATGTGTATTTATTTATGTATAAAATAGAGATAAATTTTTTTAGAGGGTAAATGAATCAATCCATCAATAAAAAGTAATATATTAAAAAGAATAAAACTCACTTTTAGGTTAATATTCCCTTCGGTCTTCGAGTTTCCCCAATACATAGTATAGAACATAAGCACAGAACATAGAATACATAGTATAGAACATAATAGAATTAAAAAATTCTGTTAGGAATTTAAAGTTTTTGTGAAAAATACAGTAATTCTTTATAATCTGAAGGAAGGAAAATTTAGCAATAGAAAGTACCTAATTTTATGAAATATAGAACATCAGTGGAATTCATTAGCATACTTGTTTTTAGGAAAAATCTGGTATAACGATTCTAAGGTTCTTAGATGGTTTAGAAAAAAACAGTAGCAAAGCCCTTAAGAATACTTAAAACTGTGTGGTTAGCATCTTACCCACAGGGTTATGCATTAATTCAGTTGTTATTTATTTGGAGCTCGAAGATGCAAGGTCCTATGCCAAACCTTTTGACATTTTCTGTTTTCCAAACTTGAAATTCACGTTGTACTATAAGACTTTCACCTATAGGGTTTCAAGCCAAGGTATCCTATTCAGTTCTTTAAAGTTCTCACAGGTATCATGTACTGTGAAATTCCCATGAAGTCTAAATACTTTTTGGTGTAGTGATTTGGCCAAATAGCAAAAAAGATGGAATGTGGGTTGTACTTGGATACATTGTTGGGTTTGGAGAGGCAGAGGTGTGGGTGAAAGTATTATAAATTTGGAAAACAGTATAGTAAAGGCACAATGGAAAATAAAAGTAAGTTCTTTAAAGTGCTACAGCAAGGAGTTCATGAAAGAAGAAATAGAATGTAATAGTGGAAAAGTGGGTTGAATTGGGTCCAATTTTCAAGGGTCTTCAATGCCTATACATAATTTGGATTTTTTTAGTACTGGAGCATAGTCACTGCAGATTTTAGGTGTTTGTAAAGACTCAAAGGAAGATAATGGTTTTGTGAAGATTTATCTATAGCACTGGGTGAAGTTCATAAATAAATGTTTTTATTATTTGATTCACAGTCCAGATATAACCATGCCCATGAAGAGAGAGTTGTTTTCCACCATTCACTAGGTTTCCTAAAAAAAAAAACACTCTTGAATTTTCATTTTCTTTATGAGGCACAATAATGTTTAAATTTAATCATCATATTATTGAGTACTTTTCTGATCTTTTCCATTCCTTTTATAACTCAAAAGTTCTTTTCCATCTCTAGGTTAGTTGAGTATTCATTTACACATGTTCTATGTTCCTGATAATATCTAGTAGTGCTTAGTACTCTAATCTATCAAGAATATATTTTGTTAAATGTTTTTTATTTTTACTTTATGCTATTTAAAAAAAATTTTGTTAAATGTCTTTATTTTTAATTTATTTTTATTTATTAAAGATTTTATTTATTTATTTATTTTTAAATTTAAATATTTATTTTTATTTTTAAAGATTTTAAAATAAAATTTATTTTATTTTATCTTTATTTTAAAAGATTTTAAATTATTTATTTATTTATTTATTCGGCAGAGAGAGAGAAAGCGAGAAAGGTAACACAAGCAGAAGGAGTAGGAGAAGAAGATCCCCTGACCCTCGGTTTCATGACCTGAGCTGAAGGCAGATACTTACGGACTGAGCCACCCAGATTCCCGTTAAGTGTTTTTAAACAAGGATTTATCTACGTAGCTTTTGTACCATACTTACTGAAAATGCCTATTTTTCCACCTATACTTATGATTTATCTTTATTGTTATTAATATTTTTAGGAAGAGGTAAGTTCTAAGTATTTATTATCCTTGTTTTAAATATAATTTAATTACATATTTGCATAACTTGGTTTTTAATAATAACTGTGTTTCTCAACTGGCTTGAAATAAAATTCCATCAATTTTTTAATAGTTGGCTCTACTGAGACTTTAAAAGTCAGTTCCAACATACACTGCCCCTAAGCTAGTAGGAGCTTTAGGATTATGTGTTCACCTTATGACACTGGTCAAAGAAGAGAGAGAACTGGAGGTGCTGCTGGGTTTTTTACTGGGTTTTTTTTTTTTTTTGAACATTTGGGAAGAAGCAGGGAAGGAATCTTTGGGCTGACTGCTAACTAGGTTCACTTAAATTCAGGTATGCCCTGGTCTTCTCTCTTCCTTATCTGCAAGGAGTCATAGAAGTTGAAGTGTTGACTTAAAGGAACAGAAAGGGAAAAAAAAGAAGCAGGAAAGGTTGCAGTGCAAAAGGAACAGAGCCAAAGGTCTAGACAGGACAAGAAGGAGTTGAGGTTGAAAGCCTCTGCCTCTCTGGCCCTCTGTTCTCATGCCTTGATTGGAGAAAACAGAGTGGGTTGATGAACAGATGATTTTCATTGATCTAACCAGCTAAACTGGTAGTCGACTGGGGCAGAGCTCCCTTATCTGTCCTGGATCCCCTCTTCCCTCTCCTGGGTGTTCATAACTCACCTCCAGGGGAGAAGAGCATCCAGTAGAGCTGGCAAGGAGAGCCAGGACAGAAAAATAGTATTAGAATCAAAAGGTATCAGGGTGACATAGAAAACATAGGATTACCAGATCATCCAAATAAAATGTCCATCAGGACAAAAAAGAAGATGTTTCACCATACGGGCCCCTCTGCCCTTGCCAGGAATGAGAAGGGGCACGAAGCTTCTGTGAAATGTTTCCTATTGTGGCCTTTGTGCCACCATCATCTCCTGGATGTTGTCTTTAGTTTCCTTCACACTCCACTCCTGGTAGAATTTTTCTGCTTCAATTCTTTAATTTTTTTCTTCTGCTATTTTCTGTTTCTCTATTAGGAGATTGTGAGTTACCTCCTTGGACTGAAGAATAAACATTCATCCTACATCTTCATACTTGTTAGTCTTATCCACCAAAGTCATAATCTCTGTATCTGTAAGATGTGCATATTGTTTGTTCTGTTTAGCTGTTCTACCTGCAGGTCTTCAATCTTTGCCTCTTGTTAAATGTCAATAACTTTGTCTTGAAGCTTTGTGAAGGCCTTCCTCAGCTTCATATCCATAGGAACCACCATCTTGGTTCACTCTGTGTACTTGCACAGTGGGAGAAAACCAGAAAGGACCATCTTTATTATTTATTATAAATTTTATATGGGAAGATCTATTGCCAATACTTACTTTTTTCCCAACTATCTGATTGATACTTTTGTGTTGTATCTTCTCTCTACCTACCCACCATGCCCTGGACTATAAATAACAGTTTCCAAGTTTGTATGTTTAAATACCTTTCTACTCATAGTGAGATTCCTGAACCAGTAGTATCAGCATCTCCTGTGGACTTATTTAAAAAATTGGCTCTTAAAGTCCAGTCTGACCAACTCAATTAAAATCTACATTTTATACAATTTCCCTTATATTTTGAGTGAACATTAAAACTTGAAAAGAGTTGCCTTACTAGATTACAACTCTTTGAGAGAAGAAATTAAGTATCTTGTTCATCATCCTTATCTTCATCCCTTTGGGCAATGACTGGTATATAGTATTTGCTCAGTAAGTATTGAGTGAATAAATTAAGTAGGTATTATAATAATATATATAATAAGATATCTAGAATCCTAATGAAGTAAGGACAATTTTGAGAAGCTATGTGAGTATATGTGAATACTTACATTAAAAAAAAAGGTACAGATTTTGACTTGCTTTTATTTTTGGAAAATTTTGTGCAAAATAATTCTTGAATGTGTATATTTACCATAGCACCAAATTCAACCTGGCTACAAATAAAACTTGTGAATAAAATTTTTATTTTGTACAAGATTTGGAGATTTATGGAAACCTAACATCAGGAACCTATACTCGAGCCTTCTACCTCTCTGAAGAGGCCTTTTTCTCTATATTCTCATGGTCATTTTCTTATTTCTTTTGTGCCACTTATAGCTTAATGTTTATCTTTCTGTCTGTTATAATGTTTTCTCTTCAAGGATTTGAAACAAGTAATTTTGAAACTTCAGCTTGATAATATACATGTCTTTCTTTTTTCCTCTCTCTTTCTTGCTTTCTGCCTCTCCATTTCTTTCTTTCTCTCTCTCTTTTCCTTCCTTCCTTCCTTCCTTTTTTTCTTTCCTTTCTTCATTTTAGAAAGAGAGAGAGAGAGAGAGTGCTGGAGTGGGGGGGGGGGGCAATGGCAGAGGGAAAGGGAGAGAGGGGAGAGAGAAAATCTTAAGCAGGCTCCACACTCAATAGAAAGCCCTTCAAAGGGCTTAATCTCACAACCCTGAGATCATGACCTGATCTGAAATCAAGAGTTGGACACTTAACCAATGGAGCCACCCAGCCCCCCCCTGATTTATTTCACTCTTACTAGAAAAAGAAAACTGTTCATTTCATAAATATCTTAAGGGTACTTATAAATATTTAATTTTCCCAGTTGGTAGTAGTTATACTATTATAAGACACAGTTTGACTAATCAATTTCTCATTGTAAACAAAACATCAAATATCACCACATTTATTTTATTGTTATGATCATTGCAGCCATCATAAAAACTAAGAAACACAAAAATATGTACACAGAAGTTTAACAATTACAAAGACTTTACACATATTTCATCACTGGATTCCCAAAACAACTCTTTCCGGTAAGATATCATTTTTTTAATTATTTCAATGATATGTAAATGTAGAGATTGGGGTGGTTAAATGACTAATAAGTTGAGTTGAGAAGAAATTTTGAATTTCTGACTCTAAAATTCAGAATATTTCATTGCATAATGTGATACATCATATGGTGCCTAAGTTAGAAGGTTAAAAGATTCCTTCACAGAAGGAGTTCTGGAAAAAACAAAAGAGAAAAGAAACAATGCCTGGTTTCTCTGAAGATTTTATTATGTGTTACAAAATAATTACAATAAATATATTTTAAGATAAATTGCCAACTTATTAATAAATCATCTGCTGAATCATTAGTTTTCTTTATGAGCTCATGTATTAAGAACATTGTGCATAAGATTTAATTTTAGCTTTATTTAAATAATTGATAGAAATATTAACTGTCTTCATATTTAGACATGTGCTTATGAAAAATTCCAGACAAGATCTTTGTTGGAATTTTAGATATGGAGCCAATGTGGCAGTAGGTCTGGGGTGGGTTATAGAGTTCACCACTTTATTGAATGTATGTCAAAATTTTAAGAGGTCTTCCATCTTCAGAACAGTCTTACAAAGAGGAATATAGTTTATTCTGCTACCAGCATAAAAGCGACCAAGCCAACCCAGGATACATTTGCCCTTTGCAAAGAATCCATTCCCCATTTATCTATTTCAGTGTACCATCTAGCAAGTGTTACCAGTGCTCAATAAGGGCATCAACTGAAAGTGTAATGGCAACATAAATTGATTCCTCACGTGGGGAAAAAAAATCCTCAACCTACTACTGGACAGTTATATATCTCAGTTTTCATGTTATTTCCTTGGAAACTGAAATACATTTAATCAAGTCTTGGTTAATTGTTCAACATGACTAAAGTTTCTACTGTATCATTTTGTCATTGAATGAATAATTACTCAAACAATGAACAATAAATGGCACTGTGGTAAGATCACTATCTAAATTGAGAAATATTCAGCTTCAAATAATTGAATGCTATACAACTGAAAGTGTAACTTAATTACATTAAAGAACACCAAGTACACTTGCAAGTAGGGTGGTGCCATAATTGGTTCAGCAGCTCAGTGGTATGATCCGTGTACTCGGTACTTTATTTCTGTGCTCAGTACTTTATTTCTGCATTCTGCTGTACTCAACAAATCATCCATACTTCCAACATGGCTTCAGCAATTTCCAGCATTGTTGAAAAATGATCATGACTACATCCTCTGAAAGAGAAGGAGAGAATTTCCTCCTCTGAGTTTGCTTTTATTAAAGAAGAAAGCTTTTCCACATATTCAGCCCTCCTTCTGAATACATTCATATTTCTTACTTTTTAAGAGCAAATAATTTTGCTTACATGACTGTAATTTATGATCACAAAACAACGCAGTTTAGGAAATTACTAAAATATGCTAAAGAAAATATAGTTTATTCCTGGATCTCATATCTAATGTCTCACAACAGACTGTTTCAGCAAGTAATTTATGAAGTGGTAAAATAAAGATAACTTCCCAAAATATATAAGGTGCTTGTGAAGAATTAATGGTTAGTGAAAGAATACCAACATAATTTTTCTTTCCCTGAGTGTATTTATACTGCTAATTTGAAGAGCACTTACGTAGAAATAGTATTGATGCAAGAGGCAGTTTTTAAGTAGCCAAAGTGTCCATCAATAGATGAATGTATAACGATATGGTGTATAGATATATGATATATTATTTAGCCATAAAAAGAGAATGATCTCTTGCCATTTGCAATGATGTGGATGGAACTAGAGATCATAATGCTTAGTAAAATAAGTCATCCAGAGAAAGACAAATTCACAGGATTTTATCATACATGGAATTTGAGAAACAAAACGAATGAGCAAGGCAAAAAGAGAGAGAGAGAAGCAAATACTCTTAGCTATAGAGAACAAACGGATGATTACCAGAGGGGAGGTGGACGGGGAAATAGGTGAGATAGGTGGTGGGGATTAAGGAGTGCACTTGTCATGATAAGCACTGGGGGATGTATGGAATTGGTGGATTACTATATTGTGCACCTAATACTAATGCAACATTGTATCTTAACTATACAGAAATTAAAATAAAAAAGAGGCAGTTTTTATCTAATCATTTTGAGCATAATATTAGAATTTTGACTAATTTACTTCCCTCTCTGTATTAGTTTCCTATTGCTCTGATTAGTTTCCTATTGCTTCTATAACAAATTTCCCTGAACTTGGTGGCTTGAACAACAGAAATTCACTCTTTCACGGTTCTAGAAGTTGGAGTTCCCTTTGGAGGTTATAGAGGAGAATTTGTTCTATACATTTTCTAGCTTCTGGTGGCAACTGGCATTTCTTGGCTTGTCGTGCATCATTGTAGACTCTCCCTCCACAGTCGTGTTGCTTTCTCTTCTGTGTGATTTGTGTGATAAAGGGAGAGCAAAGTGAAGGAATAGAGCTTAAATGTAAGGAAGTGTATGTAGGCTTGACTAAGATGAAGACATTGTTTATTTTGCTCACTGACATGACTCAGGCAACTAGAAGGGGATCAAGCATTGTATAAGCATGAGATAAATATTTGTTGAAGAAATGAATGAAATCTAATGTCTTGAAATATAAGTTGGTCTTGGAGGAATATGAAAATAGGAGAAGATAGAGAGAGAGAGTGCATAATAGTAAGATTAATGGATTGTATGTGTCAGAGACTTAAGGGATACTTAAATATTTTGATATGAGTGAGCTACTTAACATTTTTGAGGGTTTTATTTTCCTAAAAATAAAATTACAATATACAGTTATATGGAATCACCACAAAACTTAAGAAAAATGCTTAGCACAGTGCCCAGCACATAGTGAGCACTCTCTGCATATTCTCTCTCATTGTTATATAAAGGGTAGGATGTGTATTATTTTCATTTTAATTCCTTGGCTTAAAAAAAAAAACTTTTTTGCACCATATATGCCTGGATATTCCTATACATTATTGCCAGAATAGTACTTTTATGATTAAAATAAAAGACAACTTATTAAATTGAGAGGAAAAAAATTAGTTAAATTCAGGGACTTAAGTTTAGAGGCTCCCAGGAAAATCAGAGATCTTTCATTATTTAAAGCCCATATTGGCATAAAATGATTCTCTAAAATGTTAGCATCCTAAAATGCAAAAACCTTTCTAGAAGTTTCTTTCTTAGGTTATATATTTTATCAACCTGTGTCTACAAACATTATGAACTAGAGCCAAACATGGTGGTTAAGGGCATCAGCTTTAGTAGAGTGGATTAGATTCCATGTAACTAATACAGATCTCTCTAAGAGATATGCAGACTGATTAGGGTTGTACAAATACATAAGGAGGCTGTGTTCTTCAGTTTCTCCTGCTCACTTGCCATCTCTCCATCATTCACTTTTAATTAAAAGATTAGTGAATAGTTTTGAAAAAAAAAGAAAAAGAAAAAGAGGAAGTTCCTGTCTACTTCTATGGTTTCAGATAGTGTGGTTACTCAAAGCAAGAATTTCTTGCCAGAAAGACTTGGATAAAATAGAGATCTCATCTTTTCATACATTTTTTTTTCCTTAATGGGTATATTGAAGTTATAAATCCTAGAACCATGGTGAACTTTGTTCTGTATTTACTCTTTTAAGGTAGGCATCATTTTTTTTTTTCTTTCTGTGTATTTGATCTCTCTCTCTCTCTCTTTTTTGGATATGTTTATATTTAATGTCACATTCTTGATTGCAATCGAGTTGGGTTTAAATGTTGAATCTCTAAGTTAAAGTGGGTCAGACTTGCTCAACCTATTTCCTAACCATATCCAATATTCTTCAATACTCTCTTGATCTTCTTTATTCAGGTTAGCTAATTACTGAACTCAGTTGAATAGACAAGGAAAAAGTACTTAGCTTCTAAGGCTAGGAATATATGTAAATTTGGCAATGACATAGAAAGAGCACTGAATTATGGCATGGGACTTGGGTCTTTATTGTAATTATGTAGCTAACACATTTTGGGCTTTTCATGCTTAGCGAAATAAGTCAAGCGGAGAAAGACAATTATTTCCTTACGTTTTATATGAGAAGTTAATCTTGAAGCTTTCCAATCATCCCTCCTATGTGAATATTCTACTGGGGTCGCATGAATATGGAATGATTATTGGATTGATCTATGAATTTTTGCAGGTGTCATAGGTGCTAAAGAAGGTGGGAAAGAAAGCTAAGGCCAGGTATGAGTGTGTGTGTGTGTGTGTGTGTGTGTGTGTGTTTAAACTTGGGAAAGGGACAAAGGGAAAGTCTTAAGCCAACCCAGGGGCATTGTTTACATTCTAGGCAAGAGGTAAATCCTGGAAGATTTCAGACTCATCTTTGTCAAAAGACAGCTGAGGAGAGTGAAGAAGGATTTTCTTCACTCAGGAATGATACCTATAGAGTTTTTTTGGTGGCCTTTATTCCTGCCTCACTCTCATGTTCCATCCACAGAGCCTTGAAGACAAAGGCATGGTGGAGGCATATCTCAGCCATGCCTCAAGTGACACTTGCCTTAAATAACACAAAAAGAAAATAATTTCAATTAAGTAATTTTTATTTCAATTAAGTAAATTTACAACCTTTTTCTTACTTTGTGTGGCAAACAGATATGAATTTTAAGTAGTCCTAGTTTGAAGAAGCCATTTCAAAAATCCCTTTTAAGAAAAAGAATCTACGTTATTATTTTACATACATTCAGATAAAAATATTTTGCATTGTATTTAATAATTCTTATCCTAAAGAACATAGAAAAATGACTTGCATACCAAGTATATTTGAAGGTCACTGATTTTATTCTAATGATAAATTCTGGAATAAATAAACCAAAACTATATATATACACGTGTGTGTGTGTGTGTGTATGTGTGTATGTGTGTGTGTGTAAGATGCCAAGAGTTTTTCTTTTTTTTTAAGCCAAGGAACTAAGAAGAGAGTAATATATACCCCCCTCTATGTAGCAATGACAGAATATGTGGAGAGTCCTCATTATGTGCTGGCCACTATGCTAAACACTTTTCTTAAGTTGTTACAGGGATTCAGTGTCATTGTATATCACAGTTTTATTTTTGAGGAAAACCCCTCAAAAATGCTAAGTGCCTCACTCACATTTAAATATTTAATTTAAATATCCCCTATAAGTATATATAGATATATTCACACACACTCACACACACACACACACAGGAGAGACAGAGAGAGAGAGAGAGAGAGAGAGAGAGAGAAAAGAGGGCCTGAATGAAGAGAAAGGTATCTCCTGCTCCTGTAATAATAGCATAGGGAAAGAAATCATGTCAGAGTAGCTGGATAACCTTCTTCTACACAGTTTTTCAGTCTGACTGAGACTCTGCCATCTTTAACATGTATCTTCCTAGGTCATTCTGTTTGTTATCTCGGATCCATTAAGCTATAGGGAGAAAGAGCATCAAAGAGCACCTGTTTGATGTTTTTATGGGCCAGGTTCAGAACTGATTAATACCACTTTTGCATAACTGTCCATTAGCTAGAAATCAGTCTTGTGGATGCACCTAACTGTAAGTGCCTGAGAAATATGATTAAGCCATGTGCTCAGGAAGAAGAAAGGAGGATTTGGGTGACTTAATAGCAGCCTCTGTATGAGTGTTACATAAATAATTCTCATTATGCAAAGAAAACAAATGTCAGTGATTTATTAGGACAACTTTTATACTAAGTTTTTCAAGGTCACTGATAATTTAAGTAGGCTAGTGATCTGACATGGTTACTATTAAAGTATTATATAGCAAATCATATAAACAATTTGGTATAGTAGAATTTTTGTTATGAATACTTATTGATCTGTTTTATGATTGTTATTCTATTGGAATCATAATGATAATAGGGTATTAATTTAATCAATTGGATATTTTAAATAAACAGATAATTTACATATACAATCTACATCATGTTATGTGTATAATGAAATTTAATCCTTTTGGAAAATTTCTTTACCTCTTCTATTTAGGTGGTAAATGTATCCAATGCAGAAAAAAAATGTGCTGTTATTCTTATGAATAATATTCACATATTTTTATTGATAAATAGCATGTTTATTTTATACAAAAAGTACTCTTCATTTATTTTTTGAAGATTTTTATTTATTTGTTTGACAGAGAGAGATCACAAGTAAGCAGAAAGGCAGGCAGAGAGAGAGAGAGAGAGAGGGAAGCAGGTCCTCTCCTGAGCAGAGAGCCTGATGTGGGACTCGATCCCAGGACCCTGAGATCATGACCCGAGCTGGAGGTAGAGACTTAAGCCACTGAGCCACCAAGGTGCCTCCCCAAGAAGCTTTTAAATGAGAAAATCAGGTTCTAAACAGGAATCATAAATCACACAGACAATCTGAAGACACAAATTACTCTGTTTCAAATTATCACCACCTTCATATTGTTCATATATATTCCTAATTATACACTGATGACAGTAATTTCTATTTCTATCTTTTTTGAAAAAGTACAATATATCAAATGTAGATGGTTTCTTTATCCTGGAGAGAAATAGAGAAATTCAAAACTAGGAAACTACATGCATTTAATATCACAACTTTCAATGTAAGTAGAAAATGCTAGTATTTTATTGAATATTAGTTAAAAAATTTTTAGAAAGTTGAGAAATACAAACATTAAGTTATATCAATTAGGAGGAGTTTAATGATTTGTTTGTTAAAAACTAATTTGTTGCGAAGGAATTTTGAGCTCAATCTGGAACATAATGAAACACAAAAAGGAGATAGTAGATAATACTGACAGCTAATAACAAATATTAAACTAATATTGGTATGGTATCTGAAATTTTTTACTGCTGCGATTTAACCTCATGTTGAAAAACACGTATTACTAAAATATTCACATGCACTTTTGGGATTTTGATAAAAATTAACATCATTTATTATCTTTTTTTATTTTATGTCATCTTAATTTCTTCTGATATGAATAGTTCTTTCAAAAAATGGTAAAAAGTGAATTTATCTGCAATAAAATTTATAGTGATACTAATGTTTAAAAAAGTTCCCTTTACCTTGTACTAATATTATTATATTAGGCATCAAATATATATTTTTATATATTGGATAAAGGCCTTTTTCAATGATGAAATGGGCATTGCTTTAAAAGAATGTGTAAACCTGGTGATTCACAGACCTGTACCCCTGGGGATAAAAATATATGTTTATAAAAAATAAAAAGTTAAAAAAAAAATAAAAATAAAAAAAAAATAAAAGAATGGTAGCATCAACAAGGAAAGAATTGCAAGAAATTCTAGCTGCCATTAAAAATCTGTAGAACAGAGGCACCTGGGTGGTTCAGTTAGTTAAGCATCCTGGTTTTGGCTCAGGTCATGATCTCAGTGTTGTGGGATCAAGCCCTATGTTGGGCTCAGTGATCATTACAAAGTCTACTTGAGATTTTCTCTCTCTCTCCTTCTGTCCCTTCCCTTACTCAAGCTCTCTCTCTCTCTCTCTAAAATAAATAAAATCTTAAAAAAAAAGCTTGCTTATAAAAAAATTCTGTAGAGCTGATTTATATAATTCCTTGTTTGCCATTTAATTAGTAATCAAAGACCCTAGAATTTTATTTGAATTTTGCAAAGACACAAATTTGAAAGAGAAATTGCAATATTCTTGTAAGAAGTTATAGGAATTAGTTTAAGATATGCATAGGAACAGCCAAACTTCTACATCTTGATTTGATTTTGTGGTACGCTATGTCTTGTCCATGTTTTGTGGAGAAAATCATATTCTCTGCAAATTTGAGATGTTATAAAGTTCTCTGGATCTTTTCTAAATGTCCAAAGCCTACTTACTATTCTAGGCTTTTATATTCTGAGTAATCTCTTACATTGTGATATATTTAATCTTTAAAAAAAATCATTTATTTATCTGAGAGAGAGATAGAGTACAAGCTAGGGGAGAGGCAGCAGGAGACAGAGAGGAAAAGAATTTCAAGCAGACACCCTGCTGAGCACAGAGCCCAACCTGGGGCTTGATCCCCCAACCCTGAGATCATGACCTGAGCTGAAATTGAGAGTCTGATGTTTAACCCACTAGGCCACCCAGGTGCCACTGATATAGTTAAACTTTAATAGAATTTGAAATGATGCAAAAATTGTGGCAGCAAAGGAATATATTGAAAAAATTTGTTTGTAATGGGATATATAGTGCAGAGCTATGTAACTAGAAAACTATATGTGTGGGAGTGTGCTTATTACTGTATATAATATATAACATCCTTAGGGTCAAATTATGTTGTCATTGCGTAAGTTTCAATGTGGTAGATAGAGAAGTTCCTATCAAGCTTTCTATGTTTCATCTTTTCTTTCTTAGGAATGAAGAAGCTGTCGCTATTTTATACTTTCCACAAAATATGTTACAGTGTTAATGCTTTTACCTAGGGTAACAAAATCTCTTAAAGGATTTTGACTTTTAACAGACCAAAAACAAATGAAAGGCAAAAATATCTGGGGAAGATAACTAATTTCTGTCCTTAAAAAAATACTTAGGATAGTGGTGTTATTTTATAGCTAAAAACATTTTTCAAATGAATTTTAAATTGCATGTTGAAGCCAGAATATTCTACATAGTGACCTGTCCAATCATTGACCTACTTCATTGAATCTTATACACTCCAAATCTAACTCAAGTTTTGTCCTGTTCATTTTTTACCTCATTGTTTCCTACCTCTAAGTTGCTGAGTCATATTATTCAGCTATCCAGGTTTAGCTACCATTTTCCAGGGATATATAATTTTTCAGGAATCATATACAATGATCATTAATTCAAACCTTCTAATAATACATATTTGACCATATGCTTCAATCTTAATAATTTGACCTCTGCCCTGCATGAAACCAGATTTACTTCAATGGCTTTTTTCCAAGAAGACTCCCCATTTACCTTGGTGCCTGCATTCCTTCCTTGGTATTCTGACTCTTCTTCCTCTGGTCAGTTCCCCTACCTGAAGCTAGGCCCCTCAGCTGTGGTGTTGGCTAGAGCTCTGCTCCCAGAATTCATGAACCCATTTTTGTTACTTGTCCGGCTATGACCAGTACCATTTTCTCCATTCCCCTAATTTTATGCACAGCTGTTGGGAAGACACCTTTCTCCCTGGACTTTTGGATGGTAGTTCTTTTGGGGATCTTTATTATCTGTATTTCATTTTAAACCAACAATTTTTATTCTTAACAAGTACAGCAGGGGATTACCACTTTTCTACCTAACATCAAATCCTAAGGTGTCCCTGAGATGAATCAATATGTGACAATAAGCAAACACACAGCTTGAGTACCATGGAGACCCTTGGAGGAAGGAGAACTAATCAGCTTAAGTGAGTGGTTCCCAGAAATTAACAAGAGGCTTTCTTTCACTAACTGTAGTCTCTGCCCAAACTAAGGCTTACAGGTGATAGTGGTGGGCCAGGAGTCTCAGTTAGAATGACAAAAATTGACAAGACAATAAACAACAAATGTTGGAAAGAGTGTGGAGAAAGGGGAACACTGTTACCTGGTGGGAATGCAAGTTGGTGCAGCCATTTTGGAAACAGTGTGGAGGTTCCTCAAACAGTTAGAAATAGAGTTATCCTATGACCTAGCAATTGTACTACTGGGTATTATTCCAAAGATATGATGTAGTGAAAAGTAGGATCACATGGAATCCAATGTTTATAGCAGCAATGTCCACAATAGCCCAGCTATGGAAGGAATTGAGATGCCCTTCAACAGACAAATGCATGAAGAAGATGTGATCCATATATACAATGGAATATTATTCAGCCATCAGAAAGGATGAATACCCAACATTTAGGTCAACATGGTTGGAACTAGAGGATATTATGCTAAGTGAAATAAGTCAAGTGGAGAAAGACAATTATCATATGGTTTCACTTATATGTGGAACATAAGGAATAGTATGGAGCACATGAGGAGAAGGAAGGGAAAAGTGAAGGGGGAAATCAGAGGGGGAGATGAACCATGAGAGATTATGAACTACAGGAAACAAACTAAGGGTTTCAGAGGGGAAGATTGGGGGGAGATGAGTTAACCCAATGATGGGTATTAAGGAAGACACATATTGCATGGAGCACTGGGTGTTATATGCAAACAATTAATCATGGAACACTACCTCAAAAACTAATGATAACTATATGGTGGCTAACATAACATGATAAAATAAAAAAATAATAAAATTTTAAAAATCAAGCCAAAATGTTATGTATTTTTTACTAGGCTATGTTAGTCACCATACAGTATTTCATGACTTTTTGATACTGTGTTCCATGATTCATTGTTTGTGTATAACACCCTATGCTCATTCCAATATATGCTGTATTGCAAAAATCTTACCTGGAAACTCCTCACACCCTATCTCAGATTTCAATCTTCTCAGTATCAATTAAATCTATCAGAGATTTTACTTAAGAAGCTATCAAGTTTCCTATACAGTAGTAAAATGTTTTCAGAAATACTTTTCCTTTTGTAAAAAATAAATATATAAACACCATAAGAAAAAAAAGTTGTGTAAGGGAGACCCAATCATTTTGTGAGCTCAGTGAAGGAAAAACACTTTAATATTTGCTTAAGTATCATGTATTTTGGGGATGAGAGAGAATCTGAGGCATCATTTAAAGAACTAAAGATCTAAAGAACTAAAGAACTAAAGATCAGGCACTGTATGGAATTTTCCTCACTTTTTATTCTGCTCTCCTGCCTATAATGCATTCAAATACACAAGTCTATGGATGCTAAGAATTTCCCTCTGATATTCAGATTTATGATTCGCCAGGAAGAAATTGTAATGTTGCCCTCCAAATCTTACAAAAAAGAAGAAGAAGAATAAGAAGAAGAAGAAGAAGAAGAAGAAGTAGTTGAAGAAGTAGTAGTAGTATTAGTAGTAGTCGCAGTGGTGGAGGAGGAGCCCATCATTATGTGTTTGAATTTCTCATCCAGCAGGGCTCTGGATTTCTTGATTGTAAAGTTGTATTATGATAGAAACAGTGCTCCCTCCTTCCAAAATAAGCATAACTCTATATGCTATGTATGGTGTCATCCTCAGCTGTGTTTTTCTATAGCCCCACTCCATGCTGAACTGGATCATAAGATACAATAACATTCAAGGATATAAGGCCTTAATAATAATCCCAGATCCTTTTGATTTGCAAAATGGATCTCCCTTCTCTATTACCAGGTATGACTGTTATTTTTAACATAAAATCCAAGTCTTGTCCATTGCATGACCTAGAGAGAATGCCCAAAGAAGGATAACCTGAATGAGTAGTACGAAAAATTGGGTTTTATGCCTTCCTATTCCCATTCCTATTGAGAGTAGCTCTCTTGTCTAACTCTCAGATTTACCATTGTGGTATTCTTTAACCAGTTTTCCAGCTCGAAAATATGACCAGCCACAGTCAGATATTTTTTTAAGTCAATTATTAACTGATAGCTAATTTTCCTGGTTTACTACATACCTCTTTTGTTTCTTCCCAGTGAGTTTCTTTAAATCCTAGTAGCTAAATAAAACACCTGATTATTACATGTAATGGTACTCTAAGTCAACAAAGAATTCAGAGATGAAATTAAACTCAGGACCCAGATTGTTTGATATATAAATTTTTTCAGAGCATGAATGGAAAACTAAAATATATTGAATTTTACCATATAAAATGAGTTTTATATATTGAGTTTTGTATATTGTCAATATATTTTTATATATAAAACTATTTTTTATATATAAAATATTTATATATTTTTATATATAAGTTTTATATATAAAAATATTTTTATTGATCAGTCCTCTAGAGAAGAATATTTTATGTGAAATGTCATATGTAAAAAAAGGACAATGAAACATATGTCATTATTTTTTATTAACAGGAGAAAACAATGCTACCATTCAACTGAAGTAGCCCATCATGAGCTTGGCAGTGATCACCATCTTGCTAATACTGAACTGTTCACTATTTTTGATCACTGTTTCAATCCAGTTTCTTTATTATTGATTCTATACTTCTTCTGAAAAACATATTACTTTCTCAGCTTTCCTTAATAGTAGTTGACCTCCACTTATGGCTCTGCCAGCTTCTCCTGTGGGTCCTTTGCTTCTCCTCATATGACTTTTCCATTCTGTGTCTTTTCAGTCCACACTCCATCCATCATTGAGTTCAGTTACTGTGATGGCATATGGCTTACACACACCAACCCATTAGCTCTCTTGTCTAACTCTCAGATTTACCATTGTGGTATTCTTTAACCAGTTTTCCAGGCTGGATAAATTAAAGCCATCCTTGATCTTTTACTCTCCTTTATTTTGTAGATCCATTCTGTTATGTAATCCCTTCATTTCAATTTTTGGAAATACTGTAAATTCACAACTTCCTTTCAATTTTCACATCTCTGTTATTAAGCCAAATTTATATCAACTTTCTCCTAGATTGTTAAAGGATTTCTTGTCTGATTTTTGTTGAATCCACAACAAAATCTTGTGTTGTCTTGTGTTGTGGAGGTCACCTCCACAAGACAACTTGCAAATTTTTCCAAATTAATTTTTGGACATCTGTTAAATTACCCAATGACTGTGTAGTAAATTCCTTCTACCCCAGAATTCTTTATTTGACATTATATGACATATAATGCCAAAGTCTAGAGCAAAAGACCTGACTTTCAAGGAGTGTATTAATGGGGTAATACAAGTGTACAAATACCTAGAAAACAAAATGGAACATATAAAATTGCATAAGAAATGTTTAGGCACTGATGTCAAGATAAGTTATCATATCAAGGAAGGGAAGGAGATGTCAATATCTATAAATTTTTAGAATATGTATTGCATTTAAATTGGCAGATAAAATAAATATTCAGTGTATAAAAAAGCAAGTAAAAGTTAATGTAAAAGCAAGTAAAGCTAATGTAGGAATTGTATGCAGTATTTTGAAAGCCTTAAATAAGTTTTCCCTGGGATGAAAATGGAGTAGAAATAGAGGATCCAGATCAAAAACAATGGTTGAAAAAAAAAAATGGTTGAGTCCAGATCATTGATTGATTAAACATAAAGAGATTGATAAGTAAGCATATAGGTAAATATAAACATATAGATACACAGAGGGAAACAAAAGAAGGTGTATAGGCATCATATAAAAGAATAGGTAAATGATTGAGGAAGGTATGTGCTGTGGTGAGTGCTGTGAAGTGTAAACCTGGAGATTCACAGACCTGTACTCCTGGGGCTAATAATACATTATATATTAATAAAAAATTTTAAAAATTAAAAAAATAGGTAAATGGATGTATAGAATGATAGATATATAGCTAAAGATCATCATTATGTGTAAACATGCAGAAATTTAAAAGCCTCCAGGAGAGATATTCAGGGAAACTACTTTGAATAATTTTTGTTATTCTGATTATATTAGGCTGTAATGTTACCTGCTTATGTTTTATAAAAGGGTAAAGACTGATGATTTGCCTAGAAATTAAATTCAGGGCAAAATTTCCAAGGGGTATCTTCTTTATAGGTGATAGGAACAAGGTAAGGATGAATCTAGAAATTTTTTATTTGTAGGTGAGTTCTTGAGAAGTTGAGAGAATTTTCTATAGGGAACTTGCAGTTCACAGACTGAAGTCAAAGACTAAAGATGGAATCATGAAATTGATTTAATTTATTTTTCTGTACCTTGGTTTTCTTTTCTTAAGTTGCAGTATGATTGTATTTCATATTTTAAAAGTCACAATATGGAAAAGTGTAAAATTTGTATTTTTCCTTAGTAAATATTTAACTGTTTCAGTGCAGTGATTGTAGGGATTAAGAGTCTGTTTGAAAGAGAGAACCCATTCCTGCTTTAGTAGTAATTTCTAGATAAGAAGTAGAGGTAAACATTTTTTATTAGTTTTATCTGTTCAAACCCTTACAGAGGTCCATATGGATACCGATCTTCAAATTTAAATAAGATTTTTGCATTTTCTGAGTTTTGTGTGAACTGTTAAAAAGACAACTTAAAAAAAAAAAAAAACCTTTCATTCATTTGTTGATAAAAATCTAGTCTCATCTGGGTGTTTTTAGCCATGATATTTATAGTCAAAATCATTTTCTCATTAAAAAAATTAATAAGTTCAGTAATGCTGAACTCCATCAAGTTGAGAGTTAAGCTCAAGTTCCTTAAGTGATATTGATTATGAATAATATTTATCATGATAAATGTCCAACTAATGAATATCTAATACTTTTTAATACTATGATCATATATTGGCCCCCAAATAAATAACACATTCTTTTTCAGCCCCTCAACAGTAACCAAAATGTAGGGAAGGGGAGGATTATGGCAAGAATAGTTCAAGTAAAATAGTTCATTAGGAAATACTTATTGTGCTTCCAATAATTGAGAACAATGCTTAGGGCAAGGCAGGTAACATTGTATGAACTTTTAGCTTTCATTTAACTTTTATACTTCATTTGACTGGTATTGCTAGAAAATACTTTTACAGTCTTTGTAATTCATACTCTCAAAAACATAATGATGGATTCCAGTAGACCTTCTAAATAATTTTCTACTTCTTTGTCTATACCAAGTCTCAAAGCACAGAGTCAGCAGTGCAATTTCTTCCAAATATCCCAAATTAATATTGCCTATATAGAAAAATTCCTTCAAATGATTTATTCTTACCATTAATTTTAAGAATTGAATAGATCTAGTAAATGATTAATGTTCTAACCTTCCAACCATTTTAGGGCAATGTTTGCACATGGCTAAACAAATAGAACTTTGCAGAGCATAATAAAATATGCGTCTGCTCTTTGCTTTCTTGATTGATTTGGATCGCTGAACAATCATTAAGCTGAAGTCTCCCTTAAAGGGTAGAAAGGGCTGCTGGCAGGGAGCCACTTTGGCAGGCTCTTCCGTGTTGTGGTCTGTTTGGTTCATCTGCAGAGACAAGGATTAAGATAGAATTATAGGAAATCCTATTGAGGTAAAGACCTACTGGATAAGAACAGGGAAAATTAATTTAAGCTTCTCTACTCCTTCAACATAACCTTTTAAAATACTTAGGTTACAGTGTGTTCATTTCACTTGTAATTCTGACACAAGATACTAATGGGAATGACATTTGAAAAGGGACTGACTTGTGTGTATAAACTGTCCCAGGTATGTCCTAAAGTACCTTTTGTCATGGGCCTTAAATAGGATAGCATTTTCCAGGTTGTGAGCAGAGATCGGAAACTATTAAACTCCAAGTTTGTAAGGATAAGCATGGACAATCTCTAGCTCTTGGAGACTAAAGAGTTCTGGAGTTCTAAAATGTTGATTTATAGATTTAAATATTTAATAGATTAATAGATTTAAATATTAAATATGTAATATTATTAAATATATTATATATTTAATAATAATAATATATAATATTTAATATATAATATATTTAATTTAGTATATATTATATATATTAAATATTTAAATATTAACCCTATTATGGATATCATAATTTTGTTGTGATTCCTTAAGCAGACATGGAGCCTTAAAAAGGCATCACTATTCAAATCTTTTTAAAAAAAGCCCATACAACGAACACCAACTTTAAGAAGGGTAGACTGCCTACTTGTGATTTCTCGCTGTCAAATAAATAAATAAATAAAAATCTTTAAAAAAAAAAAAAAAGAGAAGGGTAGAGAAGAGCGTATCTTGAAAGCATGCCTGGAATAGTGAATTGGATCCTTTCAGCCCACGGCCCCTGCATGTTGGGCAGCCATACACGGGAAGCCCCCTGACAGAATCGTAATTCTAACGCAGACACCAGTAATGTGCTCCTCGTGCAGTTGATAACACAGCCCGTTTTGTATTCGATGTTATAGAAGCTGAGAGAATTTAAATCACTTCTCCAAAATCATAGTCAGTCCGTAGTGGAACTAGGAGACGAAGTAAAACCCTCCAGATTGCCTCTTGTTGAGGTCTTTTCTAGCAGTGTCCGCTAAACGTGTAGCTCAGGAATTGCTCTCAGGAATTGAAAACAGAAAAAGGGAGGGGAGGAAGGAGCAGAGAGGAGAGAAACAGCTCTTGGAGTTTGGGCAGAAATACCTCTGATGCCCTGAAATGAAGTCAAGGCTCCAGATTCCAAGACCGCAGATATGTGGCATGCATGAAACAGCCTCTGGCCAGACAACCGTGTCCCCATCCAGGGAAGACGTCGTTCTGGTGCTAGGAGGATCAAGTAGGGGATGGGGCATAAAAGGCTGGTGTGCCCAAGAAAATGAAAAGGCCCCCATCTTGCTTGCTCACCTCATTTACTATTTTAACCAAACTTTTGGAAGCCATAGCTAATGAAGGCATCCAAAAAATGTTTGAATAGCTGCTGTATGAAACAGGCTGGAAAATGAGGACAGAAAGACTAACAGAAGGAATGATACCTTAGGTCTGTGTATCCTTCGTGCTCAGATCACCGGAACTTCCAGGGAAGATGGAACATTCTCAAGAACAATTGTCCTGCAGTCTTTTTTCCAAGTGTCTCTATATTTTGATAGGGCCTAACTATTTTAGCAACTAAGGTGGAAATAAGCAGCAGAAAGTGAGGAGGAGGGGAGAAAAAGTTAGAATTAATACTTTAAATATGTCCTCTTTGCTTCAGTAAGAGCTGTGTTTAATTAACTCAGAATGACTTCAGGTTTGGCCAGGAAAAACCTGTCTCTTTAGTACTTACTAATCATTTCTAATTCATTTCTCTCTTTCTCTTTTCTTTATTGATGTGTATGATTGGGACTGGTCAGAGCCAAGAAGGGGAAAAGGAGACTGTAGTTTTAAAGTTCCAGCCCATTTTCCATTTATTCTTTTTCTTTATGAACAGGAACAGAAAAATGGAAAGAAAAGTAAGTCTACCCAGGTTTTGACATAAAACTTTGTTACATGGCATAAATAACATATAATGTGCCTCAGGTCATTAGTACAAAAAAACTTTCATTTGATGTAGTATTGGAACACATTGTGTATGTGGTGTGTGGTGTGCATGTATATGAATTGCTATTCCCTCTATCTTTCTATCTAATGGATGAGTAAAATGGACTTCACTCGCTGTCTCTACTTCCAGGCAAACCAAAACACTGTTGAGATTGCTGATAAGCATGTATATATTCTATAAAGATACACTAGAATAATCTATGTTGGATTCACCAAGAGTAAATAAGTACTGCTTTCTTCAAGGATAATTGCCTTAAAAAGAGTGGCAAAAAGAGGTGATGTTTCTTACTCTCTAACCCAAGTCTGGTAACATAATGTGAGAGGGACGCCTGGGTGGCTCAGTCAGTTAAGCGCTGGACTCTTGATTCCCACTCAGGTCCTGATCTCAGGGTGGTGAGATCAAGCCCTGCATCAGGCTCTGCACTTAATGTGAAGTCTGTTTCAGATTTCCTTTCTGCCCACCACCTAAAATAAATAAATAAAAATCTAAAAAAGAATAAAGATGATATGAGAGAATGCTATGAAAACCATAGTGAGAGAATGCCTTGGAGATCAAACCATGGGTCTCTTTGGTCTAGAAAACAGAGACCAGTACCTGCCTTATTCAGGTACCAGCTGTATAAGACTTTCTGTTCAGTCAAATCACAGACCATGGAATGTGTAGAAGTGCTCAGGAGAGAACTTGTACTAAGAAACCCAACCTGAGGAGGTTGCTGGGCAGGACCAAGCAATCCAGGTGTGGTACGCCCAGCAGCACACCCACAGAGTAGAAGGGGAGTGGGAAGAAGTAGCTGCTGAGGGTGGTGTTTGTCTCAGAGGGGAAAGATGGCAGCACGGGGAAGAGAATGGAGGTAGCAGTGAATCTTCAAAGGCACCCCCAGAGGTTAAATAGTCAGAATTTGCAATAGATACCCCACAGAGTAGGATGTGCTCCTTTCTCTCTAAAGCCTCCTCTCTTGTAGCATGATGAGTGGACAACGAAAAAAAAAAAAAAGAATATAAACACACATACATGCATGTGAACACACAAATCCACACATCTGTAATGCACAACTTTACATACACATTCCAGCTCTCCTGGTCACTGCAGGATTTCAAGCTTAGGTCAGGAGGCCGGGGCTGGATTTGTGTGTATGTCTCTGTGGGCACATAGAATTTTCAAAACAGATGTGAGATGAAGGTTTAGATTTGAAGTTTTACCTTGGCTAACCTCAGCTGGAGAAAATTCACGAAACATGTCTGACCATATAATTTATATTGTGACGTGTACATAGCAATTGCTCATACATAAACAATCTAGATACCTAAGGGTTTTTTTTTTTTGGTATTCTGAATTTACATCAGAAGAAACATGTTTGCATTATAACATACACATACAACAAATGTGCATACAATAAAATTTTGTTATTTAAGTAATTTGATGTTTTTAATCTTTATCTGTAAATGACTGAATTCAAAATACAATGAGAATTCTTAAATTGCCTTGCTTTTTTTTTTGAATTGACAAGAGCCCATTCTGTGAGATTTGCAGTGTAATCATTAGTCCTTTTCCAAATATAGAGAAAACTGACTTGTAAATAGCTTTTCCTGCTTGGCATTATGTTAGATTTAAACAAATCTTTTATTTGTGCTATGTCTAACTATTTGTAATCTTTCTCACTGTAATAAACATAGATTTTCATTCTATTTAAATATTATTTTTAGTGGATTTATTCTGTGACCATATGATTTTCAAATTTTCAAAAGAAAGGTATGAGGACAATTCTTTAATGATCTTTCACTAAACTGAGTGAACAATTGGGACGTGAATAATGGGCATTATTACTCAAGAAAAATAAGTGAATGTCTTCAAAATATACACATGTAAACTGCTCACCACTATGAACAACTATTCACGTGTAGGTGGTGCATCAGTAATCTATGAGCCAAGAATAATTCCAGGAATGAGGGGGAAAATATATGTCAAACCACAGCCTGCAGTAAAAACTTACATTTTTCTCTTTAAACAATGTGTCATTTTGTTCAAAACTCAATTTTTTATTCTCATTCCTTCTTAGGAAAAACACCATCGAATAATTATTTCATTGTCACCTGTATTTGGTTAACTATTCCCCAGTAATAAAACTGACTTTGCTAAATCAAAAATGCATTATTTGAACATTTTTCAGTTTTCTTTGCTGCTCTCTCTCTAACCCAATGATGTCATTAATATTTTTTTACATGTTAAATGTTTTCTTCTCTTAGCAGAGGAACATACACCAGTGGAGTGTGTATGTAAGACCTGACATAAAGATGATCCTTGTTATCCCACTCACCCCTTTATTTTTGGTCTGTGTAGTTTGGATTCTTGTCTCTACTGACAATGTGTGGACAGTAGCTCTAGAATTTCATTTTAGTGAATCTGTCACTATCTGAGCAACAGGACAGCTTAAAGTGTTGTGCTCTAAGCAGGAGAAGTGATACCACAGAGAGACTGGCTATTGATTGCCAGAATCACCAGTGGCAGGTGATGGGACATTTTGGGACTGACAGGTGATGAGAGATTATTGCTGTCCTGCAAAGCAAGATGTCAAGAAGCATTCCCAGCTGTTTGACAGATGACAGACTGGTTTGGAATCTTTGGTGTGAAATGGTCATTCTCATTCACACTCAAAACATCTGAACAATGACTTCAGCATTACCCTACAGATAAAAAAAAAAAAAAAAAAAGGGAAAAGGGCATGCAGAACCAGACATCCAGTCAATCTTGCAAAGACCCATTAAAACTTTTCTTCTTTTCTGGTGACATATATTTCCTTTTCATGGTTGTTTTACACAATTTGAAGAATTTCATCTCACTATAAGTAAGACGTAGCCTGAAGACCCCCTAGCTAGAGTGCTTTGAGATGGAATTTGGAGTTCTACTCGGTTGGTTTCTCCAAACAAAATGTCCTTGCTTTAGGAATCTCAATTATCTCATAGAATAAACTCTACCTGGGTTTTCTGTGTGTTCTTTTGTCTTTCTGTTTCTAGGGTAATGCTGACATCATTGTTCACTGAGCTTGAACACACAAAAAGGGACTCTCAAACAGACTCATATTAGCAACTCACCCTTGGAATGAGCTGTACTATTGACGGTGACCTCTTTTTACATGACCAACTCCAGGTAATCAGCTGTGAAAGCATTAGGAGTATATTTCAAGAGTGTGTATATCAAGAATATATTTCCTGGTATGCCTGGAAGGTAACTGAAAGTGTTTTAGTAAACAGATAGAAATGGAACACTTATGAGATCAAGATATGGGTGTGAAAGAACAAAGAATTATACCAAAAGTGGAGAAGAGATTAGTGTCTTTGAGTGGAAGCCTACTGGAAAATTAAAATCTCATCTTTGATGAAAGAGTGATTTCAAACTGCAACATGAGAAGCTCTGTTAAAAATTTGTCACAGTTTAGCTGTTGTCTAGATATACTAGTATTCATAGTTCTAAATGTAAATCATTCTTAGATCTTGCCTGACTTAGTGTACACATGCAACATAACCACTCTTGCACATGTAGGCAGAATGGCCATCCACAGACATATACCTCCACTCTCCCAGTCACAAACATCTGCTTTACTAGGCCCCTAATGGTACTAATTCTGTCCTCCATAATTACTATAGGTAACTGGTACTTACTAAGTTAATGCTAATACATAATAAAATTAAAATTTGGCAGTATCAAATACATACAATCCCCTTCAACAAATGTAAAATACAAATAATTCATTTAAGTATTAACAGGATTTTTCTCTCCAAGGCTAAGACAGGAGATTTGTGTTCCATTTGTTGATAAAAATCTATATCTGGCTTGAAAAATGGCAAAAATCTCTTTATGGAAACCCCATGTACGTCACTGCTCACACACTGCTTCTTTCTAATATTTAGGAGAAGTCAAATAATAATATTTACATAACCCATTAATTTATTTCAAAACTCCCACAAAAAGAAATGTGACAAAGTTTAAACAGCAATGCTACCATTAGATATTTCTTTCCATTAAAATCAAGCTAAGTTGCTTTTCCCAAAAATATTCCCCAAAGAAAGCAGAACTTTCGCTTATTGTGGAAACTTGGGAATTTTCTGTGGAAGATTTTAAAGTCCTGTGAAGTATAAATGATGCATTATAGTACATTACTATTCAAAAAATGCCTTTAAACACTTTAAAATTCCAGCACCATACCTAAATGCTCCATATAGCACTCTTAATTGTCTTACAACTCCTCTGTAATTATGGATTGGAAAAAAAGCAACAGTGTAATAGAAAGTCTGAAAATTCATTCCTTCATATTGTAATTCATAAACAGAAAACCACAATTATGTCCACAAAAATTTTCATTAGTTTCCATTGGGAAAAAAAATGGACTCAAATGCTTCTATTTATGATATGTGGTAGCCTCAATTTAGCAGTTTGTAACTAAGGAGAATAAAAGACAGGTTATCATTTGAGAAAATGTCAGGCGCTAAGTGACTCACTTATAAGCTAATTCTTATACTGAACAGGTCGCAACACTTGAATTCAAGCACAGTATAATAGCTGGTATCCAGGGCAAAGCATTAAGAATTAACAGTGCTATATTAAACCTGTAGTTTAATAGAAAATAATAGAGTCTACAACATACCCAATAATATTCAGTCTAATTTGATTATTCCAAAATATAATTTGATTATTCCAAAATATTCATGAATAAGTATTCACATACTTTTTTTTCCAAATAGTATTTACTGGAGTATAACCACAAACTGGTAGAATTTGGGTTCACATATTATTTAAGGTCATGAGAAAATTGTTTGAACTGCAGTCCATTCTTATCTTTCTTTCCTCTTCATTAAATTTCAGGAAGTCTATGAGTGTGTTTATCTGTGTTTTAAGTTGGTGATGATAAAGGAAATCGGAACATACAAGTTCCCACATGGCTACAAGTAAGAGATTGAATTCATGCTGGCCTTAATCCTCCCACAGATAATCTCAGTAATATTTTCAAGTGCAAGTAAGAACTGATATGAGAAATGTGATACATCTTGATATTCCAAAAATGGTAGAGAAGTGACTATTATTATTATGTAGTGCGGAAAATTTTTAAGTCTAAGCAAATGTTCTCTTTTTTCCTTTGCTTTTTTTTCTCTGTTTTCCCCTTAAAGTCAAGAGTGCCACTCACCTTTTCTTCTCTACTGGGTTTTTGCAAATAAAATCCTTAGATGAGTGCATATATCAGTGCTCATTTAATGACATCTATCACTATTTGTTATCATTATTATTGCTATTATTTATCATTATTATTATTATTTGGGGTCTTTTCTTTTTTTTTTTTTTTTACAGTGGTTGAAATTGTAAAAAAACCCAAGATCTGCCTTCTCTATAATGAACTTTCTCCAGATAATTCACAGCTCTTGAGCATATGCCCCCCCATATACCATCCTCTACTTATGGTACATAAGAGCTAAGAGTACCCTGTATCGTCTCCTTCCCTGGGAGTATATGATGAGTGAAAATAATAGTAAATCTAATAAATCCTCAATGTCACTGTCTCCCTAGTGCTGAAAAGAACCAAGGGGGACCTTCTTGCGGCATACCCAATACAAAATAAATCTAGATTGGAAAATAATTTTACCCATAAGAATTGTTTTATACATTCAGATATATAGTACACCAGGAATATGATGATGGGTAGTATAACTAAATCTATGATATAATAAAACACCAAAATAGGCTTTTACAATTTTACTCTTTAAAAAAAATAATAATAATAATAATAAAACAAAGTGTGGAGAGTGTGTGTGGTAGAAATTATTCAGTGTACAGATAAGCTTTTCTGATTGTCCAATGTGTTTGTTTCTTCTTTTATCTCCTTCTTTTTTCTTTTTTATTGGTCTTGGAGGCTAGCCATTCATATACACTTCAAAGCAGAAAATGTTCATACAGAAGCTGACTTTGGATATGGAGGTAAGTATTTCCTTAACATGTGGTGTGAAAGAAATAAGTGGCAGTACAAGTAAATTTCCAAAATAAAAGAAGACCCTAACTATGTGAAAAACTTCTTCTGGGCCTTACATTGGATAGAATTTAAGCAAATCATTTCATGAAGAGGAAAGATAGGGAGGAAGGTGGAAAGAGAGAAAGAGCAGTGAGGCAAGAAGGGATGCTAAAGAAAGGATTTTGTTAGTTAGTCTGGAGCCCTTGAGAGTGCTTCCTTGGAAAGAGGGGTCAGCCTTGCTGAAGGTTTTTGAGTCAAGCAAAGGAATTGTTATTGCCTTATATGTAGTGATGGTCTGAGTTAGACAGTCCTAATGCCCATTCATTCATCTAATAAATATTCACTGAGCACCTCTTATGAGTCAGGTTCTGGGGCTAGTAATTAGTACTAAGTTCTGTAATTAGTAGTTAACACTCGGTTCTGGGGCAAGTAATTAGCACTAAGTTCTGGGGCTAGTACTTAACACTAGGTTCTGAGACTAGTGGTTAGCTCTAAGTTCAAGAAATGCAAGTCAGATGATGCTTTCCTCCATTCTAAGCCTTCATTGGCTGCCAGTAGTTAGTATTAGATTCTGAGGCTATAGTAGTTAATTAAATCAACAAACACCCTTGACCTTATGTAGTTTATTTTCTATTGGGATGAGACACTTATTAAAACACACATTAAAATATATAATAAAATAGATGGTGATAAATATGATAGAAAAAATAAAGCATTTATAAGAGAAGATAAGAAATACTAAAAGTGGGACAAACTTAAATAGTGAAGTCAGAGAACCTCTCTCAAAAAATGTGACTTTGAGTCAATTCCTGAAAGAAATGAGGGAATGAGCCATGTGGACAATTATGGGGAGACTGTTTCTGGGTAAAGGGGGACAGAAAGCTCAAGGGCCTGGGATGGAAATAAAATAGCATGGTTAAGGCATGGTGCACCAGTCAGCATGTTTTTAGAGGAGTGAGCAGAGGTAGGAGTAACAGGAAAGAGAACAGAAAGAGAAAGGAAATCCAAGTTAACAGAGTACAGTTTTATTGTATTCTAACCATGAGAGCAGTTGAGTTACATAGCATCCGACCCCTTTTCATTTCTCTCATTTAACTTTGTTGGATGGATATTCGATAATGTCATTTAGTCAGCTAGCTTAAGGTTAAATTATTTGTCACTAAAGGCCACTGTAAGGCAGCCAATGAAGGCTTAGAATGGAGGAAAGCATCATCTGACTTGCATTTCTTGACAGTCTCTCTGGATGGCTATGCCAGAAGTAGGTGGCATAGGGTGGAAACAGATAACCAGAAGCCATGGCAATAATCTAAGTGAGAGATGTTGGAGCCTGGGACCATAGCTATAAGTGTAGAGGTGGTGAAAAGAGACTGGATCCAGAAATACGTATTTTAAGGTAGAGGAATTGAAAGCACTCTCAAGGGCTCCAGTGATTGAGATGGAATGGGCTACAGGATAATATTATACTTTTAATACTTTGGACTCAGTTTTGGACAGGAAAATGGAGAGCTTATGATTAGGCTACCCATACTAATGAAGGTGAGTAGGCTGTTGGTGTGTAATCAACACAAAATTACAACTAATTTGTACTACCCAGTTATTCATTCCACAAATATTTGTTGAATTATTACTACGTGAGCAATGTCATGGTTGGTGCAAGATGTGTCTCAAGGACAATACATATGTTTATAGGCTCAGATTCTGTAGTTCCATTTGCAGAAAATGGTATAAAGACAAAATTAGAAAAGCAATCAAACATATAATCAGAATGCTATTCATTGTAGCTTGAGGAATAGTAGGTTTGGATGACTTGTATTAGCCTATCCCTATTTGATGAATATTCTAACGGGTAAAGAACAAGTAGAAAAGGATCACCATCCACTCCTAGAGTTGTTTCTTATGTACTGCATTTATACTTACCTTACTCAGCTTATAAGCTTTTCTGGCATCAAGAATGAGAATTTCTTTGGCCCCTATGACATCTGGCCACAGCAACTCTCTACCACTTATGAACAAGTAAAGAATAACATTTCAAAATATATTCCTATTAAGGATATAAGACAAAGGAAAGGGACTCTAAATTAATGCAGTATGATTTCCTTATTACAGTTTAATCAAAATTTAATCATATGAAGAGATAAGAAGTTACAAGCACTCTCTATCTTTTCATTTCTTTCATTCTAATTTTGTCTGCTGGATGCCTGGTTGTGTCATTTCACCTTACAGTTCAAGAGTGATTTTAGCTTCACTTCTTTGGCCATTAGAGAGATGTCAGTTTCTGATGGATCTGATTGTTAGTCTTCTTTGTAGGTATGGATCAGCTCTTAGAGAAATGTTGCGTCAGTTCAGACCCATTTTATTTGTTTTTATACTGAATATTCTCTTTCATTTTTCAAGAGCCAGATGTAAAGGGAGACATCAACTTTGGTGAACCTTAGTTTTGTTGTGACGTGTATTTTCTAAGCTAATGTCTATACCAAATGTTCTTCATTTTGGCCCGCCATGACGGTCAATACCATCTTGTTCTGGGATAGACTTATGTTGCTCAAGTCTTTTCTGACAGGAATGCCAAGAACTTTTGGTTTTAAATGCTTTCCCTTTATACCCACAGGCTTTTGAATGCTGTATAAGATTTTTGAGGAGCACCTTCAATTCTCAGGTCATGTGCAGCCGTTTTTGATCTACCTTAGTATGTCTACTTGAATTTCATGCTTATTCTCCATTTCCTGATAATCAGTGCTTCCAGTTAGTTTAATATCTTTTCAGAAATCTAATATTTTAAACATAAAATATGCTGAATAGATTATTTTAGAGATAATAAATATTTTTCAGAAGTAATAAATACTATTGCTTTAAAAAAATAAACTGCTTTTAGACATGAACTAATTATTTTATTTTTATGAATCTAATATTGTAAAACAGATTCACCAGCATATGCAGCTTATGAATCTACATGAAAAAGTGTCATGTTAGGAGGTATTTCTTTGCCTTAACAAGTTGTTTCTGATGGTAAAATAACTGAATGTAGTGAAAATAATTTGGTAACAACTGCATTTTTACTGCCATTGACAAGGGTCAATTTACTGAGGTATAGTTTTGAATTACTATTGGAAGGAACTCAGCAAATAACATTGAGGGCTCTGTTAATGCTAGGAACACCAAGAGTCCTATCAATTTTTTAACAGCTATATATGATTCTTATATTTTCTTTAAAAGGATGCTCCTATGCTAATGAATAACCATAGTCTAGCTAGAGCAGATAGTTTATGGAGTTTAAAAAAAATGTGAACTGTGATAAAGCTGGAAAATGTTTGCATGGTATGTAGCAGGACAGAATTTACAAGTTCATATAATTTTACAAAATCCATTTTGAAATCTTTAAGATAAATTTTAAGGTTAAAAACTAGCTATAGTAACAATATTATTGATATAAGATAAATATTTTGATAGTGAACTATATTTCTTTTGTGTTGATTCATGGTTCAACATAGGTCCACAAAAATAATCATTCACTCACAAATTTATCTATCCAACAGACTTTGTTGCCCACTCTGTCCAGGGAGCACTGGGTTACAAAAGACAGTGAAGAAATAGCTGTGCTAGGACTTAGATGTTGAGGTTATACCATCAGTTAAATAGTAATATCAGCCATTATTGTAAAGATAACTGTAGTCTCTATGGAACCACATAGAACTATTACATGATCAATATCAAGGGAGAGGAATCCAGGAAGCCTTTATTTCAATAGTTGTTTTTACTGATGGATAGGGGAAAATTAGAAGTAAAAACATGTGAGGAAAGACAAAGAGATCCAGTGAATTCTATAGAGTATGGGATCTCAAGAAAGAAGAAACCTAGAGAAGAGAGTGTACACATTAAGTTTGAGGAACTAGGAGTATTTCATAGCATTAGGAAATCAGCTGAGTTGGGTAATGGTGAGAGAGTAAGTCTTAGAAAGGAACTTAGGGACACAGTCTTTAAGTACCACATAGAATATTTTAGAGTTTAAACCTTTTTTTTTTTTTTAAGACTACTCTATGTGTGTGTGTGTACATAGTGGCAGGTATTGATGCATGGAAGAGGGAGGGTTGGGAAGGAAGTTAGTAATGGGATTTACATTTCAGAAGACTTATGTATGTTGTATAGAGGGTGACTAATGTAGTTTAGAATCAATACAGAAGTGGTAAGAAAAGAATATGACAAAGAAATACAGGAAATAAACAAGTGGGAGTTACCAGTCACGACTACAGATCATCATCATCAACAACAACACCACTACCAACAACAACAAAAGATAAATTTAAGACTGTGTTCCTTGAGTGCAAGATCTAGCTGGAAAAGTCAGGAAGAAGTGGTCCAGGGGGGAACATTAGGTCCCTATGAAACTGAAGAGCAGGAAGAAAAGGTCATAGGTGGAGAACATATATATTTGAGAAAGAAGACTTGACAGAGTCAAGTTTTACCTGCTTTGCAATTTGGCTTCATAATGGCTCCAATTATATCATTACATGAGGAAGATACAGAAACTCTCCAACAACTGTAAAGATTTCAAATTCATATAACCAATAGTTGATAACAGAAGATGTTTCAGTTATCCATTACTGCATAACATTCTGTCCCCCAGAAATAAAGCATTAATGACTCAAAGTAACAGCAATTACAGATTTTGCTTATGAATCTGCAGTTTGTGTAGGGTTAAGTAAAGAAGACTCCTATCTGATCACCGATGTCTGGAGCCTCAGCTGAAGTGACTCAAATCCGGAAGGACTGAAATAGCTGAGGCTGTTTGGATCTTTCTTCCTCTCTCCAGGTGATCTGAGCATTCTCTATAGAGTTTCTTTAGCAGCCAATGTCAGAATAGCCCAGCTTCTTACATAACATCTCAAAAATCAAAGAACTAGCATTCTAAGAAGTCTAGGGGAAGCTTCAACACCTTTTTTGTGTTAGGACTTTAGTTTATTTGAGAGAGCCCATGAGTGGTAGGGTGGAGCAAATGGAGAGAGAGAATCTTTTTTTTTTTTTAATGATTTTATGTATTTATTTATTTGATACAGAGAGATCACAAGTAAGCAGAGAGGCAGGCAGAGAAAGAGGGAGGAGAGAGCAGAGAGCATAGAACCCGATGCAGGGCTCCATCCCAGGACTCTGGGATCATGACCTGAGCCAAAGGCATGCGGCTTTAACCCACTGAGCCATCCAGGCGCCTAGAGAGAGAGAGAATCTTTGAGCAGACTCCATGATTTTACTAAGGGAACAGGCCACATTTCTTTATAAGCAATGACCAACTCCATCCCTCGAAAAAATGAGAGCTTATGAAGAAATATATTTAACGATTAATCATTGCTATAGGCAAACTGTCATTTACACTGAAAGAAATTTAAACATTTTCCTAGTCAGTTTAACCTGACTTATAAAGATAGGCATCTAGAATGGGAAGAGAAACATGCCAAAAGACAAAAGATCCAAGACTAAAGAGCGGTGTCAATCTGGAACTTGTCCCTGACAGAATGAGGAACAAAAAGACAGAAGGTCTCTATTTTGGAAAAATGGTGGTGATAAGGGAAAGACCTGAGTGTTGAGTGATTACCTGGAATCAGAGTTGTTCTTTAGTGATGGAATGCAGTTAGTCAGGGCTCTGTGGTTTTAAACAGCATGGCAGAGGCCAAGATCCATGGGAGCACGTAAAGTTTCAGGAGTCCTGTGCCAAGGAATTGGCAAGGGTTTGGATCATTGTGCAACCTGGCTGTCTTTGCCATGCATGTGTCAGGGCTGAACATTTGCTGCATTAGAAAGGAAAGAATTTTTCCAATAGCAAGCAGTATTCAATGTTGGAATGTTCTATGAGCGACCTTTAAATAGAATAAATGTCAATTGTCAGTTGTGATCCTGTTGGAAATTTGAATGAGAGATACTTGATTTTTGTTGTAGAGTTTTAATTATAGAATATATTGGGAACATACCAAGGATTAAATGTTCTTAAATCACAATTTTAATTTTAAAAAAATGTATATTTTACATGTTGGTTTGGAAACCTCCCAGTTTACGTGCACAAAGTGGACACTTTCCAAATATTTGTTGAAGAGAACTGCAATCGCTCTAATCTCTATGTAACCTTGAAGACCTCTGTAATTTTACTCAAAGAGAGTATCGAGGTGTATATTTTTAAAATATTTTCGAAAAATTGGAATTAGGGGATATGTTCAATATTACTCTTGGACTAAGAAATAATTATATTTCTTCTGATAATTTTTTTTCTTGAAATTATAACCAAAGATGTTCTAAAAATGAAGTGTTTTAGAAATTTTCAAAAATGATGTTGGATATTAAAACATTTTCTTCAAATTTCAAGACTACTGTAGACACAGAATTAGAGAATTGTCTCAGCATTTCTGTTAAATTATTGAAATGGGTACAAAATTGAACAGCCCTGAGGCCATATCTAAGTAGTTCACTAAGTAAAAATTATGTAAATATTTGTATATTCGTCCTCTGATTCTTGAAGATTAAGCAAAGAATAAGCCTTACATCTAGTCTTAATGTCAACATTAAAACTTAACAGGAATAATGCATCCAAAAGGAAGAGGAAGTACTTAGAAGTAAGAGAGATAAAGTAGACAGAAAAAGAAGGATGTCAGGAAAGAAAGGGTAAAATTCAAAATGGAAAAATTACAAAAAACTTGCATTTCCTTACCTCACATTTAGATGCCCACTTATAGCTATTTATTAACCTTTGGTGAACCTGTGATAATATCTTTTGGAGAATTTTAAAGTTTAAGTATTTAGGGTACAGTTTCAGCTTTAAAGAAAAGCTGAAGACCAAGGCCTTTGCCCAAATATCATAAATTAACATAATTTCAAATTTTGGGGGGAATATACATTGATAGTTTAATGAGTAGCAAATGGATTAAAAGAAAAATACATTCAAGCTTGTATAAATCTAAGTTGGCGTCATAAGAACAAATTCAGTTTCTTTTGGTTCATAAAAAGATTGGGTATGTATGACTTCTTTTGATTTATCCAAATCTTTAAAAATAATCTGATTGATAAATATACAATTATGTTCAACCATTTATTCTCATTATTATTAATTTCTTCAATATTTGCACACTGCTTCAATGGCAACAGAAAGGAAACATAAAATTAGAAATATTTTCCATCCACCAAATGGCAAAATATCCCATTGGAAGATAGATAAAAAGTGCAGATATCTAATGCATAGCATTCCCAACCATGGAACATTTTAATCATTAGGAAAAAGTACGATCTATGTCTTATTAGCTAAACTATAAGGACCTTGAGACTAGGAATTGATTGTAAGCAAGATCTACATCCCTTGATAACCATCTGCTTGATTCAAAGCAGACGCTGATGCTACTATTGAATTAGATAAAATCTTAATAAGTTCAGTTTTATGAAAGCATCACTATCTCATTGAATTCTTAACTCAGGAGAATATTTGTTTTAATAAGAAACTAACTGAAGCAGTTAGTGCTTATAGAACAGTAATATTACACTATCAACACTAGCATTCAGGTACAGAAAATGAAAGATTAAAAGGAATATAGTCATTTGGAATGACTGGTCCAGGATTTCAAATATCATGTTTAAGTTTCAGAATTGGCTTGAAAAGATAAATAAAGCCTCGGAAATTACTGGTTTTTCTAATGTTATTAGAATCCAACCTGTTTCATGAGAAGAATCTCAGCTGAATTATAAGCATCATTGTCTGGTGATTTTAAGATGGAGTTTCTTTTGCTAGGTTCCTCGGGATGGAAGAGAAAGGGGTGGGGGTTGTAAATATGTTCTCTTCCACGAATCTCCCAAAGCCTGGCTAAAGAAAAATCTGTCTACCCAACTTCCTTTTATTTTTGGCTTAAACTTGTTTTCTTACTAATTATCCCCAGCTGTACCAGATTCTGTACTTCTTATTGTTAAGTTTACATGCTCTTACATCTGTGTACTTCTTGTATGGAATATTGGGTCTTAAAATGGGAAATCCTTTGGGAGGGGTGAGTACAATATGATTGTCCAAAGAGAAAAAATATAGAAACTTGAAGGTGAATAACAGTTTCTTCTATTGTTCCTGTCTGTTGTCAGTCAACTACTGACAAATCTTTGTATTGGTATTTGCCTACCACAACAATGGAGCATACTCTTTCAAATACCAGGAATTTTGATGTAACTCAATTTTTTAAAAAAATCTCATACTTTCCTTTCTTTTAGTTTTCTGTCAAAGGAAATCAATGAGCCAACTTATAATTTTAAATGCACCAACTGCCCTATTATGCAGATTTGTGCTTACTGGATTCAAGGTCCTTCAGAAGATCACTTGCGTTTTCTGATGAAGGGTGATAGTAAAATTGCTATAAATAAGGATCTGGGCTTATTAGTTTACACTGTTTGAATGATAAGGTTAAAGACAAGGAAGCACGGCTAGGATTAAATTGGAGAGAGACTGTCAGGAAAAAACAACTACTTTTATTTTATTTTATTTTATTTTTTTTTTTTTAGATTCATCAAATATTTTATTCTCAAATTTATATGTCCTTTGTGAAGTAAATGAAACTGTATATATTATTTTAAAAAAGGAAGCACAGAGTACTTCTATTGTAAATAAGGAAGCACAGGGAGTAGAGAGAAGAGAGTTTTAACATGTTCTGTAACTGCTCACTGGGTCTTTGCCCTGGTTGACATTATCCTTTTCTTCATTTTGCAAAGACTTCATCATGTATTCTTAGGTAAAAATAATGAAGATAAATCTAATAGTAATCCCTTTGACTTTTAGCTGATGTGTGTTTCTTGGTAATTTCAAAAGGTTTAAAAATGACAATTTTGGTAAATGTTAAAACAATATACATTTCCATAAGCTTCTTTTTTTAATGGCAAAAACACATTGACCTTTTAATCAGAAAAAATTGTAAATTTGAAAACCATGGAACCCAGGACACATTACCTTCTCCAAGATGCTTGACATGAACAATAATAATAAAATTCATTCATGTTTGATAATTTGAAGATGTTTCTAGCGTAAAAATGATACCTTTATTTTTGTGAATTTATCTTGAATTAAATCACTTTATTGAATTCTCTTGTTTGCTTTAAATGGTCTGTTTATAGATTCTGCTGGCTTTCTATGTAGATGAAAATGTCTTCTGCCAAAGTGACAATTTTTATGGGTCTTATGCTCCTTTTATTTCCCCCTTAGCTTTCTTTATTGCATTGAACTTATTATATTTTATATTAAAGAGTAATCAGTTATTGGAGAATGATGGTTTGTTTTTTGTTTTCCTAACTTTTTTCTATTATATAGAATGTTTACTGTAGATTGGTATATTACTTTAGTAGGATTTTATAGTATTGATCAATTTTTGTATTATTGGGATACATTTTAGTTTTGCTTGATTTTTTTAAAACAGATTCAATTATTTAATTGATGTTCTAGTTGGAATTATTGCATTTACTTTTTTCCAACATTCTAAATGAATTTTATTCTTTATTTCATTTTCTGGTTGTGGAAACAGTTAAATTATCAACAGTGAAAGTAAAAAGCTAGACACAATTTATTATTTGTGTAATATAAGTATTCATTATTCTTTGAACCTTCATAGAACTCAAGAGTAAAACCATCTAATATATATGTATATATTAGATACATTAGAATATATATATGTGTATACACACACACACACACAAGAGGGTGGCAGAAGGAGATGGAGAGAATCTTTTGTAATGTTTTCAAGATTTTATTTTTTAAAAACTTTTAAAAGATTTTATTTATTTATTTGTCAGAGAGAGAGTGAGCAAGCACACGCATGGGGAGGTGAAGGAGGTAGACAGAGTCCTTGCTCAGCAGGGAGCCTAATGCAGAACTGGATCCCAGGACCCTCTTTAAAAAAAAGTAAAATAAAAAAAGGATTACATTGTCTCTCTGATTCTTGTACTTTATTGTGTTTTGTTATTTTTGAAAGCTGTATATTTTCCCCCTTTTAATTTATGTTCTTAAATTTCTTTTATGTGTTTAAGTATGGGCTTTTCCTTGTCAATCTATGATGACTTTAACCAGAAGTCTTCTTCCTTTAATTCCAGGAAATATTGTATCATTTCCTAAAACATTGTTTTCTTTCCAGTGATTCCTACGTGCCCCTTCCCCAGCAGTCTAACACTCTGTTACCAAGCTATTGGCACACCTACTGTGTGCAACATCTGTTATGTTTTCTTTGCATAATTCCTTTCTCTTTATGCTTTCTCTATCCTTTGGGAAGATTTTCACTGATATTCCAGTGCATTCATTTATTATTAGGTTGTATTCATCCTTCTACTTATTCCATTTACTGAGTCTTTATTTAAACTTGTATTTAACTCATATCTCATTTTTCAACTTTTATGCTTTCTATGTTCTTGTTCTTGATTAATATTGCCAATATTTTTCATTATCTTTTGAGAATAGTTCATATCTTATAGAAGAATTCTCAATTATCTGTTCTAATAGTTCTGCTTTAGATGACATACTGTTTATGGTTTTCTTTTCTTTCTTCTATGGTAATTATCTGTTTCAGGTTTTTTATTAAGGAATTGGCAAAATGTAGTTCATAGACCAAAACTGGGCTGCTACCTATATTTATAGATAAAGTTTTATTAGAATACAACTTATGTTTTTTTATGTGTTGTCTGTGGCTGATTTGATAAACACAGCAGAGCTGAGTGGTTGGAATGCAGACTATTAGGCCTGCAAGTTCTAAAATATTCACTATCTCCCCTTTTACAGAAAAAAATTTGTTGATCATCAGTCTAGCTCATTTCAGCACATATCTCCCGGGGATATTAGCCTGGTCTGTTAAAGTGTATTGGAGAAGATAGGAAGCTTAACCCTAATTGATATCCCTAAGGAGAAATAGAGAGAGAAGGGGAAGGAAAGAGAGAGACAAAGAGAGAGAGCAAGAATGAGAGAGAGAGAGAGAGAGAGAGAGAGAGAACTGAAGTAGCCCTAGAGTGGAGATTCTGCATTGAGAACAAATCTTTTGTTACCTCACCACCAGGCAGCTATTCTGACCAAATATTTACTTTGAATTTCTTTGAAAGCAGTGAGTTGGAAGGAAGTGGGGTGATTATTATGGGATGCTGCTCATGTTCCCCTCAGTTTCACTGCTCTGATATTCCCACCTACTAAGAGTGCTGCTTGTACCCCTCACCAGAAGCTGCTCTCTTGCCAAGGGAGCTGCCTTACCTCTTCCCTTGTCCCTGGTGATTGCCATCTGATGACTGGTCATTGTGGTGTTCAAAGGCCTGGCTCCCTGGTCCCAAGTAGAGGTATCTCCGAAGGGCCACCCCAGCTGGAGAATTCCCCATCAGACTGGCTGACATTGTTGCAGCAGCTGATTCTACCTAATTCTAATTCCCTTGCTCTTTCCTGGGTGATGCTCTGAAGAGTAGACCCTACTTCCAGAATTCAGTCTTCAGTCAGTTTCTTGAAACTGCCTTGGGAGAGAAGGAAGTCTCCTTTGCTTTTTTCCATTATTCTCACGAGTGAGGGGCTAGAGAAGGATCACGAATAGGAAGACAGTCCGTCTAGTATGATTTAATATCATCAACTCCTTCCATTAATGTTTGTATGCTGTCCTGATTTTACTCAGAGACATTTGACAGTCTAGCCTGTTTTTGAGATTTCCATCATATGGGAGGATGATCATCCTCTCAAGGCAACATCGGGAGACAGGAATAACTCCTGTCCAATCTTTCCTCCAACAGCTGTGATTGCAAGCAAGCTTCTTTATCCAAAGTGCTGACACCCACTCTCCCACTTCAAACTCCTATCACATCCCCACATATATGTCAGCTTATGATAGTCTCAGTTTCCCAGATGGTATTATATTTTTTGTTTGTTCATTTTAATAGTATTATATTCTTTGTTCATTTTAATTCAGACCTCACTTTCACTTACAAACACAAAATTTCTCATGTGTGTGTGTGTGTATGTATGTGTGTGTATATATATATGTATGTATATATATGTGTGTGTGTGTGTGTGTGTGTATAAACACAGTTTAGGTTATAAACCCAGATTGAGAGTATTCAGGTATAAAGCTCTATCTTGTATGAGAAACCTTCAGCTAAATAATGAGGATATTTTTCTTTGTTTTAACTGCTCAACCAAGGAGACCTCCTAAAATCTCGAAACTGCCACACTAGCTATTAATGCGAGCTCACTATGTTCCCTAGGAATGGATTCCAAGCTCCATTAAAATATTTTGGTTTACAGCCTTCTTCTGAATGGAAGTTGAGGGTTGCCAAATACTCTTAGCCCAGTTACCCTAAATAGTATGTTTGCCTCCATGACACAATAACCATTTCTGGATCTATCTACTTTCCTCAGACTCCCCACCTCAGGTTCTCTCCCTTCACCCTCTACCATGCAGACAGTTTTGATTCTTACCTCAGAGAAAATGGAAACCATCAGCGTATCCTATAAAAAACGTTTTCCATTTGCATAAATATAGCATCAGGACATCTTGTCTGAGCTCTGGACTTAGTCCAACATATCCAAAGTAATAATCATTATCGTCACTGTAAAACTTGATTATATAACACAAACAGCTGTGGGGATCAGAAATCTGGGTGTCCATATATCACTCTCACTTGTACTTATCCATAACTTTTGACATTTTTACCTGTCAGTTCCTCTTAAATCTATATCTCTCTCTCTCCTTTGCCCTCTTCCTAGTGTGAGCAATAGTAATTCTGTCACCTGTACTGATGTGACAGAGTCTTAATTGGCCTTCCCACTAGCATTTCCTCTTCTGACAAGCCCTTCAAACTTCAGTCATGTAAGCTGATCCTTTAAAGACTATAAATATGATTGTATTCTATTTAGGTTAAAACATTCTTTAGAATAAAACCCCAAATCCTTAACATAGTCCATTAGATTCCACACTCTCTTGCTACTGCTGAACGTCTAGCTACTCTGAGGTAGGCACTCCTGGTGTATCTCATTTTACAAAGGAAGACCAAAGCCACAAATAAATGAAGAGGACTACCTCAACCTTGTTGTAGATGCTCTGGACTACCACAGCATTTTCTGGGGACAAATCCATCCTCATCCTCAACGCCTCTCTTAAGTCTGACATTATGTTCATCTAACACTCAGGAATTAGGTGATAACACCATTCCTACCACTCAGTTAACACATAGGGCTACAAATCTGATTATGCAAAAGCCTTTTTGTATGGACTCACCAACCTGCTGGTTGGTGGTTACAGTGACATACAAGTGTTCCAAGACAGTACCATGCATTTTTTCCCCAATGCTTTTAAAAGAAAAACTGGGAACTCACTTATAAATTTTTAGCTTCATATCTAAATTTTTTATCTTAATAGTAATAAATGGTGTGTAACTCTATTGTAAATATAGACATTTTGAAATACAGTTATCCTTTGGTTTTAAAATTATATGGTAGATATTGTAGGGGGTAAAAAATACCATGGAACTTTGATCCTCACCATCGTTTATATAAAAATATTGATGAATACATCCTTCCCTAGCAACTAGAAAGACTTAATTTTTCCTTTTTTTCTCTTTGAGCACATAATTCCATTTCAATTCCATAAGGAACATATCCTAATGCTTGGAATTATTTTATTAAATACCTTATTACCTTCTGCAACAAATATAGGAAAATAAGTATATATTAATCATTTATTGTCTAAAACAAATTTCTTCTGGATTTCATTATCATTGAAATATTTAGTGGGAAGTAGTAAATTCAAAAAGTCTAAATCTGGGGCACCTGAGTGGCTCAGTGGGTTAAAGCCTCTGCCTTCGGCTCAGGTCATGATCCCAGAGTCCTGGGATCGAGCCCCACATTGGGCTCTTTGCTCAGCAGGGAGTCTGCTTCCCCCTCTCTCTGCCTGCCTCTCTGCCTACTTGTGATCTCTGTCTGTCAAATAAATAAATAAAATCTTAAAAATAAAAAGCCTAAATCTAATAAATACTCTTAGGAAATTAAAATCCATTATATACAAACTTAATTCAAGGGTAAGAATTGTGAAAAAATGTCTGAATAAGGTTAATGGTGTTGTGCTTTTCAAGTTGTTTCGTTCATGGATAAATATTACTTATTGCTAAAATGAGAAAGGATCACCATCAATTCTATTCCTCTTTTTAATTTTTAGAGTTGTAAGCAATATTCCTCACAAAAATAAATTAATAACAATAGGAGTTATGTTTTAGTAATGACATATTATTATTTGACCTTATTAAGAGTTGCCTGCCAAAATCCACAGTTGTCTATAGAATACATATTTTTAAAATTTTCAATATCTTTTCTACAAGGATTTGAAAGCTACTCTGATTGACCAGAAGAAATTGTTTTTTTTTTTTTTTTCCTGTCTATTGCAAGTATTTGCTTTCTCGATATTTCTACCAAACTTGCATAGTGTCTCTTCACTTGGCCAACCTGGAATTTGTACGCTCTAGGACTTCAGTTAGAAGCAAAATAGACAAGAGGAATGTCTTTCTGTCATAAATAGGAGAAGGATCATTGTGAAAGGGAGTTGGGAATGGAGGACATTCACGTCCTCCTATAGAACACGTCCCTTTGGAAAGAAGTCCTGTGAAAGCCAGAGATATGGACATTGGTCCTTTTCTCATCATCCACATAATGTGGTCCTTAAATAGTGGGACAGACACACCCATATCTCTGAAGACTTTTTCTACAGAACATGGACTATTTAGAAGCCCTACTGAAACAGTAATTCGGAATACAATGAGGCTATACAAAGTATCTGAATATTCTTTTGAAGTAGTGCAAATCTGTATGAAGAACTCTAGCAGTCTTTTAAAAACACCACTATAGATGAATTAATATAATCGCAGGTCACTTTAAAGATCAAATTTTAGTGTTGATATTACTATTTTCATTTGATTCTTAAAGATCCATGCTATCTGTCAGTGCAACACTTGGTAATTGTCTAATTTGAATTATAAATTTTCCTGCTTCACATTATGGTATTTGATTGCTTGGTGAGGCATAACTGGTAGCAGATACAGAGGAAACATAATATTTATGATGATGGTGTGGATTAAGCAAAAGGCAAAGATATAGAAAGACTATAATAATCTTCCTCTGATTTTATATCAGCCTCTATAAAGCTTTACATTTTATTTAACAGCACTATGAATTAAATGAAATGTATTTTCTTCAGTTATTAAATAGATACAATGCTTTGTCAAAGATTACTTTTAGATTCATTTTATTAAATTATAAAATAGAAATCTTATATAAACTACATCAGAATTTGAGTATTGAAATTTTTTTAAGTTACTGAAACGTTTCCAACTAAACAGGTAAATAAGGAGTTTATACTTTGAGCTTCCACAAAGTACAAAAAAATGTTTGCCATGTTCATTTTCTTTTCTTAAAATGATAAAGTCATTTATATTTCCACTTGTGCTTTTGTGTTAATCTCTTAAAACATTACTTTTAAGAGTCAAGTTGAAATGACCAGAACACTTTGTCAACTTTGTTTTTTGACCAGTATATGATCTTGAACCAAGCATTAGTGAGTGGGTCCAAATGCAGTGGGTCCAAATTCAAAGTGCATTACACTATAATCCAATTTTCAATTCATATATTCTAATTAAAACAACACCTTGACTTTTCCTTCATATACATAGTCATGATGCAAATATCATTAGTAGATACTGATACATGCATAAATGTATTTATAATAATACATAAAATATATTGAGATAACTGATAAGCATATTGCTTTATTTGTATGTTCTATACCTATAAATATTTTTCCTAACAGCACAAGGTCTTATCACCCATCTTAATGTTTTGTCCTACCTAAACTTAATTTGGTACAATAAAATAAATGTTAATGGTCATTTTGGCATCACTACACCATAAACTACATCAGGAAACACCTTATATTTTGATATGTATTTGCATTAACAAGCTAAAACTAAAAGAAGTCCCTATCCCTACAGCGTACTTGGCTTTCACAGGACTGCTCAGAGCACAGAAAACAAAGACCCAGTTTGTCTCAGGCACCCGCCCCACTGCCTTCACTCATAAATCACTGGAAAGCAGTCACGAAGAGGAGTTCCCCTACCCTTGGTCTTCTCTCTCCAAGGACTCGTAAGACCAACAAAGATACATGGGGTCAGAGTGTGTTTGTGTTGGATATTGTGTTCCACTGGAATTTTTGTAATGTCTGTGACGCTTCCTCTCCCATTGAGTATATACTGGACTCCCAGAATGGTCTGTTCTCTCCTCTCCTCTCTGCTTCTTTCTCTCTCTTCCTTTGTCCCTTCTTTCTCTCCATCTCTCTCAGCTTGTCTCTTTATTTCAGTTTCTGTCTCTATTTCGCTCTTTTCCCTTTCTCCCTCCTATCCTCTTGCTTGAATCCAAAGTTGTCAACACTTTGTGTTTCTTTCTTTATTGTGTTTTTCTTCCATCAAAAAACAGCAGGATTGGGCGCCTGGGTGGCTCAGTTTGTTAAGCCGCTGCCTTCGGCTCAGGTCATGATCCCAGAGTCCTGGGATCGAGTCCCGCATCGGGCTCTCTGCTCAGCAGGGAGCCTGCTTCCTCCTCTCTCTCTGCCTGCCTCTCTGCCTACTTGTAATCTCTCTCTGTCAAATAAATAAATAAATAATCTTTAAAAAAAAAAAAAACAGCAGGATTTATCTCCTGATGGTAGCATATTTGTCCTTTAAAGAAGCACTTGTATTTTTCAAAATTATTTCAATAATTTTATCATGTAGAAAATATTACCAAAGAAAATCTCTGGTGTTAGGGAGGTCTGGGAAATGTGCATAGTTGTACACTGCAGATGGCAATGATTCCAAAAGGGTCTTAAGAATGGGAGGTTGGAGCCACCATGTGGAATTCAAATTACCTGCTTACTCATGTCTCAGCCTTTACACTCATTTCAGCTTCAGAGATAGAAATATCCTGTGCCCATGAATGAAAACGTGTTGTGGATACAAGACTTTATTAAAAGGAAATTAATATATTAAATAAGAACATCAAAGAAGAAATTTTAATAAAAGCACAGTAGGATAAGAGACTCACCGTTATTTATTTACTTTGCAGCCCAAGGTAGCATAATGAGCTTGCTAATTTCCTTCAGTTAATAAACGTTAAGAGCTTAGTTTTAGCTGCATTAAAAATGTATTTATTATGTTTTTAATACTTCTTTGAACTCATTTCTAACATAATTCCGTTTTCCCCAAATGTTGATATTTAGAAACAATATTTTAAATTTAATAGATAAAGGATGTTATTTGATAAGAAATGGCAAAATTCTAGTAGCATAAACAAGAAAAGTACATATCATTCCACATTTAGATAATAGGACCTAAATGATAGCCATTCCATAAATGCATATGTATTACACATATAAGTTATATAAATATACTTACATATTATAAACTGGCACCTGAGATTATTTGTAAATACTGTCATTATTCCACACCTGTGTCATTATTCTTCTATCACATGAATTTTTTCGATTGTACATATTCTATTTTATGAATATGCCATTATTTATTTTGTTCCTTTTCTACTATTGAAAATAAGATTATTGGAATATTTTGCTATCATAAATAATATTGCAATCAACAGTATTAATAAATAAATAGTTAACATTTCTTTCTGAAAATGTCTTTAATATAAATTGGTAGGAATGGAAATACTCGCTAAAAAGTGTGAATGTTTTGTCTTCTGAAATGTGCTCTCAAACTATCCTCTATTGTAATTAATACATATTATTTCACACTCTTATAAACACACACACACACACACACATACATGCATGCATTCATACAAATACATCTTTGTAATGTAGATATGTAGGCCCTGCACCTTATTTTATACATACTTCTAAATCTGGATCAGAAGTAAAGTCTTGCTCAGGCGTGCTCAGGCAGGCCAGTTGAGTTTCACATAGCTACCATGGTTCCCACCTTGACCCCTTCTCCAAATACTTCTCTAGGTCTAGTAATCCTCTGGTCATGAACCCCATGGAAGATTATTACAAAGCTCTGCAACTAAAAAAGAAGTGAGGTTAATTAGCTTTCATTTTCATTCTACCCATTGTGTGATGCTTTAAAGAGTTTGCTGCTTTAATTTAAAATCTCTTAGAAAAGCAACTAAGCATTTGCCTTTTTTATACCTCCCAATATTCTGATCCTTTAAACTCTGTCCAACAGCTTTACATAGCACATGATTCTCGTTAAAATCCTCCACTAATGCTTGATGGCATTACTTTCACCACTGATTATATCAAAATAAATTGGAAGCTCTGTATATTTAAAAATATATTAAAGCTTAAAAAGGTTGGCTTATTTGTCTCCCTGCATCTTTTCACTGTCCTGATTTATCATTGAGAGTAACTGTGTGACTTAATTATGTATACTTTAAAAACAATAATGATGGAGGTATTCACTTCATTATTAAAGAGAGTAAAATTTCTAAGATTAACTTAGCCTTTTTTAATAAGGAGATCGAGTTCCACACTAGTCTAGGCCCTCACAAGACAATTTCAAATGCCCAAATGTGCCTCCTCCCTTTGCCATGGTGTGTGCGTGTGCATGTGTGTGTGTGTGCATGTGTGTGCGTGTGCACGTGTAACTGTTGCCCTCCTCTATTTTAAAAGTTCAAATGACCTGTCCTTTCTGTCTAAAAATTTATTTACTTAATAGAATAAAGCATTTTGGGAAATGCAAAGTTTAGGTTCGGTTGAGTCCCCACTCTGTATCTTGTCGGTTGCATAATCCTAGGGAAATTATCTTGACCCTGCAAACCTTAATATTTTATTTGTCAAATAGGGATGATGATTCCCCTACTTTCAATAATTGTTGTGGTAATTATATCAAATATCAATATAATTCAGGAAATTCGGCGTGGATAAATATTTCTTCAAGTTTTTCATCACAATATCAAAACAGAGAATAGTTGGTGATTCCCAGAGAATAGGGAGTGAAAAGATTAGCAGACTGCCTGCAATAAATACATGAAGCCTCACCCTAAATTTTGAATTTCTCATTCTACTTTTCAATGTATCTGTTTATTTTCAGATGACTCTCATGCTTTTCATACTCTTACATTCCCACGCCCAAATCCTGAACTAAAATTGATACGTCAGGAAAAAAAAAACACCTTGTTTGTGTTACTTGAAAAATATAAAAATTCATGTATACCAACCACATTACTATTATTTTATCTTATTCAAAAGTTTTGAAGATTTGGCTCTCACTCACAAAGCCTAAATTTCATTTGCCTTACCTTACCTCTTCACACTTATGTCCAGTTATCCCTGAATGCCCCACTTTTACCACTTTTGACCCCCTTTTATGTTGTTGTCCATGCAGTGCTCTGCATAGAAGGCTATCTTCTCATTATTTTGGGAAAATTCCTTTGCTTGCAATATTCCTAATCAGTTCTTGAGTACTTTTTTTAAAAGATTTTTATTTATTTATTTGACAGACGGAGATCACAAGTGGACAGAGAAGCAGGCAGAGAGAGGAGGAAGCAGGCTGCGGGGCTCGATCCCAGGACCCTGGGATCATGACCTGAGCTGAAGGCAGAGGCTTTACCCACTGAGCCACCCAGGTGCCCCAGTCCAGGTATGTGCTGACTACCACACTGAGTGCCAGGGTTGCTCGACTTAATCCGACCTGGAACCAGCCTGACCAAGACACTGAGGCCGGGTTCAAGCGCGCCATGGACCTAGTCCGAGAGGGGTTTCTGCAGAGACTAGACTTGTACCAACACAGCTGGCTGCCAGCCCGGGCCTTGGTGGAAGAAGCCCTGGCCCGGCGATTCCAGGTGGACCCAAGTGGGGAGATAGTAGAACTGGCAAAAGGTGGATGCCCCTGGAAGGAGCACCTCTACCACCTGGAATCTGGGCTGTCCCCACAGGGCACCATCGCCTTTGTTATCTACACTGACCAGGCTGGACAGTGGCGGATACAGTGTGTGCCCAAGGAGCCCCATTCATTCCAGAGCCATGGCGGGGTCTTCGGGATGAGGCCCTGGACCAGGTCAGTGGGATTCCTGGCTGCATCTTTGTCCACACCAGCGGATTCATTGGTGGGCACCACACCTGAGAAGGTGCCTTGAGCATGGCTCGGGCCACCCTGGCCCAGCGCCCAGTACCTAAACCTCCCACAAATTCCCTAGACCAATAAAACATCCTCTATCTCGTACTGAAAAAAAAAAAAAAAAATTGATGAACATTTGTGTTAACAATTTCTCTTTAAAACTTCAGATCCACCCGTGGGCTCAAACACAACAACACAGCTTTTTATAATTCAACATAGATTACAATTTTAGCTTTTGTATGAAACTTAAGTTCATACATTTAAGGAAAAAATAGTCTCTTTTCGGGAACTTGACATTTTCACCTCGTGTGTTTTCTGAATCACAAAGGCAAAAAAAAAAAAAAGAAAAAGAAAAAAAGAAAAAAAGAAACAAAACAAAAACCAAACTCAAGAGGGAACAAACATTTACTTGAGTGTGCGTACTTTGGGGGAGTCACAGTGGGAAGCAATTATACTCATTCACATCCAGCCTTTAAACTCTTTGTCAAGTCAAGGAGCCAGATTGCTTGAATTTCATCAATTAACATTTTTCGTCTATTGTTTGTTTTTGAAGAGCTGCTCTGGTAGCTCTTCTTGATTACCAGTCAGATGGCCTAAAAGAGGCACAGAAAGGTGGTAGGTGGTTATGCATGAAGTTTTTTCCTAAAACAGTTCATATTTAAACAATGACCTATTCTTAATTACTCTTAGGTGTTAATAAAGAGAAATATGGAAGCATAATAGCAGGCAGGCAAACGCATTATATTATATTTGTTCCTTTGGAATCCAGCAATGACACTTTAAAGATTTCCATTTAATGACTCAGTTGAACTTAAACCAAACTTAACTATCCCCAAGCCTATTTTGAAGAGGATGTCATTCTTAAATATTATAGCATATGATTAAATAAATGGTATGTTAGGAGAAACACACTGAGAAGAAGCACATATCACATTATAAAATACATATATTTATTTATATATATCTTTATATATATATATCTGTACGTGTGTATACACACACATATAAAGCAGGAAACGTGTGTCTTTTGTTTTGCTTTCACAAACAGAGTAATTGTATTTGATATGTCTTAGAAAGGCTTCTGGGTAGTATTCAGCTAAATTTTGCCTGGAAAAACACAGGGAAGGAAAAACGGCATACAAATAATTGCAAGTTAATTTAGTATTCTTATAAATTGCAAATTTTTTTTTCAAAGGGCTACTGTTAAATCCCAAAGAAATATTCTTTTTTTTTTTTTTAAAGATTTTTTATTTATTTGACAGACAGAGATCACAAGCAGGCAGAGAGGCAGGCAGAGAGAGAGAGGAGGAAGCAGGCTCCCTGCTGAGCAGAGAGCCCGATGCGGGGCTCGATCCCAGGACTCTGAGATCATGACCTGAACCGAAGGCAGTGGCTTAACCCACTGAGCCACCCAGGCGCCCCCCCAAAGAAATATTCTTAATGATTTGACTAAGATGGCTGTTTACATTTCTTTAATAAAAACTAAGAACAAAATCTGTTGTTTCTTCCCATTTTACTTCCAACATTCCTTTACTGGTTTCTTCTGGGAGATCTTCCTTATGAAATCATTTGCTTTCAAATCCTAGGCTCAGGGTCTACTTCTGAGCAACCTTGATCTTGCCCTTTTCCATTCAGTTTCTGTTTGTTTGTTTGTTTGTTTGTTTTTAAGTATTTTATTTATTTATTTGAGAGAGAGAGCACCTGCATGAGTGAGGGGGAAGGGCAAGGGAGAGGGAGAAGCAGACTCTGTGCTGAGCAGAGAGCCCAATGCAGTCCTTTATCCCAGGACCCTGAGATCATGACCTGAGCCAAAGGCAGACACTTAACTGCCTGAGCCCCTAACATCTGTTATTTTAAAGTATTAACCAATCATGTAACAGTAATGTTTATGATAGCCCTGATTTATCTGGAGGAACAAAGCTGGTACAGTTAAAAAATAATTATTCTCCCAATTCAATTTCTTGATATAAAACCTTTGCAACTACTATTTTCATGACAAGAGAACATTTATTTGTATACTTAGTTAATTTGCGATGGTTTATGAGGCAAATATATTTCATTAATCTCTTATGTCTTAATTATGCCCTGGATAAATGAATCAGATGCAAACATTTAAAAGGAAGAGTAACTAAAAGGCAAACTTAACACTATAGCTGCTTTAAATGATCATTGTAAATTACCTTAAGATACATACATTACTTTAAAAGCTTCAAATATTTTACACACATAAAGAGATTTATGGGAAATTAGTATCTTATTTGAAATTCATGAAACCAAGTAGAGTCTACTTTAATACATCACAGGTATATATTCATGAAACAGCCAAGGGCTTTGAATTCACCGGCAAGTGACTTCACTGACAAATAGTGCTTGCTTACTCTTCCCCTTCAGAACAGGATCTAACAGGGTCTATACTTTGAGACTCTCTCAAATCTCTGAAGTCGGCAGTTACTCTCGAAATAAGACATTTCCTTTGGTCATGACCTCATCTGAAAGGTCAAGAAGTGGATAGGAAATTCTTAGAGATGGAAATGGCATTGCCAAGTGAGGGAAGGAAATCACTTACTTCATTATTTTCAAAGGACTTTTTTGTTTGAAGGTCACATTAGGGCTTTCCATCCTCTGCTTTTCCCCTCATTAAGTCTTTCACAAGAACAGAATTTTTTTCTTATTTGCTTCCCCTGTAATAGGAAGGAGAGATTCTCATGTCTCATACGCATTTTCTCCACATAAATTTGATAAAGGATAGGAATAATCAGTATTTAATTTTCTTAAATTTATTATGACTTAATTTATACCGAATATGTCTTCAAATATGCCTTTAATTTAAAACATCATTCTATTTGATATTATGCATCTAAAATAGCCATGTAATGAACTGTTTCTACCTTATTTATCTAGCAATATTGGCAGTAGTTTTTTTAAAAAAGCAAGGAATATTTCATTGTAGAATTATTTTGTGAAACTTAAAATTTATTTTTCATTCTTTTCTTAGTTATATCAACATACATTTTTGAGGACAATATTCATATCGAAATGCTTATAACATTGATATAAAAAAGATATGCAGACATCTTCAATACAAAGAAACAAAAGACATATGTTAAATAAAGCACATAGACTAAGCCAGATGATTAAGGAAAGTAGTCCATTGAGGGAATCAAGGAGTTTTAGGAGGTGATGTTCATTATCCAGAGGAGACACTTCTGAGACAATGTGATCACTTCCCTAATCATGAGATGTGCATATATTCAAGCTGTGCTTCAGGAACAAGTAAAAATCCAGTTTGTCTGGAGGCTAGATTATGGTAAGCTTGCAGTTTTATTCCAGACAGTAGACTATCCTGAATGCCAACCTACAGTGTGACCTTATTTCAGAAAGTGAAAGAAGTAGACACTTAGGGGAAGAAACATTACATTTTTTTTTAAATACTTTATTTATTTATTTGAGAGACAGAGATCACAAGTTGGCAGAGAAGCAGGCAAAGAGAAATGAAGAGAAGCAGGCTCCCTGCTGAGCAGAGAGCCTGATGCGGAACTTGATCCCAGGACCCTGGGATCATGACCTGAGCTGAAGGCAGAGGCTTTAACCCATTGGGCCAGCCAGGTGCCCCAGAAGATTACATTTTCAAAATCACTTCAGAAAGATCTAACTGCCAGTAGTGATATGTGTGTTCGCTTGGTGAAGGAGAAACTTGAGGCATGGTGGAAAGTCAGGCGACAACTACCAGAGGCTGGAAAAGGCCAAATCAGGATGGTAGAACTGGTAACACAGTGGACAGTGTTGGATAGAAACAGGCAGTGAAAAATTTCTGGACTCAGTGGACAAGCCACAGAAAAAAGGTATAAATGCCACTAGCTTCCTAGATAGTATGGTGAGATGAGAAGGCAACAGTACTAACAATCACAACAAATGGACAGGGAGAGTTTCTTATATATTACCTGTCAGGCATTTTTATTTTTCTTTCCTTTTCAGATTTTATTTATTTAACTTGGGAGAGACAGAGAGAGAGAGTGAGCACACATGCACAAGTTGGGGGAGGATCAGAGGTGGAGGGAGAGAAGAATCATCTCAAGCAGGCTCCCTGCTGAGCATGGAGACTGAAGCAAGGCTGGGCTTGATCCCACGACCTGTGAGATTATGACCTGAGCTGAAACTAAGAGTTGGGACACCTAACTGACTGAGCTATCTAGGCGCCCTTCGAAAGGGTAACTTGATATGAGAATTTTAACCAACTGAAATTCACAGGTGACAACACTGGTCAATTATGAAATGTGGTTATTAAATCTTTGCAGTGTATAGGCTAAGTTGGATTGGTGTTTTAGGGTTCTCCATAGAACCGCAATGAAGAGGATATGTGTGTGTGTGTGTGTGTGTGTGTGTGTGTGTATCTTTATTTATTATAAGTGATGAGGGGGCACGAGGCTGGCTGAGGACAAAGCAAACCTGGCGCCTTGTACGCCCATCCGCTCCCCCTCAGCCCTATGTGTAGCATCCTTCAGGCAGCCCTCACTGCCATGAACAATAAGCAAATAGTTAAATTGCAGAGCTCACAATCCTGCTAGAGAGGAGTCTCCCTTGGCTTGCAAATGTCCTAAATCTCACTAACAAAGACTATTGATAGCAGGATTGTGACATCCACCCAAAAGTCTCCCAACTATCTTAATGTTAATGGCTGGTCTAAAAACAACATTGATCAAGCCACAAGGGCAAGGCCTGCTAGGGCAAGGCCTCCCTTGGGCCTCGATATCCTGGCACCTTGTAGGCCCTCTTTAGCATATGAAAACTCTGTTGAAACCTCCCATCCCTTCACCACCCTTCCAATGGCAAGGTATATAACCTGCCATCCCTCTCAACCCGGGGCAGCAGCTCTTCCTGCCCACAGGTCCTGTCCCCATGCTTTAATAAACCACCATTTTGCACCAAAGATGTCAAAAGAATTCTTTCTTGGTCATCAGCTCCGGACCTCAGCCCACCGAACCTAGGTTCTGAACTTCATCATAAGGAGTTGGCTCCTGTAATTATGGAGGCTCACAAGCACAAAATCTGCAGGCTGTGCAGCAGCCAGGCTGGAGAACCCGCAGAGCCTATATTCTCGTTCAAGTCCACAGTCTGCTGTAGAATTTTCTCCTGCTCAGAGGTGGATGGTCTTTCTTCTATTCAGGCCTTCAAATGATTGCATAATGCCCACCCAAACATGATAAACAATCTTTTGTTTAAAGTCCATTGAATTAAATGTTAATCGCATCCAAATACATCCTCACAGGAACACCCTGAATAAAGTTTAATTAAAGTAAAAGACTGATGGGATTAAGAAAGGCAGAGTTAACACATAAAATTAGCCATCACAATGGGCTATGTAGATATCTTCATAACAAGCCTCCCTAGAGGCTATCATCTCAGGTGTAAGCTTCTGGAAATGGACTTGATGACAGATCAATCCCTGTATTAGAAAGTTATGAACAAGGAACAAAAAGGGAGGAGAAGGTTCAGTTTTTTAAAACTAGATATTTCAATACCCAGTGAAAAGGACAAGCATTAAAAACTTATAATAGAATACCTAGATCCAAAATTAAGGCAAAAATCACATTTTACATAGGAGGATTTGGTATAATATAACTATTTTATTTGTACTAACAAAATACTTATTAATATTATTACAGAGAAGTCTGTAAAATATGTGCTTTCTGTTGCTCTTTACATGTAGAATAGATCAGTCTCATTAAAAGAAATAGAGTAGGGGTGCCTGGGTAGCTCAGTGGGTTAAGACTCTGCCTTCAGTTCAGGTCATGGTCTCGGGGTTCTGGGGTCAAGCCCTACATCAGGCTCTTTGCTCAGTGGGGAGCCTGCTTCCCCCTCTCTCTCTGCCTGCCTCTCTGCCTACTTGTGATCTCTCTCTCTGCCAAAAAAATAATTAAAATCGTAGAAAGATTAAAAAATAAAAATATAAAAGAAATAGAGTCCATGCTATTTCTGTTTTCAGCACAAAGAATGCTCATGTGACATGGATCACCAATCTTTCTATGTAGTGATAATAATAAACTTATTATCAAGAAAACACTATGTGTAATAACATAATATTTTACTGTTATTCTCTCTCTTGTTGTTTGATAGTCATCTGTGAATTAAAAAAAAGTTCATGGATGACAAGACCTGTATAAGTTTCCCTCCAAGCCTTATGTTGTGTAAGCCTGGTTAAGTTCACTTAATAAATGAGAAAAATGAGCATTCACTCACATGTATGAAAGGCAACAGAGTAACACATAAGATTCTACTGACCCTTGGTTTGTCTATTGTCACCAACTCTCCTACTCTGGTTCAACTTGCTCCTTTATCACCTTGAATGTTGAAGTCACCAGTGTAAAATCCACTCAAACTACTAACCACTTGAAATAAGGTGCTCAAAAAAAGAAAGATGTCTCTTGAGATGTGTATAACATTTCCCTCTGTTCCACTTAAAAAATTTCTTAACTATCTATTTAAAATGGGAAACTTTGGTTTCCCATTTTTAATGAGAATAAGATTTAATGCTTCTCCTTTCACTGGGTATTGAAAAATCTAGTTTTTAAAAAATCTGAAAATTCCCCCCCTTTTTTTCCTTATTCATAAATTTCTAATACATGGATTGATCTGTCATCAAATCCATTTCTAGAACCTATAACTTTTTTTTTAAAGATTTTTATGTATAAGAGAAAGAGAGAGAAACTGAGAGATAACCTGTGAAGGTAAGAGGCAGAGGGAGAGGGAGAAGCAGACTCCCTGCTGAGCAGAGAGCCCAGTGCAGGGCTGGATCCCAGAACCCTGAGATCATGACCTGATCCAAAGGCAGGCGCTTAACCACATGAGCCATGGAGGTACCCCACCTATAACTTCTATGTACAGAGAATATATTTGGGAAAAAAAAAAAAGCAGGAGAGCAAATATATAACTTGTAGCTCTCTTACTCTCTGGTGTGTTGCAGACACACCTCCTATCATTACAGGGCCATCTTGAGAGGCAGACATCATCGCTAATTGATGCAAGATGAGGCTTGAGATTTGCCTTCCCTGACATATAGCAACCTGGCCATTTGTAGCAATATTTATTAAAACAAAACATTTAATTTTCTGTGGGAAGAAAAGACATCTCAAGAAGCAGGCATGCCCCAGACCACGGTATCTTTTTCTATATGTTTCTTCCCAGAAACTGATGGAGGCATAATTAGTGGCCCAGAGAATTACATTTTTAAAGTTTATTTAACTATTCATATTGTTTTATTATATCATATGTTTAAATATTATGTTAAACAAATATTTAATATATTAAATATTATCATATATTTATATGTAAATATTGTAAATATTGTGTAAATTAGTGTGAGAACAATAATCTAAGCTTCAGCTCTATTACTGAAACATTTTCAAAAGTGTTGTATGTTTGCCTACAGAACTGACTGTGTGCATAATGAGGGATGTTCCTCAGGCCCAAATTGTACACTGTCAGCAATTCAGACATTTCTCAGCAAGTATGGAATGGGAACTTGATACGGCAGACAAACCACACACATAACCTTGGGAATCTGTGACCATCACTGAGCCTCTTTCCACCATTTTGGTACTATTGCCCGAGCTGGGGAAAATAGCTTATTTTCTTTAGTATTTACCATGTGCTCAATGGTTAATGTGTTTCTCTAATTTAAGATTTTCAACAAGCCTGTATAATACATGTTACAGAAAGTCTTGTATTGCAACAAGGAAACTCTCAATGTGGAGTGCCTGAACAATGGCCCCAAGGTCAATAATCACATTCTCACAGAATAAAATTACATAAGGTGTGTGAACTTGGTGTGAGTGTGCAGTGCAGCTGAGATAGTACGCGTGGGCATCATCGCATGTGTGTCCTCTGATTCTCAACATGGCACTGAGAGAGCACAAAACATGATGCTTTCTGGTCCAATCCAAAGAACAACACAGTTAGAATAAAAGTGTTTGTCGTGCTTCATTTCACAGAAGTAGGGAAGAAGGCACAGGGCTTCTCAGTGGGTTCAGGGTTCCAAAGGTGGATTTTGCAGTGGGAGGTAAAGGAAAATCATGTTTGGTTACTGTTTTCTTTTATTTATACTATACCTTATCCTGGACTTGTAGAAGGGGAATGTCTACAGCAGGTAGTAACAATGAATATGTGTGTGTGCGTGTATTATTTTTATTGAAAGCTCTTAACTTTGTTCTCTTGTTCTCCCTTTACCATTTGTCCCTTCACATTGAGAGAGAAGATGCCCTAAATAAAGCAGCTTGCATAGTGCCTAGGACCTATTAAATGCTCAGTTAGTGTTCACTCCTTTTTCGTTGGTGCTTTCTCTTCTGTAAACCAGAACTACTAACTCTGATATTTCCAGGTCATGGGACCACTTCATTCCAGCATTCTGGGTTTTGAGAAAGCTTTAGGCATATAATTTTCATTTGATACTAACTGAAACGGTTACTTAATTTAGAGTTTAAGATGAAGGGATTTTAGTAGTGAATTTCGTGCTGGGTTACAGTTCCTTCTAGGCATTTTCTGAGGCGTTGTGTGGCCTTCTAAATTCCCAAAAGCCAGGTGTCTTCTCTGTAAAGAGCACATTTGTGTTTATTTTATTTGCTGAATGTGCCTTCTGTGAACATGTCAAAAAAGCAAAACAATTGAGAACACATCTGTGTCTTCTGTTGCACTCACCTACCCCTTGGGAAGGCAGAATGCTCAGATATTATGCAATGTCTGCTACTCATGATCATCTGAAGGGCCAGGACTTCTCGGACACTATTTTCTTTTCTTCTCTTTTCCTCTCCTCTCCTCTCCTCTCCTCTCCTCTCCTCTCCTCTCCTCTCCTCTCCTCTCTTCTCCTCCTCTTCTCTTCTCTCCTCTCCTCTCCTCTCCTCTCCTCTCCTCTCCTCTCCTCTCCTCTCCTCTCCTCCTCTTCTCTTCTCTCCTCTCCTCTCCTCTCCTCTCCTCTCCTCTCCTCTCCTCTCCTCTCCTCTCCTCTCCTCTCCTCTCCTCTCCCCTTCCCTTCCCTTCTCTTCTCTTTCCTTTCCTTTCCTTTCTTTCCTTTCCTCCTTTTCTTTTCTTTCATCTCTTTTTCCTTTTCCTCTCCTCTCCTCTCCATTTTTTTTTTAACCTCCACATTACAAAAGAAAGACTATTCTAATCTGTCCTCAAGGATTTTTTTTCAAACTGGAATCTCATTAAATTGACTCATTCAAAAAGGCGAAGTAATACTCTACTTGTTTGGGAATTGGTGATGATAAGGGGAATGTACAGAAGTATCTGGAGTGAACAGAAAAACAAAACATCATTCCACAGAAAGTTCTGCAATGCAGTTGCCTATTCATTCTCCAAGTGTGACAAAACCATAATTGTATGTCAAGCACTGTTGTTGGTGCCATAGAACTCACCAAAAAGAAGAACTGACTGCTCTGTCAACATGCTTTCAGCATGTCCAGTCTAGAGACTACCAATTAATCTCTAACCTTATTCCAGAAGCCATTTGTTCAATTTTAAATACCAAACACAAGGTAGGTACAAAATGGACATTTTTGAGTGAATGAATCAAAAAAGTAGGGAAGTGAAGTGCCTATCTGGCTCAACAGATGAAGCGTGTAACTCTTGATCTTGTGGTCATGAGTCTGAGCCTCACACTGGAAGTAGGATTACTTTTAAAAGAGATTGAGAGAGAGAGAGAGAGAGAGAGCACCAGTATGAGCAGGAACACTTTCCTCTCATGTGAAATGTTCTGATTGCAATGACTATGGTTCTGTCACAAATGGCTAAGGACACAAACATCAAAATATCTTGCCTTCCACCTGGTTGTACATTCACATATAGTGATTTGCTTCTATTTCTGAATACTTTTTACAAGACATCTCAAAAAAATTACATTTGGAGAAGAAGGGGAAGAAAACCACCACTAGATTTATAGATTTAACAGCATTTTAATCTTCAGTTTTCTTTAAAAAGCTTATTTGTTTTGTAGACTTTCCTTAATGAAAGAAGCACCTTACTTTCTTGAACTAAGCTAGAAGCTAAAAATAAACACACAATGCTAAATCTATGCCTAAGGTTTTAATGATTCAACTAATATGATAAATTTGTAATAATGAAATCAGATAAAGGACATATTGATCATACACTTCCTAAAAGTTAAACTACATCAGATGGAAATTAGGTAGTCTGTGGTTTCATGGTGATTCTCAAACTGGTGACCGCAAATTTCAGATTTATCAGAACAGACAAAACTATCTCTTCCATTATATTTGAGAAATATGGTTGCATTGTATCTTACCAGTGTATTTATGTTATGGGGATTAAAGAATAATAGACACCATGAAGATTCTGTTTCTCATGTTATTTGCAGAAGAACCAGAGCTGAATTTGGACCCCCACTCTGACACCTGCATGCCATGTGACCTATTTTGAATGTTTCATTCTTTTCCCAGTTGATATCTTCATCAGTGAAGTCAATAATAATGGTAATGCCCTACTAGTGGGAGTGAAGAGAGGTTTTGAATTCATGATGTATATAAAGTAATAAGTATCTAGCATGTAATTCATTCTCTGTACAGATTAGTTCTTTCCCTTCATTCTCTGAATTGTTCCTATACATCACTGTCTTTTCTAAGTATAGGGGCTGTGGAAAGACAAAGTAGAATGAAGTTAGGACAGAATAATGCTGGACAGGTGTACACCCCTGGTGATTATAATGTGACCCTTCTTGGTATCACTGCTATACCAACCATCTCCCGTTATTAGAGAAAATACTGATGAGAAGTAATGGGAGATGTTCTTCATTTCTATATCTTAAGGACAGTAGTTTCCAAACATAGTTCTATAAATGAAAACTTCCCAAATCTCCAACACAGGAGATTCTGGTTCAGTATGTCTGGGCTGGTCTTTAGGAATCTGTATTTTATAAAAGTTTCCCAAGTGATTCTAATATGAGCAGCATTTGGTTACAACTGCTCTTTCACATGTGTTTGATCTAGAGTCTATATGAGTCTTTGCAGAGAAGATTGGTAGCTCTTGTTTTGGAAGGTTAGCAATAATTACAAAAAATGATTCTTCATTTTGAAGAAGATCCCAAATCCATTTTGTTATCTTGAAGTAAATTGTATTTATGATGTGTTTGGTGATAAGTGTCAATTTTCCACTCTTTCTCTCCAATGCCACCTTCATAAGGCAACAATGATAAAAACAAATAAATAAAAACTCAACACATTTATTGAATGTACCTGTACAAGAAATCCTGATTCATTAGCAGTTCCAGATTTTGACATGTTGAAAAAAATAGTCTTTACATAATATAGATATCATCTGCTAAGAGAATTAAAGTGATTATTTCCCTGGAAACTTTCCTGAAGATATTATAGTTTATTATGCTGAGATACATTTTTCTGGCAGGACAGTCAGTTCTATTTGATTGTTTAAATTTAATTTCATTTATGATCATTAACTGTCCAGTTAATACCATTCTGGTTGAAATTGCTCTTATGTGATAATAGCCATCTGCCTCTTCTATTTTGCATTAGGAAATAAGGGAATTGAAATACATTTTGGACTTTAAATTCAGTCCCTCTATTTAATTACAGTCAAGTTCATGCCTGATATTAAGTCCTTCATGCTTTTTCAAATTCTTAACAGTTGTAGTATTGGTATTGTCTCTACAGAATCTGAGTCCATAAAATACACGTGACAGTATGTGTGACTGTCCTATCAGGAAAAAATAAAATTGTTATAAATATATATTCACATGGATAGTATCTTGCCAAGAAAAAGTTCTGATTGAATGAAGAAGACTTTTAAACAAAAGTCTGACCCTCCTTTTGTATATGTATATGTGTATTTGTGTAGAAATATTTACTAAGACTGCTACTAACATATTATTGGACTTCAGATGAAAGTCCAAAAAAACTTTCAGAAGCAAAATATGTATCATTATTTAATTAAACTGTTCTACAAGGCTGATTTAGTGAGGCTCAACCTGTAAGATGCTGTATCCCCAAGCAAACAACTAAGTTCTATAAGCTTAATACTATGATAATATTAATTTTTAACATTTTTTATTGGGAAACCTTTTTCCTGTGAATTTTGTGAGTTTTATGAACTTCATTGGGACATTTTACCCAGAGTTTCTGTTTTGCTGAGTCCAAACCATATGTGCCAAACATGTTTTTTTCAATATTTTCACATGTGTATCAAAGAAATTTAATCCGTATGCTTTTTATTTATTTACATTTTACACTTAAACTCATCAAAATGTTGTTATGCAAGAGCTTTTTGAATTCCAAGAGACATTACAGGGCTCCCAAAGTCCCAAGAAAACACTTTGTTGAATTTAAAATATTCTGTCTTCTGCTCATTTTTTTCCTAAGAAACCAAAATAATAAGTAGTTGGTGGTCTCCCTCTTCATTTTAATTAGAATATCTAATAATTCAAAATTAACATAAATTTTAAATAAATAGTGAACATAGAGCACTAACATATATTGAATTCTTTCCTTCTAAGGAATTCAAAACAATGTGAGTTGTGACTCACCAATTTTTGATCCTATTATTCTGGCTCCAATATTCCCATGATTGTAATTCTGAAATGTATACAGAAAACCTCTTGAACAGGATGATTATGCATCCACATTCATCACAGGGTCCTGTGTAACACAAATAGAGAGGACCAGAAAGAAAGGAGAGAACGTCATCTATTTCGAAAGATTTTAAAAACATTGTGGTGAATAATGAGGGCTCATAGATGAAAGAAGTTGAGCAGAGACAGCTAAAACCTCAAGTCTTACAGGAGAAAACTTCAGAGAAGACGGGAGTCACTCTTCATTGACATAGCATCTCAAAGTCTCAAGAATATATATATATATATATATATATATATATATATATATATATACCTAAAATCATGAAGATTAATTGAAAGACTATTTAGAACGAATTTCACCATTCCCAGGCCACCTTTTTCCGTGGTTTCTGTTGACCCAAGAACATCATTTTGAGGATTGGAAGAAAATTATTTTCAAGGTTTAATGGGCTGTATTTCTATCCAACCTACCTTCCCAGGCAGGTGAATTTGTATGATGTAGAAGTATTTGACCATCAGATTTGATCATCTACCCCCATTGAAGGTAGTTAGAAATTCAAGGGGGGAAAAAATAACCTTCCTCAAAGAAAGTAAACCAACAAATTAGGGGAAACTTGTATAGTGGGTATAGGTACCACCACAAACATAACATCTTCCTCTTTTAGTCTTAGGATGATGCACAGCCTCAGATTTGTTCTTCAGATTTGTCATTCAGAAGCAAAATTCACTAATTATCAGGTGATGTCCTGTCCAGTAAGTGTACCTGAGCAACCAGAGTTCTCACTTAAGGAAAGATTGGGTGGAAAATGTATTTATACAATTAAAGCTGTCCATATATCAGTAAGTAAAAATGAAACTTCAACAAAAGACCATCAGGTACACAAAAGAGCACAAAAGGGAAAGACCAGGATACAGACACTGAACAACAAACCTAGATTACCGACAAATAATTCATAGACAGAATAAACTTGAAGTAATATAAACTTCTACAGTGGAAGACATGGGTGAAATTATTACTGTCACATAACAAGAAACGGAATGTTACAGAAAGGACAGAGTTAAAGCTCTGAGTAATTGAAAATATAATTGCTTAAATTAAAAAGTAGAATCAATAGATAAATTAGGAAAAAAAAGAGAAAAAATTTCTCAGGGAAAAGGGGTAGGATGGAGAAATAAATACAAGTTAAGAGACTTATTAATCAAGGAAAGTTTTTCAGTGCTTCCTTTTTTTTTTTTTTTCAGTGCTTCCTTTTTGCATGAGCAATTCTTTGTTAATTTCTATTTGTTAATCACTGATGTTCAGAGGCTTAGAATGGCTGTCATTGTAATCGTGTAAAATTTCACTGATTCTCAAATCCTCCTAAGGGAGAAATACCTTTGTCAATTGACAACTCCTGATCTAGAAAATCCACACAAAACAAATACACACATGCATGCAGAAGAAGCTAGAACAAATCTCTGCTTTTAAGAATATAGTCAAGTAATTATTCTGAAAAAAATATCCTTCTACAAAACAGTTGGAAAGTCTAAATAAAATATTTAAATAGCTGTATAAATGTATAACTGCTTGTAAGTTAAAGGAAATTCCTAAGGACAACAGAATAATAAATCAACTCAAAGGCAAGATTGGCCTAAGGGTATTTCCCAATCCCAGGAATATGGAACATTGTTTTAAATGTAATATTTATGTCCTAAATAATATTTAATATGTACAAGCATAATAATAACCTTAAAGGCAAGAATATTACACAAAACTATTGGCTCTGAGTTTTCTCTTTTATCATTTGCTAATATCCCTTTCAGAAACATAACTGTTTCCCTGAATCTTGTCTACAATTCCCTTTTACATATTTAAAAAATTACCCATATAATTTATTATATTTATTTGCTTATGATATTTGTAAGTAGTTACATAACCAATGTAACATACTTTTATGTTTCTTGACTATATTTTTTTTCTACTCAGAATTCTGAAGATTCATCTACTTGACAGCAAAGAACTATTCACTGAATTTTCAGTTACATACGTTTTTCATTATATGAAATATAACACATTTTTCTTTCATGGATGTTTGAGTTGTTGTCATGTTATGTCATGAACATTGTCACTATAAACATTCCATAGATTAAAAATGGTTATAAACTTCTTTTTTTTAAAGATTATTTATTTATTTATTTGACACAGAGAGAGAGATCATTAGTAGGCCGAAAGGCAGTCAGAGAGAGAGGAGGAAGCAGGCTCCCTGCTGAGCAGAGAGCCTGATTCAGGACTTAATCCCAGGACCCTGAGACCATGACCTGAGCTGAAGACAGAGGCTTAACCCACTGAGCCACACAGACACCCTGTAAATTCCTTTTTAAAAAATATTTAATTAATTAATTTCTTTGGGAGAGAAAGAAAAATGAGCAGGGTGAGGGGCAGAGGCAGAGAGAGAATCTCAAGCAGATTCTGCTTTGAGTGCTGAACATGACTTGGGACTTCATCCCAGTATCCTGAGATCATGATGTGAGCTGAAATCAAGAGTCCAATGTTTAACTGACTGAGTCACCCAGGGGCTCCAAAATGGCTGTAAATTCTTTGACACTCTTCCCATGGAAAGGTTTGGACTCTCCTGATGCTGGTTTAGCTTGGGATGTTTTAACCAATAGATCACAGGGAGAATGGTACCTCACTGCTTTCAGATCTAGCTCTAAAGAGGATTTGCAGTTTCCAACTTGGTATCTTACGGATCTGGGATGCAATATAGTCTGTGTACATGAGAGGGTAGTCTGACTATCTTGCTGAAGGGATCTTGAGGACAGGCTCTGAGACCATGTGAAGAGAGGAAGAAAAGCCCATCCATCAAAGGCCAGCCTTTGATTGTTTCCATTGAGATATCCACCATGTGAGTAATGCCTTCATGAAAACTCTAGACCAGACCAGTCACCAGTGAGTCACTGATTGACCCCATGGTTGGCACTCAAAGCAGAAGAATCATAATTTGAGTTCTCCCTGATTCCTGACCCACAGTATTAAGTGCATAGTAAAGTTAAAGTTTCAAACCACTAAATCTATATATTGTTAAATAACAATAGATTATCAAACTATCAAACTATCAAACTGTGAGATATGCTAGGAAATATACTTAATGGTGGAATTACTGAGTCACAGACTATGCAAATTCTGAAATTTACAAGATAATGCAAAATTGTTTTTACTGAGTGATTATGCCAAATTATACTCCCCTGCCCCAGTAGCATATGAAGTTGATCAATGGTAGGAAACTCAATTCACGTTTTCACTCAATTCACTCTTTCAGCTCAATGCTCATTTCTGCCTTTTTGCCCATTTTAGGGGTTGTTTATTTCTTACTTATTTGTAGAAGTTAAGGATTTTGAAAAGTTACCCTTCTTTGATTACATCTTTGTGTATGTATTTACATTGTTTTTAGTATGCTTTGGTAAACATAAGTTCTTAATTTTCATCTACTCAAATTTATAAGTATATTTTTCATGCTTAGCATGTTCTGTACCTTGCATAAGAAATTTATCTCTACTTTCAGATCAAATAGATGTCCCTGTATTTTCTTCTAATATTTGCATTTCACATCTCTCTGTAGTTTGCCAGCAACACAATTCATGTGTTTTGAGTGTGTATATGTGTATGCAAGTAATGCAGAGATCAAATCGTTTTTTTGTTTTTGTTTGTTGTTGTTGTTGATATCAGTTGTCAAAGCATTATTTGCTGATGGGTTCTTCCTTTTCCAATCAGTCATATATCAAATATCATTATATTCATGGATCTATTCTTGGCCTCTATTTTCTCTTCTCTTCATCTTCTTGCTTATCTCTACGCCAATGCTATATTGTCACTGTTATATCCTCAATGCCTATAAGAGAACCTAGCAAATAATAAGAATTCAACAAATACTTGCTAAATGTGTGAATTAATACTGCTTTAAAATAAGTTCTGATATATGGTAAGGTAAGTCCTCTCACCTCCTTCTTCAGGAATGCCTTGCTGAATTCTGGGTCTCTGGCAATGAATCATATACTTTTTAGATTCAGCTTAAGTGACTTGAAATACAATGCTGGATTTTCAGTACTAATTATGAAAACCCCATAATTAATTTTTAACAATTATCAATATTATGAAATTATGTTTCATATGCTCCACATTTTCTCTTGAATGTTTTAGTATTTATCTTCAAGAAATTGGACTTCACTTAATTTCAGTAACTCCTTAATATAGTACTTACTCCATTTTCAAATTTTCCTAATTGTTTTAAATAAGAGGTCCCAAATAAGGACTACCTGTTGCTTTGCGCTATTTGGTTTCTTATGTCTGTTTGTTTGTCTTTGTCTCTCTCTCTTTCTTCTTTTCTTTTATTTTTTTTAAAGTTTTTTTTAATTAAATATTTTATTTATTTATTTATTTATTTATTTATTTAAGAAAGAGTGAGAACAAGAGAGAGTAAGCAGGAGTTGGGGGAAAGGAAGAAGCAGGCTCCCCGCTGACCAGGGAGCCCAGCATGGGGGTCCATTCCAGAACGCTGAGATCATGACCGGAGTTAAAAGCAAATAAGCAACTAACTGAGCTACCCAGACACCCCTCTCTCTTTGTTGAAAGCAGTATCTTCCTCCATTAAAAAATAATTTTTGAGAGGCACCTGGGTGGCTCAGTGGATTAAAGCCTCTACCTTCAGCTCAGGTCATGATCCCAGGGTCCTGGGATCAAGCCCCACATCGGGCTCTCTGCTCGGCGGCAAGACTGCTTCTCCCCTCTCACTCTGCCTGCCTCTCTGCCTACTTGTGATCTCTCTATGTCAAATAAATAAATAAAAATCTTTAAAAAAATAATTTTTGAAACCAATTTTTGATTTTGATTTTCAATTAGCCAGAAGTATTGGGTACCTAGAAGGCCTAAATAAACAGAGAATGATAATGAGGCTTTAGCCCAGGAGAACAGCTGATGACAAGAATATGAGAAATGAGTAAAGGTTGAGCATTTTTTCATGTGTCTGTTGGCCATTTGGATGTCTTTTTTGTAAAAATGTCTCTTCATGCCTTCTGCCCATTTCTTGATTGGATTATTTGATCTTTGGGTTTTGAGTTTTATAATCTCAACATCACTCAGCATCAGGAAAATACAAATCAAAATCACAGTGAGATACCACCTCACACCAGTCAGAATGGCTAAAATTAACCAGTCAGGAAATGACAGGTGTTGATGAGGATGCAGACAAAAGAGAACCCCCCTGTGGTGTCAGTGGGACTGTAAGCTGGTACAACCACTCTGGAAAACAGTATGGAGGTTCCTCAAAAAGTTGAAAATAGAGCTACCCTATGACACAGCAATCACACTACTGGGTATTTACCCTAAAAATACAAATGTAATGATCTGGAGGGGCATGTGCACCTGAATGTTTATAGCAGCAATGTCCATAATAACCAAACTATGGAAAGAGCACAGATGTCCATCAACAGATGAATGGATAAAGAAGATGTGGTATATATAAATACAAACAATGGAATACTATGCAGCCATCAAAAATGAAATCTTGCCATTTGCAATGATGCGGATGGAACTAGAGCATATTAGGCTAAGTGAAATAAATCAATTAGAGAAAGATAATTATCATATCTCTCTGATATGAGGAATTTGAGAGGCAGGGTGGGACATCGTGAGGGAAAGGGAGGGAAAAATGAAACAAAATGGGACCAGGGAGGGAGACAAACCACAAGAGACTCTTAATCTCAGGAAACAAACTGAGGGTGGGGGATTAGCTGGATTATGGACATTGAAGAGGGTATGTGCTATGGTGAGTGCTGTGAATTGTATAAGACTGATGATTCACTGATTATTTGTTTCCCTGACGAATAATACATATCTGCATGTGTGTGTGTGTGTGTGTGTGTGTATTTATCATTTAATTAATTTTAAATAAAGTACAAAGTGGAGATGGTTTTCACTTTTCTTGATCTATCAAAAGCAGGATTATGACTATATTCCCAGGTGATCATCAAAGTAGGATAATGCAAATAAAATCATCTACTTTACAAATAATTTTTTAGAAATCATAGACATCATGACATGATAACATTTTTTAGTTTCACTCATATATTAAACATTGAGAACTAAGGGTACCCTTGAAGGTTCTATTATAGACATATACCCACACATAAATACTTGACAAAAACCTTTAAAACTTTAATGTATACTCTACTATTTTTCATTATTTAGTGGAAAATGTATGTGTTTGATTTTCACAATATTGCATCATGTTTGTGAATTTCCTATAGAAAAAAATACAGAATGTTGGTGTACTCAAGTTTAGAGTTAGGTAATTTCTCAGTCATGAAAACTTCTTTTGATTTTTTTGTTGCCCTTTTCCTGTAAAGAACAAGCATGTGACCCTTTGTCCCGATTAATGCACTTTTTATAGATACAGTGGCATTAGCCTGGCACACATCACCAACTAGAGTTCAGGGATGTTAATTAAAAAAAAAAAAAGAAGAAGAAGAAGAAGGGACACCTGGGTTGCTCCGTCGGTTAAGCCACTGCCTTTGGCCCAGGTCATGATCCCAGGGTTCTGGGATCAAGTCCTGAATCTGGCTCCTTCCTCAGCTCCACATCTGCCACTTTGCACTCTCTCTCACTCTCTCTCTGACAAATAAATAATCTTAAAAAAAATAAATGAGTCAAGATATTGCTAAGAATAGTGGTAAATTCTAGGGCTCATCTTTCTGGACCATAGAACTGATTAAGATTTTGTCACATGAATATTGTGCTTTCTTCCTCATTATTCACAGCACACACACATCTCTACCCTCTCATTCTTTCAACTCTCACCCCTCACCTTTATCTCTTACCTATCTGAGGGACGTCTTTCTGTCTCCAGCCTGTCTGGACCAGGCTGTTAGTTTGGACAACAAACAACAGTGGCAAATAATAACACAGCAGCTATAATTTACTATTACTCACTTCCTGAATGCACCACAGCCACATCCCAGGACTCAAAATACATGCTTCCTTTTTCAAATATTTCTATATTATTTTCAAATCTTATGATAAACTTTTAAAACCAACTTAAGAATTACCCATCAAATCTTTTCTTTTCAATGAGGAAGAAGGAAAAAATTGCATTCTAAAAGAATTAATTATGCCAGGACATCCTGCTATTTGTGATGGTTTCTGTTTTTTTCCAATGGAAAGCTGCAGGTTGAAAAATGAATTATTTTTCTAACATCTTGAGAAACTAAAAGGTAGATCTGAGAATGAATTTCTTTAATAGCCATGCTTCTGAGAATACCTTGACATACCTTTTGGAAATCAGGATCTTGTCCCCCAAGAGCCACTTGTTTGTTAATTACATGAGTAAAAATACACAAAAGTTCATCACCCCTTGGAACTTCAGGTCGCCCTGAACATGCTCCACCATTCTGTGATGAAGTCATTTATTTCTTCTCAATTTGAATAGCTTTAATCAGATCAAAATGTTCCTTCTAAAGAATTGCTTTCAATTCAAGGAAAGAATTCAAACATTCTTTTAAAATGTCTTTACAATATACCACACTGTAATTTACCCTGCATGAACAAAGCATAAATAACAGAAATATTTAAATTACATTTTGAAAGTCTGCACACATGAACTAGTTCAGAACCTGACTAGAAATATATATATATGTATATATACATACATATATATATATATATATATATATATATATTATTTTTACTGTTTTATAATACTGGTAATATATTTTAAATAATCCACTATATGAAATGTGGTTCAAACTAGCAAATTATATAGCTGCATAATCTTGGAATGCTCCTTTTTATTGAGCTGGTTAGTGTGGCTTTCCATACTTTGAAAATAAGGACCTTGGCTAAAACATCAATTCGTGTGTTGGTCATAAAATTTATTATCCCACTGGTGATATGATGAGTATGGAAATGGGGGTAGCTACAGTTTATTGTAATTTCTTAGTCTATCAGACACAGGCTAGGCCATCCTATTTATAAAGGCATTTTACAGAGGTGTTGATAAATATTTTAAGGACTGCAAATTTTCTCCTAATCTTAAAAACTTAAGCTGTTTTGTCACCAACAGTTCACTTAATTTACTCTCTCCAGCAAATATATTTATTTTAGACGTTTCAAAACATGTCTTTTTAAAGATACGATGTTTATTTTGGGTTTATTTGTTAAACTTAATTTGCCCTGTATGAAATTACTAAAATTAAAGCCCATGGTGACTAGCAATACGATTCAATGTGGTTTTGCTTTCTTTTTCCTCCAATGAAAACTATTTCCAGGTTAGGTGGTCTACATATGGGAATTAATGGGAGGAAATATCACTCCCTGACCAGATCACAAACATTCAACACGTTCAAGATATATTATTGTTCCAAGAAGCTAAACATTGCTATGTTTTACATTTTGAGAATTGTTAGCAAGGCTTCAGTACATAACTATGGAGGCTACTATATTCGGGCACTAAAAGAAATAGACTAAAATGAAATATCCTGCCCTGACTCCAATGAAATTACAATTGTCTTAGAGTTCAAGGCATGCTTACAACAACAGCAACAACAAAGCAACAGGAGGCAATAAATAATGATAGAGATTAAAAAAACAAAAATTAAAAACAAGCCAAAACAACAACAACAACAAAAAACACACCAGAAAGGAGTTCAGTGTAAGCTGGGATAGACATGGACCTCATAATCTTACTTTGTTCTCAAAGAACTATAAGGGTTTAAAATAGAGGATTTTTAAAAGTGTGGTTAAAGGTCAAAAGCATAACATTTTTTTAATGTGTCAGTAAAATGTGGTCTTAAATGTACCCAGGCAGGGTTTTTTTGAATCCTTTTGGGTTGATCTCCCATAAAGTAGAGAACTTGCCTTGCAGCGAGGCAGATGTCCTCCAGTGTTGCCATGGAAAGAGGCTTCCTCCAAGGGTTGAGGAAGAGTTTAGAGTCTCTCATCTGCATTCCACCCCCGCTACTCCCTGAAGACGGACAATCGGGGATTTGTGAAGTGGGCATTTATCCACTGCTAAGAGCAGTTCTGGGACTATTTGTTCAATTCAGACAAGCTACAGAGAAACCATCTGTGGTGACTACTTTTGCATGAAATTTTCAATAAACTTGAAAAAAAAATATGTCCTAGAGGCAAGATTCTCTTCTTTCTCTGTTAAAAGTAATTCTGAGATAACTGGGCTCCCAGCTAGGACTGACTCACTCAAAATGTGCAAACATCTCCAATCACCTCTCTGTCTTCTGTCTCTAAACATGCATTATGCAAGTCCAGGATGTTACAAAAAAAAAAAAAATCTGTACTAAACATTCTCTCCTCTTCCTTCCATATTAGGGGCCCCTTTAACACTAATCAGTGTCACCTTTCAATGTTGGTTTCAGGTTGTATGAGGGACTAATTTTAGATGGTGAGGTTTGCATGAATGTTCATTGGGCAAGCATTTTGTATAAACAAATGGTGTTTCTGAACAAAACAGAGTATCTGCCTTCAAGTTGTCTGCTTATCCCCCAGGGATTTTGATTTTGTGTTAGTAAATGGGTTTTCAGCTAGAGACTGATTCAACAATGTGAGTGAGCATATGTGAGCTGCACTACTGATACCACTGTTTGAAATATAAATGGATGTAATCTTATCAGAGACATTAAACAATATAGAACTTAGCAATATATGTTTAGAAACATCATTTATACCACTTGACTTTGTAGCTTCCAACTCCATAAAAATGCTATCCTTTTGAACAAAAATACCTTCAGAAGGCAAATATAAAAGTAAATAAAATATTTTTCACTGAATGGTGGAATTAGGAGTGAGTTTTCAATATATCAAACTCATCTTTTATGTTTGTTAATCAAGGAACCTAGCAAATGGGACTATTTTGTACCATTAATGTTTTTACTGTTCTGTAGCATGTTACAGGAGTTAATATGTGCACGTGTGAGCTCATGTGTGCATACACACACATTCACAAATATATTGCCCCTGAAAGAAGACAAGAACTTTCCAAAGAAAACAGTCTAGAGCAATTCCTTTTAAAATGCAGAAGTGGTTATTAAGATATGTGATTCCACCTAAGTCTTTGGGTCATACCTCTCAGCCTTGTCTAAATGTCTTAGACATTTCTTCCTTCCCATTAAAATATAAACCTCCAGTGCCTGATAGCAATCACTGAATGATGAGATGGTGAGATTGCATTTACTATGAACAAACACTCACAATGATTACTATTTATATGCATGCTAAGTTATTTCCTCCTTTTCAACTTCAACTACATTTGTCTTGGTATTATTAGATATTGAGGAAAGATCATGTACTTAATGCAATTATACCCTGTTGAAGAACTAAAACTAACGAAATGTTTTGTTTATATCAAAAGTCAGCCTTTATTTATAATATCTTAATTTAGCTCTGTAGAGTGTTATTAACTACTATATTTAATATATGTTAAATGCTATTTTATTATTACAGTAGTAAAACATTATTTTGTTAAAGAGCATTTTAACAATTATCAAATAATGCCATCTTATTACATAATGCTATTTACCATATTGATACTAATAAGATACTATTAATAAATATTAAATAAATAGCATTAACATAAAATAAATATTTACTAAACAGTATTATATTAGCCTTCCAATCTTTTTATAATACTTTCCCTAGTTTCCAATTTGATAAAGATGTAAATATTTAGTCTATGCTCATAGTTTCTGCTACAGGATAAAAATCTGTTGCCTGGGATTTCTTATAGTAAGTAACAAAGTTAATATGATGGTGACAAAAATTGAGGTAAATTTGTTAAAATACCAAACACTCAGGAAAAGAAAATCACAGAAGAAATTATCCTTAAAACCATTTCATCTTTGATAATTATTAGAGTATAAATATCTTTTAACTATTTAAACTCCTGATATTTAAACTAAAAATTGAGTGAACTCTATCCCCAAATGTATAAAAGACACATACATGAATCCCAAATTCTGTGTCAGAATGGTAGCTCCAGAAAGTACCATCAAAATGGTCTATCCTGGATATTTATTTTTACAAATAAGGAAAGACAGTCACATTACTCATGCTAAATAAGAGAGTAGAATCCAGGACTCTACAACTCCAGTCCAGGAAATCTTCTAACTATGCAAGAATTAATGTACTAAACTTTAGGGAGTACTTAAACCAGAGCAATACCATATAATCTCCAAACAAATAAATGCAGATCATCATCTTGTTTTACACCCAGCATGTGACATGCATGATTCCATGACCTGTTTTAGAATATATGGAAGTCAGAGGAATAAATAATGGGTTATCTTCCAAGCTCCAAATTCTCTGTAAGGCTTTTTTTTTTTTTAAGATTTTATTTTATTTATTTATTTATTTATTTATTTGAGAGACAATGAGAGAGAGAGAGAGAGAGAGAGAGAGATTATGAGTGGGAGGTAGGGGGCTGAGGGAAAGACAGAAGACTCCCTGCTGAACAAGAAGCCTAATGTAGGACTCGATTCCAGAACCCTGGGATCATGACCTGAGCTGAAGGTAGAAGCTTAACCCACTAAGCTACCAGGAACCCCTGTAAGACTCTTTAAATATGTAATCCACTTATTTGTTATAACCACCTTTAGAGTAATACATTACAGACAAGGATATCAAGATTCATAGATCCAAGCTACAAAATGGAATGTACTAAATGTACCCAAATGCACTAAATGTACTAAAATGGAATAAAAATCCAGGACACCTGGGTGGCTCAGTGGATTAAGCTGCTGCCTTTGGCTCAGGTCATGATCTCAGGGTCCTGGGATCGAGTCCCTCTCTGCCTGCCTCTCTGCCTACTTGTGATCTCTGTCTGTCAAATAAATAAATAAAATCTTTAAAAATAAATAAAATAAAATAAAATAAAATAAAATGGAATAAAAATCCAGATTCGCTCTACTGAATCAGAAGGTAAGAGTCCTTAGTAAAGAATTGGCTTAATGGGCACCTGGGTGGCTCTGTTGCTTGAGTGACTTCCTTCGGCTCAGGTCATGATCCTGGACTTCCAGGGTCGAGTCCCGCATCAGGCTCCCAGCTCCTTGGGGAGTCTGCTTCTCCCTCTGACCTTCTCCTCTCTCATGCTCTCTCTCACTCATTCTCTCTCAAATAAATAAATAAAATCTTTAAAAAAAAGACTTGGCTTAAGATTCAATACATTATTTTGTTTTTTATCTTTGAAGGGAAGGATCAATGTCATACCAAAGAGAAGTCTGGTTAGCTAAAGGACTCATATGTGTTCTTTATTTATTCAACATTCTTGAGAGGGGAAACAAATGACAGACTCAAAAAAGGAACATTTTAAGAAAGCTTACTGACAAGAATATTAAACAAAAGCGTGTGGTAGACCAAGTATAGAAGAACCCCCCAAAAGTGAGGCTAGCATCAGTGAAGCTGTTACCAGGCCTAGCCTCAGAAGCTGGGACAGATTTCCAGAACCTGGAAGGAGAAGAGCTGCAGAAAACAAGTGGCCTGGAGGGGTTCCGGGGTGGCTCAGTCAGTTAAGAGTCTTTCTTCTCTTCAGGTCATGATCTTCAGGTCTTGGGATTGAGCACCACATTGGGCTCCCTGCTTCTCCCTCTCCCACTCTCCCTGTTTCTGTTATCTCCCTCTTTGTCTCTCTCTCGCTCTCTGTCAAATAAATAAAATCTTTATTTCTTTATTTATTTTCAGTTCCTTTCTCTGCTAAATACAATCTTTAAAAAAACAAACAAGCAAACAAACAAACCAGTTGCTTTGAGGGGAGTAGTGACCTGTGCTGGAGGCAACCTCACAGGAAGGCTTTGTAGGGGGTTAATACCTTAACTTCACTCTCCTTCTTCCTCTGATAGTTGGCTAGGATTCTCCAGGCATTCACTTGATTCCAAATTCAATCCAAGCAAATGAGGTGATGAGTGCCAGTGAAGCAATGCCAAGTCAGGCTTTGTTAATAGAAAGATAGCATTCAGAACAGGGAGAGAGGGTGTTGGTACACACTATTCCGCAATGGTTATGTAGCACATTTATGCTCATTTCTGGGAAGTTCATTTTAAGCAAAACATTGTAAAAATTCATTACTTTGAATAGAAGAAAATTCCAATGGTAAAGAGTCCAGAATAAGCTTAACACTGAATAAAGAGAAAGAACCATAGAGGGAAAACAAAACAAGCAAAAATGTGAAATAGAAAAAGTATATTCACAAATCATTCATAGTTAATGAATGAACAGAAATACCACTTGGATCTAAAAAAGTGCTACTTTGTGGGAAGAACAACATATTCAGTATAAGTCAAATGAATTGTCTTTAAAAAATTCTGATGAGAAAAAAGAATCAAAATTTGTCAATTAAGTCCATAGAACTTACAATGAGTAATTATAGGGAGTCAGATATTTACTAAAATGTTTAAATGTGCATATAAATTAAGCTGGTAATGAGGTACCTGTCACTAAAAATGTTTCAGCAGAGTAAAAAATTTGTCTTATTTTCTCTGAATTAGAAATCTTTCTAGTCCTAATGTTCTCTGTGTGATCTATTACAGAATAGTGTTGGAAACACAGTATATTTTTGTTCCTCATTGAGCATTTAAAATTACTTTTTTCCATCATTATCCCCCAGTTCAACATGTGGGAGAGGAGACTCTTGCCTTCAGGCAAAATAATATGGCAATGAGCCAGTGAGTGATACCTTAGAAGGTACAAAATATATACAAAGTAACAATGAGTAGGCTGTAAGAATGCACTGAAAGAAATGTATTTCTGGTTTTTGTTTTTGTCAATGAAGACTTGCCACTCTGTCCTCTGGGGAAAAAAAGGTAGGGAATTAAGGCAGTTAACAGTATGGTATAACATTATCTAGTTTCCTATGTAGAAAAAAAAAAAAAGGGTTGGTAAAACATTAAAAGGGATTACTTCTCATCTCAGGACTACTTCTGACTAAGCACTGTAGCTGTCCAAAAGATCTTGTGTTCTGTTCTGTTTAAAAACAAAACAAAAACGGGCAAAGATATCAGTTTAGTGTTTTGTAAAGAATTTAAAATGGATTAAAAAAGAGCAGGATGGTCTCCTGGACAAAGAATCAAGTGTTCATAAAAGCGTATGATATCTGAGACTAAAATTAAGGATTCACTTGAAAGAAGAAAGATGAGGAGATGAGGACTGGATATGGGCTGTACTTTTCTAAGATAAAGTTTATTAAGGATTAAGAGAAGAGCTAATCCTTGAAAAGTGTGCATCATTATTCATGAGAGTTTTTTGCACAATGGTTCTTTTAGTGATTATTTCTTATCTTTCATGTTAATCTCTAGAAATGGCAGTATGCATGCATTGTGCATTCTTGGAACTTCTTAAAAAGTTGTAAAAATGACTTAGATTGTTTATTACATGCACTTACAAATTAATCCAAATGTAAATGTCTACGAACAAACAGGACATATGTCTAGTTTTCTACCCAAGTACCTTGGGGGTGAAACTTAAATTTATATCCTTGATTTGTCAAGAATTAATGAGAAAATCTCAGAGGGATCTGGGAGGACTAACTTAGGATGCATTGATGAAAACACAGTGACCTTCTCAGAAGAAATGTTTATAAATATTTCCAAGGTATGCTTGTTATTATTAAACCACTATTGACTGGATTTCTCTGGGACTAAGATTCTAGTTAATTTAATTTAATTTTCTGTTGAGCTAAGCTTTAATGGCTAATATCATTTATTTCTGTCTACATTGTTAAAATTTTTATAAAATCTCTCAGGGCATTATTTTTCTCTTGCCTAAGTGAACATAAACAACCTTCTATATGACAATTTACAATTTGATGGTATAGTACCTATAACATGGAAGATTGAGTTAAGCTTGTATTAACACCAGGTGAGATGGGTTGGTTATTGACAACCCTTAAAAGAAAATTATGTTGGTCAGTGTCTCCTCTCTTTATAGTCTAAGATTATAGTCATTTAGATTCAGTTTTTTGTCTATTACACCTTAATGCAAGCTCTAATTGATAAATTTCAGGGAGAGAGCACTATTAGTTTGAAGGAATTCCATAAAATATTGAGAAAAATAGTAAATATAATCAGTCTCACAATGAAAAAGAAAAGATAAGTAAAGGTGTATGGGGTGGGGAGGGGAACTGCTTTATCTTTGTCTCTTTATGATCAAATCTCTATTTTACCAAAGCTTTCAACTGATAAACATATTTAGGATTGTATCTCTTCTCTGTCATTTTTTGTAGTGGTTGATGTTAAACAACTATTTTCCAATACTTTTTGTGGGCAGAAAATTATCTGATTTTACTAAATGTACATATTGGAAATTGCATTCTCCCAGATGTCTGACCTTTCCTACATTATTTCACTACTTTAAATTAAAGTACTTTAAATTAAGTCAGCATAAAGTTAGTAAGTGCTAGTACATTCTCCTAGTTCTTTCTGGTTACTTTAGATCATGTAGCTGGAGTCAGACCAAAGGAAGATTTCTGCTTCTGGCTAGGATATAGAAAACTGAAAGGAACATTGATCCTATTCTCACAGTGAGATAAAGTCAAACAAACTTCAAAATCATAACTTTTTTTGAATCCATCAGAATGTTGAAGTTGCAATCCAACTAAATTATTCAAATTCCATAGAGAAAAATGTCCCTACAACCTGAGACAGGGCTTAAGAACTAGCTCCCTTGGGTCAAAGCTTTGGGAGAAGAAGTTGTTTAGTAGCTGCTATAAAAGCAAATAAGAAAATAAAGTTAGTTACAATTTTCACAAACTTATTAAAAGCCAACTGTAAACTATCATCCATGTAAAGCTGGAAGAATTGGGGTTTATACACTCTCATAAGCTCTTCCCCTGCCCCGGGATGGGGGGGGGTAGAAAGAAAAAAAAGAAAAAAACTCCCATGAATCTCCCTCAGAAACTCAAGAGAACATCTGGAAGCTGGCTAGTGATCATAAGAGCTCTTCTCATTGGTGTAACCCTCCATAAAATAATATTTAGCTGCTGGGAGGGGGGGGTTAATGGAGATAAACAAAACTTCAGTCTCCTTTCTCCTTTGAAACCAAAACCTAAAACTCCAGGAGGAGGGTCAATAGCTCATCTATCACCTTGAGAGCACAACAAAAATCCTTTGTCTTTGGGAAAGGGAAAAAAAAAAATCTGGAGTGGAGGGACAAAAACCATCCTGACCTCAGAATTCTAAATCTGTAGGATTTGGGAATACCCAGTAAGGAACAACACAAATCAAGGCATAGTTTGCTTGACATGGAGAAAAAGAACAGTAAGAGAGTCCCCCAATCTTCTCCATGAGGCTTGGCATTTGTATATACTTAAAATGAAGGCAAACCTGGACAACAAGAACTCTTGCCACCCACCACAACTAGCCCAGAATCCAGCAAATGGCCAAGCAGTCTACCACTAAAGGACAATAAACACGGTATAAGCCCCTCTTTGTAATGCAGATATACAGAGAGGATGAAAGTTGAGGATAGATGATCGATCAACATTTGGAAAAAGACAAAACACAGAAAACGAAAAGTGTCTGGCAGAGTGTTCTGCCATCCTGAGCACAAGGCAACAGTTCTGCCAAGTTTGTGAAGATTATACCAAATTGTAGAAGAAATAGCGGTCATAAAACCCAAACTCTGTTAAACTGAAAAATGTTCAATAAACCCAAAAGAAGACAGGGGTGGGGTGGAAAGGGAAACAGAAGAATAAAAAGCAAAGGGAAGAGAAACAAAACAAAAATAAAGTGGTAAGCATAATTTCAAATATCAGTAATTACATTAAGTGTAAATTCTCTAAAAAAATAAATGAAAATATTTAGATTTTCAGAAGAGGGTAAAGAAATGATCCAAATACACTCTGGTTATAGAAAAGTCACTTCATGGAGGAGTCAAGATGGCAGAGAAGTAGCAGGCTGAGACTACATCAGGTAGCAGGAGATCAGCTAGATAACTTATCTAAACATTGCAAACACCTACAAATCCAACAGGAGATTGAAGAGAAGAAAAACAGCAATTCTAGAAACAGAAAATCAACCACTTTCTGAAAGGTAGGACTGGCGGAGAAGTGAATCCAAAGCGGCGGGAAGATAGACTGCAGGAAGAGGGGCCAGCTCCCAGCAAGCGGCAGAGCAACAAAGCACTAAATCGGACTTTTAAAAGTCTGTTCTGCTGAGGGACATCGCTCCAGAGGCTAAACCGGGGTGAAGCCCACACAGGGTCAGTGTGGACCCAGGTACCGCAAGGTCACAGAAGGATCGGGGGTGTCTGAGTATCATAGAGCTTGCAGGTATTATAATGGGGAAGCCGGCTACAGAGACAGAGCCAAGGAAAGAGCTCTCAGCTTGGGGTTACCTTTAACCGGTCGCAGGATAGGTGAGCTTAGAGCGCAGCCGGAGGCCACGGAGACAGGAGTGATTGGGCCCTATCCTCTGAGGGTGCACTGAATGGCACCCAGAGCACTAAACGAGAAAAACATGCAGCCAAGAATACTATATCCAGCTAGGCTATCATTGAAAATAGGTGGAGAGATAAAAAGTTTCCAGGACAAACAAAAACTGAAAGAATTTGCAAACACCAATCCAACTCTACAGGAAATATTGAAAGGGGTCCTCTAAGCAAAGAGAGAGCCTAAAAGTAGTAGATCAGAAAGGAAGAGAGACAATATACAGTAACAGTCACCTTACAGGTAATACAATGGCACTCAATTCATATCTCTCAATAGTTACCCTGAAGGTTAATGGGCAAAATGTCCCAATCAAAAGACACAGGGTTTCAGAATGGATATAAAAAAAAAAAAAAAAAAACCCATCTATGTGTTGCCTACAAGAAACTCATTTTAGACAGAAGACACCTCCAGATTTAAAATGAGGAGGTGGAAAACAATTTACCATGCTAATGGACATCAGAAAAAAGCAGGGGTAGCAATCCTTACATCAGATCAATTAGATTTTAAGCCAAAGGCTATAATAAGAGATGAGGAAGGACACTATACCATACTCAAAAGGTCTGTCCAAAAGAAGATCTAACAATTTTAAATATCTATGCCCACAACGTGGGAGCAGCCAACAATATAAACCAATTAATAACAAAATCAAAGAAACACATTGACAATAATACAATAATATTAGGGAATGTTTAACACTCCCTTCACTGAAATGGACAGATCATCCAAGCAAAAGTTCAACAAGGAAATCAAGACCTTAAATGACACACTGGACCAGATGGACTATCACAGATAGATTCAGAACATTTCATCCCAAAGCAACAGAATATACATTCTTCTCTAGTACACATGGAACATTCTCCAGAATAGATCACATCCTCGGTCCGAAATCAGGTCTCAACTGGTATCAAAAGATTGGGATCATTCCCTGCATATTCTCAGACCACAATGCTCTGAAGCTAGAATGCAATCACAAGAGGAAATTTGGAAAGAACCCAAATACATGGAGACTAAACAGCATCCTTCTAAAGAATGAATGGTTCAACCAGGAAATTAAAGAAGAATTGAAAAAATTTATGGAAACAAATGATAATGAAAACACAACAGTTCAAGATTGGTGGGATACAACAAAGGCAGTCCCAAGAGGAAAATAAACAAGGCTTTCTCAAGAAACAAGAAAGATCTCAAGTACACAACCTAACCCTACACCTAAAGAAGTTGGAGAAAGAACAAGAAAGAAAGCCTAAACCCAGCAGGAGAAGAGAAATCATAAAGATCAGAGCAGAAATCAATTAAATAGAAACAAACAAACAAACAAACAAACAAAAAAACAAACAATAGAACAAATCAACGAAACTAGGAGCTGGTTCTTCAAAAGAATTAATAAGATTGATAAGCCCCTGGCTGGACTTATCAAAAGGAAAAGAGAAATGATCCAAATAAATAAAATCATGAATGAAAGAAGAGAGATCACAACTAACACTAAAGAAATACAGACAATTATAAGAACATACTATGAGCAACACTATGCCAACAAATTTGACAATCTGGAAGAAATGGATGCATTTCTAGAGACATATAAAGTACCACAACTGAACCAGGAAGAAAAAGAAAACCTGAACAGACCCATAACCAGTAAGGAGATTGAAACAGTCATCAAAAATCTCCAAACAAACAAAAGCCCAGGGTCAGATGGCTTCCCAGGGGAATTCTACCAAACATTTAAAGAAGAACTAATTCCTATTCTCCTGATACTGTTTCAGAAAATAAAAATGGAAGGAAATTTTCCAAATTCATTTTACGAGGCCAGCATCACCTAGATCCCAAAACCAGACAAGGATCCCATCAAAAAAGAGAACTACAGACCAATATCCTTGATGAACACAGATGCAAAAATCCTCACCAAAATACGAGCCAATAGGATTCAACAGTACATTAAAAGGACTATTCAACACAACCAAGTGGGATTTATTCCAGGGCTGCAAGGTTGGTTAACATCCACAAATCAATCAATGTGATACAACAGATTAATAAAAGAAAGAACAAGAACCATATGATACTCTCAATAGATGCTGAGAAAGCATTTGACAAAGTACACCATCCCTTCCTGATCAAAACTCTTCAAAGTGTAGGGATAGAGGGCACATACCTCAATATTATCAAAGCCATCTATGAAAAACCCACCGCAAATATCATTCTCAATGGAGAAAAACTGAAAGCTTTTCCGCTAAGGTCAGGAACATGGCAGGAATGTCCACTATCACCACTGCTATTCAACATAGTACTAGAAGTCTTAGCCTCAGCAATCAGACAACAAAAGGAAATTAAAGGCATCCAAATCAGCAAAGAAGAAGTCAAACTATCACTCTTTGCAGATGATATGATACTATATGTGGAAAACCCAAAAGACACTGTCGGTGCCCGAGCAGCTTGTAGCGTATGCGCGGTGATGCTTCTGGGCTCCGCTGTGCCCACTCGTTGCCTCGGCCGCCGCTGCCTCAAGCCGTCGCCGCCACCGGGTGGTGACGGTGCGGAGCTGCTCCGGCTGGGCCCGCGGGGGGGCCCCGGGCGCCACACGACTTTTTCGGTGCCCGAAAGTAAACACCCCATTAAGATGGCGGCTGGATGCGAGCCAGTAGGCGGAACTTAGGATTTTGTATCTATGTGGCTGCGAGTGATTGGTTGTGCAACCTTGGTATATATAGACATGCACGGGCGGGGGAGAAGGGAATCCCAACAGCTACGCAGAAATAAAGCTTGCTTCGCTGAGGTCTCCTGGTCGTTCTTGCTGGCGAGAGCGGCAAGTGGTGCCGGAACCCGGGAAACCCGAAACCTACACCGAGGAGTTCTCAGTGAACACAACGATCCGGTAAGTGTGCACAAAATTTCAGATAAGAAAGTTCCTAAGTATAGGACAAGAAGTGAGAAAGTTCCTAAGTATAGGACGAGAAGTAAAAGGGTTCCTAGGCATAGGACAAGAAATAATGGGATCAAAGTTTACTAATATGGGAGGATTACTGACGGAGGTGCTTAAGGCTAACGGCACTCCGCTAGACTCTAACCATAAAACGGTTAAAAATGTTATCGAGGATCAGGTCAGAGAAGCCTCTAAGGCAGGATCTAGCAGAGGGGGAGAAAATTCAGAGGAGAGCTCCTCTGAAGATGAGCTTGGGGAAGCCATGACACACTTAAAATTAAAAGAGGAAGTCCCTAGAACCTTTAAAGGGAAAGACATACAAAGAAGCCGGGAAAAAATATGACTCCCTAGCGCCCTCTGTCAGAAGGTCAAGAATTCCTACCCCTGAATGTAGGCCTATAGTGCCACTTGCAGAATGGCCGCCACCATATAACACTTCATGCTCCCGAGGGGCATGCGGTTGTCCAGAATGTAGAAATGCAGGATGGAGGGACATTACGGACTTTACTAAACCCTCCCCTCTTGCATACCCAGTGTTAGGTCAAAATCAACAGAGGTTTCATCAACCACTAGACTTCAAACTTATTAAACAGTTTAAGGAAGCAGTCACTACTTATGGGCCACAGGCTGCTTATACACTTTCACTTTTGGAAGTAGTTGGTAGCATGAACCTTACCACAGACGATTGGACTAACATGGCAAAAGCAACTCTGTCTGGTGGACAATACTTGATATGGAAAACTGCTTGGCAAGAGTGTAGCTCAGAAACTGCCCGGCGTAACGCCGCGTCAGGAAATCCCCACTGGAATATTGACATGCTCATGGGAGGAGGTCAATTTGTGGGACAAAACAATCAGATGGCAGGGGTGTATGTACAGATAGCAGCTGCAGCCACTAGGGCTTGGAAGACCATACAGGGTTCTGGCGATTTGCAGGGACAACTTTCCAAGGTGTTGCAGGGGCCTAATGAACCCTATGCTGACTTTGTAGATCGTCTGCTCCAAGTAGCAAGGTGCATATTTGGGGATGTGGACCAAGCAATGCCCCTTGTTAAACAATTAGCCTGTGAACAAGCAAATAAATGGTGTAAAGAGGCTATCCGCCCTTGGAAGTCTAAGGACCAGATTACATATATCAAAGTGTGTCAAGACATCACTGATACAGTTGTTCAGGGCCAAGTTGTGGCAGCAGCAGTAGCCCAAGGGATAAGAAGTTTCAATGGAGGAACCAGGAGTTCTTCCAAGGCTTGTTTCCTTTGTGGAAGGGACGGTCATCTTAAGAGGGATTGTCCAAAGGGTAAAGGACCTCCTAGACCAGTCAAGCCCGCACCTGGGTTGTGCCCTCATTGCCGTAAAGGGAATCATTGGGCTAATGAATGTAGGTCCCAGCAAGATATTCAAGGAAATCCCCTGCCGCCAAATAATTGTATTCAATCCAATTACTCAAAAAACGGGAAGCAGGGCCCCTCGCCCCGGGGCCCAACACAAATTTATGGGGCACTAACGCAAATGCCCAGGACATGGTATCCTCCCTCGGAGAAAGGTGCGCAACCTCTGGATCAGCAAGGCTCGATATCAGAGCAGCCGCCCGAATGGTCCTAACTCCGGAGATGGGCATTCAAGCAGGTTTATTACTTGGCCGAAGCTCCACTTATCTCAAAGGTCTGATAGTTCACCCTGGGGTAATAGATTCAGATTATGAGGGAGAGATCAAGATCCTGGTGTCTTCACCAAGGGGAGTTACTGCAATTAGCCCAGGAGATCAGATAGCTCAACTTCTCATACTCCCTAGCCATCATGAAGCCTTTCCCAGTAAAGGAAAAGAAAAAGGTATGAGAGGTTTGGGGTCTACGGGAGTTGACCTAACATGCCTGACCCTGGATATGACTGATAGGCCCATAATTACCCTCAAGGTGCAAGGAAGGAAATTTTTAGGGTTACTTTTTACGGGCGCCGATAAGAGCATCATCAGCCAACAAGAGTGGCCTCTGAGATGGCCCCTAACACAAGCAAAACAAACACTCAGGGGTTTAGGAATCACTCAAAGTCCTGATCAAAGCGCAGCTACCCTTGAGTGGGAGGATGACGAAGGCCATAGGGGAACTTTTCAGCCCTATGTCTGCAATATTCTGCAATATTCCTATTTCCCTCTGGGGACGAGACGTTTTGGAACAGATGAGCGTCCGCCTGACAACTGAAACTATATACAGCCCCCGCTCAATAGCTATGATGCAAAAAATGGGATACATACCAGGAAAAGGGTTAGGGAAACAGGAGCAAGGTAAAATAGACACCATCCCTTTCACCTCAGAATATAAGGGGTAAGGCCTGGCTTTTCGGTAAGGGCCACTGAGGCAATGAAAATAACGTGGAAGACAGATGCACCCTGCTGGGTGCCTCAGTGGCCCCTTACTAACGAAAAACTATCAGCTGCTAAAGCCCTGGCACAGGAACAGTTAGAGGCGGGCCATATGAAACCTTCTACCTCACCTTGGAATACACCTATCTTTGTTATTAAAAAGAAATCTGGTAAATGGAGACTTTTACATGATCTTAGAGAAATTAATAGGCAAATGCAGAACATGGGACCAATACAGCTGGGATTACCCATGATAACCGCCTTACCGAGAAACTGGCCATCAATAGTGGTTGACATAAAAGATTGCTTTTTCTCTATCCCTCTGCATCCTGAGGATACAATTAAATTTGCCTTTACCCTACCTTCTATTAATCATGCAGAGCCTAACCAAAGATATGAGTGGACTGTCCTCCCTCAGGGCATGGCTAATACCCCCACTATGTGTCAATTATATGTTTCTAAAGCCATACAGCCTATTAGAGAGACTTACCCTGATTTAATGTGTTACCATTACATGGATGACATATTGTTGTGTGGATCTGACTCTACTACAGTTTCGGAAGCCTTAGTAATGTTACAAAAGGGGCTAAATTCATGGGGGTTAATTATAGCCCCCGAAAAGATACAGGCTTCCAACATCAAAGACTATTTAGGCATGAAACTATACAATACCATGGTAAAACCTTCAAAAGCCTCCATTAGAACTGACAAATTACAAACACTCAATGATTTCCAAAAGTTTTTGGGGGACATAAATTGGATCCGACCCTACCTGAAAATAACTACAGGAGAATTACAACCATTGTTTGATATTCTGAAGGGTGATGCCTGTCTAGACTCTCCTAGGAGCCTTACTCTGGAGGCAAAACAGGCTTTGAAAATTGTGGAGGACAGGCTTGCCTTGACTTCAGCAGATAGATGTGATCCTAACCAGATAGTCCAAGCCATAGTGACTCCATCCCCTTCCTCACCTACTGGAGTGCTATGGCAAGGTGGGCTCTTACAATGGCTGTACCTCCCAAACACTCTTCCTCGGATAATCACAACATATCCAGTTGCAGTAGCCATGCTAGCTAACAAATTGATCACTGTTTTTATTTCTACTCTTGGAATCATACCTGACAATTGCATCGTGCCATATACTAAGGAACAGATTTGCCAACTATGTGCTACCCTAGATGACTAGGCGATACTGACCACCTCTTACTCAATAGAATTTGATAATCATTATCCTTCACACCCACTTATAGAATTCACAAAGGGTATTGAATTCATACTACCAAAAATTAGTAGATCGACACCACTAAAAGAAGCCTCTACTGTCTTTACAGATGGAAGTAAAGAGGGCACAAGAGCTTATATCATAAATGGAATTGTGAACCCAGTCATAGTTCCTGCCAGGTCGGCTCAACAAGTAGAGCTACTAGTAGTGCTCCTAGTGCTCCAAAGATTTTCAGACACTCCCCTAAATATTATTTCTGATAGTCAATACGTTGTAAATGCAACAAAAAATATTGAAACAGCCATCCTCTCCTTAATTGATTCACCTATTCCATGATCTTAAGGCAACTACAAGAGGTTGTGCAACTGCACACTGCACCATTTTTTATAGATCACATCAGAGCCCATATGAGCCTACCAGGACCATTATCCGAGGGCAATGCTCTAGCAGACCACAATAGTCATTTCCAACTTATTTGCCCTAGCTTAGAACAGGCGAAGCTGTTCCATAGCAAATGGCATGTGAATTCTAATACCTTAAGATATAGATTCCATATCACCAAAGAACAGGCAAGAGATATAGTAAGGACCTGTGGGAATTGTGCCACATTACTCCCTCAGCCTTCCTTGGGGGTAAATCCCAAAGGCCTTCAAGCTAATCACCTATGGCAAATGGATGTCACACATGTACCTGAATTCGGGCAACAAAAGTACGTACATATATCAGTGGACACTTATTCAGGTATCATAATGGCTACTCCCCTCACGGGGGAGAATTCAAAACAAGTCATCACACACTGCCTACGATGCTTCGCAGATTGGGGTATCCCAAAACAAATAAAGACAGATAATGGACCTGCATATACATCAAAATCTATCCATCAATTCCTAAGTCAATTTGGTATAGTCCATACTACAGGTATACCTTACAATCCACAAGGTCAAGGAATAATTGAATGCGCCAATGGAACCTTCAAACGATGCTTACAAAAAATAAGAAAAGGGGGAATAGGGGATGACTACAAGTCACCCCGTGATCTTACATCTCTCACCCTTTACATTTTAAATTTTTTGTCCTTGGACCATAATGGTACATCTGCAGCAGACAGGCATGCGGCGGTTACCGAACGCACTCTAGCCCAGGCAAAGTGGAAGGATATACTCACGGGCCAATGGAGAGGCCCTGACCCGGTCCTAAGATGGCACCAAGGTTCTGTTTGTCTTTTTCCACAGGATGCCCAAGTGCCTATCTGGGTCCCGGAGTGACTGATTAGAAGAATCGATCAACATGGCCTGCCCCGTCCTGATGCTCGGCCTGATAGCGATCCTGGCGACACCAGCATCCCTTCAACAGATGCACCAATGGGCAATAGTGAAAGCCTGGCCGTTCCCCATGCCAGTGATGAATGAGTCCATCATCCTCCCTCCTGTATACCTACTTTCATTCCCATGCCCATTTCTGTAAATCCTAACAATTCGCCTGTATTGCTCTCAAGACATAAAAGAGACTTTGGGATCACTGCAGCCATTATTGCGGCTGTAGCAGCCTCCGCAGCTGCAGCAACTGCAGCAGCTGTAGCTCTCACCACATCTGTAACAAGTGGACATTCTCCAGAAACTATTGACGACCAGATGCATCCAATCACTTTCTGGACTTTGCATAACCTCCGTGGCCTATAATGACCTTTCTATTGCTGCTAATCTGTCGAAAGAGTTAAGCAGATAAGATTGACATAGCTCCATTATGGGATTGGGTGTCTGTTGTAAATCCTTATGTTCCGCCGTTTTGCATCATTACGTAAACAACAATGTAGGCAACAGTTGGCGCTAGTACAAGATTGCATGGCACTGGAAGCTGGTACATTTCCTCAAATCTGGCTGGCAGCGCTAGATCGGTAGTCAATGACGGGTAAGATTGGCTGCATGCACATAGCAACCTAAGCCAGGAGTTCTCCAACCAGGGGGAATTATCCGATGATGGGTAAGCATGTTCATGGCAGCTGACAACCTAAGACAGGCACGATCTCCTGCCTTGCATGCCTAATATAAAAGAAAAGGGGGAGATGTCGGTGCCCCAGCGGCTTGTAGCGCATGCGCGGTGATGCTTCTGGGCTCCGCCGTGCCCGCTCGTTGCCTCAGCCGCCGCTGCCTCAAGCCGTCGCCGCTGCTGGGTGGCGACGGTGCGGAGGGCCCGCGGGGGGGCCACGGGCGCCTCACGACTTTTTAGGTGCCCGAAAGTAAACACGCCATTAAGATGGTGGCTGGATGCGAGCCAGTAGGCGGAACTTAGGATTTTGTATCTATGTGGCTGCAAGTGATTGGTTGTGCAACCTTGGTATATATAGACATGCACGGGCGGGGGAGAAGGGGATCCCAACAGCTACGCAGAAATAAAGCTTGCTTTGCTGAGGTCTCCTGGTCGTTCTTGCTGGCGAGAGCGACAAGACACCACTCCAAACTGCTAGAACTTGTACAGGAATTTAGTAAAATGTCAGGATATAAAATCAATGCACAGAAATCAGTTACATTTCTCTACACCAACAACAAGATAGAAGAAAGAGAAATTAAGGAGTCAATCCCATTTACAATTGCACCCAAATGTCTATGCTACCTTAAGCAATCTACACATTTAATGCAATTCCTATCAAAGTACCATCCATTTTTTTCAAAAAAATGGAAAAAATAATCCTAAAATTTATATGGAACCAGAAAAGACCTCGAATAGCTAAAGGAATATTGAAAAAGAAAGCCAAAGTTGGTGGCATCACAATTCCAGACTTCAAGCTCTATTACAAAGCTGTCATCATGAAGATAGCATGGCACTGGCACAAAAACAGACACATAGATCAATGGAACAGAATAGAGAGCCCAGAAATAGACCCTCAAATCTATGGTCAACTCATCTTCGACAAAGCAGGAAAGAACGTCCAGTGAAAAAAAGACAGCCTCTTCAATAAATGGTGTTGGGAAAATTGGACGACCATATGCAGAAAAATGAAATTGGACCATTTCCTTCCACCACACACAAAAATAGACTCAAAATGGATGAAAGACCTCAATGTGAGAAAAGAATCCATCAAAATCTTTGAGGAGAATACAGGAAGCCACCTCTTTGACCTCAGCCATAGCAACTTCTTCCTAGGATCATCGCCAAAGGCAAGGAAGCAAGAGCAAAACTGAACTATTGGGATTACATCAAGATCAAAAGCTTTTGCACAGCAAAGGTAACAGTCAACAAAACCAAACGACAACTGACAGAATGGGAAAAGATATTTGCAAACAACATATCAGATAAAGGGCTAGTGTCCAAAATCTATAAAGAACTTAGCAAACTCAACACCCAAAGAACAAATAATCCAATCAAGAAATGGGCAGAGGACATGAACAGACATTTCTGCAAAGAAGACATCCAGATGGCAAACAGACACATGTAAAAGTCTCCATATCACTCGGCATCAGGGAAATACAAATCAAAACCACAATGAGATATCACCTCACACCAGTCAGAATGGCTAAAATTAACAAGTCAGGAAATGACAGATGCTGGCAAGGATGCGGAGAAAGGGGAACCCTCCTACACTGTTGGTGGGAATGCAAGCTGGTGCAACCACTCTGGAAAACAGCATGGATGTTCCTCAAAAAGTTGAAAATAGAACTACCCTATGACCCAGCAATTGCACTACTGGATATTTACCCTACAGATACAAATGTAGTGATCTGAAGGGGCACATGCACCCGAATGTTTATAGCAGCAATGTCTACAATAGCCAAACTATGGAAAGAACCTAGATGTCCATCAACAGATGAATGGATAAAGAAGAGGTGGTATATATACACAATGGAATACTATGCAGCCATCAAAAGAAATGATATATTGCTATTTGCAGTGATGTGAATGGAACTAGAGGGTATCATACTTAACAAAATAAGTCAATCAGAGAAAGACAACTATCATATGATCTCCCTGATATGAGGAAGTGGAAATGCAACATGGAGGAGGGTTAAGGGGGTAGGAGAAGAATAAATGAAACAGGATGGGATTGGGAAGGAGACAAACCATAAGTGACTCTTAATGTCACAAAAAAAAACTGAGGGTTTCTGGGGGAGGGGATTGGGACAGGGGGTGGGATTATGGACATTGGGGAGGGTATGTGCTATGGTGAGTGTCGTGAAGTGTGTAAACCAGGCTCTTCACAGACCTGTACCCCTGGGGATAAAAATACATAATATGCTTATAAAAATAAATAAATAAATAAATAAATAAATAAATAAATAAATAAATTTAAATAAAAAAAAAAGAAAAGTCACTTAATGTAATGATATAAGTAAGTTAAAAATAGGAGGATAGAAAGAGACAAATCATGGAAATACTTATCAAAAGATAGGTGAAATGACTAAATGAATATTGAAGTAAACTTCAAAGCAGAGAAATTCACCAGGACCTAAAAAAGGTCAATGGAATGGTCAATTCACCAAGAGGCTATAAAAATTTAATTCTGTATGTACCTAGCAAGAGAACTTCAAAATAGATGAATCTCAGGCAGATACAATTGAAAGGACAGATACATAGATGTGCTATTATGGTGGAGACTTTAACACTCCTGTCACCGGTCATTAGAACATATGAGAAGAAGACCAGTAAAAGATGGGTTTGCTGGAGAATGATTTAAAAACACTGAATCTAATCACCATGCTGCAGAGAGCAAATATGGGAACTGAAATATTGATTAGCTTATGTTTTCACACTATCTTTTGCTTGGAGTTAGCAAAACAGCTATTAGTTATTATTTTGCTGAATTAGACTGCAAAAATCAGTCATATTCACATGCATGTGTCCCTCCCTCACCAAGCACACACTCACAATCCCATTATCTTCACTCCTTTTTTGAAAATGAATAATCAGGGGCATCTGAGTGGCTCTCTTGGTTAAGCATCTGACTCTTGATTTCAGCTCAGGTCATGATCTCCTGGATGAGGGATTGAGCCCCATGTCAGGTGATGGGCTCATCATGGATTCTGCCTCAGATTCTCTCTCCCTCACCCTCCTACTCATTCTCTCTACCCCTCTTAAATAATTAAATAAATGAAATATTTTTTAAAAAGCTAATCTTTTTTGGTGATATTTCCATATATCAAACATGAAGGTACAAAAAGTGAGGTAGCTCACTGAAATGGCTTTAATATTTACTCTCTATTTGAAGCATCGATCATTTTATAAGTAGTGAGCAGTATGAGATGAACATGCTAATCTAGCTATCTAACCAATTTTTTCAAACTATTGGCTCCATATTTATCTGGAGGAGAGTCTGAGTGATATATTGATGGAGTATGAAGAAAATTAATTGCTCCATGGGCTACTCTTATACTCCTCTGTGAGTTCCTGCTGTGAACCTGTATACCCCACTAAGAAAAACAAAGGAATCCAGATCTAGTTATCTAAGAAGGTCCTTTATTTAGCTTCTATTTTGGCCTAATTCTGTTTCCTTTGTCAGCCATAAGGACTTCTTTGCCTGGAAAAAAAAAAAAAAACTGTGATTCAGTTTTCTCTAGTTCCCTTGAGTCCAAATATGTCCAGGATAACAGGTGGAGATCAGGTTGTTTCAGTTTACGATCTGTTCTTTTTCTTTTGCAACAGAGGGTAACTTCCTATTCTGTATGATCTCGAAAGTGCATGTGTCTCACTTCTGGGCAGGCTTCCTCACTAATCTCATTCTGCCAGCAGAAGCATCTTTCAGGCAACAGGTAAGTGGTAAAAAATATGCCTCATCTTTTCTAGGAAATCTTGCAAGGATAGGATTGGGGAAATCTAACTAGTATATGAATTCAAACCAATGAATGGTGTGCTTATAACTCTCACCTGGTAGGGACAGCAAGAGCTCAAGAGTGCTGTGACCTTCCGTGGGCATCTATGGATGACCTGTAAAGGTGCCTCTATGGTGGTGTTTAAGAAATGACAGCAAGAACAACAACAACAACAACAACAACAACAACAATTTTTTAACTGTGGTACTGAGATATATTCTTATAAACTTCATTTTTACAAAAAAAAAAAGTAAAAATTTCCCTGTTTGGGGTGCTGGGTGGCTTAGGCAGTTAAGAGACTGACTCTTGATTTTGGCTCAGGTTATGATCTCAGGGTGGGAAGATTGACTTGGGCTCTGTGCTCAGTGGGGAGTCTGCTTGAGGTTTTCTCTCTCTCTCCTTTGCCCCTCCCCCTGTTTGTGTGCTCTCTCCTCCTAAAATAAATAAATCTTTTAAAAAATTATCATAGATTCTTGTCATCTCAATCATTACCTCTGGTATCAACATATTTCAGAAACAACACACGTGCTGTGACATTCAGTAAGCTCTAACATTAATGAGTCCACATTACAACTTCATAAAGGACAAGAAGCCCAATTTTTTTAAAAGAATACTCAATAATTCATAAATAATTAAGAAGTATTTCCACTAGTCTATAGTTATAAGAGATGGATTTATTTTTTCTCTGGCCACAGAGGACTTTTTTCCTAGTGCAGTTACCTTTATTAAATGTTTAGCTGTCTAAGCTTTTGTTCTTTTACTTGTCTCAGCATTTTCTTTCTCCTCTCATTTTTTAGCTAAACTAGGTTTAGATCGAAATATTTTCTATAAAGTTGCTATAAAGTTGCCACCAGCAGCCAAACTCAGCCAGCTGGCACATTACCAAAAGTGGTATAATTAATACCAAATACTCCTACGTATTTCTGTATAAACTCTCAGTAACAACAACAACAACAAAAAAATGGAATGTTCTCTCCCTTTCTCTTTCAAGAAGAGGCATTAGCTCAGGTAAGCAAGTGGACAAGGATAAAATTCTTGAGAGAAGAGAGAAAAACAAGAATTAAAAAATATATATATACCTATTTAATTTTATGGAGACAGAGAAGGAGGGAGAGAGACTCTCAAGCAGACTCCTGCTGTTCATGGAGCCCAGTGACGTGGAGCTCAATCTCATGACCCTGAGATTATGACCTGAACCAGAATCAAGAGTTGGCCGCTTAACTGATTGTGCCCCTGCTACAAATTTTAAAACCCTTGCAACAAAGGGGGAGAGGTTTCACTATCTGTTGGTTACACTGAGAAGCTGAGTATATAACTCTTCTAAATTTTAGAAATCATTTCCACATTTTTACAATGTACATGAGAAAAAAATTAAACACCAGAGTTATTTCTATAGAAGGCTAGGATAGAGTGGTGACTAGAACCCAGGTGGTCGGCTTCCTTGCCTGACAGTCTCGTATTGACTCTAAGATGTGATAAGATGTGGTGCATTATCCCCTAGAATAAGAGATAGTAGTTTAGACTAATTCTTTAAGCAGAGTAGAGAGAATCACCAAAACTAAGTGCAGACATCATGAAGCATCTGTCCCTGTTTCATTTTGTACAGCATATAATAAATGGGTGTGTGAACGTTCCACCCTCTCTCTCCTCTACCACGGGCTAATTTTGGAATCTGAATTTTAATACTTTTCCACTAGGGTTTCTGTTCAGGAAAATAGGATCATTGTACATGAAAAAGAGGCTTAGATTCTCATTTATGCATAATTCATAAAAAAGTGGAGAAGAGACACTAAACAAAATTAGGAAATGATATGAACAAAAATACACCTCCACATATTTATGATAAAACGACATGTATTTGTTGCATAAACATACCAACTTCAGTAATAGGGCATTCACCATTTCGAAACCATGGACTTAGCTTATAAAAACTCAAGTTTTGAGTAAATTATCTCAGGAACACACCATCTTAAAAATATTCGTTGCTACCTCTAATGCACAGTTGTCCCAGTGTGTAGAAAGGACAAAGGAATTTATAAGTGCTGACTTCATTGAAGATGGCTCACAAGTTGTATAGATCTTGATTCCAGTTAAGGAATAAGAGTTATCAATCTTTCCCATACAATTTTTATAGAATTTTTGACAGTCACTTGCTTAGCTCAGCAAGTAGAGGGAAGGATTATAATCAAGATTCTCCTGGGGAAAGATGCCAGGGACTTACAGTACCACTGGGAACAGAGGCAGAGTTGGAAAAATTACTGGAGGATGGAGGAGCAGTAACAAAAAATAAAGAGGAAAGGGTGTGCTGTAACTTAAACTGGAGAGAAGCAAGCCTTCCTTATTTTTCCTAAGAAAATAGAGCCAAACGCTATTTCATATTGCCTTGCTTTCCATCCTGGGCTCCAACTCCCTCCTCCGCTGCAAGACTGCACGTCCTTTGCCTGGAGTTGACACAGAACTTTTCTTTTGTTTCTAATTAAAACAGAGACATTACTGATTAAAGGTAGGGAAGCAGAGAACTGGTTTCGTTTTACTCTAAATTAGTTTGAGCTCACCCCAGATCAAAGGAAAGCCAGACCTGAGAAAACAAACAGACCACAAACAAGCAATTTGCTGACCTGCTGCTATTTCCTGGAAATAAAAGGGCTCTGGCCTTTGGAAGCCTGGTTTAGCAAACCATGACACTAGCAAGGGATGTTCCAGCCAGGGAGGGTGTTAGGGTTCCCCTTTTATGAAAGTCCATTTTGAAAATGAGATTTTAATAAGCTAAAGTCTGTTCAAGATATTCTCAAAAGTCCGAACACAAATGGACTCCTTGAAACATACATGCAAGCACGGGCATGTGTGCACACACACTTTGCTTACATGCAGCACTTTGCCTGCGCTGAGATTTTGATTGTGTGCATTTCCTCCCTTTGCCAGTAACAGCTCAGTCGCTTAGTCGGATGTGCTAGGAAATCAACCTCCTTTCAGGTTTATAATATGTCTGCTTCCTTAGTGTATTTGAAACATCAGGATGTTTTTTTCTAGAATCAATTATTTTAATGATGTTTCTTTTTTAGTTGTTATTCTATTTTTAGAGTGGTGATAAAAATCTACATTCATTCAAAGTCCTTAAACTGTCAGCTGTTCTTCCTTTAATCCCAGATGCTTGTTACAAAGTAGGAAATAAAGGACTGGACAGGGCACAAAGGGAGCATTTTGGGTTGGGATTACTGCAAAAGTTTGGACTAAAATAAGAATGGCCAAAAGCAAATACATGCTCCATAATATAAATACATATCTCCCTAATTCTATAAGCTCCATATATCACATCATAAATCATACTTCTCATTATGTGCACCATGGTTTCCAAACTGAAGAATTCAGTAGATAAAACATATGATTTTTTAAAAAGCAGTTGATATTTATATGGTGATGTTAAATTTAAAGGTGAGTATGAAGTCCACACATTCTCACAGGCTGTTGAAAAGAGATGAGTGAATGGAATTTTGTCTTCTATATCCCACTATAATGGGGAAGGGAAAATCTGTACTTTCATGAATACTAACATGAGTTCAAATAACAGAGGTTTTCCTTTTCACTTTTTTTCTCAAGTTTTTATTTAAATTCCAGTTACTTAACATACACTGTAATAATAGTTTAGGGTGTAAAATTTAGTAATACATCACTTACATACAACACCTGGTGCTCATCAAGACAAGTGCCCCCCTTAATACCCATCCCCCATTTAGCCCATCCCCCGCCCAACTCCCACCAGCAAGCTCTGTTTATTAGACTTTTGAAAAGTAATGGGCCCAATAGATACACACGGATGTTTTAAGAATTAGGTTTTTTAATAAGATGTTCAAATTGCTTGACTCTTTGTTTTTTAGTGTTTGCAACAGAGTTTCTGTCCCAGAGAATTCTTGGTTCCTCAGTAATTGTTTTGAGCTAACTATTTTGTAAATTCTGTATTCAAGATAAATGAGGAGGGAAAATAAAAGAGAAAGAGAAGAAGGAAGGTTTTATTTAAATCAAATATTTAAAACAATGAGGACTTTTTTTTTTTTTGAAGATTTTATTTATTTATTTGACAGAGAGCAAGAGAGAAGCAGCCCGAGTAGGCACTATGGCAGTAAAATGGTGGTTTTAAAGAAAATTGTTTTTCCTGAAATTGACTTTTTAAAAAATTTTCACATATTATTCAAGAAATGGAATATAACATTAAATTTCTATCATTTTTGATTGTTGATACTTCTTTTTTTATTAAGAAAAAAAAACATAAGGAAAAGATAAAAAGTATCTCAAATGTATATAAAACATAAAAAGTATCTCAAATGTATATAAACTTCCTTTATCTTACCTCCTTTTTTCCAATTATCTGGGTTAAAGAATAGATCTATAACTGTTTAATTATAAGCATTTGACCTTTATCACAATGCAATGTAATACTTGAATAAAATGACCCAAATTAAGTGGAACATCAATGATCTGTGATTTTTTTTTAACTTCCACACATTCTTCTTACATTATAGCATAAAATTCCTCATTGATAAAAATATTAGGAAGCTTAGCAAGTTTGAAATTAGCTCAGAGAAAGAGAGGTTATTACAGTGTTGTATTGGTTTTCTATTGCTACCATAACAAATTATAATTAACTTAATGACTTGAATGATAAAAATTAATATAGTTTTCAGGGTACTAAAGTCAAGATGTTGATAGGCTGTAGTCTTTCTGAAGGCTCTAGAGGTATACATGTTAATAGACTTCTTTTTGTTTTTCTCTTAATCTCCCTTCTCCTTCCAGGCTTCCAGCTGAGAATTTAGAAGGGTAGTGGGAAATTATTTTTTTCTTCCCTACAATGCAATTATATTGAGTCTGCCCAATAATCCAGGGCAATCTTCCCATCTCAAGGATTTAATTATATTAGCAAAGTCCTGTTATCCACCTCAGATAATATATTCAGATATTCCAATGTCTAGGTGTGGATTTCTTTGGGGACCATTATTCTCCTTAATTCAGGCTGTTAAAAGATGCTGAGTTTCTAAGAGAGGATATATATAGACAGGTTTGGTGAAGACAGGATTAGTGGGGAAAATACTTGTGGTTCCAGGGTATCATAATGGAACATCATTGATACATTAATTAATATGTCACAAGTACAAACATTATATTTTCTAGCAATGAGTTACATAATCTGAGTAAAAGTTATTTGTCAAGAATGATGGGCAGCGGGGAGCCTGGGTGGCTCAGTGAGTTAAAGCCTCTGCCTTTGGCTCAGGTCAAGATCCTGGGGTCCTGGGACTGAGCCCCGCATCAGGCTGTCTGCTCACAGGAAGCCTGCTTCCTCCTCTCTCTCTGCCTGCCTCTCTGCCTACTTGTGATCTCTGTCTGTCAAATTAAAAAAAAAAAAAAATCTTAAAAAAGAAAAAAAAAGAATGATGGGTACCAAACAGCATTTAGGAAAGAAGTAATTTGTACAGTATGTGGCTTAAAATGTGATGAAGAAATTTTATTTATTATATTTCTTTTATTGTATTACTTTTAACTTTTGGCTGTATTCACTAATTAGCTACTCTAAACTCCAGGTCTATAAAAAAAAAAAAAAGAAAGAAAGAAATAAAGAAAACAATCTCCAGCAATAAACAGAGTTTGTGAGAGTTAATAAGTGTATTTATAAGTGAATAACAGACTCTCAGTTCTCATGAAATTGTTTATTCCTTTAACTCAGATTTGCATGTACTTATGATGAACTACATAATTTGATGATTAAATCCATAAGAATTTTTATATCTTTTTTTTACTTATCTTCATATCACAGAGTAGATATAAAATAAATATTGTTACCAAAAAGACAGAGGAATTACTCCCCATTTCTAAAACACATCTTTGAAGACTTAGGGCCACGATGCTATTTTATAGAAAAATAACCCTTTCAAATGTCATCAGTTTATTTTTATGGCATATATTGAGCATGTACAGCAAGATATGTGCTTTGCTGAATTCTAAGGATAAAATTATTAGCAAGATACAAGCAAATGTATATTATGTACTGAAATTTTTTATGACTTATTACAAAGAAACATTTTTTGAGATTTGACTTAGAACTTTTTTAGATTTTAATGAAGGACACTAATATAAATTTTATGTAAATGACATCAAGATTTCCAGCTTGGAAAACTGTAGATGTTAATGTTAAATAATGGAAAACTACTATAGAGTAAACATGAAAGAGAGATATAACCATATATCTTTGGAAATACTGTAAAGTAACTAATCCCTCTGAGGTTGTTGTACAAGGTTTCCCAAAGGATACCACACTTCAACCATCTTTAATAACTTTAGCAAGGTAGGGGGACAAAATGCATCCATAAAGCAAGAAGAGGACTCTAAAAACGTGAGAGAACAAAAGAGTTCTCAGAAATTGCATGGTAGAAATTAAACATTCAATAGAAAGATTGGAAGATAACATTGAGGAAATCTCACATACTGTAAAGTATAACTTTGAAGGGTTCAAATATCAAAGAGGAAGAATTAGAATGTTAGAAGATCAATCAAGGCAGAAGATCTACTATCCAGATAATTGGATTTTCAGAGAGATGAAAGAAAGCCATGAGAGAAAAACCATCAAACAATTGAAGAAAAACTCCACGAATTGAAAAATAAGTAAAAGCATCTGGATTAAAAGAATCTGTGAAGATCCCAGTACAATTGTTGAAATTAAATTTAGACAAAGCCATATTTTGAAGCTTCAGAACATTAAGGAAAATAGAAGAGCTTGATAACTTTTCCAGAGAAAGAAAAAAATACACATAAGCTTAATTGAAATGTTAGAACAGAATACAATAAAGCAATACTTTCTAACTACTGATGAGAATTTACTTTCAATCTAGAGTTTTATATCCTGCCAAATTCTCACTGAAAGTGGAAATAGAATGAAGACTTTAAAAGACCGTAGAACAATAACTCCAACTTTCGGAGTGAAAATTATTTCTAACCTAAAATTCACTGCCTGTCTAAATAATCATTCTAATTTAAATTTAGAATAAAAACTTATCTATATATAATTCCTAACACACACACACACACACACACCCCAAAAAACAAAACAAAACAAAAAGCAAACAAAAACTTTCCATATATATACTCTGTTGCAAAGCTCCATAGGATTGTGCTCTGCCAAAAAAGGGAATAGAATAAGAAATGGGGAGGACATAGGCTCAATAAAATGATGACCCAATATAAGAACAATGTAAAAAAATAAAATTTTACAGGATTTATTCAACAATTCAAAATTATTTGTTAAATAGCCTCTCTGTACCAGTAACTATTGTGGATGCTTTAGATACTTCAATAAAAAGAACAGAAAAAGATCCTACCCTAGTGAAACTTACATTAATGTAATTATTAGAGTAATAGTGATGGGAAATCCAGTTATGGGAAATGAGCAGAGAGTTGAGAAAGAGATAACTTCTTTGGAATGTGGAAGTAAAGAGATAATGTTAAGTTTATGTTGTTTGGTTCATGGAGACAAATATCAAAATAATTCATTAAATACAATTACCTGAAAATAATTAAAAATAGAAAAAAGATGAAATTGTCTTGGGATATTGCTATTTTTTGTTTGTTTGATATTGGTTTGGGTTTTTTTTTTTTCCTTAAAAAAATAAACTACTATAGAACTATGTGACTCTTAATTATATTCTTATTTTGGGAAAAATAAAAGTGAAATGCAAAAATGAGAGAGAGAGACATCTTTGACCTTAGACATTCAGTCAAAAAAGACTGGAATTTTGAAGAGCAAAAGATGGCCAGAAGTTCAAAATTCAGAGAAAGAATAAAGAAGGATATAGGAAGCCACAAATTCCAAGGACACTAGCTAGAGGGCTACCATATATTCAATATCATTCTTTACTTTGCCAACCCTCATCAGTAGGACACAGGGGTTCCCAGCCATCTCACTTATTGGCTGAGGCACTTTCTTCAACCAGATTTCATTTGCTACTGAATTCAAAGCTTTTAACCTTTAAAATTCAATTTCCTTGCACTTAAACCATAAGTTTTCATACAAAATAACTGTAAATGTCTTGAAAATAAAAATTTAAAATTTTCACCTATCTAATAATGTTGACCTAAATGATATTATTATTTTTTTGTTAGAAAAAAAGTACAGATGAAGGGAGCTTGTATCATACCCCATTCTCCTTTCTATTAAAGATTCAATAAAATAAGGCTGTATTTTAGACCAATGGTACCCAAAACTGGCAACATGATTTATCTTATAGAATTTACACAAAATGTAGCCATATTGCATAAATAGCTTTGCCGATTCCTCAAAGGTAGAACATAGCTGCTTATTGTTCTCATTTATGAAAATATCAAAATCCTCTAAGGACTCTGGCTCCAGGCTAAAATCCTATGTGTGATCTTTCAGGCCCAAGTATAGGCAGTTACAGTGACCTTTCCCAATACACCTCATGGGTGAAAGCTGCCCTTACCACCCCAGATTCATGCACACTTAGTGCACTGCCATCTCTGAAAGGAGTTCCAGCAAATGACTTGGTCTCCCTCAGTACCAAGCCAGCCCTGCTTATAAGTATGTTTGTATCCTAGCATGGGTACCTTTTTTTGAAGGCATAATTTTTAAGGAATCTTAACCAAGTCAATTTCTCTACTCTGACTTGCTATTTTTTTTTTTTTTACTCCTAGCCCTTCTGCTCTTACTAGTCTGGTCCCTTAAAGTCCATAAAATGGAAAGCTTTTATTCAGGGATCGTCAACAATAAGACAATTTCCCATCCTGTGATGCATGTAATCTGATTGACTATTACCTGGTGTTACTCTGTGGGGAAACATAAAATATTAGGGAGCTGCCATTTTCCATTTTCTTGCACACACACTATTCAATAAGTCAAAAGGATTAATTATTACTTCCAGTTTGACTCATTGTACTGACCATCTAAACACCCAGAAACTTTAGATCTTTTTTTTATTTTGATATTTTGCATATAGCCAACAGGTTAAAAATAGGAGGTTAAACAAATTTTAATAAAAAAAAAATCCTTCAAACAAATTTGCAAATTTGCAAATTTACATGAATTTGTCCTTATTAGAAATTCTTTTTCCTTCCCAATGTGGTGATTCCAAAGTAAAATATTTACATAATGTAATATTATGAAGGCAAATGTCACATAAATACTAAAACTATAGTAGGCATTTTAACAATTTGGCACATTGGCAATTAAACTTTTGAGTACTTCAAGATTATGTAATTGCTTTAAAAGGTTTTCAGGCTATGGGGGCACCTGCGTGGCTCAGTCCTTGAGCATCTGCCTTCAACTCGGGTCATGATCCCAGGGTCCTAGGATCGAACACTGTATGGGGCTCTTGTTTCAGTGGGAAGCCTGCTTCTCCCTCTCCCACTCCACCTGCTTGTGTTCCCTCTCTCTCTATCTATCTCTTTGTCAAATAAATAAATAAATAGCATCTTAAAAAAAAAAAAAGCTTTTCAAGCTATGTTTATACAGGCATAAATGATAAGAACTTGAATAAAAACAAAATTATTTAGGTAATTATCAAGTATAAAGTTATTATTAGGAGGCTACATAAAATCTTTAAGGATACCCATAGAAAGAAGAGTAGTTTGAAATATGCTAATTTGAAACATGCTTGTCCTATTGACTAATTCCTGCTTTTGTTGCTAAGATATGGATAAGATATGATATGATAAAAAGAAAACATGGTGTTCTTAGTCATCCAGATATGCAGATGGCATAGATCAGGAGGATTCCATAAAGAATAAAGAGCAAACTTAGATTATTTCACTGTCTTGCTAGACCTTAGGGTCTTCATAGTTGGGATTAATAACTATATAGCCAAGCCAGTGATTTTCACGACTCTGTAAAAAGGATCAAGTAAAGCAAATAATGTAACTGTCTTACTGTATTATAATGCCTGACATTATTTCAGTCCTCAATAAAAGGCAAGTGTTTATTATGATCATCATTCATAATAAAATATAGGGGCACCTGGGTGGCTTAGTGTATTGAGCTTCTGCTTTCAGCTTAGGTTATGAATTCAGGGTCCTGGGATTGAGCCCCACATCGAGCTCTCTGCTCAGCAGAGACCTGCTTCCTCCTCCCCTTCTGCCTGCCTCTCTGCCTACTTGTGATCTCTCTCTGTCAAATACATAAATAAAAAATCTTAAAAAAAAAATAAAATATACGTTCAATTACTAGCTTTGTGATCAAAGCTCACAAAATGACATTGAAAATCTCATCTGCAAGATGACATTGAAAATTCCTCTCAGGAATATAAATTTGAGAATTTAGAGATAATGATGAGTATATAATAACCCTAATTAATTTATGTCTTTTAGTATTAAATGTGAAAAATTATCCTACTTATGTTTTGAAAATACTTGTTTCTTTGACATGGTTACAGAAACATTGAAACATTATTTACATAAATATTAAATATGCTGATACATCTTAATAATAAATATATCTTACTTATTGATTGTCAATGGATCTCTTGATGATATTTTTGATGGACAAATCATTAGCTAAGATTGCTATTTTTTTAATGTACATTAAATGTACATGAAAGAGCTCCGTGAAATTACCTTATATGAAAGCCCAACATTACTTAATGTATATATTTTTCTATCACAAAAATTTCTTGCAACTTACCATGGGCCAAAGTCTACTAAATACTATATAAAAAGTAGTGCTACTGTGGTCAAAGCCAGGTAATCTGACTTATCCACCTTTGTCCTTTTGTACTTTCATTGTTACTGTAAATTTCTGTGGGGACATACTTGGAACAGCATTGATGAAGAGTTGAATTTTTCAATGTTTTCCTCAAAATATGAATAACTATTTTGTGGAGTATGTATATTTATTCTATGCCACTCATTATATCTTCCACATATCTTTTTTAGGATTTTATTTATTTATTTGAGATAAAGCCAGAGTGAAAGAGAGAGAGAGAGAGAGAGCACAAGTAAGGGGAGCAGCAGGCAGAGGGAGAAGCAGGCTCTCCACTGAGCTCAGCACCCAACGCAGGGCTCAATCTCAAGACTCCAAGATCATGACCTGAGCTGAAGGCAGATGGGCAACTGACTGAGCCATGCAAGCTCCTTGTGTCTTCCACATATTAATTCATGTGATTCTATTTCTATTGACATTATAGAAGTGAATAAAACTAAAGCACCAATAGCTTAATTTCCTCACTATCACACAACTAATAAGTAGTGAAAATGGGATTCAAACCTAAACAGTCTAAGTTATTTTTCCACATTCTTAAAAGAAAAAAAAAAAAAGAAAGAAAAATCTTAGTGTTAAAATGGTCTTTAAAATAATTGATTCCATTATCTATCCAATTTTTAGATAACTCTATTAAAATCATCTTCTAAGGGTTATTCTGCCTCTTTCTCTTTTGAACACTTCTGGTGATGAGAAATTTATACCATCTAAGGCAGTCCATATCATGTTTCTTATATTTAGTGAATCTAAATTTCTGTTAATAACTTCAGGTCATTTGTCTTACAGACCAGCAGGATCCCTTGAGGCTATTGAGGACACATATAATGTCTTTTTCACATGACATCCTTTATGTTTGTAGGTATTTGGTTTTGTCCAAAAGAGTTTTTACTTGATACGAAATCCTCAGTTCTTTGACCTATTGGCAATCAATTGGCATCAAGTTTCTTTTAACCACCCTGATTTATTTTTTCTGAACATGGTTCGGAAAATCTGTACCTCCTTTGAGATTCTACACCTAGAAATAATGTTTCTAGCATCATCGGAGGAGAGATGAGTAAACCATCAGTTTCCATTAGTTTCTATTAGTTTTTCCTCCAAAAGTCAAACCACATTGTTCATATTATATTAAAATTGCAGTAAAGTATATAACTTCTGAGGTTTTTCATCTGTCTTCCTAGTCATTTATACCTCTGTGGTAACTTTGAAATTGATTTTGGAGCTCCGGATGCATCTATCCAATTTTCTTTCCTTGGGATCACTGTTTATTTCTTCAGTCTGCAAAAACGCTGTTGTATCTCAACACGGTCACCCAACTGATATGTGTTCCCTTATGGGATGGTTTGGGGTCATCCATGCACTTGATAAACATGGATGTGAGGTTTACGTATATGTCAGTGACTTGAAATCCTGAACAGTGTAAGACTGAGTCCTTTGGAATATACTTCTATACAATTTGTGTACTCACCCATTAAATAAATACTTTTCATATGATGATTATGAGTTGAGCACAGCACTAACCACAGGGGATATGCCGGAACAAGACAGCCCTGGTCCTTTCCAACAGGATGTTACAGTTTAACTTCTCTGTCCTACAAGAAATCTTCTTTCAATTCATTAATAGTTAATATTTTGATATGATCATTAAACTGCATACTAATTTACCTGGTTGTATTATAATTCAATCTGAACTCTGCATCCTGAAACTCAAAATGTGAGACATTGTAAGTTACCAAAGTTCCAAAACATTTTTCCTGAACTAAAGACCTTAAAGAAAACAAGTTTAATCTTCAGTGGCTTATACTTATTCTGTATCTACCCTTTACTGAGCCACCTCTGCTCTTTAAAGACTCATTTGCTTTTATTCCTGTGCCAGGTAATATTTCATTATCCAACTCAAGCAACCACAGTGACTCATCACCTTTTGGCCTGAATATAACTCAAATGTATTTTTATCTGTTTGCAATATTGTTTGTTTCTTACAAGGCCTTTATTGATTTCAGCTTTTTAACTTTCTTTACACAGCTTCATGTACTTCCTTGAACATTCAGGTGATGTTTGAGGAACACGTGGTCTCCTTCTGCAGGCAGGGTGATTTCTTTGAAACACCTTTATCTTTATGTGAAACAAAAAAGATGTGGAGAAAAGTCAGTCTCTGAATAGTATGCTAGGAAATCTTAACTCAATATATTTGACATTAAAATATAACCTACTCAAGGTATTAAACTTCAAGGTAAAAAAGTCTCTCATCAGGCAGCTAGAGGAGAGAAAGGAAATACAAACAGGGAGGAAAAATCAGATAAGTCCTATCCTTTCTCTGCAGTATATGTTGTGCCTAAAAACAATGGAGTAATGTCTAATAAACATGGGTGTGAGGTCTACATATATGTCAGTGACTTGAAATCCTGAGCAGTATAAGGATGAATCCTTTGGGATATTCTTCTATACAATTTGTGTACTCACCCAGTTCAAAAGTTCAAAAGAAAAAGGAGTGTGACGCAATCATTTTATAGCCAGCTGAGCTATCTATCAAGTGTAAGTAGAACATGGAGACATTTGAAACATGAAAGAATCAAAGATTTTTGGAGTATAAGATTGCATTGGAATACAGAATTCAAGTAAAGAAAGCCTTGTAAATTACTACTGATAAAAATTGCTATAAATCTCAATTTCCCTTAAGATTGGATCTAAATATCCTTGAAGGACATAATAATACAAAAAATAAACATGAATACTATAAATATAATAAAGTAGCTTATAAATGTTGGGATGTACATAGAGAAGGGATTGAAATATGTGACACGATGACAGTTTCCTTATTTATAGCAGGGTGTTAATAGATTTCTTAAATGGAAACTGTGGTTAAATCTATATATATGTCTTAATCTTATGAGTAAAAATGAACTTCAGGTCATTTTTAAGTACATAAATATATAAAATAGCACTGTGGTAAGAAAACATTTATTTAAGCTCTAGTAGTATATTTATAGTTAATTTTCAATGTTCTTATTCTTAAGAATTATAATGAAATTTAGTAATTTTACTGAAATGTTTTCCTGGTGTGGTCCCATTTTTTTTTTTAAATAATAAGGGCTTTTGTCAATCTGTTTTCCATTTTTCCCTGTATCTGTATATATATAAAAAAATATCTAAATGAGGTTCACTCAAATATAAGGAGTAATGTGTCCTTGTGATTATACATTTTTTGAATTTTTAAAAACCAATGTACATTCTGGATTCAAAATAATTGAGTGATAATTTTTTAAAGAAAAATTGGGACCAAATATTACTAGATGTTAATTTTTTTTTTTTAAGATTTCATCTATTTTTTGACAGAGTGTGAGAGTGCGTTCACAAACAGAGAAATGGGAGAGGGAGAAGCAGGTTCTTCCTCGAGCAAGGATCATAATGTGGGACTCGAACCCAGGACCTCAGGCTCATGACCCTAGCCGAAGGCAAATGCCTAACCAACACAGCCAACCAGGCTCCCTACTAGGTGCTAATTCTTTGTGATCAGTTTTTTGATGCAGGAATGTGGATATGTTGAGTTTCTTCTTTTGCCTTCTGACACAATCTACTCTTTGTCTTTTCATTCTCTTTCTGCACTGAGAGGCTGATGAGAGGCTGAGACCTTGGGCTATGTTACTTTGGCTTCCTTACTGTCTGGCTTCAGATTGCTGAGTTCAGCCGATGGGAAACACTGGTAGGGGAATAACAGGGTAAGGGGGAGGGATGGGATATTTGTTTCCTGTCCTTATCATGTTTGATAGCTTTTCTGTTAATGTTTGCTACCCTGCATGATTGCAACTCCCATTAAGGAATCCCCGTGGTAGGGCTCCATCTCTCCTCAGCTCTAGTAGTGCTATTATCCTTCTGCCCTTCCAGCTAGGGAATGATAACAGTTTCCACTACTGCTAATGTCTGGGTACCTCAACATACATTGTCCATGTCCTTACTCTGGTAAACCTTGTAGAATTTTCTCAGCTGGATTCTGTTTACTACAGGAATGACAGAATAAATAATAAAAGCCATTTTGTTCTGTATTTTCTGATATTTTATTTTTTGGAAGATTTTTCTTCTTTATTTGACAGAGAGAGAGAGAGAGACAAGCAAGGGGAGCAGTAGAGGGAGTGGGAGAAGCAGACTCCTCACTGAGCAGGGAGCCCACCATGGGACCCGATTTCAGGACCCTTGGATCATGATCATAGCCAAAGGCAGATGCTTAACTGACTGAGCCATGCCGGTGTCCCTGATATTTTAAACAAGAACAAATTACATACATTTTTTCCCATAAATTTACTGTGACAGGCTATAGACTTTTAACATTGGAGTTGCATGAATATGACTCAGTTCCAGGGCACAAAATTGAGCACTATTACAGTAAGTAGTAAAAAAGCATTATGTGCATAAATAGAGCATCTGACAAAGCCTACTTAAGTATTTTATTGTGCAAAAAGTTAGAAAATGTTTGTTGATTGATTTAAATTAAAAGTACTAGTGGGGCACCTGGGTGGCTCAGTGGGTTAAGCTTCTGCCTTTCGCTCAGGTCATGATCCCAGCATCCTGGGATCAAGCCCTGCATCGGGCTCTCTGCTTGGCAGGGAGCGTGCTTTCTCCTCTCTCTCTGCCTGCCTCTCCGCCTACTTGTGATCTCTATCTGATAAATAAATAAATAAAATCTTTAAAAAAAGTACTACTACTACTTACTATCTTTTACCATGTTATAGGGGAGATAAAGCAGGATAGAAGTTTTCTTGGTCAAGGCATTCCCTGGATTATTCTGTATTCTCTGGTTGCCTAATCTACACAGATTTTTACATGGATGTTTCTCTAAAGGATTTTTGCCTCTACTATTGGAGCATTTCATAAATGCTAGCATGGGTTTAAGTATATGGAAATATTTCTGACAAATTGGAAGGAGATTAACACTGAAGAGGAACATACTAAGTCCCTCCTCCACCCCTTCCCCATAGCCATCAAGCTCTGTCTCCCCATTTTCATCTTTAAGTCTTCGAATTCAGCAGGGATTTTAGGTAACTGCTGGGAAATATTAAAACTCATTATTTGGTTGACCAGAACATTTGCCCTCTCTTATTTTCCAATAATTCTCACTGAATGGTTTCCTTAATACTTTTAAAAGATGTGCAGCAGAGTACAATGTAGGACAGGAATTATAGTTATCGTTTCAGATGAGGTGTGTTGAAAGAGTTCAGGATGACGCAGTTGGCAGCTTTCAAGACTTGCCTCCTTATTATTACCATCTGTGTCAACTTGGAGTCTCTATTACAGAGAGGACAAGAAAAATGAAGTTGTGGTTGTGTTTTGGGGAAGTTTGTCATTGTTGTTGTTTTTTCCATTATGATTGATCCTAGTATACACACTAAGTGGATGAATGAAACACGAAAACTGTTCCAAGCTTTTCCTGGATATCACTTGTAACTATCTGCATATACAATTTGTATTTTAAAATTTCCCTCTTTACATTATTTTCTTACATATATTTCTTTAGAGAAATAGTAATAGTAATGATAAAAAAATACATTTTCTTGGTGGAACCTGGTGAAATTTGCAATATTACCTTTGTAGCAAATATATTATTACTGGCAAAAAAAAAAAAAAACAACCAAAAACACATGGTTCATTTTTATAACAAAGCATATTGGCAGTAGAAATGAGAAAAGAGCAAGTACTGTGCAGCCTATATGAAGTGCTTGGAATGCTGAGCTATTTGGAAGGAACCTGACTCATTTCAGGGAATTTATGTAGGTCAGAATCAACCACAAAATGAAGAAAGCAAAGAAAATGCTGAGAGTCAACTTTTAGGTTTCTCATGTTGGATTTATAAGCAAATGACATCACTTAAAGACTTTATTGAAAGGATACACTGAAAAACATCAAATGCATATATAGGGATAAAAAAGCCAACCTGAGCAGTTTATTCTTCTTAGCAATACACACTGAGTAATTTTTTTATAGTAAGACCACAACAAGACTGTGTTTTAACACAAAAGGAAGTACCATTTCACTGTGAGAAAGGTATGGGATTTAATACCAAAAACAGACTGTGCTATTGAAGCTTGTTTATGTAGTCTAACACTTAGTTTAATTAGACAATAAAAGGGTATATTTCTTATTTCAGAATATGGGCTCAGTCATCAATCAACATTTTCATTGCTAATAAAAAGACCTAAATAAAGAATATTAAAGCATTAGCTTTTTAAAGAAGTTTGACATAAATAAGAGATGTGTCACAATTCAAACATGTAAATGTGGACATTTTAATTGGTCTTATTCCTGGCATCATGTGTCACTTGATAAATTAAACCAATTTACAAAGAGCCCCATTAGATATATGAGATAATTCAACATCAAGACCAAAGGCTAGTTGAAATACCCATGAGAAGCCAGCAAGATCTCTCCCAACAGTAGATCCTACTATCACTATTGCCTGTTAATTTTACATTTTGGGGCTCTCAAACTAATTAGAAGATCAAATAGAAATGCCTGAAAATTCACCCACAAAAATCATATTAAAAAAAATGATTGTCCATTTTTATACTAGAATAAAAATCTGTAAGTACAGAAATAAATACTTCATTAAAGCTGAGGTTCAGCAGAGAAAGACAACTATCATATGATCTCCCTGATATGAGGAAGTGGTGATGCAACATAGGGGCTTAAGTGGGTAGAAGAAGAATAAATGAAACAAGATGGAATTGGGAGGGAGACAAACCATAAGTGACTCTTAATCTCACAAAACAAACTGAGGGTTGCTGGGGGGGAGGGGGGTTGGGAGAAGGGGGTGGGATTATGGACATTGGGGAGGGTATGTGCTTTGGTGAGTGCTGTGAAGTGTGTAAACCTGGTGATTCACAGACCTGTACCCCTGGGGATAAAAATATATGTTTATAAAAAATAAAAAATTAAAAAAAAAAAAAAAAAAGCTGAGGTTCAGAAGAATTATTTTAGGAACAGCATAATCAGAAAAGCTCTCTTCCCTAAAATAACCATTGATTTTTTTTTCAAAGATGGAAACTTTTAGCCCATGAAAAGTATGAACCCTATTCAAAATTGAGGTACCTTTTGATGTGCATTGACCTGTCAGATGGAAATAAGAGAGAGTCCAATGGAAGACAACATGGAGGGAGAAAAGAATAAATAATTCCTTAAGAAAAATGAAGAACAGTCTGGAAATAGACATATGAGAGGTTGTGCAGGTAGGGAGGAAACCACAGTTTCTAGCTATATATAGTGAGAGTCCATAGCTGAGTTCTCTTTTAATGACATGCCCCTAGAAACCCGTGTGATCCCTGTGAACTACAAGCTACAGTCAGAGGATGCACCATGCATTATGGCCTATATGATTAGAGAAAAGATTCCTCAAAGAATGTCTGAGATTCAAGATTCCTAAGGGCAACAAGGATTAAGCTGGATAAAAGTCATGAGCATAGTGGATGGGTTCAATCAACTTTGAGTGATAGGGACTAGGTGAGAAGGTGAAAAACTCAGCACAAATAGCTCTGTTCAAGCCTCTTACTAAGCCTTGATCAAATGTTAGCCTGGCTTCATCAGTCCAAGAACATGGTCCAAGGAAGACCCCAGTCCTCTTAAAATGAGCTGCTTGAGAATGCTCAACACTACCCTCCAAATTCACTATTTGTTCTACTAAATATTTGACTATATACCTCCACCACCCTTTTCATAAAGTTTTTACTTTTGAAAACTTTCAATTAGATGTTCTTTCTCTGCTCCTTTGACATGCAAATCATTTACTCCCAAACAATATACCCTAGAAGACCTGGGTACCATCTCTCTGAAATGTAGACATCTAGAGAGATAGTTTCCCTATTTCTTAGCTTCTGTGGGGGGCTAAGCTTAACTTGGATAGACACCATGCTCCAATATGCAAAACTATCTCCTGATGTAAGTATATGAGAACTTTGTTTCCCTTTTTTGGATAAGTGTGAATTCACAAGCACAGATGGCTTAATCATACTGACCAATCCCTCCTCCTAATATCCTTCTGTACTCTTCCTTCAGCACACACACCCCCACATTTAAAGAGCCTCCTGCCTTTTGTTTGAGTGAAATTGAGTCTGGTATACACTAAAGTCTCTCTCTTTTACTGTAGCAATATGAATTAAGTGTGTCTTGCTGTGTTTAGAGCAAAATTGTTTCTTTTTTATGGAAAGAGGTTATGGCTCATATCCTGACCGCATCAATGTAAGGGAACCCCAGTGACAGCAGATAATTGCCAAAAGGTCTGGATAAGCAGCAGCTAGGACCAAGAGGAAGCTGTGGCAAGCAGCATCAAAAAAAATAATAACACGTGAGATACTCTCTGGCCCTTTTCACAATTCTCAGAATCCAAGGATAGGTAGATACAAATGCCCCTAAACAAGCTTTGTTTTTCTTATTGTAATTCACCAGTAGGTGGTAGGGTGATGCACCTATTGCAGAGATACAATAAAGTTTGATGAATAAATAAATGTTTTATGTTGGTCTTAGCCTATTGATTGTGCAGCTATCAGCTAGAAAAGCCTGTGTGCGCTCACTTGTGTCCGTATTGTGGTGAGCCTACACAGACATTTCTTTACTCAGAGCCAGTATTATAGCTGGACCCATCCTGGAGCTTTATTATGATTATAAAATGCACTTCTGCCACAAAGGTCAGGAGACTTTGATAAGACAAGTTTTGTTACTCAGAACTCCTGGAGGGTACACCACACACCTGGGGCCACACAACAGGATCATGGGGAGAGAGGTAGAGTGGGGGCAGGGAGAGAGATGAGAACATGGGCCCGAGGTTCTACCTTTATTAGTATTTGGGAAAGGGTGCCTCAGATTTTGTGAGTTCATGCTCAGAGAATTTAAAACATGAGTGAGAATTAAAGCACAAGAAGGGAAAAGCAAGAGGTCAATTAGTCAGTTATCTAAGTCAACTGGACCTCTCTCTAAAAAGAGGAGAACTTCATTGTGGTGTTGGGGGGTAGCCTGGCTCATTGTCTAGCTGTGTAAGTTACAATGTGTTTATTGAGATGGCTGTCTTGGAAGTGGATGCCTTAGCTATAAAAACCATAATATCAGGAACTTACATTATAATTTTTAAAAAGCTAATTATCAGACATTTATTGCATTTACTACAATAAAAAGTCTCACAAATATGACAACTTCAACTGTACACTTCTTATATGGCAAATATAATAATTTTTCCACTTGATTGGATTTAAGTAAACTGGCTTCTCTTGTCTTAATTTCTTTTAAAAGAGAAGCTTTCAGTTTTTCTCCATTGAGAATGATATTTGTGGTGGGTTTTTCATAGATGGCTTTGATAATATTGAGGTATTTGCCCTCTATCCCTATACTTTGAAGAGTTTTGATCAGGAAGAGATGCTGTACTTTGTCAAATGCTTTTTTAGCATCTATTGAGAGTGTCATATGGTTCTTGTTCTTTCTTTTATTAATGTGTTGTATCACATTGATTGATTTGCAGATGTTGAAACAACCTTGCAGCCCTGGAATAAATCCCACTTGGTCATGGTGAATAATTCTTTTAATGTTCTGTTGAATCCTATTAGCTAGTATTTTGGTGAGAATTTTTGCATCTGTGTTCATCAAGGATATTGGTCTGTAGTTCTCTTTTTTGATGGGATCCTTGTCTGGTTTTGGGATCTAGGTGATGCTGGCCTCATAAAACGAGTTTGGAAGTTTTCCTTCCATTTCTATTTTTTGGAACAGTTTCAGGAAAATAGGAATTAGTTCTTCTTTAAATGTTTGGTAGAATTCCCCCGAGAGGCCATCTGGCCCTGGGCTTTTGTTTGTTTGGAGATTTTTGATTACTGTTTCAATCTCCTTACTGGTTATAGGTCTGTTCAGGTTTTCTATTCCTTCCTGGTTCAGTTGTGGTAGTTTCTATGTCTCTAGGAATGCATCCATTTCTTCCAGATTGTCAAATTTGTTGGCGTAGAGTTGCTTATAGTATGTTCTTATAATTGTTTGTATTTCTTTGGTGTTGGCTGTGATCTCTCCTCTTTCATTCATGATTTTATTTATTTGGGTCCTTTCTCTTTTCTTTTTGATAAGTCTAACCAGGGGTTTATAAATCTTATTAATTCTTTTGAAGAACCAGCTCCTAGTTTCGTTAATTTGTTCTATTGTTTTTCTTGGTTTCTATTTAATTGATTTCTGCTCTGAACTTTATGATTTCTCTTCTCCTGCTGGGTTTAGTCTTTCTTTGTTGTTTTTTTATCCAGCTCCTTTAGGGGTAGGGTTAGGTTGTGTACTTGAGACCTTTCTTGTTTCTTGAGAAAGGATTGTACTGCTATATATTTTCCTCTCAGGACTGCCTTTGTTGTGTCCCACAGATTTTGAACCATTGTGTTTTCATTATCATTTGTTTCCATGAATTTTTTCAATTCTTCTTTACTTTCCTGGTTGAACCATTTATTCTTTAGAAGGATGCTGTTTAGTCTCCATGTATTTGGGTTCTTTCCAAATTTCCTCTTGTGATTGCATTCTAGCTTCAGAGCATTGTGGTCTGAGAATATGCAGGGAATGATCCCAATCTTTTGATACCAGTTGAGACCTGATTTAGGACCCAGGATGTGATCGATTCTGGAGAATGTTTCATGTGCACTAGAGAAGAATGTGTATTCTGTTGCTTTGGGATGAAATGTTCTGAATGTATCTGTGATGTCCATCTGGTCCAGTGTGCCATTTACGACCTTGATTTCCTTGTTGAACTTTTGCTTGGATGATCTGTCCATTTCAGTGCATTTCAGTGAGGGCAGTGTTAAAGTCCCCTACTATTATTGTATTATTGTTGATGTGTTTCTTTGATTTTGTTATTAATTGGTTTATATAACTTACTGCTCCCACGTTAGGGGCATAGATATTTAAAATTCTTTGATCTTCTTGTTGGACAGACCCTTTGAGTATGATATAGTGTCCTTCCTCATCTCCTATTATAGTCTTTGGCTTAAAATCTAATTGATCTGATATATGGATTGCCACCCTTGCTTTCTTCTGATGTCCATTAGCATGGTAAATTGTTCTCTACCCCCTCACTTTAAATCTGGAGGTGTCTTAGGGTCTAAAATGAGTTTCCTGTAGGCAACATATTGATGGGATTTGTATTTTTTTTATCCATTCTGATACCCGGTGTCTTTTGATTGTGGCATTTAGCCCATTAACCTTCAGGGTAACTATTGAGAGATATGAATTGAGTGCCATTGCATTGCCTGTAAAGTGACTGTTACTGTATATTGTTTCTGTTCCTTTCTGATCTACTGCTTTTAGGCTCTCTCTTTGCTTAGAAGACCCCTTTTAATATTTCCTGTAGAGCTGGTTTGGTGTTTGCAAATTCTTTCAGTTTTTGTTTGTCCTGAAAGCTTTTTATCTCTCCATTTTCAATGATAGCCTAGCTGGATATAGTATTCTTGGCTGCATGTTTTTCTCATTTAATGCTCTGAATATATCATGCCAGTTCTTTCTGGACTGCCAGGTCTCTGTGGATAAGTCAGCTGCCAATCTAATAATTTTTACCATTGTATGTTACAGACTTCTTTTTCCGGGCTGCTTTCAGGATTTTCTCTTTGTCTCTAAGACTTGTAAATTTTACTATTAGGTGACAGGGTGTGGACCTATTCTTGTTGATTTTGAGGGGGATTCTCTGCACCTCCTGGATTTTGATGCTTGTTTCCTTTGCCATTTTAGGGAAATTCTCTCCAATAATTCTTTCCAATATACCTTCTGTTCCCCTCTCTTTTTCTTCTTCTGGAATCCCAATTATTCTAATGTTGTTTTATCTTATGGTGTCACTTATCTCTCGAATTCTCCCCTCATGGTCCAGTAGATGTTTGTCCCTCTTTTGCTCAGCTTCTTTATTCTCTGTCATTTGGTCTTCTATATCACTAATTCTTTCTTCTGCCTCATTTATCCTAGCAGTAAGAACCTCCATTTTTTATTGCACCTCATTAATAGCTTTTTTTATTTCAACTTGGTTAGATTTTAGTTCTTTTATTTCTCCAGAAAGAGCTTTTATCTCTCCAGAGAGGGTTTCTCTAATATCTTTTTTGACCCCGGCTAGAACCTTGAGAATTATCATTCTGAACTCTAGATCTGACATATTACCAATGTCTGTATTGATTAGGTCCCTAGCCTTCAGTACCGCCTCTTGTTTTTTTTTTTGTTTTGTTTTGTTTTTTTGTGGTGAGTTTTTCCACCTTGTCATTTTGTCCAGATAAGAGTATATGAAGGAGCAAATAAAATACTAAAAGTGTGGCAAAGACCCCAGGAAAATGTGCTTTAACCAAATCAGAAGAGACCCCAAATCATGGTGGGGGGATAAAAAGAAGTTCAGAAAAAAAAAATTTAAAAATGAGAACAAATAAAGATAAAATATAAATATATATATATGATAAACTAATTAAAAAACATTAAAAAGAAAAGGGTAAAAGTTAAAAAAATTAGCAGAAGAAAAAATAAATAAAATTAAAATAAAAAAAATTAAATTAACTGCAATACTAAAGAATCATGCAGAAAAAGCTGTGAGTTCTGTGCTTTGTTTTCTCCTCCTCTGGAATTCTGCTGCTCTCGATGGAAGGTGAACTTGGTCTTGGTTGGATATTTTGTTGATCTTCTGGGGGAGGGGCCTGTTGTAATGATTCTCAAGTGTCTTTGCCCCAGGCGGAATTGCACCACCCTTACCAGGGGCTTTCAGGAGCTTTTGTCCCCTGAATGCTTTCTGTAGAGTTCAGGAGGACAGGAATGGAAATGGCAGCCTCCCAGTCTCCGGCCCGGAGGAGCCGAGAGCTCGGGGCCCCACTCCTCAGTATGCCCTCAGAGAAAAGATCCCAATCACCCCCGTCTTCCTGGCCTCTGGCCGCACTCTGAGCTCACCCAGCCTGTGACAGGTTCAAGGTAATCCCAAGCTGAGAGCTCACTCCTCAGCTCTTTCCGAGACTTTAATTCTTTCAGTTTTAAGTTTACAACAAAACTGATAGGGCAATAAAGAGATTTTCTGTATATTCCCAGCCACCACATAGGCATAGACTCCCCCATCATAAACATTAGTCACCAGAATGGGGCATATTTTGTCAAGGGTAAATCTATATCTTAATCACCCACCATCCATAGTTTGTTCATTTGAAGATTTCATTCTTGATGTTGTGCATTCTATAAATTTGGACAAATGTTGAAGGGCATATATCCATCTTTATAATATCATACAGAGCATTTTCAATGTCCTTAAAATCCTCTGTGCTCTGCCTTTTCATGTCTCCACCTCCACGGCTTCTGAGGCCTGTCAGTTACCTATTTTTTATTGCGTCCATCACATCGTCTTTTCCAAAATGTCATATAGTTGAAATCATACAATATGCAGCCTTTTCAGATTGGCTTCTTTTACTTAGTTAAATGCTTCTGAGGTTTCTTACAGCCTTTTCATGGCTTGATTCCTTCTTTCTTTTTAGTGCTCAATAAATACCATTGTCCGGATGTACTGAAGTTGATCTATTCACCTACTGAAAGACATTTTGGTTGCTCCCAAGTTTTGGCAATTATGAATAAAATGGCTATAAACATATTTGGCAGGATTTATGTAGACGTAAGTTTCCAACTCCTTGGGTGAATACCAAGCAGTGTGCTTCCTGGATTGCATACCCCAAATGGTCTTTCTAAGCAGCTTCACCATTTTGCATTCTCACACACAACATAGGAGAGTTCCTGCTACTTCTCACCTGCTCTGCATTTAGTGTTGTGAATATTCCAGATTTTGGCCCTTCTAGTGGTACCTAACTGTTGTTTTAATTTGAATTTCCATGATGAGATGTTGGGGAACATCTTTTCATGTGTCTATTTGCCATCTAGATATCTCCTTTAGTGAGGTTTCTGTTAAGGTATTTGGTCATTTTTAAAAGTAGATCACTTGTTTTCTTATGTTTGAATTTTGAGAGTTCTTTGTATATTTTGGAAAACAGTCTTTTATCAAATGTGTGTTTTGCAAATATTTTCTCTCAGTCTTAGAATGAGTAGCTTGTCTTCTCATTCTTTTTCTTCATCATTATTTGCAAAACAGAAGTTTTTAATTTTAATGAAGCCCAGGTTATCAGTTATTTCTTTCATGAGTCATGTCTTTGGTGTTGTATCTAAAAAAGATATATTGTGGCCAGGTCATCTAGATTTCCCCCAATTTAACCTTCTATTAATTTTATGGTTTTGCTTTTGCACATAGGTGTACAATCTGAGGTAATTTTTGTAAAGGGTGTAAGATCTGCTTCTAGATATTTTATTTTATTATTTTATTTTTTTTATTCTATTTGCATGTGGGTGTCCAGTTGTTCCAGCTCCATTTGTCGAGGAGATTATTTTTGCTTCATTGTGTCACCTTTGTCCTTTGTCAAAGATAAGTTGATGGTATTTATGGGAATTGACTTCTGGGCTCTTTATTCTGTTCCATTGACCTATTTGTCTATTCTTTTGCCAATACCACACTGTCTTAATTACTGTAGCTTAGTGTAAGTCTTGAAGTCAGGTAACATTCAGTCCTCCCATTTTTTTCTATCTCCTATTTTTTTCTAGTTAATTTACACTAACTGTGGCTTAATCAAAACCATTTTTTTAAAGTACAAAATTACTGACAAAAAAACAATAAATGTAGAGAAAAACAAAGGACAAAGAAAAAAAATATATATATGTATTTATGATTCAAGTCATGCATGTGATAAGTTGTGGTGAATTACTAAGGAATTCATTTGAGGTTTTCCTAATTACTACCAGTTGGAAAAAAACAACCCATCTAACCTTCCCCAATGTTCCTATCTCAAAAATGGAGCTGTCATTGATTGATTCTGCACTGAAGGAAACAGTCCTCTTATGTCGTCCTTATGTCAAATTCATCATGGAGTCTTGCCAATTTTACCTTTTGTATGTCTCTCAAATTTATTCACTTCTCATTACTTCTACAACCACTAACAGGCCAAGCCATTATGTCTGGCTTAGACTATTGCAAAAACCTTCCATCTAGTTCATTTTACATCTTGCAACAAGAAATAAACCCTTACGAGGCAAAGTAGAGCCTGCCATTGCTCACAGCTGTCCATCCCCCACAAGTTCTCCTGACTCTGTCTTTATTTATATTTACATAGTATTTTTCATCTTCAAACATAGAGCATATTTTATTTATTTCTTTACTGTCTCTACTGGTATGTATTTGCAAATCCCAAAAACAAGGAATATAGTAGGCAGTAAATAAATATTTTTAGAATGGCTGTTGAATATTCTTAGAATGAAACCCAAAATTCTTTACATGGTAAGTGGGATCTTACATCATCGCTTCTGCCTTCTCCTCCAGTCCCAGATTCCTCTCAATTGTTATGCTCTAAACTCACTGGATTTCTAGATTTGTTATACACATTTGGTAAGGAGGAGAAGCAGAGGGATTTCAATATTTTGGAGCAACAATCTGTGATGGTACAAAAAATCCCACACATGCTTATATATTTTAGGGCAGTGGATAGCAGGAAGTTAGGGCAAGATTATGTCACATTATTGCCAGGAACACTTAACCCCAGCAGTGCCACTGAACCTTCCTTCTTTGGCAAACCCCAAGGCTATACCTTAATAATTTCCAAATATCCATATCAGGGTGCCTGGATGGTTCAGTTGGTTAAGCATCTGACCTCAGCTCAGGTTGTGATCTTGGGGCCCGGGATCCAGCCCTAGGTTAAGCCCTGTGATGAACTTCAAGATGAGACCCGGGTCCAGGTGGGAGTGGAACCCCACATGGGGATTCTGCACTCAGAGAGGGGTCTGTTTCTCCCTCTCTCTCTACCATCACCATGCTCATGCTTTCTTTTTCTCTCTCATATAAGTAAATAAAATTTTTATAAAAAGCAAAGAAAAAATGATGTATCTTTTCAACTTTGCATTTCTTGATACTAGAAAATTATTTATTAATATTTATTTATATAATTTGGAAACATTTGATAGCAAAAGGAAGAAGGAAAGAGAAATGAGGAAAAGAGAAAAAAAAAGAATAACTAATGGCCTAATATTTTTGGTTCCTCAAGCAAAGAAAGAATATCTTCTCATTCACTGAAAGCAAGGGAATAGTAATAAGGAAATTATCACAAATATTAATTTATTGTCTATTATATTTCAATTATTTATTTGGAGATGCTAAGACAACAGAATGAAAATGGTGAAAATAATTGAAATTTGTATCTCAGTGAAATCTGATTATGATCTTTGTATATTTAAAAGGTAAAAGATGAATTAGGAGTGACAGGTTGGAGAAATTCTCACTTAGTTTCTTTGTGATCCATAATTTTAATCCCATTGGTCTGAGTAATACAGAGAATACACAGGAAGTGGTATGATAGTAATTTGCTATTAACAAGGCAAACTCCATTTATGCATGTATGTATAGTGCAAGTCAATTATGAATATCAAAATGTGATGCACTGAAATTTGAGGTAGATGGAAAATGGACTTCTTGCATGTTGATAATTCTTCCAGTGTAATCTCAAAGTTATTCTCTCTTGCTCCATGTAGTTCTGAGTCAAGTCCCCAGGAATGCAGGAAATTATCCAGGTTAGCTGTGGGCATGATGTACCCTTCTGCTGACCTATACACCTGAACTCACAGTGGAGGAAAGCATAGAGAATCTGCAGGTTTGAATATCTGCCAGAAGTAACAATCCACCTCTACTAGGATAAAACACCATATTTTACATTTTTTATTGTCCATGATGGACAGACAGATGGTTAAATTTGCCTCTTTTGACTTACTTCTATGGGATTCTACTTAACGAATTCTTATTTTTACACTTATTATTTTTCTCTCTGTTCGCTAATACTATCTCTGTGAATTTTATTTCTAATTCACTTCATCAGAATCTTTCTGGATTTTTACTTTTTGGTTTCTTTCCTTACTTTGTTTTTGGTTTAAATCTCTCTTTATTACTTTTTTCTTAGGGCTCTGGATATAATCCATCCGTTTCTATCATTCTGTTAGATTCAATTTGACTTGCTTTTCTTGTATCCTGGTTTCACTCTCTTGTCTTTCGGTGAACAGATAAAAATATTGGTCAAGTTCCCTTAATATGGACTGAGCAGTGCTTATTTCATAAGTTTCCTTGCTTCCAACAAGCCTAAGCAATACCTTTTCATTACTGAAGACTCTGTGGAGAAAAAGATGTATTCACATTAAACAACAAGATAATACCCTTTTCTACACTGTAGACCCCAATGGTCAGAGCTAAGGAGTGAGAATTCCTAGCAAGACTTTGTTTAGCTGAATTTGATGAAAGGGAGATATACAACTGGGAAAAAGCTAGGTGCTTAGTCACAGAATGTTGGAAGGGGTGGACTTACACCCCCTCCACCCCATAGAACAGAGTGAGGGAGAGGTTTGAGAAGATGGTTGAAAATGTCTGAGAGGAAACATGGGTGTGGCAGGTGTCATAAGAAATGAACACTCGGGGAAGACAAGTATTTTAAGGGAATTTATAGGAGTGCTTTAGCATAAAGTCATCTCTTTCACCTCTTTGTAAAAACTTTAGAATTACTGATATATCCATAAATGCCTTCGCTGTTGGACGTGTGTATGCATACATGTGTATAAGGATGTGTCATAGGGCAGATTTTATGGGGCAGTATTCTATGTGTGAGCTGGGTGAGAGTGGAACCACATTCAACATCTCTTAGTTTTCCTCTCCTTTATATAATAAGATTATTTTCATCTCCTTTATATAATAAGATTAACACTTATTCAACAGTTATTAACTGAGTATTTACTACATACCAAACACCAGTAAGTGCTGGGGATACATCGCTGCGAAGAGCAAAGAGCAAACATGGTCCTTGGAGAGTTTGTATTCTAGCCAGGAAGAAAGAGTATAGAAAATAGAAATAACAAAATAACCAATAAGTATATTATAAGATAGTTTAGATGGTTAGAGTCGATGTGGAAAAAGTAGGTGTACAAGAGAAGCAAGGTAAGGAGTTGTGAGTGGGAGAGGATAGGATACTGTTTCAGATAGTTTTCAGGACTGGTCTTACTGAGGTGACGGCTGAGAAAATTCTTGAAAGCTGTGGAGGAGCTGGTCATGCAGATCTCTCAAGCAGCTTTCTGCACAAGGACACATTCAATGCAAAGAGCGTGATGTAGGAGTGTGACTAGTCTGAATGAAGCAAGGACAATATGGTCAGATCAGAAGAAGAAAGGGAAGAGTAGTAAGAGTTGAAATTAGAGAAATAACAGGAAGTAGGGAGGGCAGATTACACAGGACTCTCTCAAGCTCTTTGGCTTTTGCCTGAGAAAAATAGTGAGCTGTTGTAGGTTTTTCAATATAACATAACTTGGGAAGCCTGAATGGTTCAGTTGGTTGTAAGTTCCCGCCTTTGGCTCAGGTCATGATCCCAGGGTTTTGGGAGTCCAGCATTGGGCTCCTTGCTCAGTGAGAAGCCTCCTTCTCCCTCTGCCTGCTTCTCCTTCTGCCTGCTGCTCCCCCTGCTTGTACTCTCTCTCTGACCTATAAGTAAATATAATCGTAAACAAATACATATAACCTGGCATATGTTTTTATTTTTATTTTTTTCTGGCTTATGTTTTTAAAGGATCCTCATTAACTAACTCACTACAAGATATTAAATTGACCATTGCTCCCAAAACATTTGCTAAATTTTAAAACATCTGCATGAACATAACATATACAATCTAATCAAAATGAACATAATGATGGTAATATGTACTTGCCTTACTAGATCAAAACACAGAACATGAGTTCTAGTTTTAACATAGCTCCTGAATAGTCCTTGAGTTGGTCAATTTCGTTCACCTTTTTAAGGGCTTTGGAATTTAAATTTCAAAACAAGGATTCAGGGTCTCATTGTTTCCCAGAAATTTCTCATTTTTATACCATACTTAATATAGAATGTAAGCTCCATAAAGAGTTTATGTCATGTTTTTGCTGCCTTTCCAGACAGACCTCATTGCTTATCACTTTGCAAATATGCAATAATCTCTGTCAAGTGAATTTTATTTAATTATTTACTTAATTAGTAATCAAATGATTATGAATCATGAATAATCATGAATAAATGATTATGTGTTGAACACATTTTCTGTAATTATGTTTTTATAGTTGTTATAATTATTGTCCATTACAAAATGTAATTTATTTAGTAACTGAAGTTAATATAAAATAATTAGTAGCCTTCAGAGGATTATGTGAATAATTATGCAAATTATGCAAAGAGTTTCAAAGCACACACATTTTATGAACCGTATTAGCAGACATATTTGAAAGGAGTAGCTGTAGAAAATATGGAAAGTTTCAATTTTTAAAATTTTATCCTGGTTATTGTCCCCAGCATGTGTACCCATAAGAAAAAGTTGCCCTCAGGCACGAATAGAAACAGCGAATAAAGAAAAATTCTCAATGTCCTTTTGAAACTAAAAGTACATTCTTGTATCCAAGTATAACAGAATGTTCACTAAATACGATTTCAGAGAACAAAGATCAACCAGTATACAACTCAAGGAGTTGAATATACAATTGAAGGAGATTGAATTTTATTATTTTAAATAATTAAGTTTAAAGAATGTTTTGAGTTTGTAACAGTAACTTATGAAGCTCTGTTTGCATCTGATTTATGTATTCCTTTCAACTGTATATGACTTATACAGTGAAGTGTTTATAGGAAAAACAAAACAAAACACCTAGCAAAGCATGAAACCATGGTGGTTTTATGGCTCCTGTAAACAGTAAATAAATACAAGACTGTGCTAGTTGAGAGATGTCATCTACCATGAACTTATTATTTCAGTGTCTTTACGGCATTATTTAACATTAGATAGAGTTGTAGTTTCTATCATATAGTTAAGACTCTTTCATAAGGCCCCTGTGTGGCTTAGTGGGTTAAGCATCTGCCTTTGGCTTAGGTCCTGATTCCTAGGTCCTGAGTGGAACCCCAGGGAAGGCTCCCTGCTCAGCCAAGAGTAAACTTCTCCCTCTTCCTCTGCCTCTTTCCACCTTCATTCTTGTGCTCCCTCTCTCTTATTCAAATAAATAAATAAAATCTTTTTTTAAAAAAAGACTCTTTGACATCTATTACTCTTTTTGATCCATAATAGCAATTGAGAAACTACCAAATAAAATCTGCTTTTCTTGCCATGATAGAATGTACTAGAATGACTTGATAAGCCTGCAGGAAGATTGAATCTCAGATGGAAGCAACTATTCAGGGATGTCTGGGTGGCTCAGTCAGTTAAGCATCTGCCTTTGGCTCAGGTCATGATCCCAGGGTTCTGGGATCCAGACCTCCTTAGGCTCCCCACTCAGCTTAAAAAAAATGCCACAATTATGCCACAATTCCTAATTTACTGATGAAAAAATGGGAAAAGTGACTTGAGGTGATTTACCCCAAGATCTCATATGTGAAGGTTGGATTTGCTTCATGAACCAATATTTCCCCATTTAAATTCTAGGAATTTGCCTATACCTGAAAGACACAATCTGAGTGTGGGGGATAAAATAAGGAGGTTTACTGCATAACCTTTAAATTTAATAAGATGTAAAATAAAGTAAGAATAGCTCTGTGAATGGTCTAGAAATATAGAATATTTTGACAGCTTAAATAAAAATAAGTAATTAAATAATAATAAGTAATTAAATAATAGTAAGTAATAATAATAGTAATAATAAAAAAAGAGTGGTTTACACTTGGGGAAAGTATTAAATGTTAGTTTTCATAAAATGAACATGTGTAAAAATGCCAATATGCATATAGAGTGGAAACATGAGCACATCATTAAGTATAGTTCAATGGAATAAAGCAGGGGCCTCAGCAAACTTTCCCTTAAAGAGTCAGATAGTACATATTTTAGACTTTTCAGGCCAAGAGGTACATTGAGGATTTAATATAAGTTTTTGTGATATTACTTAAAAGGTGATCATTGAAAAATGTAAAGACTATTCTCACCCTGTGGGCCATACAAAAACAAGAACAGCTAGATTTGGCACACAGGCTATAGTTTCTGGCCCTGGAAATTGTGTATAAAGGAGTAACCATGGGAAATCTGGCAGCACTTCCACTTCTCTAGCTGAAGTCTTGATCCTTGCTTTTGAAACTAGAAAGTCAGATATACCATGTGATTTTGTTCTGGAACTGGTGTTTCTGCTTTGTGCTTTAATGTTCTGGCCTTGACTTAGTTTGACCTCCACGGAAAAATGGGGGAATGCTCTCTCGAACTGTGTGTTTCTGGCATATGCCAAATCCTTGGGAAAGATTAGCTGATTTTATTATTATTAGTCACAGTATTAATTAATGTCTGTGTATGGAAACTGCTGTAAGAGATTGTTTCTTAGCCATAAACCTTGGGAAAAGCTTTGTTTCTGAGCTCTTGGACTAGTTGGCTTCATAGATGTTTGCCCTGAGCACTAAGGTAGGGTCCCACCTTCGCTGGGTTTTACTCCTAGTTTTAATGTTTTATTGTTGCTGTCTTCCAATTCTAAATGTTTTTTGGACAAGGGTTCTGTGTTTTCATTTGGCACTGGGCTCTGAGAATCACATAGTAGATCTAGATGGGTCTTCAAAGAAAAGGTACCATCCACAGGTGATCATTTTCCATTTCCGTGTTGGTTACCATGGATCTCAGTGAAATTTGTATTCCAACATTAATAACAATATAGGAATTTATGAGCAATATGCCTAAAAGCAGACTTTCCTCCTTGATACCATTTTGTTTCTAATATATTTTCTTTAAACCTGATTTTTTTCCTTTGCTTCACTTTCATTGTATGAATTTTATTTTATTTTACTTTTTTAAGATTTTCTTTATTTACTTGAGAGAGAGAGAAAGAGTGAGGGAGAGTATGAGAGGGGAGAAGGCCAGAGGGAGAAGCAGACTTCCCATGGAGCTGGGAGCCGGATGCAGGACTCCATCCTACAGCCATTCCTCACTATGACTGTTCTTTGAAGACATGCAAATTTCCACGATTGACTCTACATTACAGTGTCTAGTAAAAGTTATTATCGCAGTGATAGCAGTGCTAGCTTCATTCTCTCTGGATTAATTATGTTGGCTTTCTCTTGAGATCTATATGTCATGGGCTGTCCCCAAGAAGTTATAGGCTCCTTAAGCCCTTTCAATGAATTGGTAAGCACCTATTTATTTTTGATGAATTCTTTCTTGTTTAAAATGCACAAATGGTTTGTTTTCTTTATTGAACTCTCAATGAATCAGGGGTATAGGAAGAAATTTAAAGGGTTTTTTTGTCATTTATAAAGTCCATAAGACATTGTGGCATGCATAGATTCCATGAACAACTATATATCTTGGACACTGAAACGTACCAATAGAAATACATTGCTCCCTCATTGCAACACAAATGATCTAACAGCTTAGATCATTAACAAATGATCTAACTATGGTAAATGCTGGCCAGGTGTTCACTATTGCCATTCATTATCCTGGACGTGTAGAAACACTACCTTTCTCACTGTCTTTTGCAATGAAAGTGAGGCCATGTGATTCTTTTCTGGTCAGGAGGAGAGTGGAAATGATGTGTGTGGTAGCATGTTAGCAAGCCAGCTCCATGGGAAAATTTATAAAGAGGTAAAAAGAAATATTATTTGAAATATTTGTCAACTTTTCTTGCGTAAGTTATCGTGATTGATGGAGAGTTATCAAAGTGGTATCAGTAAACTTGGAGATGGGAGGAGATAAACAAAATTTACTCTTGAAAACCAGTTTGCGCCACCTCCAACACATCACTGGATTCACGTGACTCCATAAGTAGTCATTAAACCACCCATGCCCTCTTCCCCTTTTGTGGATATCATGCAGGCCACATTTTAGAGATAGGCTATATCATGGGAGGGAGGTTGGCTGGAATCCCAAGTCCTGTCTCAGTCTGTGATGTGAATGAGAAATAGAACACACAGAATTTTAAAGATTTCTGTTACTGCAACAGAGACTTGCCTGGCCTTACTCTGTCCTGGCTAACACCAGTTGCTGTGGAGCACTGATGCAAACTGATGATGGCACCCAACAGAGAGCAGTCTTTAGCAAAATCTATAGCAGAAACCAATCCTCAATGGAGACTCTGCTGTCTTAATGGAACACTTGGGTGTATGTTGATAGGGAAGCTGCAATGACTAGTGGATAGCCAAAGCTCACAGTCAGGATGGATTTGTTTATAAGCACGTGTTAATTCACATCTGGAGGACTCCAGAATACTTAGGAGTTGGGCTCCGCAGAAACTTCTGCCTTTGTGTTATGTAGATTGGGTCATGAAATCCATGCTTTCTTTCTATGAATGTGATGCTGCTTATACCTATAGGATGTTAAGAATGGAAATCACATCTGTTATTTTTTTTTGTTCCCATTATAATACAATTTATGATTTTTAAATTTCCTATTAATGAAGTCAGTTTATCAATCTATAGGTGTTTAAATTATTTCCACTGATGTGTTATAGGAAAACTTTTTTTTTTTTTCCTTTTAAGTGGAAAGAACTCCTTGCTCACTGTGCCTTAGAAGAGGTGAAATAACTTACCTGCTGGGTGAATTTAGGAGAAATTAAATTCCTGGCCTGTTCCTTCTCCTTTCTTTGAGTTAGCCTCCTAGGAGACTGCAGTCTTTTCTTTTTCTCTTCATGCCACACACAACTTAAAAGGCCTGCTGGGTTCTAATGTTTGCTCAAAGCCAACATTCATTTCAGGGAAAAAAAAAAAAAAAATATATATATATATATATATATATATATATATATATACACACATATATGCGCAACATTCTTCAATATAAGCTTGATCAGTAACAAAGGTAACACCCAGTCCTCCTGATGTGACTTAACCCTTTGTTTAATTTCTCAAATGGTTCTACTTTTAAGCAGAGAAAAGTGGTGCTATTGAATGGTTCCCACATCAAATATAAAATGGCAAGCTGAGAATCTGGTTTATAGTTTTTAATGTCATATATTTGCAAGAGGAGAAAAGTATCCTCTCTTTAGGTCTCAATTTAATGACATATAAACTACAAATAACAGTAATATTAAAGAGAATGAAAAATTTCATCGATATCAAGAGACGTAACTGAGTGTCAAAGAAAGAATTCTTAACTGAAGCAACGGAAGTCTCTGAAACATGGTATTTGTTGGGAATGCATATTTATCAGGGGTTGATGCAACCCTAAGAAAGTGTCCTCTTGCTGAAATGCTCAGCAAAGGAAACAAGAGAGCTTAGAAGGGATAATAAAGAGCTCTGCTGTATTGGGTTTGACATTATGGGCAGGAAATGTCCTAGGAGATAATTTCTTCATTGTGGGTCAGTATAACCAATTAAGGGATAAGAGCTGAAGTAGATCTTTTCATGCAGAAATATGCTGGAAAAAAAAGAAGAGAAGCACTGAGATTTGAGGTGGAGTAGAGGAAAGAGATGTATCATATTGGTGTTTCACACAGGAGTGAGGTTGGATGTTGTTGAGTCAGCCCACAGCAATTGTCCAACTAATGAAAACTGCAAAAGGAACAAAAATTGATTTCTCTTTCACATTACTCTGGGTGAAAGGGAAAACAATTAAGAAGATTAATGTATCAGGAATACTTGACAATAATTATTTTCATATCTATTCCATAGCTAATAATCTTTTAGTTATTTAGCAGCTTGATGAAAAGTTAAATAGAATTTGCAGAATGGATACATGATGAATGCAGAAAAATTATTAGATGGTCAAAAATAAATTTGCAGAAGAATTCTGCTTTGTGCTCTGGTATGTAAAGAGCTATAAGACATTATTCTCATTTTACAACAAGAAAAGCTAGAAAAACTGAAATTTAACAGTTTATTTTGAGCCCATTAAAAAACTGAGTTCATAAGGCAAACGACCTCCCCAATATCCAGAGATATACAGCCAATATATACTTATCTGAAAAAAAAAAAAAAAAAAACAGCTAATAGAACTGGATTCTGAGAGGAACATTTAAGTGGTAATACTGGCAAAATGCTGGAGACTGAATATAGTAGTATCATAGTGAGAAACTCTCAGGGGACCTCACTCTTTCGGGAGCCCCTTCTCTAGCTTTGATGGATTTACCTCCACAGGCTCTATTTAAGTCTTACCATGAAGATTTGAGAAAAGCTCCATGGCTCTGGCAAAAATAGAGGAAGAGTAATTATTTTGACAATGACTCAGTTTCCTTAGGAATAAAAAAAAAAAAAAGTATGCTCCAGAGATAAGTGCTCTGTTCGAACTTTATCAAGACTGGGGAAGGAGAATTCCTCACATTACAAACTCCTGGAGACTTCCTGCTTCAACCAAGGTTGGGGGGGAGGAATGTTAACAGTATCCATTACTTTAAAGAAATGTACTGGGAACACCAAACCAGGGAAGAAAATAGCAGAACAGGAAAAACAAACCAACAAACAAAGACCTGGCAGAAATTTATGAAGGACACTGTTTAGAGATGTAAGTCCATGAAAGACTCAGGTTTAATTGGGGGATTATTCTCCCTCCCCCACACTTTACCACCACACCAACAGTGCTTCATTATGAGAGGAGTGGAGCACAGGAGAAAGATCTGAAGACAGAGACTTCTGAAGAGAAGTACTCAGGGCAGTTCCAAGTTGGAACTGGAATTAAAAACAAGAACACTAGAGGAATTTGATGCACCTAGCACCTACAGTTTTAACAATCATTTAACATAGTCCAATTCTAAACCAGATTAACATAAATCTTAACGCTGAAACCCTATTTATCTCAGTTTTCATTACCCAATACAACATGTCTTGCTTTCAACAACAACCACAACAAAAATTATAAAGTATGTAAAAGAAAAGAGATATAAAACCAAGAGTCTGAAGAAAGAAAAGAGTCTTAAGAACCAGGAACAGATATAAGTCACAGATTTTGGAATCATCACACAATCACCGTTCAAAAACTATGATCGATATGTTAAGAAATCTAATGGAAAAAGTTGCCAGCATGCAAGAAAATATGAAGAATGTAAGCAGCGAGATGGAAAGAAAAAAAGAATTAAAAAAAAAAAGGAAATGTAAATAAAAACACTGTACCCGAAAGAAGAATGGCTGTAGTGGGCTTCTCGGGTGAGTCAACATGCTTAAAGAAAAAAAGCTCAGGGAGCTTGAAGATAGGAACTTCCCAAAAGGAAATGCAAAGAGAGAGAAAAGTAAAAGAACAACAACAAAAAAGAACAGAATGCAAAATAACCATGGAACAATATAAAAAATATATCATATTCAAAATGGAATGCAGGAGGAGAAGAAAGAGAGAAAACAGGTGAAGAGGTATTTGAAGTAATAGTGACTAAGAACTTCACAGAATTAATGACAGACACCAACAACAGATCAAATTAGCTCAGACTACCAAACAGGATAAACACTAAACAAAACAAAACAACAAAACCCTAAATACTTACATAACTCTAGGCCCATGGAATTAAAACTGCAGAAAACCAGAATACAAGAGAAAATCCTCAAAGATGGTAGAGGGAAATAAGTAACCTTATGTAGAGAGAAACAAGGATAAGGTCATAGTGTACTTCTCATCAGAAAATATGGAAGGGAGAAAACTTGTTTTCTAGTAGTTTTAATGAATGTTTAGCCACCTTACTCTGTTACCTCAATTGTCACGTGAATGAAAGTGGTTCTTTAAAAAGCTTACTCTGGGGGTACATGGGTGGTTGAGTCAATTGAGCCTCTGACTCTTGGTTTCAGCTCTGGTCATGATCTCAGGGTCGAGATGAAGCCCTGAAATGAGCTTTGCACTCAGTGGAGAGTCTGCTGCAGATGCTCTCTCTCTCCCTCTGTCCCTCCCCACTAATTCTCAACACCCACCCCGCTTGTGCGCCTCTCTCTCTCCAAAAAACGACAACAAAAACTTACTCTATGCATTTAGAAATTCAATGTTTTCAAAGTATACCTTTGTTTTCATGACATAACTACCCCTTAAGAGACTTCTCAATCTCCGGGTGCATGTTTATAGCGAGGGAATCATGGAGGAATTGGGGCTGGCATTTCTGTTTACACCCAGATCAGAATCAAATGCTTTTCTAGAAACCATTGCCACTGCCTTCTCTTTAGTCAGTTGCTACACTGTAACTTTATTTCTTAGAAACAATGGTGGGTGCAAATGGGGGAAGAAAAATGTAATCATTCTTCTTATAGTTCCCTTAAAACAGTATTAGGTGGGTAACTAGGGAAATGGTAAAGTATGTGACTAAAAGCTTAGTTTCAGATCAAGCCTCAGGCTTTATCTATCTCTTGCCCAAGGTTACCTCTTCTGAGCTGTCTTCGCAAGAAACAAAGCTCTTTGGCATTGATCTTTTCTCCTTCTGCCTGGCCAATTTTTCTAGATAGTGTGTTCTACCCAAAAGAGGTACTTCTTAAAACTGAATTTTATTTAAAAAGTGGTAAACATTAATTCAGGACAACTTTGTAAAAAAAAAAAATGAAAGTAAAAACTAAACTCACTCAATATTTTGGTTTTAGGAATTAATCAATATAAATAGTTTAATTTTTTTTCATTGGCTTTCTAAACTCTTTCAGCAGTCATGTATGGTATATGGATTTTTTGCTTTTTTTTTTTTGACTTATTGATACACCACAATTTTAAATGCTTTTCTTGACAATGAGTATTTTTTAATATATATGTTTAATGGCTACAACATAGTGCAATATTTAAATGTAACTTAATTAAGACACTGCTTTTCAAATCACTGCCTATTTATTTTCCAATAATTTGCAATTTTAAATAATAGCAACATTTGTTCACAAAATATGTCTGTGTGGTAGTTAAGGCAGAACAGCCCTTATCTGAATGGGAATGATGACTTCTACTTCCCTGCTTTAATCGGAAGTGATTGCTAAAGAGTCATAGTGGGATCTTTAATAGATTTAGAGGCAGCTCAATATCTCTGAGAGCCGTGAGAAATTTTTGGTCCTAATAAAGCTATTTTCTTTGGCAGAATCATGTTTTGTATCTCATTAAAAACCCTTCTTTTTGTGTCTATAAACTCCTTAATAGATAGAGAAATCCCAGTGGGCACATTTGTGATGTATTTTTTTATGACTTACATTACCAAAGATGTTAAAAGATTGGCTGAATATTTTATGATTTTACAGTGTTTTGTTCTTTTTAATTCAAGATATGACTTTAAAGTTAGCTTTTTGGCAGGGGGGAGCCAGAGAGAGCACACATGAACATGGGAGGGGCGGGAAGAAAGGGAGAGATATATGTTAAGCAGGCTTCCTGCTTAAGATCCAAGGCTCTATCTCACAACCCTGAGATCCTGACCTGAGCTGCAATCAGGAGTTGGTGGCTTAACCCACTGAGCCACCCAGGTATCCCTAGTTAGCATCTGATCATACAAACAAAACAATTTTTCTTCACACATAATCTTAGCTAAAAGGTCATGACTTATAAGCAATGATTAAAAGGCAATTCTTCATTTTGAGTTAGACTGAGCTTTCTTCTTTGATGACAGAAAAAAAAGAGTGCTGATTGATGTCTAATTTGGAACCCTATAGGAAAAGTTTAATAAATGTTCAAATCTTTTTAAAAGATAAATCACCACACCCAGTACTCCATGCAATATGTGTCCTCCTTAAGAAAAATAAATAAATAAATAAATCGGCCAACTTTATGACCATAGGTATCAAGTATAACTGATTGGGTATACTAAGTTAAATGCCACATTTTAATAAAGCAAATTAGCCTTGCTAACTAGACTTCATACCCTGTAAATACTTTATATTTTTTATCCAAAGATGTTTCATTTAAATTACTGTTAACACATTACAATTAACTCAGCCAGTCCATTGTAAAAGCATTAAGTGCTGTTATAAAGTGTTAACCCAAGTATAAGGCTATCAGAAGACAAAGAGCACCAAAGAATATATATAAGTGAAGGAAATGTAACAAGTATTTGTTTCTTCCTGGATACATCTGTACCTTGTTTGCAGCTTCTACTCAGCATTGTGTGGGACTAAACCATACTTTCCACTTACTTATAAATGGCACAAGAAACTTGACACAATCATTTTACAAATTTCAGCCTGGAAGTGTGTAGGTTTCATGGTTTCCATTTCCTCTGACCTTTTCCCTCCCATCCAAACTATGAAGGGTAAACAGTATGCTACGGTATGCTTATTTTTATTTGTTTTACTGTTTGAGGCTTTTGATTTTCAATGAGATCGACTTTAGGAATAACCTTTTCAATCAAATTGAAAGAATAAGACGTCTTAACAAGAAAGGGAAGTATAATTATGAGGAATAAAGGAGTTTAAGAGAATCAGGGATTGCAAAATAAAGAAGGGAAGAAAACAGGAGAGCATAAACATAAGAAATAATTTAGCAAGTCAAAATTCCCAGACACTTCTTTGAGAGTGTTTAAGTATTTCAGTGAAAATAGGCAAAATGGAAGTGATAGTATTTGGAAAATCTAACCTACTTATGTAAAGAGCTGAGATCAAATTACTACAAAAATCTCAAAATAAAGAAACCACAAAATACAGAATTTCAGTTATTTCAATGACATTTTATTGTGGTAGGTAGCAGGATGTTTTATTGCTCCCTATTTGGGAAGTATATTTAGAGAAGGTTATCAAGATATTCTTACCATACTTCTTCTATTAATAATAATGGCATGTGAGGGATGCCTGGGTGGCTCAGTCGGTTAATAATAATGGCATGGGATTTTAAAGAAATAAAAGAATTACTACCTTTTTTGGAAACATAAACATCCATCAAAGTCAGTTGTGTTAAAAAAATTTGTCACACCCATTCAACAAGAATGGTAACTTTTGTGTAAGATAAACTAATAAAATAGCATATTAGTATAATATTATATAACTATGTAAGTTTTACTAATATACTGTTCACTTGATAGAAAGTGGAGGGTAAGATACAAGTCTCAGAAAACTGTATGTGTATGTGAAAACATTTATGTAAAGAATTCTTTTACAAAAAAAAAAAAAAGAATTCTTTTACATGTGTAGGATTTCTATGGAAGAATCCATAAATGCCCATATACACAAACCTACGTACACAAAGCTAGTGACAATGGTTGACTTCTAAGTTAGCTAGGGGAGAAAAAAAGAGAGTTTTATTTTTACTTCATACATTTCTTCATACATTTTATGGTGTTTTAATTTGTAAGGACAAACATTACTTTTTCATAAAATAGATTAATTTTTAAAACTCTTGCTACCAGCACACTTATTGTGTTTAGTTTTTTATCAAAATTGTGGATAAATGTATAGAAGCTTGTTTTCTATTGTGTCATACCTCACTACATCTTCTCAATATTTTTTAAAATAAAAATCAAAAAATAAAATAATTTTTATAAATCAAATATTATAATATGAATTAGAAGAGTTATGTGATCAAAACACATCAAAGAAATATATTTGTAAAAGATAGAATCCTCTTTAAAGTGATGACTTGGTTATAGTTCCAAATAAATTATGGAAATTTTAAATGCTAACTCATATTTGACCATTTTTTTATAACTGATCAATTAATTCATGTTTTCTATAAGAATATGAGTTGGTTTATGATTTTCCTAGATCCATTGAGTCAATAAGCAAATACTTTTGTAGCTAGAACATGCTAAGAATTTGCAGCTATAACATCCTAAGCCGGGAATAAAATGAAGAGCAGGATGTTCATGGTCCCTATCCTCAGGTGATGACACTTCTAGAGCAGAGGAATAAATTAAGAAACATACCCACAAAATATTTAGTTAGGAATCTAGAAAGTGAAGTATATGTTCTGATAGTTTACAGTAAGACAGGGAAAATATCTGTAACCTGCACATCCATGATGAAGGAAAGAAGGCTCTCCAGGTATAGAATGATCCTTACACATTTTCCCAAGCCTGCTTTTTGGCTTATGACCAGCCTTCCCAAGTTCAGTAGAAGCTTGCTCACCACCACTGGCTGCATTTGAGGCATCTTCACACCTCAGAGAAGGGATACTATCCTCAGAGAGGAGCAAATTATAGTCCCCCCACTGTTAAAACCAACTGACGTCTTTTGGGATGATTGATCCTTGAGTCATCATTAACTTTAGATAGTCTTCCGGTCCTTAGTCTAGCCCTGTGAGTCCCAGAAACCACAATCTGATAACATCAGCAAATTTTCCAAAGGTTGGGCTATTCAGTTTTAAATTGTACCACATGAACCACTTTAAAATCCAATTTAGGCTAAGATATATCAAGTTTAAAACACTTCCTTTAGGTTTTCCTTGTGAAGGATTCAAAATTTTAGACATAGTCTTTCCCAAGGTTCCTTGACCTGTGCTTATGTATATATATTTGAATTTTACTAAGGCTCAATTAGTTTTATAGGAAATATGAATGGAGTAATAGGAAGTTCTTAAAATATTGCTAACTTTTACTGAGTGCATTGTATAAGCCAGACATTTATCTAAGCACTTTTCACATAACAACTGACTTGCTCCTCAGAAGCAGTTTAATCATACGGTTAGTAGAATTATTCTTTCTTTGTAGATGACAGAAAAAGAACACAGAGGAGATAAGCATCTTACCTGGAGTCCAACATCCAGACAATGTTGTTACTGACATTCAGACTCAGTGTACATGACTGCAGAGGGTACATGCCGCCAACCATTACTCCAAACAACCTCTTAGATTTGGGAAACTGCCTTTCTTCTGAATGAATCATCCTAGTTTTTCCTGATGTAGGTATAATGAAAGAAAACATGGAGGAGAGTGCTATGTGAAATTTTATGTTTGTAAAATATGAAAACACTTTTAAAGGAGGCAACAGAAAAAAAAAAAAGCATTGAGAAGTACATGAATAATTACATAAAGTAATAGAGAAAAATCTTCTGCTGCTCTGAAAGTGGAGGGGACATAAGAGAGGAAAAACACCAACAAACTACATTAATAACAAGTCATGATTTGAATTTTGTGCCCCACCTCAAAAATCATGTTCAAGTTCAAACACCTAGTAAGTCAGAAGTGATCTTCTTTGGAAATAGTTCATTTAAAATAAATTAATTAATTATAATTAGTTAGTTTAAAATAAGACCATTTAGGGTGAGCCCTAATCTAGTATGACTGATGTGTTATAGAAAGGGGAAAACTGTACACAAGCATAGTACAGGGAGAATGCCATGTGAACAAGAAGACCACAATTTATAAGACAAGGAGTGAATCTGGGACAGGTTCTTTTCTCACATCCCCCAAAAAGAATCAATCCTGCCCACGAATCAATCTCAGATTTCTATTTTCAGAAATTGTGAGACAATAAATTTCTCTTATTTGAGCTCTCAGTTTGTGACACTTTGTTATGGCATACCTAGCAAACTAAAACATAAGGCATAGAATTTTCAACCAATGGCATTTAAAAAAATAGCAATATGCAACTACAAAATGAGGTATACAACTTTAAACTTCATTAAAATATTTCAAAAACCTATTAGTGGAGTTTTCCAGAATTTTAAGTTGAATTATTTTAACATGATAATGGTATTCTTTACAATGTGTAGACTCATCAAATTTCAGTAGTGTGATGGTTTATTTTATGTGTGAATGTTACTGAGCCATGGGATACCCAGATTAAATATTATTTTGAGAGTTTCTGAATGAGATCAGCACTTGAAATGGGAGACTCAGGTAAGTTGCCATCTCCAGTGAGGCTGGGCAGCATCCAATCTGTTGAGGACTTAAATACAACAAAAGGCAGAGGTAGAAGAAATCCCCTTTATCTTCTTGCTGACTGCCTGAGCTGAGACATTAGTCTTTTCCTGATTTTGTACTGGGATTTAAGCCATTGGCTTCCCTTGGCCTTGAACTTGGATTGGAATTCCAACACTGGCTTTCCTAGGTCTCTAGCTTGAAGATGGCAGATACTGGGACTCCCCAACGTACATAATCACATGAACCAATTCTGATAAATCTCTCTCTCCTCTTCATCTGCCCACATTCCCCACCCAAATATATAGTGTTTTCATTTTTTTGGAGAACCCTGATTAATACAAGTAGTCATTATTGGAATTCAACTAACTTTTGTGTTTATACTTTCAATCCGTAAAACTGACCAGTTTTCAACTACATTATTTACCTTTCATTGTTGAATGTTAAAAGTTGTTTATATATTAAATAAAAAACACTTCTCAAGTAAATGATATACAAATATTTTCTCCAATTTGGGGATTGTCTTTTCACTTCCTTGATGCTATCCTCTAAAACATAAAACTTTCATAGTCATGAAGTCTAATTCATCTATTGTTTTTCTCTTCTTGTGCTTTTGTGTTACAAAATCATTGGCTTACATAGGCTACAGAGATTTAGAACTTATATGTTCATCTGAAAGCTTTATAGTTTTCATTTTTACATACAGATCCATGGTTCATTTTGTGTCAACTTTTGTGTATGATGTGAAGCTGCTATCTGGTTTCATTGCTGTGCATGTGGCTCTCCACTTGTCCTAACATAATTTGTTGAAAAGACTGCTTTCCCTTTCTTTGGTAACCTTACCAAAAGACAACTGATTATAAGTACATGATTTATTTGTGGATTTTAAATAACATTTATTTATATATCTATCCATATGCTATCTATAATGTCTTCTTTAACATGCCTTTGTAGTAAGTTTAAATTCAGGAAGTGAGGGCCTATCATCTTTGTTCTTTTTCAGGATTATTTTGGCTATTCAGGTCCCTCATATTGCCCATGAATCTGAGTATACCCTTTTTCAATTTCTTAAAAGAGAAGCTTGGATTTTGATAGGGAATGTATTACATCTGTAGATTAATTGGGGAGTTTTGATATTTTAATAATAATCTAATACATAAATATGGGATGTGTAATCAACCATCTTTAATTTCTTTTAATGATTTTTTTTTGTTTCCAGTGTATATGCCTTTTATTCTTTTATTAAATTTATTCCTAAAGCACATTTTCCTTTTTAATGTTATCATAAATACAGTTGTTGTCAAGGTCTGTCCATATTGTAGCATACATGAAAAACTTCATTCCTTTCTGCTGCAAATAATATTTCACTGTATGTATATACCACTTTTTCTTATCCATTTATCTCTTGGTGAACATTTGGGTTGCTTCCATCTTTTGACTGTAGTGAATAATGAACAATGTCATACAAGTATCTGTTTGAACTTCTCTTTGCAAGTATACAAAGTATATACCAAGAGAGGAACAGCTGGGTCACATGGGTAAGTCTATGTTTAATTTTTTAAGGAAGTACTAAACTATTTTCTCCATCAGCTGCACCATTTTACATTCCCATTAGCAGTACCTGGAGGTTCAAATTTCTACACATCCTAATACTTGTAATTTTCTCTTTATTCTAGTTAGAGCTATTCTGGTAAGTGTGAATTGGTATCTCATTGGGATTTTGATTTGCTTTCCCTAATAACTAATGATATTAAGCATCTTTTTGTGTGCTTGTTCCTTATTTATATATCTTCTTTGAAGAAATATATATTCAAGTCCTTTGCAATTTTAAAATTCGTGTTTGTCTTTTTGTTGCTGTGTGGTAAATATTCTTTATATATCCTGAATTTTAAGCCTTATTAGATATATAAATTGCATGTATTTCCTCCTGTTCTCTAAATTATTTTTTCACTTTCTTGATAATGTCCTTTGATACACAAATTTTTAATTTTGATAAGGTTCAATTTGCATCTTTTCTTTAGTTCTTCATGCATTTGGCACCATATTCCATTCCAATGCCAAATTCAAGATCGAGGAACTTACTTCTATGTTTTATTCTAAGAGTTTTATGATTCTGATTTTATATTTAGGGTCATTGATTCACTTTGAAACAGTTGTTGATACCCTATGGTCAAGAGTCCAACTTCATTCTTTTCCTGGGAAAGTCCAGCTGTCTGAGTTCCATTTGTTGAAGAGACTACCCTTTCCCCATTGACTATAATTGGAATCCTTGTTGAAAATTAGTTGTACAGAGATGAATGAATTTATTTTCATTTTATTGTTAATAAACATTTATAATAAACAATATAAACAATATCTTTTCCTCCCTTGGTAAATTTATTCTTGGATTTTTTTTTTTCTTTTAGATAATGTTGTGAGTAGGCTCAACTTACTAATTTTCTTTTTGTTAGCTATGTTCTCAAGAAATACTGGTCTTTAATTTACTTTTATTATAATGTCTCCATCTAACTTTGATATCAGGATAATATTGACCTCACATATAGGAAGTGTCCTCTCCTCTATTTTTTGGGAGTGGTTTGAGAAGAATTGGTGTTAATTAATTTTTGGATGTTTGCTATAATTCACTTGTGATATCTTAACACTTGGACTTTTCTGTACTGGGAGGTTTGATTATTGATGATAGGTCTGTTGAAACTTTCTTTTTCTTCTTGAGTAATATTAGGTGGTTTATTGTTGCTAGGAATTTTCCCATTTCATTTAGGTTTTCTAATTTTTTGTGCGTAATTATTCATAGTACTCTTTTAACAATTCTTCCTGTCATTAGAAATGTGTTTTAATTAATACAAAGAAAAACATGAGGCTTTTCTATTTCCAACCTGTTGAGAAAAATATCTTTTAACTTTTTATATTTATTATGCCTTGTCTTTTAATCTTAACATCTTTCCTTCTTGGGGGTTTTGAGGGGCGAGTGTTATATAGAGGGTCAGATTTAAAAATCTGATTCTGGAAATTGTTGACAAAATTCTGACTTTTGTAAGAAAAGTTTATCTTAAGTGAAGACATTCAATGACTCTATTGTACACTAGTACAGTTAGTATTCATAATCAATATAATAACTGATACCGAATTAATTATGATACCAGTATATTAATTACTAAAGATGAAATATGGAAATTAAAGATATTTTTTACTTTCCCCTGTCATTCAGGGAACCATCAAAAATACAGATGGTATGGGAGAAATCTCTCTTATAATCTCATCATTTGAACATAAATTACAAGTCCCTTTATCCATCTTTCACACACACTTCCAATCAGAGATTAGTGTCTTAATACAACTAAAATTGCCCTTCCTTAAAGGTCTTTAACACTTCCCAATGTAGAAAGTTTTAACATAAAGGAATACTTGCTCTGGAACACTTGGATGAATAATTCTGTGATGAGGAGTGTTAGACATCCAGATGTATTGATATTTACCCAGCTAGAGACATTGTTTGAATGTTTACCTCTGTACCTGTTGAGTATCCTGTCATGTTACCCAACTGCTCAAATAAAGGTGAGCAATAAGTTTCTCTTTGGGTGAAAACCACTGCCTAGATGATGACTCAGATTTTCTTCAAATCTTAAGTTTCTATCATTTCAAATAAGTCTGTGGTGTCCAGGGTTATGAGATCAAATTGTGTTTCTTTGTCACTGGAAATCCCCACTTCAAACCCTAAGAACAGGCCATTCAAAAGCTTTCACTGAGGCAACAGACTTAAGAGAAAAGCATGACTTCATTTTGGCATGATTCGTCTTCAAATCAGGTCAGTGATTTAGAAGTGAATGAGTGGATTGTTCATGGGCACCGGATCAAATTAGACTTTCATTTATTTTTAGAAATTCATTAGACCAATTATGACAACCACAAAGGGATGTCTTATGACTGAGAAGTAAAAACTGTAAGAACAATAATATTCATTGTTAAGTGTGAGATGAGAATTTCTGTGTAGCTTACTCATTAAAACTTGCTTTCTTTTACAAAAAATGTCCCTTATAAAATATAGATTTCAGGTAAAAGGTATTGTACCAAAACATAATTACTGAGTATACAACATGCTGGTAAATTCTGATTGTTTGTAAAATGAATTTAGGTCAGAAATACAAGGGAAACTGAAAATACCAAGTTTCTCTTTTACATTATGCTCCCAGTTGTGAAAATGCACTAATTGGGTTTCAAATATGTGAGAACAAAAACTAAAATTATTATATTCTTTGGATTTTATGCCCATATTTAAGCAATTTGCAATTAATCAGAATACTTAATACCTAACTTAGTCTTGGAGAAAGGCATAGGCTTTACAGTCTGACTCATTTATGTTGATTCTACTATTTTTTTGACTTGGGTAATTCCCTTAAGAACCTCAACCATGATTTATTTATTGGTCAAATAGGGACATTAGTCTTTAATGTCTTGTAAGAATAAGACATCAACTAAGTGAAAAAAAAAAAAAAAAGATATGTGTAAAGTTCCTGGCATATAACTGATTCTACATAAACATTAACTAATTTAATGTAACATCATATAATTTCACATATCTGTAGATGGAAATACATTAATTTTACACTTTGCTTTACAAACCTGTTTTACAAGTGTCATAAAGCAAAGGTATTCTTAACAAAACTACACTTAATTTGCAACAGTTAACCATTCCCTAATCACTTAAGTCTCTCCCTCCATAAATAGCAAAGAATGTATAAGGACTTCCAAAAACAAACAGTACTGGCATTGAAAAGAGCCTTCCCTGGAGTTCCTATGTAGTTGTAATGGAAATCCTACACTTGAGGAGAAGACAGTAATCATTCCACCAGACTGAAAAACAGCCTACTAACAAATTCACAGTCCACATGAAAGGGTTTGGTTTCAAGAATTTTTTTTTTAAGTTTGAATTAGCAATTTAAGTTTCTCTCTGGTTATCACATCTATGTTTACTGAGGCAACTACAGAAACTTCTGAGTAGAATTATTCTCCCTTAGCCATTATGTTGGGTTATAGAAACATCTTAATACTTGGCTGTAATGAAACTATTTAATAAAAACCATTAATAAACCAAATATATTTTTCTATTTGGTGGTTTCAGTGAAAATGTTTGTACTCAGAGCTTCTGCCATACAATTACATTTATATGTTTAATTTGAGGACTTTGGGCTAATCTGATGACTCTGTTTGCAAAGAAAATATTTTGTTTGATCTTTGAGAAAGACAACAGGTGGCATTTATGGGAATTGTTCAGATTTGAAGCCGGTAACTGTATAAGATAAAGTTCCCAAGTGAGATGGTCTTGGTTTCTCACAAATACAGTCCTCAGGTCCTCTTTCCATTACTTGAGAAACCTGTTTCAGACTAACATTAATACCTATATAAAATTGATAATGACATAGGTTTTGGAGCTAGATCAATATGATCAGGAACTAGGGATTCAAAGGATTCAGTTGATAACAGCTTTCTTTTTCTGAAACTGAATAAACGGGAGGCTTTGTCGAGGATGCTGCTGCTGCTGATCACCAGGACAGAACTGTCAGGTCTCAGACTAAAAACAGCAGCAGGGACTATCTGCATTCCTTTTACAGCTGTGGATGACTACCCAGCTTCCTTTTCCTTCGCATGTGTGCATGAATGAGCCAATTATAACTGTCACTAAAATTTCCAAGGCCTTTACAACTAACAAAGAAGCTGTGGTTTCCACTGACCATACCCCGAGGTAGGCATGTACAAATGGAAAGTTGTTAAAAAACAAAACAGAACAACATGGCATGAGTAGCCAAGGCAGTAACCAGAAAGCCGAATTTGCATGCAGATCTCTCAGTTAGATTAACTTGTCAAGAATACACTAAAACCAAGTTACACTCTAATGAGGTCTTTTTTATAGGAGCAGAATAATGCCTCTAAATAAAGCAGACCTATTGTCTGTGTTGTACCTTGGGTTGTTGCTTCATTACCTGTAGTAAAACAAGCCAGAGTGGGAAAGAGCTGGAGATCAAAATCACAGTACACCCTGTAGAGCAGAAAGCACTGTAGGGGCAGACACAGGCCTTTTGAAAATCAAAGTAGAGCATGCCAAAATTTAACAGAAGTTTGCATTCCACATAAGCATTCAGAAAACTCTGAGGCAGAGAAGAAGAGTACTGGCCAGGAACAAAAGGCCACAGATAGAAAGCAAGTCCCTTCACAAGTGTCAATTTGCAATTAAGAACAAAAAGTAGGGACCGGCATGCTCCGTACTTCACTAAACCAAGACCTGAGACATAACGCATAAGACTGAGGTCAAGGGCAAATTTATAAAATCATACACTGCCATTTATGTCTTTACTAATGAGAGGATCGCATAATTTCTGTAATGTAGTCAGGGAACTTTTTTTGTAAAGGGTCAGAGGGCAAATATTTTAGGCTTTGTGGATCACACTGTCTCTATCACAATAGACAATTTGTCAATGAATGATCTTGGCTGTGTTCCAATAACACTTTATTTACAAAAACAGGAGGGAGAGCCAGATTTTGCCATTGAGCTGTAGTTCACAGACCTCTGATTTAGATGTAAGAATAGAAACATTGCATGCCACGTGACAACTTAGGTCAGTGCTAGTTAGCCTTATATGGTTAGCATAATTCTGTGCTGGATTTTGGAACCAGAGGAAATGAGTGCCAGGAGAAGTGAGTTACTACACCCCATTTCCTCTCTGGCTTCTCCTACTGTTCAAGCCCTTAGTTACTCCATTCAGCCATACTAGCCTTCCTGTTACTCAAATATCCAGGAAAGCTATATATAACATCAGAGTCTAATCTTGCTGTTACCTCTGTCCAAAATACTCTTCTCCTAGATCAAGTGAAGAATCCCAGTACTCTGAGCTAAAAGAGCAATGGCAGAGTCATGGTATTTGAGTGAGAATCGAGAGTAGAAAAGACATGGGTCTTTACTAAATTGATTTCCTTGATTTTGGGGAAAAAAATTACATGGATAAACACATGAGATTGGGTTGAAAGTGTGTGAATTGTTATCTCACATCAATGCCCATCAGAAGTTAGGAGTACATTGAGAGTAGACCCTAAAAAACTGTGTCAGCCAGCATTCCTCCTTGGCCAACAGCACACATGCACAGTGGGCTAATGATGGAGGTAGCCATGGCAGCTGCTGGGAAGCCCATCCATATGGGCTCCCTATCACAAAGCTGATATGGCTACTGCTGTTGCAGATTATCATTCCTGCCATCACCAGAGGCAATGCTGGAACCTTCTCTCCTGAGGACAACCAACCACTGCAAGGTGATTATTTTAGACTCTTTCCAAAAGGTCAGCAGGGGTCCTCAGTAGGACCCATGTAAAGTTTGCTTTTCTTATTCACTGAAGTGCCTAAGGTAGTACCATTAACAGATGGCTTAATGTTATACTGACAGAGAATTCTGTGTTATAAAACCTCAGGCAAAGAAGTCAATTTTATGGTGAATGGTGTAACAATGGACTCAAGCCATTGCGTCCTAGATATCACAACACTCAAAAAAGAGTGGCCTAAATATATATAAAAAAAAAAAAGAGTGGCCTGAGAAAATGTTGCAATAGCCTTTTAAAAATGAAGCTAATGTCACACTTGAAGATAATATTTGTGGGGTTGGATGTTATCCTTGCAGATGCAGAATGTAATTTAACTCCATGGTCGTTGAACCAATAAGAGTATAGGAGTCTAGGAGCCAACGGATAACAAATACCATCATTCCTATTTTCCCTACTCACAATGGCCCAGGACTTAGTTTTTAAGAGCTGCTCAAAGGGCATTCCTCAATATGAGCATCTCTTGGAAATGTGAGAAGTTTGAGTCATCCATACCTATTCAGTTAAACCTTTCTTAAAGGTTATTTGGAAACTTGAAGGTAAATACTAGTGAATTAAACAAACAAAGAAACCCAGAAAACCCTAGAAAATGTGCAAGTGTTTGCATCTATGTGGTAGAACTAAGGATATGCAAACTCCCTAAATATCAATGTTATGAAAGCTAAGATATGAAAACCTTTCAGACAATATGCAAGCTGTTAGAAAGAATATCAATAGAAAAAAAAGATAAGCTATTTTAAGTCTTTCTTTTGGTCAAATGTAACCGATAATCTGACCTGTGGGCCAGTACCATTCCTCAGTTTCAAACACTTGCACCTGGATAGATAGTCGTTGCATATAAAGATAAAAATAATGGAAATGTAGCTATGTCAGTTCCACTGTGGAGAGAAGAGTCTTTTCTGTTTACCAGCATATCAATGCTCTTTGCCAGCAAATCTTCCTTAGCATTAGGTTATTAAATTTACATTTGACACAATGGAGAGGAATGCTTTCAACCTCTTCACCTCTACGCAGTTCTGTTCTGCAATGGAGTAGAACTTTTTTTTTTTTTTAAGATTTTCTTTATTTATTTGACAGAACTAACCAGAGAGGGAACACAAGCAGGAGGAGTGAGTGAGAGAGAGAAGCAGCTTTCCACTGAGCAGGGGGCCCAATGTGGGACTCAGTCTAGGGGCCCAGGACCCTGGGATCATGACCTGAGCCAAAGGCAGACATTTAATGACTGAGCCTAGGCTCCCCTGCAGTAGAACTCTTAAATCAGACTCCAACAAAGGACATCATAAATTTGTTCATATAGATTTTAAAGGAAAAAAGAAATAGAGAACCACTATTGTGGCTTGCTGACTTACTGTTAGATTGTTTGTATAATTACCGATGAGCCTTTCACAGAATTTTACACAATTTATTTAAACTTCTCAAAGACTAAAGAGACTCTGGTGTATAGTCATCATTTTAATACTGGTGTCTAATGTGAAGAAATGAGACTGAAACTTTTTAAGAATAGTGTAAAGCATTTTGTTCTTGTGTTTTGTATTAAAGTGTATGCCAAAACTGATGTATAGAGCCAAATGTTTCTTGGAGAAAAGAATTTTGTTCTAAAGCAGAGGACAGAAGTTCTAATAAAAATGACACTCTTATTTAATCTTTGGAAATACTAAAACTCATACATGCAGAGAGGAATAACTTGGCTTTTTCATTGAACAGGATTCCCAGTATGCTGCATACTTTTATTTTTTTATTAGTTATTTTATTTTTATTGCTTTTTGAATTAATTTTCTCTTTCTCCCAGGTATTCACCTGGTATCCCAGCTAGGGAGTGCAATAAGAGTAAATACAAGCCTGAGGCCAAAATGAACTCAGGGAAACTACATAAATGCTGGCAGGCCTTCATTTCTTATGAAAGCTAATCGCTTGAAATGATTAAGTAAACCACCTCCAAGTAGAAAAAAAATATTGATTGGAATTTCAAATACAAAAAGCTATTACAGAAATAACAAATGTTATCCTAGTTTAGTGCCAGTGTACCATATCTCAGTTCCAAAAGGTTTTCATTCCCAGGGGGGGAAAAAAAAGCACTTTATATATATTACAGAATCAAATCTTCAATAACTGGTGAATTAGCAATGTCAAGATTCAAGGTTAATAATGAGTAGTTATATCCTTTTCTCTATGTATCTTTTAGTAGTAAATGATTTTTCTGTTTTCATTTGGTGAGTTACGTGAGAGAAGCATTTATGCAAGGTCAACAAAATAGAGCTAAATTGCACTTGTCTAAAATACAAAAAAAATCAAGACAAAAGACACACCTACCTACACCCTATATGTATTGTTGACTGATACTTACAAAATGGTTTAGTATGAAGTTGCATTCTGTTCTATTTATTTTGTGATTCCCTGCTTTCAGAAAATGAATATGTCTCTGTATTTCTAAAAAACAAAAAAAGTTTATTTTTACATGGGAACATTGGATCATTTTTTTGCACATGGATCTTAGAATTTCCCTTCAATAATTTTGATTTGAGACTAAAATGTGACCCTCCACAGCAAAGTAAGATTAATTTAGTCAAATGTTATATCTAAAAGTGTTTTTTTTGTTGTTGTTTTTTGTTTTTTGGTTTTTGGGTTTTTTTTTGCTTTTGAGTGTTAAGAAGGTATATGAATTTGAAAAAAAGGAAAGTACGCTAAGGAGTTCAAAATTATTTTACTAATCACTCTAAAGTATCCCTTCAATTCAGTCCCCCGTTTGCTGTCTGCCGGTGTATTTCTCCGTTGCATTCATTCTCCTGCACAATACAGCGCTAGCACTGCTGCAACAGAAAGCCAGGGATGGCTGCTACATCAAGATGAAGTCTCTGCTTCCAAAGAATAATAAAATTTCACTTGCAATTTTTGTTTACTTGTTTTATTTATTTTTAAATATTGTATTTATAGGTAAACAATAGCAGGGTCTCCCAAGAACCGTCTACCACCTTGTCTATTTCTAGATCAGTGTCAGTAGTTTTGGATTGAATTTGAGAGATACTGTATTTTTTTAAATTCACAGTTATTTAAAAAAATTTAAAAAAGCTAAATTCCCAGTTATAGCTGGCAAAAATCACATAAAATATCAAGATTTTTATTGGCTAGCGATTTAGGTCTTCTCTTTTTCTTCTTCCCTCCCTCCCTCTCTCTCTCTTCCCCCTCTATCTTTCCTCTCCACTCTCTCTCTTTTTTTCTTTCTCTTGGAAAACTATAATCAAACAGTCAGCAGGATTCTGAAGGCTGTGTCTGAAAAACAAAGTGTAGGCCAGCAAACAAATATTTTGTCATATTGAGTTAGCTTTGGAGTATGAAAAAGATCAATATGGATTGATATTTTAAATCAGTATTATTAGCAAAACAATCATGTCGTTATATATAGTTTCCTTACCGTAACACAAAATAAATTCAGCATTTATGATTTTTATGGATTTGTCATATCTTTGCATGTAAAACCACAGAAAGAAACAAAGACACATTCCTAAATAATATTTACGCATCACTTTTTACAACATCTCAAAATTAAACCTCTTCAGGTAAAGATTATAGTAAATATTGTCTATATGTCAGTTCATATCATCATTTGTAGTAAAATAAGTTATTTGGATGTATCATACATGGTTGAATGGTTTGTTACCTAAGTTCTACTCTTTATAACATTAAATGACACCATCATGTAATAATTAAAATAATAAATTTTTGGAAGCTAGTCTAATAAGAATTTTTCTCATTTTTCCTTTTATAGGAAAAGTACTTAGTCTATATTCTTAACAGACATATTTTGTTTTTACATTTTATAACTCTTTATAACACCACAAATAGCCTCCATATTGTACATTTATGTGAAAAAAAAACTATAGTTTTTGTGGAATTTTGAGTGAACTGCACACTTCCCTTGGAGTGTGAAAATGAACTTCTCTCCCCCTTAGAGAACACTGTAATATTCAGCTTTAATAGGCTCTCCCTAGAGTAAAGGAAATCCTTTTTATTTCTCACTATAAAAGAAAGAATGTGTCTATGTCAAGATTTCTTTAATAACTGGGACTTGTTCTTGCTGTCTTTATATGAATCAGGGTCAAGGGTTCACAAGGTTTAATAATGCCGTGTTCTCTCCCAGGGATGGAAACCATGAAAAGGTATCCTGAGAGTAAAATCCACTGTATGCTTATTTATAAGGTAGCTTTGAATATTTCTTACCTTTTCCCCATCAATCAGAGCTAATATGGAAATTTGTATCAATTTTATTTATACTACATGACTTATATGAGTTCTACTCCAAGAAAAAAATATCACCTTTCATTTTACTTTCTTTTTGAAAACTCACATGTACATTTCAAAATATACCTATTATCCAAAACAACCACTGAAAAATTTGTAGAATCAGGGATTAAAATTGAGACAAAATTCATGTGAGGTTAAGGAATGAAAACTTAAGTAATAGTTAAATTATTTGTCAGGAGTGCTTGGGAGGCTCAGTTGGTGGAGTATCTGACTCTTGATTTCAGCTCAGGTCATGATCTTTAGGTCATGAGATGGAGTCTCTCAAAGCGCTCTAGGTTTGGTGCAGAGTCTACTTGTTCCTCTCCTTTTCCCTTCCTGCCTCTCCCCACTTGCATACACAGGCTCGCTCTCTCTCTCTCAAATAAATGAATAAAATCTTTTAAAAAATAAATTATTTGCTAATTGAACATTACATTTCTTTTGAACTTACTCATGTAGTATATAAATTGACTTTAGTTAAGTCTTCCAAACTGTGAGTTACCTATGTTGCAAAAACTAATGTCATGGTCTTGTTCAGCGTAAGTTCAAGAGACAACAGAAGTACCACCCACACTTGAAGCAAGGGTGGGTCAAACCAACAGTTGACATAGTGCCAAGGATGCTACTGCATGAAGGTAGTTAGCAAACATAGTGCCTATGCTCCTTATGAAAGGATATAAGGATGCTAAAGAAAAGTTTTAAAGTCTTTTTGCTAGGAAATTGCAAATATGTTGTTCTGGGTCTACATATTCCAAAGGCCCTAACCCCTGGAAGGATGGTGGTTGTTTTTTTTGTTTTGTTTTGTTTGTTTGTTTGTTTGTTTTTTAATTTTTTTTAAAGGGGGAATTAGCAGAGGATTTTTTTTTTTAAGATTTTTTATTTCTTCATGTAACAGAGAGAGAGATCACAAGTAGGCAGAGAGGCAGGCAGAGAGAGAGGGGGAAGCAGACTCCCTGCTGTGCAGAGAGCCCAATGTGGGGCTTGATCCCAGTACCCCGAGATCATGACCTGAGCCAAAGGCAGCGGAATAACCCACTGAGCCACTCAGGTGCCCCGGATGGGTTGTTTTTATTTGAAATCATGTCAGATTAATTTGAGAAGGACTTTAACTTTCACTATTAATATACTTAGTTAAAGGCCCTGGTTATCCCCACACATTTTTAAGAGTAGTGTTAATTAATACAACAGTGAGAATGGAGACATGGCAAGCCATATAGTTTAATGGGGTTCCCAGATAGACCTTTTCCCTATCTATGCCAGTTTTGGACTTTATTCTTAAACAAGACAATACTTAATTGTTTAATACTTAATTATTACTTAATTAATATTAATTATTACTTAATTAATACTTAATTGTTTAATACTTAAACAAGATAATACTTATTGTTTAATACTTAAACAATAAAGTAAGGGAAAAACATTTTCCCCTCTTTCTCTTTAAAGAGGTTGATGTTTTCAAAAGCTTTAGAGTATGACAATAATAGATTTCAATAGTGCATATGATAGTCATACCTCTTGTCTATTCACACAAACTCCCTTCACTGCTAGTCTTCAGATAGGGCTCCTATCACTTCCCCATATCTAGATTCTTTGTGCTCAAGTGGCCCTCATTAATTCTCTGATTTTTGTGACAAATTATGACAGGATACTGTGCTGGTCTATTCTTGGCAATCCTTCAAGTTAAATAAATTCCTAAAATTTTTCATAAATCCTATTTTTCTGTTATTTCAGACTTCTGGTTTTAAGCAATAAATTTACAATAATACTATTCTTATTATTGTATTATATTATATGCTACATATAGTACATTATAAAATATATTATATATTTTAATAAATATTGCTGGTATTTATTGAATAAATATAAATATATATATTTATACATATATATGTGCATAAGGGTATTTATATATGTATGTGTCAATATATACCATGTGCTCTTAGAAATAGTGTAGGTAGACTTTCATTAATCCTCAGTAAAGTTTTTTAGGGAAACTGTTGCCTTGAGGCAGTGCTTCATGTTTAAGGAAAGTTTACAGCTGATGGATGCTGCAATATTAAGTCTGGTCTTTCTTCTGGAGGACTTATTCCCCCAACTATTGGGAATGCTGCCAGCAAGAAAGCTCTCAGCTGTCAGCTTTTTCACGAAATTGTCTTCAAAGGAAAAAAAGAATTGTCTTTAGGTAAAGTGTACTCTCTTGTCCAACATCACCCCCCTTCTGGGTACTGGACCCCATGCATTGAGGGGGATGATGGAGTGCTATAACAGCTTAGACCCCCTTGCTCCAAATATAAAAACTCCAAAAAACATTTCCAGCTTCGGAGCTCCTTGTGGGGTTGGTTGAGGCTCTTGTTCTTTTTCTCTCTGCCCAATCTTGCTTCCTTTCTTTTCCCCTCTAGTAGAGATCGAGAGAGAATTCCCCAATAAACTTCCTGCAAGCTTATCTCTGACCTGAGCTTGCTTCTTGAGAGACCCAACTTGCATCTGTGACTATATAATTTATCATTCATGCTAAGACTTTTTTTGCACGTGAAAGAGTGTGCTGATCAGATGGAATGCAGGTGCCACAGGTATAGACTAGATTGGTCAACCTAGTGTTGAGGTAGCATAGCCATGGGTTCAATGCCACCTTACTAGTTGTGGATGTTAGGATGATTATTGACTTTGTTAATCTCAGTTTTCTAACATGTAAAATTCAGATAATAATACCCACTTCACTCGAAAATTGGAAGACTTGATTAAGATAAGATTAAGATAATGTGAATAAAACATTGGTATAATGCTTAGGACTTAATACTTGAGAGTTCTTACCAACATTATATTCAATTAACAGATGAAGATGTGAAGCTCAGAGACATTGAGCAAATCCATGGTTTACACATTTCATTAAGAGGGACTTGAGCCAAGATTCAAATTTGGTTTTCTGACTCTAAAACCCACCCAGATAATCAAGCTGCTAGACTTCTTATACAGCTTTCTTGTCATTTTAAGAAGTTAATTATTAAGACCTAGTTCTCCTCCACTATCAGATGTATTAAGTATTCTTTTAACTGCAAATGACCCAAAAAACAAAAACAAAAACAAAAAATACAACCCACCCCCAAAGAGCAAAAAACTCAAACAAGCTTAATCAAAAAAATAATTTGTGTACTCATGTACAAGAAACCTCAGGGGAAAGTTCTATGTTCAAGCCTGGCTGCTTCCATATCCTTGAAAGGTACAATGAGAATTTTATATCCCTTATTCTATATATGGGCTGCTTTTCTCAGTGCTGGCTTTATTTTCAGTCACACTTTTCCACATGTTTGGAAAGATGACTATTAGTAGCTGCAGGCCAGTGTAGCATGTAATTCCAGAGCTGAGAAAAGCAAACCCCTTTTTTCCCCCTCACCATCCACACTAATCTCCCTTTTTGATCCTATTTGATATAAAAATCCATTGGATTTTTACACTTTCCTCTCCTTCCTTAAATCTCCAACACTTCTTCCCTTTCCTTTCTCAACTTATGGCCTGACTTTTTATTAAGAAAATTAAATAAACCAAAGGACAATTTTCTGATGGCCCCACCCCCAAATCTATCAACATATTTGCATCTGAAGTCACATCCTTGGCTTTCTTTCCTTTGAGAGCCCTTAGTCTGTCATTGTTCCTACCAAAGACCAAACCATATCCCATCCTATAATTAAAGAACATTTTCCTAAAACTTATTCTCTCTAGGTTCTTCGCCATGATTTCTCCCTGTACTGAGTCATTCCCATCCACATTTGTATAAAAGGAAGGACTATGATTCAGATATCTCCTTTAGTGTAATAGGTGAAAGAAAAGCAATGGTTAAGTTTGGCTTTAAGGATTGGTTCAGGGTATAAAAGTTCTTCTCGTACTGAGTTTTATTCTACTGAATTACTGTCTTCCAAATACAAGCTTCCATGTATGTATTTCATTGCTCCTCCATTTTTCTGCCTTTCTTATCGCCTCAAATAAATGTACCTGATACTGTCCTTTTTCCTATCCCTTCAGGTCCTCATTTTTTCCCCTAATTGAGAGAGGACAATAAAGATAATTAAACAATTCGGTGAAAACCAGCTCTTACGATTGTGCTGGCTGTTTAATAGGTATCACTTCCTTCTCAGGTTATTGGAATCAACCTACTACAAAGTTGTTGAGCCCAAAAGAAGCTGATAGAATAATACTTGAGATGATTTTTGGTGAAGGTTGTGAATCTATGACCTTGTCCAGGCAAGGTCTTAGGCCCCTATTTTTTTTTTTTTTAACTAGATTTGAGGCATATTTAGTATAGAGAAGGAGAGAGAGATAGATAGATAGTTAAAAATGGTTACTTTGGAAAGTGAATATATTCTTCAAACTATCTCTTGAATACATGTGATCCTGGAGTCCAGTGGAGGTGGAGGTGGACTATGGGTTCACATGATGCAATTTGACCTAAATTTTATAATCTCTGAGGATAGAGAAATTATCTGTAAAGAGAGAGTTGGTTTTCAAAGAGGAGAAGCCAAGCTCTCATGCCAATATTAATAAAAAAATGAGATCACATTTTACAGTTTGCAGTTTATTCTTGTTGATTATCTCATCCAAATATGACACAACCTTGTAAGGAAGTAATTGTTATATTTTCAAAAGATATAGCAACTAAGGCCAAGAAAAATTAAGTAATTTTTCTCAAGGTCATCCAATAAGTTAAACTTACTCTGCAGGTAAGGAAAGTGGTCATGCAGCTGTAGATACATATGTTCAACATTATCCCATGCTGTTGATCATAGCTAGTTCCCAAAGAGGGCCCTAAATAAACCTTTCAGTATGCACACATGTTTCTATAGTCCTTACCCACAATGAATCAGTCTTGTACCATGTAGACAATAAAAAGGGACATGCTTCTCTTGGAATGCATACCCTATAAGAAGTCAGCTGCCATTTAAAAAGTTCAACCACTCTGACACTGCAAGTTGTTAGAAAACTCAAACAAGCTATGAAAAAGAAAGCTCTTCCATCAGCTCTTTCAGAAATTTTACCAAAGATGTCATACATATAATTGAGGAAGCTCTCTTGGATGGTCCAATTCAGTTGAACATTCAAATAACTCTACCCTCTCTCACTCTGCCAACATAGGAGATACCTCAAGCAAGAAATACCCAGATAAACTCAGTTCATGCATATTATGATAAATATAATTTCTTTAGGTTACAAATTTTTAGTTACAATTTGCAACACTAGATCAGTAAATCCTTATCTCTATCCAAAGCTGGGAAAGGAGCAGAAATCGAGGGACCATACAAGTAAATATTAGTAAGATACACTGCAAATTTTGAAAAACGCTTCTAAAAATATATGGATAGTGTGAAGTACACAAAGCCTCAGAAGTTGTAAACCCTGAGATTGAATCCTTTTCACATTTCTCACCTTGTGGCTCGTGGATAAATCCCACTCAAATTCTCCAAGTCTAAATGAGATTATTAGTAAAACTATGATAAGAAAGTATAGCTGCTATTAGAGTATCAGGTGGGAAAATTAAATGTATAACTATTTTTGAAAATTGCAAAATCTTGCAGATATTTACCATATTATGGGAAAAAAATATAGTGAAAAAAATATCCTATGCATAAGAGGCAACTTATGTTGAGTTAATGGAATAGAATTTGAGCATTGGAATCATTCACCCTATGCTTCGGGATGCCATTATGCATAAGGAATTGTGCTTAGGTCTGACAACCTGGTGCTGAATGAAACAGATAAAATACTACATGGGGCTGATAGTCTAATGTTTAACAAGTGATTTTTACTTAGGCGGCTATTATTGACATAAAGGAATCAATTTTTCTCTTAGTAGTTGTCATAACAATGCTGGTGGAAGGAATGACATATGTTGTGATGATAGTGGCAGAGAATTTCTTTTTTTTTTCTTTTTTTAAAAGATTTTATTTATTTATTTGACAGGCAGAGATCACAAGTAGGCAGAAAGGTAGGCAGAGAAAGCAGGCTCCCCACTAAGCAGAGAGCCTGATGTGGGGCTCGATCCCAAAATCCTGAGATCATGACCTGAGCCAAAGGCAGTGGCTTAACCACTGAGCCACCCAGGCACCCCATGGCAGAGAATTTCTATTTTGAGATAGTTATAGCATTAATAGTCCTTCACTAATTCTTATGAGGAAGCTTGAAAATTCTACCACCACACTCTGATTAAGGGGAAAGTCAGCATTATATTGCTCTTAGAAGATAATTCCCTAGGAGGACCCCAATTTAAAAATGGCAAAAGAGGGGGCACCTACATGGTACAGTCCATTAAGCATATAACTCTTGATTTCAAGTCAGGTCATGATCTCAGGTCTTGAGACTGAGCCCCTCTAAATACTCCATGTTCAGTGCTGAGTTTACTTAAGTTTCTTCCTGTCCTTCTCCCTCAGCCCCTCCCCTCTGTGGTCTCTCTTTCTCTCAAATAAATAAATGAACCTTCAAAAAATGGCAAAATAGAGCATTTGATGTTTCTCATGGAAAAATAATGAAATAGATCTTCATCTGCAGAAACCACTTTCCTTTTGTCAATAACACACCAGGAATTAAACATGAATATGTTTTCCATGAAAATCTTGGCTTTCAAGTCTTGACCAGTGCCTGAAAGGAAAATATATATTACTAAAATGGACTTATCAAACAAAAAAAAATAAGTACAGGATCCACTTTGGAGCATATGAGCAGTGCCTTCTAGGCTTAGAACATGCAATTTCAGAAATCATACCCTAGAAAAGACTCGAAACTAATACAGTGTGATGTAGCCAAAGCAAACAGCATCACTTAAATGCCTACCAGGTAGCTGTACATTTGAAACAAAGAAAGGAATCGTGTTTCAGCTTCATAGAATAATATGTGGTTACCATACCTCATTTAAAGGAGATTTACATCGAAATACTCATATGCTTGAGTGTTAAACTTGAGAAAGAAGATAATCATAGGAGTCAGATAACTTTACCAGGGAGTTTAGAGGAAAGTCATGTATTGAAGAAAAGTAATGAGGATCAGAACTGTCTCCAGTTATAGCTACATTATGTTACATAGGAAAATATCATGGCTCTATGAATATTGAAGAGAATTTCCCAAGATGTTAAGTTGAAGATTAAGTCTTTTTTTTTTTAAAGATTTTATTTATTTATTTGACAGAGAGAGAGAGATCACAAGTAGGCAGAGAGGCAGGCACAGAGAGAGTGGGGGAAGCAGGCTCCTCGCTGAGCAGAGAGCCCAATGCGGGGCTCGATCCCAGGACCCTGAGACCATGACCTGAGCCAAAGGCAGAGGCTTAACCCACTGTGCCACCGAGGCACCTCAGATAAAGTCTTAACTATAAATTGTCTTTAAATCATATATGTGAAGGAAATCTTATTTTTATCATAATTTGTACTTTCCAGCAACGGCTAATAAAAGTATTTTCATTTCAGGTTATATTAAATTCTACTGTGATACAAAAAAGAAAGTGGTGGAGAAAGAGCATCTGAAAATTATTTCCTTCATACAGGCAATAAAAAAACTGGCAGAAATAATAAGAACCATTTTTTTTTAAACTCTAGAAATTAATCAAGTGCTTTCAAGACTCCAGATACTTTGTGTAGAGTGTGTGTGCGTCTGTGTGTGTGTATTGGCTTAATATCCAAAAAAATTGTGAGCTTTATGGTATTTTAGTTTGCTCTATTCTCATGTCCCTTTCTAGAGTACCCTGGTGGACTTAAACGAAGAGCCCTCTAACATGAACACTGGCAGTCTGGCAATCACCAGTATCATTCCCAGAGAATTGTCATTATTTGATGTGGTAGGTCGTTCAGTGGGAAACCCCACTTATCAATCTGTCTTCATGTGACCTAACTTGGAGCTTACCCAATGTGAATAGCCTTTTCTCTGGGATACTTGTTGAAAATATTAGAGACAATTTTTTAATTTTATGGAAGCCTGAGGTAAGAGATAATAGTTAGAACAGATCATAAGTAACCATAAGGCTAAAAGGGAAAGCTATAGAATGAAATGTCTTTTCTTTTTTTTTAAGATTTTCTGTATTTATTTGAGAGAGAGAGAGAGAGAGAGAGAGACAGCACAGGCGGGGAGAGGGGCAGAAGGGGGAGAAAAGAAAAGGCCCCATGCTAAGCTGGGAGCCCAATGAGGGACTTGAGCCCAGGACCCTGATTTCATGACCTGAGCAGACAGAGCAGCCCAGACACCCTCAACAAGTGTTTTCAAAAGTTCTTGCATTTTTACCGAGGTTGTAAAAGTCCACACACAAGTTGGTGGTGGCATACATTCCAAGCAGAGCATCTATTTTCGAGAAGGTATAAGAAGGCCTATGCTGAACAGGAGGCTCTGGGAAAGCAGGAAGTGAAGAAGAAGTCAGAGTTTTCAACTGCCTGGCTGGGTGTTGGAGGTGTGCTCCAACAGCGCACAGAGACCCTTAGCAGGGACTGGCTGAATTATTGGATCCAGAAGGAAGAAAACAGTAAAAAATTGGAGTAAAATAAATAAAACAGAGAATAGAAAAATAAAAGACAAAATCAACAAAGCCAGAAGATGATTCTTTGAAAAGATGATCAAAATAGACTATGCGTTAGCTAAAATGGCCATTATAAAAATAGACAGGACTCAACTTACTAAAATCTGGAATGAGAGAAGAAACATCACTGTTGAAGTTATTGAAAAAAAAATTGTAAAGAAATGCTATGAATGTTTTTATGGTAATTTAGATGAAGCGAGAATCATGGGAAATTTCATATTCCTAAAATGAATATGAAATTCCTGAGGGAATGTAAAGTGATGAAATGCTTTGAAAAACAGCTTGGAGGTTCTAAATAAAATTAAATGTAGAGTTACCATATAAATCAGCAATTCTGCTCCTAGATATATACCCAAGAAAATTGACAGCATTTTTTCTATTTATTTTCACAAGCGCTTGTACATTAATGTTCATAGTAGTATTATTCATGACATCTAAAATGTGAAAATAACTCAGCTGTTCATCATTGATGAATTTATAAATAAAAAAATGGTATATCTACATAATGGAACATCATTTGGTAATTAAAAGGAATGAAATATTAATTAATACATAGAACATGAATGGATTTTGAAAACATTATGCTAAGTGAAAGCAGGCAGACACAAAAAGCCATATATTGCATTACCCTGTAACATGAAGTATCCAGAAGAGGCAAATCTACAGAAAGTAGATTAGTGTTTCTAGGAGCTATGGCAAGTGTGAATGGGGAGAGAATGCTAGTGAGTACTGAGTTTTCTTGGGGGTTGGTGAAAATGTGCTAGAGAGTGGTGATGACCACAAAACCCTGTGAATATACTAGACATATTGAATTCCACACTTTCAAAGTGTGAACCTAAAGGAATATAAATTATAATTTAAAAAAGAATAAAGGTGAAAAAAGAAAGAAGTGGTTGACTTGGGGCATAATATGATCCCATTTAAGCAGGCATAAATCAATAAAATGAAAATCCTTTTCTTCTGGTCTAACAATCTTTATCAGTCCAGATGCAGGAACAAAAGAAAGGAGATGTTCAAATTAGGTAATTGATGAGTATTTAGTAAAGGGACTAACTACAAAGTTATGACAGAGTTTAGTGAAACCAAATAGAGACAACCCAGTAAACTTTGACAAGGAAAATTTACCCCTTGGCTTGGAAAAGTTACAGGAAGCAACGTTTAACAAAACTGTTAGAGAAAGAAACTGTGCCCAGCGGGCTGTATAATGGGAACCTAGAAACACTGTGGTTTTTGGGAAAGCAACACAGTCGGCCTACTGGTATTCAAAATGGGTAGAACTTGAGGAATAAATACCTCCTTAATTTTCCCATCCTCCATGCTCCTGCTAGTGCTTCTAATGGGCAGCTTGAAGCCAAGTGGAAACCAGAGTGAAAGCAGGCAGCCCACAAAGTCAGCTTCCCTAGGCAAAAAAAAAATGGAGTTACAAAGAGCGATTGCCAGCATGGAGAAGCCTAACATAAAGGAGATGGGCAAAGATGACCAAGACTCTTCTTTTGACATTAGGATTTGGATACAGCTCTATTAGAAGTCTGAGTCCCAGTCATGGAGGAAGCCTGCTGTGAGGCATGTCCTGCTTGCTCGGATTAGGCACGGAGATGGTATTTCCTCTTTGATTTTTCATGGAAGTAGTTGAAGTTGGATTCTACAACATCCAACCCCCGTTCTGAAGGGGCTTGCTCTCAGTATTCTCATTATCAACAATATCCATTCTGTGGGTAGATTCTTGTTTTAGGAGGACCATATTTTGTATTAAGAGAAAAGAATTAAGATGGGAGAAAGTGTGCTGAACTTTTTGTGTCTTTGGTTGGACAATTCATCTAAAAAAAAAAATCTGGGTTTCTTTTTTATCTGTTTGGTTTTAATCTGAAGTTAATTTAATCTGGAATTGGTTTAATTTGGAATGATCTCCCAACACCCCAATTTCAGACTTCTGGCCTCTGACATTGTAAGAGAGTCAATGTCTATTGTTTTAAGGCACACAATTTGCAGTGATTTCTTAAGGCTGCTCTGAGGAACAAATACACTACATATGTGGCCTTATTATTAAAAACAAACACAAACTAATCAACACATATTGTCCCACATAGTCTTATCCCTTCTCTGTAATCCTCATGATGAAGAAAATATACACAGAAACATAGAAATAACTGTCCTGGGAGGATCCACTCACTCATACTCTTGCTCAGACATAAGGAGAACCATCCAAGTACCGTGAGTGTGCCAAATAAAGATGTTTTGCAAGGGATCCTAATCCTTCTATCCATGGGGGTCTGTTATGACATGTTGTAACACTGGATCTTATATCAGGCTGGCATTGGCTTGTGAAAACCTCTCTTACATCTGTTGGCAACTAGCATGCATGTTTCACTCACAATCTGAAAAGCAATGACTTCAAATACACACATAAAGGTCAGATAGTAAGGATGTTACCAAAGCCATCCTGTTCCAAGTTGAGACATAATTTGGGAACTGGGCACGGGGCATCTGAATCCTAGCATAAAGCCATGCAAGAATAGGCCATCCTCTACAAAACCATCCAACAAAATGTTACATAGGACTATGGCTGGTATGCAGGATTTTAAAAAAGACACTTTAGACGCACCTGGGTGGCTTAATTGGTTGAGCACCTAGCTCTTGGTTTTGGCTCAGGTCATGATCTCAGGGTCATGGGATAAAGCCACATCAAGCTTCATGCTCAGCATGGAGTCTGCTTGGTAGTCTCTCTCTTTCTCTGTTCCTCATCCTGATCTCACACATTATCTCTTTCTCTAAAATAAATAGGTAAATTTAAAAAAAAAATAAAGTTAAGGCTTAAGTAAAGAATAAGAGGTTCATCATGTTCTTACAAAATCTTGAAACACAAGGCTAATGAAACCATAAATAAATAAATGAGTACCCTATTGCTTCAAAAAATTAATCAAAAGTTCTTTGTATTACTGTCTTGAAAAAGGAGATAATAGCTGATAGGCATTTAGTCTCCCAGTAAAAGTTGTCTTTATGGCTGAATAAAAGATTACCCTTTACCTAAGAAAGAGGGTGACAGTTGTTCTAGGATGAAAGTGAAGTCCCTGCTGGCTGAAAAAGGACCACTGGGCCCTGCCCTAGCATCTGCTGTCTTCTATGATAGGACATACAACATTCTTGATGCCCTGCCCATTACTACAGGCAAAATCTACCCATAGAGTTAACTGAGGGTGTTGTCCTTTCTCTCACACATAAAACTGTGTGAAAAGACATTTTGTGTCTTTTAAGGATTAAAGCAATTAAAGAATTTTGACCTTGCAATTAATTTCCCAGGTAATAGTAGTGACTTTGCTGGGTGATAACAAAACAACTACCACAAAAGTCAGGGAGTGGTTTAACACAGGAAGAACCAAGCTGCCAAGACTGGAGGTCCACACGGATGGACTATAGTTAACATCTGTACATGGCCATGGAAATTACACAAAAATGGAACCGTGGGCATCCAGCACAAGGAAGGACTATTAACCGCCATAACTAACTGAAGAACATGTCTTGGAAAACTAAATAAAACAACAACAATAAAGATCTTTTTTAAAAGAAAGAAAATGAACTAAGTATCTGAACTAGAAGGACTGGAATGACATGACATTTCTGACGATAATATTGAGGGAACAGTCCCCATTTCCTGAGACAGGCAGCTAGAATGTTTGAGTCCTGGAAATGATGGGGTTGAGTTAGATGACTACGTTAGCACTAAAACACTCTCATTAAAATAAAGATCAGCATCTATCTTCAGTCTCCTCTGATATTTTTTGGCGCTGCGTCCACATCTCAAGGTCAGAAAACTTACTTGGAATTCTCATGACTAAGCTAATCTCACTGACTTGGTTAAAGGGGTGCTTTTCAACATTCTTTTACAAAACAGTTTGCTGCAGAATGTCTCCAAATGTTTAATATCTTATCCTAATTCAAATCATACAGTCCATAATTTCCTGGTATCCAAACAAACCCAGTGGGCAGGCATGCACAAAATTTGGCCACAAACACCAGTAATCACTATCTTCTCTCAAGCTTTAATAAGGGGCCTGTGGCTACAATGCCATTTGACAATGGACAGCAGCCCTCCTATCAACCTCTGTCATGAATTTGATTTATTTAAAAAAGGAGGAAACCAGGAACTATCTGGATAAAATCCACTGCCTGTGGTATGAACCTTGACCAGTCTAACAGAACCACTACCCAACACCAGAACCCTTGAGTAAAGGAAAAAAATAGACTAAATAATAAAGAAATATGAGCAAAGAGATAAAGCAAAATATTTGAGTACTCAAGTATCAGAGTTAAAAGATTTTTGGTTCTTCTTTTTTATTTATTTCCCGAGAAGAAGAATATCAATCCTTGTATTTGGCTTTATCCAGTAAGGATGCTTGGAGAATTAATAGTGATGGCAATGATAATAGTATAAAATAATGGCAAACACTATAATTTTTGAGCTGAGACACGGTGATACTTTATATATTAACCCTTTTGATCTTCACAAGTGAAAGCTCAGAAAAATAAATAAATGACCTAACCTCTCAGAGCCAATAAATGATCTAGTCAGATGAACCCAAATGGTTTGGCTCCTGAATGCTCTCTTTTTTTTTTTTAATTAATTTTTTATTTTTTATATAAACATATATTTTTATCCCCAGGGGTACAGGTGTGTGAGTCACCAGGTTTACACACTTCACAGCACTCACCAAAGCACCTACCCTCCCCAATGTCCATAATCCTACCCCCTTCTCCCAAACCCCCTCCCCCCACCAACCCTCAGTTTGTTTTGTGAGATTAAGAGTCACGTATGGTTTGTCTCCCTCCCAATCCCATCTTGTTTCATTTATTCTTCTCCTACCCACTTACCACCCTGAACACGCCCGATCTCGTCTGAATGCTCTCTTTTAAGCATTAAGTTCTACCACGTCCCACATAACCCATCCACACTGCAGATGAGCATTAACTTCAGGATGTAAAAATTCCACAATGAGTGAAACTAAACTGTAACCTAATTAGCCCCAGTGGTGCCAAAATGTCACTGGTCTTAATAATACTACATCCCAGCCAGTTGAGAGCAAATACAGAGATGAGCACTCTGGATTATCTGCCAGTTGCCAGACACTGTTCTATGCATTTCAACACATCTCATTTAATTAAAAAAAAAATGCTAAGTTTGAAGAATAGTTAAAAGAATAGGTGAGCAGCCTTGCAATTTTTTTGACACTGTGTATTTTTTAAATTGCTTTCTATATTTGTCTTTTTTTCTTTTTGGTAATTAAGGTATAATCTGTGTTAATTTTTAGGATGTATTCAATCTTTAGTTTTTATTAATGTGCTAGGTATTGTTGTAAGAGGTAGCATTTTCTCCTCAACTATGTAATAATGTATTTTATTTATTTTTATTTTTAAATTTTTAATAAATTAATTTTGTTTATTTATTGACAGAGAGAGAGAAAGAAAATGAGCAGGGAGAGTGGCAGGCAGAGGGAGAGGGAGAAGCAGATTCCCAACTGAGCATAGTACCCAATGCAGGGCTCAATGCCAGGACTCCAGGATCATGACAGGGGCTGAAAACAGATGCTCAACTGACTGAGCCATCCAGGCATCTCTGTAATAATTCATTTCAAAATATGTATATACTCATATACCTCAAATCCACTTAAGAAACCATTAGGTTGAAACTTTATATTCCAAATGGGTTACTCTTATAAGTATATTTTCTTAATTTTGTTTCTATTAATGTTCTTTATTTTATTTTATTTTATTTTCTAACTTTCCTGGGTGTGACCCAGCAATCTGGGTTTTTTTTTTTTTTTCTTTTTTAAGATTTTATTTATTTATTTGAGAGAGATAGAGAAATACCATGAAAGGGAAGAGATCAGAGGGAGAAGCAGACTCCCCCCTCCCCAGCAGGGAGCCTGATGTGGGACTCAATCCTGAGACTCCAGGATCATGACCTGAGCTGAAGGCATTTGCCTAACTAACTGAGCCACTCAGGTGCCCCAATGTTCCTTATTTTAGATTAAGTATTTAATACCTGTTTGCTGCCCCATCATGCAAAATAAGATAATGTAATAATAATGAAGCCTATTGTGTACTTACTTTGCACCAACCTCTGCTATAAGTAAATTAAGCTGATTAATTAAATTATCCTTCACTTGATAAATTATAGTTACTATTACTAGCATACTTATTTTGTAGATGATGAAAGAAAGGCAAGGAGAGTGTAAGTAAACAAAACTAATCATCAGGAGAAGAAGAAATCAAGATTTGAACCCTGACAGCCTGGCTTCAGGGCTGGCGCCCCTATACTATGACTTATTAAGATTTCCTTATTTCATTTTTTATTCCCTCATCATTGACTATATTTCTAGGGAAAAAAAGGTAAAAGTTTTCAACATGATAGCCCTGAAATAAGTTTTACTTTAACGCTATACACATAAATAAGAAATCTATGGAGGAGATGTAAATTAAATTTGAAATTGGGGGGACTATTAGTTAGCAAAATATGTTCTTCACAAACCTTTTTCTTTTTAAACAAACTGAAAGCTCAGTTCTTAAAATCTTCAGCTAATAAAAAATTTTAGACCACTTATTATTTTTATTTTTTTATTTTTACTTTTTTAGACCACTTATTTTAAAAATTATAGTCAATCATTTATTTCACATTCATGTAGTTAGAATAAGAAGTGGAGGTAGGCTGGAAGATAGAATTATAGGTATCACAAAATCATCAGATGATTTATTAATTTACTATTAAAGTACTATTGTTGAGAAAACATATACTTGGTTGTGATATATTCATATGAATAGAAAAAAGGAGGGTAGGAAATGAGCCACATGCATTTAAAACTATTAGTTAGCCATAAAATGTGTGTTCAGAAACATGGATACTGTAAGGCATTGAATAAAATCATTTTTCTTCTTAGTTCTCTGTTAAAACTTACTGATGGCAAAAACAAAATTAGAAAAATAGAGAAGATAAACATCTTCAAATAAAGAATTATAACCCCAAACCACAAACTGTGGAGCAAACATGCCAGATATTATGATATCTTAACTGAAACAAGAAAGATCTGAATGCTTTCACATTTTTTTAAAGATCTTATTTATTTATTTGACAAACAGAGAAGGCATGAGAAGGGGGAGGGGCAGAACAAAAGGGAGAAGCAGACTCCCCATTGAACCTGAGGCTGAGCTCAATTCCAGGACCCTAGGATCATGACCTTGGCTGAAAGCAAATGTTTAATTAGCTGAGCCACCCAAGAACCCCATGCTTTCACATTCATCATCCATGTATCTTTAGAATGAACATTTTGCTAAATATCATGTCACTATTCTGGGAAGTACAACTCAAAAATCTTTTTCTTAAAATAATAACATCCTGGGACGCCTGGGTGGCTCAGTTGGTTAAGCAGCTGCCTTCAGCTCAGGTCATGATCCCAGCGTCCTGGGATCGAGTCCCACATCAGGCTCCTTGCTCGGCAGGGAGCCTGCTTCTCCCTCTGCCTGCCATTCTGTCTGTCTGTTCTCGCTCTCTCCCCCTCTCTCTCTCTGATAAATAAATAAAATCTTTAAAAAAAATAATAACATCTTACAGAATGGTTTGATAATGGTGAAAGAAGGAAAGCCAATGTAGAGTAACTTAGTGTTGTGTAACCATAAAATGAAGGAAATTGAAGTGCATGGAGAATCATTTTTATTTCATACAAACTGGGCTCTATGAAGAAGGAAACTCACTGAAGTAAAGAGAAGCAAAAGGAAGAGGAAAAGCCTTAATCCACAGTTGATAGCACAAATATCCTATTGCCCCAGGAAACTAAATCTGAGTCACAATATCTCTGAAAAAGTGAATGCTAATGGTAGGCATTTCCTCTGTGTAGGAAAATTAGTAAGATTGTATTCCATAACAGAAACCTAGATAAAAGAATGATATAAACTGCAATACCTATACCACCCCTCCCTGAAGTATCCCTTAGGTAATACCTAAATCTATTCTAACAAAAGAAGTCCTTGACTTACAAGGGAAAACCCATAAGACTAGCTGGAGATTTCTCAACAGAAACTTGGCAAGTCAGAAGGGAGTGGCATGATATATTCAAAGTACTGACTGGGAAAAATCTCCAGCCAACAATACTCTATCCAGCAAGGGTATCATTCAAAATAGAAGGAAAGATAAATAGTTTCCCAGATAAACAAAAACTAAAGGAGTCCATGACCACCTAAGTAGCATGCAAGAAATATTAAAGAGGACTCTTTGAGTTGAGGAGACACCAAAAGTGACAAAAACAAGAAAGGATCAGAGAAAATCTCCAGAAACAATGACAAAACAAGTAATAAAATGGCAACGAATACATATCTACCAGTAATTACTTTGACTGTAAATAGACTAAACTTTCCAGTCAAAAGATCTAGCATGCCAGAATGGATTAAAAAAACAAACAAAGAAACAAACAAAAACAAGACCCACTTATAGGTTGCCTCATTTTAGACTGGTAGACACCTGAAGATTGAAAGTGAGTGGGTGGAGAAACATTTATCATGCAAATGGATGTCAATAGAAAGCTGGAATAACAGTATTTATATTGGAAAAACTAGACTTTAAAACAAAGACTATAAAAAGAGACAAAGAAGGACATTATATAATCATAAAGGGGATGATTTAACAAGGAGATATAATAATTGTAAATATTTATGCACCCAACATGGGAGCACACAGATATATAAAAAACAACTAGTAAGAAACATAAAGTAACTAATTGATAATGACACAATAATAGTAGGAGACTTTCTCACTCCACTTACGTCAACAGACAGATCATCTAAACAGAAAATAAACAATGAAAGAATGGTTTTGAATGCCACATTGGACCAGATAAACTTAGCAGATATATTCAGAACAGTCCATCCTAAAACAGCAGAATACACATTCTTTTAAAATACACATGGAACATTCTCCAAAATAGATCACATTTTATGTCACAAAACAGGCCCCAACTGATACAAAAAGATTGAAATCATACCATTCACCTTTTCTGACCACAATGTTATGAGTCTAGAATTCAACCACAAGAAAATTTTGGAAAGATCACAAATACTTGGAGGTTAAAAACATACTACTAAGCAATGGGTCAACCAGGAAATCAAAGAAGAAATTAAAAAATACATTGAAGCAAATGAAAATGGAACTACAATGGTCCAAAATATATTTTTCAAAGATTTTATTTATTTATTTGACAGAGAGAGATCACAAGTAGGCAGAGAGGCAGGCAGAGAGAGAGAGGAGGAAGCAAGCCCCCTGCCCAACAGAGGGCCTGATGTGGGGCTCGATCCCAGGACCCTGGGATCATGACCTGAGCTGAAGGCAGAGGCTTTAACCTACTGAGCCACCCAGGCACCCCACAATGGTCCAAAATCTTTGGAATGTAGCAAGAGTAGTCCTAAGAGGGAAGTATATAACAATACAGGTTTCTCTTAGGAAGCAAGAAAAATCCCAACTAAACAATCTAATCGTATACTTAAGGAGCCATAAAAATCATCTATAAAGGAGCTATAAAAAGAAAACCAAATGAAGCCTAAAGGCAATAGGAGGAAGGAAACAATAAAGATTAGAACAGAAATGAGTGATATAGGAACTGGAAAACAACAACAACAATAGAACAGTTCAATGAAACCAGGAGCTGGTTCCTTAAAAAATAAAATAAAATTAATAAATCTCTAGCCAGACTTATCAAAAAGAAAAGAGAAAGGACGCAAACAAATAAAACCCTCTTGCTCTGTTGGTGGGAATGAAACTGGTGGAGCCACTCTGGAAACCAGTAAAGAGTTTTCTCAAAAACTTAAAAATAGAACTATCTTTTGATCCATTATTTAGACTATTAGGTATTTACCCAAAGAATACAAAAATACTAATTCAAAGGTATAAATTATCTTTTTTATAATTTTAAAATAAATTATCTTTAATTTATAAAGATTTGTTATCTACAAGTGTTTGTAGATAACAATGTTATCTATAACAGCCAAGTTATGAAACAGCCCAAGTGTCCATTGACCGATGAACAGATAAAATCTGTCTATCTATCTATCTATCTATCTATCTATCTATCTATAATGGAATCATGCTTAGTCCTTAAAAAAAAATGACATCTTGCCATTTTCAAGGGCATAGGTGGAGCTTAAGAGTATTATGCTAAATGAAATAAGTCAATCAGAGAAAGACAAATACCATATGATTTCACTGATATGTGAAATTTAAGAAATAAAAACAAATGAGCAAAGAGGAAAAAAAAAAAAAAAAGAGGGAGGCAAACTAAGAAACACACTCTTTAACTATAGAGAACAAACTAATGATTACCAGAGGGGAGGCCAGTGGGGGAGTGAGAAAAAATGGGCAATGAAGATTGTTGTGATGAGCCATGGGTATTGTATGGAAGTGTGGAATCACTATGTTGTATACTTGAAACATTATGCTGTATGTTAACTAACTAGAATTTAAATAAAAACTTTAAAAAAAGAAATTTAAGTAAAAATATTAAGGAATTTTAGGAAAGAAAGTCATAGAAACCATAACACCAGAAACTATATCCAAAACATGGTGAATAGCTACATGAAACCACACAAAATGAAATTAAAATGGCAAAGACAAGTTTCAAATATATAATATGATAATATACTGCACATTAGATATCCAGAATTTATTTATATTGTCTAACTGATTTATCTTGTGTAACTTTGTACCCTTTGAATGACATTTCCCATTTACCCCCTCTTTCCAGGCCCTACCAAATACCTCTCTACTCTCTGTTTTTATGAGTTTCACTTTTTCAGATTCCACATATAAGTGGGATCATATAGTCCTTGTGTTTGGCCTATTTCACTTAGCATAATGTCCTCCAGGTTCAATTATATTGTTGTAAATGGGAAAGTTTCCTGTGTTTTAAAGCTGAATAATTTTCCACTAAATGTAAATACCATATTACATTTCATGATTTGTAAATACCACATCCTTTATTAGACACTTAGATTATTTCCATATCTTGGTTATTGTGAATATGTTGAAATGAACATGGGTGTACAGGTATCTCTGCAATATGTTGATTTCATGTCCTTTGCATATCTACTCAGAAATAGGATTATTGGATCCTGTAGTAGCTCCGTTTATAATTTTTGGGAGAAACTTCATGCTGTTTTCCATAATGGTCCATACTGATTTACATTCCTACCACCAGAGCACAAGGGTTCCCTTATCTCCACATTCTCACCAACACTTCTTATCTTTTGTACTTTTTATTATCTTTGAAATTTGATAAGAGGGTAGTTATGAATTTTCACCGCACACACAAAGAAGTCATATGTGAGATGCTGGATATGTTAAGAAGCTTGATTGTGGTAATCATTTCACAATGTATATGTGAAATATGTGAAACATGTTGTGTACTTTAAATATATATAAAATTAAATTTAAATATATATAAAATATGTGAAATGTGTTGTATACTTTAAGTATATATATATAAATATAAATTTAAATATAAAATTTGTCAATTTAACCTCAATAAAGCTAAAGAAAAAAAAAAAGAAAATGTTCAGTGATAATACGCTGTCCTGTTACGTGGTTTATACAGACTTTACATCTTTCATGGCATCCCCATCCACCCACAGGATTGTAGCACAGCAAACGATGAAATAAAAAAGGCCAAGAGAAGAAGATGAGATCTCTATAGATCTCTATGTATACATTGGTCATAAGACAGGATGAAATCTCAGCTTGGAAGCACATTTTCTCAAAGCCAACTGATTTGAGCAAGCAAAGAATGTGCATAATCCTCAATGGATAACATAACGGTCCATAAAAATTAATCTTTATCAAAAAAGTAAAGGAAGAAAATGACAAAAGCATAGTAATCCTTAATAAGATGTTGGTAGATAGTAAAGCATGAAAATGGAAACCCAACATCTGGTGTTTTGAAGAATAGGAATAAGCACTTACAATGAAAAATTACTTATTGAAAATTTTTAAGAAAAGGAAGGGACACCTGAATCTATAGATAAAAATAGCACACTATTTTTAAGAGAAAAAAAAATATATATATAGATAATGGCCAACACCAAGACTGACCTTGATTTAACTGCTAGATTTGGGGAAAAAAGAAATGACACAGCTGGTAGGTAGCAACCAGAGCAAGTCACTGAGACTTCTACTATAGCCGATGAATGCTAAAGGTTTAGAAATTCAGGAAAAAGGGGGCGCCTGGGTGGCTCAGGGGGTTAAAGCCTCTGCTGTCGACTCAGGTCATGATCCCAGGGTCCTGGGATTGAGCCCCACATCAGACGCTCTGTTCAGCAGGGAGCCTGATTCCTCCTCTCTTTCTGCCTCTCTGCCCACTTGTGATCTCTGCCTGTCAAATAAATAAATAAATAAAATCTTAAAAAAAAAAAAAAAAAGATTTCAAGAAAAAGTACAGGTGCCAACTGGTTTCATGCATTAGACAACAGGCAACACAAGACTGGTATGTGAGAGGTGGGAAACAAAAAGGTATGCCCTCAAATTGTGCCAGCTTACTTTCTGAGAGTGGTTTGCAGTCTGCCGCACAGCAATGTGCAATCCAAAAGGAAGTCGCATGACTGGCTGAATGTTAGAGTCAGAGATCAAAGTCTGGGGAAGCCAAGGCACTGGAAAATAGCCAAACAGACTAACACAAGGAAGAGCCTTTAGAAAGAGAGCTGTGGAGTCTGGGTTAGTACTAATCTGTGCCTGCATGAGAGAGGAAAAGAACTATCAAAAGGAACAAGCCAAAGGAATTCCTGAAGTTCATGAAGGCCTGGGAAGATTTTACCTTTACTCCAGCCAGAAGGAAAGACATGTGACAGATACACTGATTATCAAGTCAAATTCTCAGAAGAATTAGACCTAACCAGTGTAACAAATCAGCTTCAGAATTAAGTCTGCTCTGAACCCACCATTAACCAAGCGCATAAGCAAGACACAAAAATCATTCAACTAATCCCAATTACCTTAACTGCATATAAGAATAAAATCCATCTCTCTTTAAAGAGTAGAATGAAATCCTTCACTCAACAGCACAAAATTCAAAATGGCCAATAGACATTAAAAAATTACCAGAAATACAAAGAAGCAGGAAAAAAAGATCCATGCCAAGAAGAAAAACCAACTGATAGAAACATGAAGAAATGACAGAGATGACTGAATTAGCAAATAGAAAAGAAGTTAAATCTGTCAGCTATTTATATTTTTTATTAGACTATAAAATATACAACATATGATTTATATAGACTATAAAATATACAATGTAAAAAGAACACATAAATATGAGGAGGAGATTGAAAGATAAAAAAAATTCAACAGGAACACTTAGGAAATGCATGGTATCTGGAAAGAAAAATACACTGGATAATATTGTAACTGATTAAATACTGTAGAATACTAGTAATCATCACCAATATGTATAGCACAAAGAAAAAAAAACAACATAAAAAAAAAAAGAACAACAACAAAAAAATCAATGCCCTTAAAACACTATCAAATAGTTTAATGGGGGGGCATAGGGTGGCTGGGTTATGGACATTGGGGAGGGTATGTGCTATGATGACTGCTGTGGATTACTACGAGTGATGATTCACAGACCGTACCCCTAAAGAAAATAATACATTATATGTTAATAAAAACAAATGAACAAACAAACAAACACTATCAAGTAGTTTAACAATACCTATAATCCCAGAAAGTGGGGGAGGTCAAACAGTATTTATAGTAGCAGAGGTTGAGATTTTGTCACACCTGATAAAACTGTAAGCCAACAGAAAACAAAAATCAAAAGCACCTTGGCCTCCAAGCAGAATCAAGATAATGACCAAATTAGAGAAACCTAGTTAGAAAGAGAAAACAATAAAAAGTGAGAAAAAAAGACATTTATTGACAAAGAAACTAATGTAATAAATATTTATCATAAATATTCATGTCATGAAATGATGCAACATTTGGTACTCAAAGCAAAATGAGCAAACAACTTAATATAGAAATCTATTCAAATAAAAATATAAAAAAAGTAAATAGAAAAATTTAAATAAAGGCAAATACTTTTTTTCAACAAAGATGACAGATTTCCTCACAAGTACACATACACTAGAAGAAATGATCTGTAAGAGGAAAATGACAGGAGATGAAAAGATAAATCTTTGCAAAGAATGAGGAATATTGGAAATAATAAATATAAAAGAGATTTTTATTACTTTCAAATAATGTTAAAAGGCAATTGACATTTATTGCAAAACTAAGAATGTACTCTGAGGTTTATAATATGGAGAATAAAAAACATATGACAACAAAATGACAAAGAACTATCAACTATAGAAAGAAACATAGAAATATAAAATTATAATATTCTTTCCCTTTTTCTTTTTTTAAAAATTTTATTTGCCAGGAAGAGACACAGCAAGAGAGGGACTATAAGGGGAGGGAGGGAGAGGGAGAAGCAGGCCTCCCAGCAAGCAGGGAGCCCGATGCAGGGCTTGATCTCAGGACCCTGGGATAATGACCTAAGCCAAAGACAGAAGCTTAATGATTGAGCCACCTAGGAGCCCCAAGGTGGTAATATTCTTAAACTATATATGAAATAATATAAGAGTTATTTAATAGTTGTATTAAATCTAAAAAAAAAAAATACAGATATAATACCAGACACAGTCCATGAAAGAATTGGTAAGCTGTACTTCATTAAAATTGAAAATTTCCATTCTGTGAAAGACAATGTCAAGAGAATGAGAAGACAAGTCATAGTCTGAGAAAAAAACAAAACAAAACAAAACAAAACAATTTGCAAAAGACTCATTTAATAAAAGACTCATCTGAAATATAAGAGAGCTTTCAAAACTTACAATAAGAAAAAAAAAAAAAAAGGATTTAAAAATGGACCAAAGATCTTAACAGTTTCCTCACCAAAGACTCTATACAGATGGCAAATAAGTATATGAGAAGATGCTCCACATAATCTATCATCAAGGAAATGCAAATTAAAACAAGGTACCAGTACACACCTTTTAGAATGGCCACATCCAGAACACTGATGACACCAAACACAGGCTAGGAAATATAGCAACTGGAACTCTCATTCACTACTGGTGGGAATGCAAACTGGCACAGCCCAAGTAAAAGACAATATGGTAGTTTATTACAAAACAAAACATATGCTTCCTATACACAACCCAGCAATCTCACTCTTTGGTATTTACTTAAAACAGCTGAAAACTTCTTTCTTTCTGTAGGTCAATTGACAAAAGAAGCGAAAGAGGTGAAAAGAAGCCAGTCTGAAAAGCCTCCATACTGTATATTTTGAACAACACGACATTCTAGAAAGGTCAAAACTATGGACACAATAAAAGATAAGGTCAGTGGCTGCTGAGATGAGGAGAGTAGAAAGGTGGATGAATAGGTGAATAGGCAGGGCACAGAGAATTTTTAGGGAAATGAAAATATTCTGTATGGTATTCTAATGATGGATACATGTCATCACACATTTGTCCAAATCCATAGAATGTACAACACCAAAGTGACTCCAAGGTAAATTAAACTATGGACTTTGAGTGATCATATGTCAATGTAATTCAACCCTGGTTAAAAAATAAATAAATAAATAAATAAGTACTATTCTGGCACTCGATGTTGGTAATGGGGGAGCCTATGCATGTGTGGGGGCAGAGAGTATATGAGAAATCTATGTACCTTCCCCTCAATTTTGTTATAAACTTACATATTGCATATGTAGGCAATAGTGATAGAAACAGAGCAATCAGAAGAGGTAAGGGCACACGATTCTTTAATGACAGTAAAGGGGATAAAGTTTTGCAAACACATATAGATATTAGGTAGAAGAATAAGCAATCATCCCCTATTGGCTTCATTAAGGTAGGTACATACGCTTCTTAGATGAATGAGATTCCCTTCATCCCTGTTGCAAAGCTCCCATTACTACTGAATTAGTTTTGGGTTTCTTCTTTTTTTTTGAAAGAGAAAAAGAATGAGAGAGAAAGTGCACACACAGGTGTGCAAGTGTTGGGGAGAGGGGCAGAGAAAGAAAGAATCTCAGGCAGGCTCCACCATCAGTGCAGGGCTCAACAGAGGGTTTGATCTGAAATCCCTGAAATCAAGACCTGAGCTGAAATCAAGTGTGTTAGATGCTTAACTGACTGAAACAGCAGGTGCCCCCATTTTGGGTTCCTTCTAAAGCCAACTCTGAGACAAAGACTTGGGGGCAGGTAGTTTATTAATAAATTAATCTCAGAAGGCATTAGTGAAAGAGGAGAAAGTGAGACAAAGAATGGAGAAAAAACAGTGTGAATGAGTAATCATTGCTATGTGCTTATTCTTGCTGGGGCCATCCAGAACATACGTCAAAATTGTTTCATGGTGAAGGAGACTGGAGCATTTCCCTGCCTTCTCTCATCTTCCATGGGGTTTGCTTCAGGGTTACCTAAGAGACATTAAATCCCTTTCCCTAACACCCTCTTTTCTCCCTCTTGAGCTGCATTCATAAGCTGGTAGAAGCTCACAAGCCCAGAATCAGAAAGACATAGGCATGAGATGGGAAGTTGTCAATTAGCTAGATACAAGTGAATTTCAGGTATACCCAGTGGACCTCAGAAATACAGTGTAAGTTATCACCAGTGTCTGTTAAAGCCAATTCTTTTTTTCTTTTCCAAATATGTACACTCTGTGTTGGGGGCCCCTAAATCTTCCCTCAGTTTTGATGATTCCCTAGAAGAACCCACATGGCTCAGAAATGCTGTTTTTTTCAATTATAGTTTATTACAGTGAAAGAACACAGATTAAAATCAGCAGAAGCAAAAAGCCTCATTGAAAAGAGTCCAGAAGAAACCAGATGTTAACTTCCAGGTGTCCTCTTAGTGGAATCTTATGGTGGCAGTTAATTCTCTTTGCAATGATGTGTGTCAACATGTGTGGAGCGTTGACAACCAGTAGGATCACCTGCACTTTGGTGTGTAAGGCCTTATTCGAATTTCATCATGTGTGCATGCAGGGCCCATAGCTACTCGGTTTCCAGCCTCCCCACTTCCCAACAAAAGTTGAATTAACACAGCATGGAGCTGAGCCTCAGGACACAGAGACAGATGTTCCCAGTAAATTACAGTGTTAGTATAAACATTGTTAACATAAACTGTCTGGTGCGGTCTATAGTTTCAGAGGTATGAAGACTCTTATCAGGAAAGATATTCCAAGGCTCACAGGTTACCTCCCAGCAGCTGGTCCTGAAGACTTCAGAATGTGCTGGGTTTGGGTCTCTCCAGGTATGCTGAATTAGCCCTTTATGTACACCTTCCAAGACACTCTTGATCTTTTCAAATCTTTGACATTGTGCCAACCAAGATCGAGTAATTATTAACAATAGTGTGCTCCTGAGTACTTCAGCTTTGAATCACAGGGCAATTTTCCTCTTCTATCTTTACTCTTCACCTTGCTACTTTAAAGTGTGGTATGTGGACCAAAAATAGTCACATCATGGAAGAGTTTGCTGGGAATGAAGAATCTCAAGAAACCTCCTGAATTTAGTGAAGCAGAATCTACATTTTAACAAGATCTGAAAGTTCTTAATATGGATATTAAAATTTGAGAAGCATGGCACTAGCACGCGCCTTTGTGAAGCCACTGTGAACCACAATGCAGCTTCTCAATGTGCTCTGGAGCACATGGTTTAATCTAACCAAGCATGTTATCTCATCTACAAAGATGGGATTTGTCACACTCAAACTCACAGGTATAGCATATATGTGTATCTTGCAGAGACATGTCAAACATCAGTTTAGTATATTTAAAGGGTCTAGCACAATGATTGGCTCTTTAGCGGTATCTATGACGATGAGGATCATGATGGTTATGATGGTCTCCACCAATATGGAGAACAGAAGGGGAACATGGAGACACAAAATAGGTATTACTGCCATGCAAAGAGGTAGGTGAAGAACAAAGACAGAAAAATATAAGAGAGGCCAAGGAGTAGAAGTTTTAAAAGGAAGAGTACTTGCATCTCATAAAACACTTCAAGAAATATTTTAACAAGTCCAGTGGATTTAACCAGTAGGACACTGGGCATATCTTTAAACTTATTTCAATATACTCTTTCAGGATAATAGAGCTTACCCTCAAAAAATGGTTTCCTCTCCACTCCCGAATGAGGTACCTCATGAACCACGGGCTTCTGACTCCCAGCTTGATCTCCACCATTGTTCCAGTTCTCCTGAAGCAGAACCATGGACATGTTAATTGAGTGATTGTTTATTATCTGATCCTGGCAATGTTTCTCTTAGAGATGGATAAATCAGTTATCAAGTAGGACTGCAAGATTCCTCCTTCATTCCTTTTTTTGTTTTTTTCAAGATTTTATTTATTTACCTGACAGAGATCACAAGTAGGCAGAGAGAGAGAGGAAGGGAAGCAGGCTCCCCACTGAGCAGAGAGCCTGATGTGGGGCTCAATCCAAGGACCCTGGGATCACAACCTGAGCCGAAGGCAGAAGCTTTAACCCCCTGAGCCACCCAGGCACCCCCTCATCCTTCATTTTTGTGATAGCAAAGTCTATTGTGTTATATAAAAATGATAAATTCATGTTGAAAATGAGCTCGAAACACATGAAAAGTAAGATACCCATACACATATACCTAACATGTTTTTAGTAATGCATTAATAAAGAGCTGAATTAAATAGATTATATTCTTTTGAATGTCTATGTTTATTATATATTGATTTCTAAGAACTAGTCTTTTCATTTTAACATGTTAATAAATAATGTCTAGATACTGGACCTGTGTTAAAAATGTATGTAATTGATTAATAAGGGAACCAGTATGTTGATAAAGATGGGCTAAAGAATATTTTAAGGAAGTGAATATTTATAGGCAGTTTGAGAAAAGAATCTTAGAATATGAATACTATGAGACTTGAAAATTAGCTAATGTCCAAACAAGCATTAATACATAGTCTTTAGGAATATATACTCTTCTGGGCAGAAGTCTCCAAGTTCATATGTAGTTTCACAGTGTCTTACCTCTGATCAAATAGTTAACTGCAAAATCAAATGCAGATACCGTTGTCTAGAAAATTTAGTAATACTATTAAACAGTACTCCAATATGACATGGAAAGGCCATATTAACCAATCTTTGACAAAGTTTCAAGTGCTAAACTATTTTTTTATTATATGTACTGAAAATTTAAGTACATTTTTATAATAGTGTAATAGATACTCCAAGTGGACTCAGGGACTTGTATTTCATCTTTATTAATTTAATAAATTTTCTCATCCTATAGAAGTGAATTAAAAATGACTAGTACTTAAAAATTCACAGAAATATAGGCACTTTTTAAGTTTCAAGAAAGATAAACCGGATTAACTCACTGTAGAAATAAAATCAGTCAGGGATACCAAGTTTATAAATGTAATCAGGTTGTCCCCATCTTCAAGTCTCCTTTTAAAAAGAGTCTAATTGCCTAAAATAGCACTAAATAAAAGTTGTCTTTTAATTTAAATGCATAATAGTAAAGGATTTATTATTTCCTTAGCATTCTTCCCCAAAGTGAATACATTTAATATGCACCTAAATGTATTCCAAGTATTACTAATATTTCTTATATTAATATTTCTTAATAAATTTAGGAGCAATTTCCAGAATGCTTGGAGATAGGACTCAGCATTAGGACATGTTAAAATTTCCTAGGTAATTTTAGTTCACAAGCTAGGACTGCAGGCAACTCTTGTGTTCATCATGCTCCTTTATATTTTTTGCTAAGAAGGGGTCAGTAATTGGTTTGTGGCAGCTTCAGCTTTCTCCAACTGCACAGACCTTTGAACCCTTAGGTTTCAGCACATTTGTGATACCCAGACACCCTCACTGCAAAGCCCTGTATAATTTGATCCATACTTAGTAAGACAGAAGAATAGTATGATAATTCAAACGTGATTTATATACCAACTAAGTATGGTATATATTTCTGAGTTTATATTTTAATGGCTTGTGTGTAAAATAAGTTGACATAAAAATCAATTTTATACTTGGGAGTTCCATTAAGTGAGGGGATCTTCTTGTTGGTATAAAGGGTAAAGTGAGATTCTCTATACATAGGTATAGAGAAATAAAACTGAAAATGAAATATTGAACAAGTATGCATTTAGCATTTTTTTTTCACTGCTAACATGACTAAGGAAAAATCTCAAGGAATACACTGCATTAAAGTATCATTTAAGAATACATACTACTGGAAGGGGGAACATTCCTACCCCCAAAAAATTACAGGCAGAAAATTATCTGATGTCATAATTTTAGTTATTTGTACCTAGTTCTTCTTTTTTTTTCTTATGCTTTTAAAGATAAGCCAACTTCGCAGGTATCAAAACTGTTTAAACAAACTGGAGTTTACTCTACAAAAAGAATTGAATTAAAAATTTGAGGTTTCATTAACATGAAAAGATATGTTAAATTATTAATAAAGAAAAAAAAAAGTACATCTGCTTATTGTAACACATACCCCGAAGTGGGCGGAGGCAGATTTTGTATAAGCCAAGATTCTGCCTGCATTGGCTTAGAAGTTTATTGTAAAACAGTACTGAGCCAAGGACATTTAGAGGAGCAAGGCCAAGTTAGTATGAAAGTGCCAACGTAGAATAATCTTTAAAAGATGGAGACTCCATCATTGAAGTAGCTGAAAGTACAATTCATGTCACGTCAACGGTTAACTGTAGACATCTGTTCCCAAGATACAGAAGCATATCTGTCTCTTAATTTTTAAATAAAGCTATCTGGGTTGTGTTCACCCACTTAGTTTTAATAAAGGTTGTACGAAAGCTTCTTTTGAAATGCTATTTTGTGTAGAGCACAGTTTTAATTTCTTCCATTTTTGGACATTATTTCAATTCTGAAGTATAGGCAGAAAAGGAGAAAAGGGGGATACAAAAAGAAAGTCCTAACCCCTATTGGAAGCCATCTCTCAGGAAATGTACTTTTCGGGAGGCTGGGTGGCTCAGTGGGTTAAGCCGCTGCCTTCAGCTCAGGTCATGATCTCAGGGTCCTAAGATCGAGTCCCACATCAGGCTTTCTGCTCAGCAGGGAGCCTTCTTCCCTTCCTCTCTCTCTGCCTGCCTCTCTGCCTACTTGTGATCTCTCTCTGTCAAATAAATAAATAAAAATCTTAAAAAAAAAAAAAAAAAGAAAGAAATGTACTTTTCCCTAATCTGGGAGTAGAACCCGGGAACCTTCATATTACCTTAGGGCCCTATGACTTCCTCATTAGTCTATTTTTCCACTGTGAATCTCCTTCGAAATGAGTTTGAAATACAGTAAGTTTTTAATGAGTGTTTATTCAATGTCAATCAATGAAAACCCCACTTTTTGAAATGAAGATAGAAAAAAATAAAATGAAGATAGAAATAACGTGAATAGGCTAATGATAGACTTTCTGAAAATCAAAGATTCACTAATATTAATATAACAATAAATGGGAAAAGACAAGAAAACACATTAACAGCAACAAATGCAGTGTTTGGGCAGATAAATCTAGAGATATATCAGAGGGTGGAATCTCAAGATTCAAGGTATAAACCTTTCATACACTTTTTTTTTGTTTGTTTCGATAGTTGATCCATCAATATTTAACATGGTTCACCAAATGTCAAATATCTCACTTAAAATAAACTTTGTATTCCAATGTGTTATATAACCTGCAGATCAAAGAATAAGTCTCATTATCCATCATGAGACACAACAGCCCATCCCCCCAAAAAACACAAAAGCATCAATCACCCAGAAGTTTCATAGCATCTCAAATGATCCAGAGATAATTCTGGTTTTAGTCATTGTTCAGACAAATTCTTCGTTAAGGCATTCGCACTGGACAGGTAGTTCATAATGTACTATTTGTTCTAGAATCTAATGTCAGCACAAAGTTCACAAATTGGGCACCTAGTTAGCTCAGGTGGTTATGTATTTGCCTTTGGCTCAGGTTGTGATTCTGGGGTCCCAAGACTGAGTGCTGCGTTGGGCTCCCAAGCAAGGAGCCTGCTTCTCCCTCTACTTCCTGTTCATGCTCTCTCTCACTCTCTTTCTCAAATAAATAGATAAAATCTTTTTCTTTCTTCTTTCTTTTTTCTTTCTTCTTTTCCTTCTTTCTTTATTTTTCTTTTTCTTTTGCTTTTCTTTTTTTTTTTTTTTTTTTAAGTTCACAGGGCAACTGGCTGGCTCAGTCAGTTAAGGGTCTGGTATGCCTTGGGCTTGGGTTTTGATCTCAGGGTCCTGGGATTGAGCCCTGCAACAGCAGGCTCCCTGCTCAGCCAGGAGTCTGCCTCTCCCTCTGCCTCTGCCCTTCCCCTGCTTGTGCACGTGTTCTCTCTCTCTAATAAATAAAATCTTTTTTTTTTTTTTAAGATTTTATTTGTTTATTTGACAGAGAGAAATCACAAGTAGGCAGAGAGGCAAGCAGAGACAGAGAGGAGAAAGCAAGTTCCCTGCTTAGCAGAGAGCCTGACGTGGGGCTCAAACCCAGGACCCTGAGATCATGACCCAAGCTGAAGGCAGAAGCTTTAACCCACTGAGCCACCCAGGTGCTCCATCAAATAAATAAAATCTTAAATAAATAAATAAATAAAAAGTTCACATATCATGTGTGTGCAGATGCATATATGTAGGATTAGTTCATTTGAAATGTCAGTCCCACTTAGAGGAGCTCTGTTGGCCCTCCATAGGTTCAGTGTTGAGTAGAAGATTACTCAGCTTATTCAAGGATTATAATAAATCAGAAACCAAAACAACTGAGTTTTTCTTTGTGTCTAGAATAGACTTTTCTAAACCTAGTATTTCTGTTAAGTAAAATCATTTTAAATTGTCAATTAAGGCATTAAATTATAATTTTCTCATTAGGTCCATTTGAATTTACACATTAAAATGTCAATTAAATGTCAATTAAAATGAAGTTTTTCAGTTAAATATGGAACATGATATTAAGGAACTGTCAGAATCTGGGTTTTCTCAAACAAGCTATCACTGGATATTGATTAAAAGACCTTAAATTAAAAAAACCTGTTTTTATTCTTTCTGGTTTCAAAACATGGTGTTAATGTTAATGCCTATTGTTTGGGAAGTTAATATTTACTGTTAGAAGGCCGAAAACTCAGCTGTATATTTAGGTGTTAACAGTTAAATACAGGTTTGCACATTAAATTTAGTTAGCTGAGCTGAATAGTGACCTCAGATTTAAGGGAAAAGAAAAGTGTACACTTCCAACTACTTATGCAAACCACCGCTGTGAAGCCAAGGCTAACTCAACAGAACAAGACATGATTTTTAGATTTCATCAGCATTTACCAATTTCTAGGCCAAGAGTAAGGATTTTATAGTAAAGTAAAAACCATAGTTTTGCATTAACTTTTAAATATTATTTTAAAGTTAACTAGAACATAGAAAACACATTTGAAAGAATTTTATTTAATACTCTTTTAATATAAGCTTTAGTCATTTTCTCATATAGTCTTTGAAATTATATTTTAAACACCAAAACTTCATATTCACCAATACAAAGTGGTTACCAATCTCCAGTTTTGAGCAGAAGCCCTTCAGTGTTGTTGGGGAAATATGTAAGTTAAATAACAAGGAAATTTAAGTATGTTTGAAAACAGAATGCTTTGGCAAATGATGTGGAAAACATTCCTTTAGAAAATACCAATATCAAGATCAAGCTATAAAAACAATTTTAACCTTAGGCCCACTTTATTATTATTAATAGGTGAATTCTTTCATTGCAACTGTATTTAAAAGGGTAAACTGGCCTGTGTTTTCAACTTGTGACTGTTTCTCCCTCTTATGCTATAATTGCCAAAACCACTGATGTCAGGAACAACGCTCGACTGTTCTCCAGCCTCCCTTTGGGAGTTGGGACACAAAAATAAACCATTAGCTACTACCCAGTATGCAGAGTTGGAATCAAAAGTTGCCTTATTCGGTCTTCGAGAAAGGCTCCCCACCACTAAGATGACAGGAAGTGCTCCAAATTAACTCTAAATTCTGATTTAGCCTCTAGCATAAATAAGCAGGTGTTGACATTATAAATAACCTCTTATTAGGAAAAAATAGTATTTTAAATAATATGTTTAGGGGTCAATGGGACAGGGGAAAGTAAAAGACAACATAAAACCTTATATTATTGTACAATTAAAAAAATATAAAAGACCTGCGTTAGTAGTTGCACAGTAGTGGTTCTAGTCCCCATCTGCTGTTCACATATTGTACACCATTCAAAAAATAAGAGTAGGGGTCCTTACTTTATAATCATTTGCAGTTATCAATCCTATATGAAATCACATAAGAAATGAAAGTAAATGTGCTCCAGTATTTATAGCAGCATTATCTACATTACCCAATCTTAGTAAGAGCCCAAGTGTCCACTGACTGATGAATAAATTAGAAAAATGTAACATATATACACAGTGGAATATTACTCAGCCATAAAAAATAATGAAATCTTTCCATTTGTAAGGGAATAGACCTAGAGATTATAGTGCTGAGCAACATAGTCAGAGAAAGACAATCATCATATGGTTTCACTCATATGTAAAATACAAGAAACAAAACAAACGAGCAAAGGGGGAAAAAGGAGAGAGAGGAGAGTGATTGATGAGGGATGGATAAACTGTGCACTCAGAAAGATGTCAATTGCTCTTAGTTAAACTGAAGGCAGAATACTGTTGAGAAAAATGGGTTTTGGGATCTGGTGTTGGTCTGAGATACACTCACATGTAAGATCTTGAGAATCTTTTCTCCCAGTGTTTCTCCTTTTTATCATCTTCTATTTTTAGAAAAGATTTTATTTATTTATTTGACAGAGAGAGACAGAGAGAAAGGGAACACAAGCTGGGGAAGTGGGAGAGGGAGAAGCAGGCTTCCCACTGATTAGGGAACCTGGCATGGAGCTCGATCCCACACCCTGGGGTGATGACCTGAGCCAAAGGCAGATGTTTAATTAGTAAGTCACCCAGGAACCACTTATCATCTTTCATTTGAAGTTCTTAGTTCCGATCGTCCATGACTCTAGAGCAAATTTAGTTTAACATATAAAAGATTTAATGTTAATCTTTTGTTTGCAACCTATTCTTTATGAATCTTCCTTTTTGATGTAATCTTAGGATTCTTTAGGCTCATTTCACCTTTTCACATCTGGAGAAGGTGGATCAAAGTAACCAGTTATACTTTATTTGTAGCTCATTCACGTTTGTGTGTTGTGTTTATCCTGTAAGGAAAGAAATTTAATGATAGAAAGACACATATTTTATATTTGTATAGAAGTTTCAACGAAATAAGAGATACTTGAAGACAGAAAGTCAATACGATGTTACAGTTCTTTTGTTTCAGGGGTTTTTCCTCCTCATTCCCTAGGCAGCTCAGTGCTTTCCTGGGAAGATTAGTGAAAACTGATAATAGTTAAATTCAAATTTCTGTTTTGAGTTTGCTTTATACTTGAAATCCTCCTCACACTGACCTCAACACAGGGAGAACCAATATTTCTTTGCCCCCTTTCCATTTTCCAAAATGATAATGGAAGACCCCCTCCTTTATATTTTAAAATTTTTCTGTCAACTCTTGGAGGACATATTTTAGTGTGTTTAAAAAGCTTAATGTGTATGTAATAATATATTTTTTGCCATTATGTTTCCTTCTTTTTTCTTTATTTCATACTCTAAAATGCACTCTAGGACACTAGACTATATATGTTATGACTTTTGTTTGAAAAATGTATTGGTCATTGGAATAATATTCCTTTATTAATCGAGTTTTTACTTCACTATATAATATGGGTCACGTAGGATGAAAATAAAACTTAAGATATATAGTCCTAAAAACTTGGTTTAACTTTCAAATATAGCAACTTTTAAGAACATTATTTCATAATGTAATACTTGAAATGACTTTTAATGACCATATCAATGCAATCATTAAACTGAATTATAGAAACAGATCTTGCCTGGTAACTAGGGTCACACTCCCTTGGTCCACCAGTTTTAGCAAAAACATGCTCTTTACTTGCAATTCAAATTCTAATGACCTTCCAGTGAGTGTAATGCAACTTTTTTTGGAAGCTCAAAAAGTCTGCTGAGTTTGCAAATAGGCACAGCCAGGAAATGCTAGGAAGTTAGAACCTCTGGGAACAAAACTCAACAAATGTAAAACCAAAAATCAGGAAATAAAAGCCCATTCTTTAGGAGAACAGTTCTGAGGTATGTTCTACGGAGTCCCTCAAAGGGTTAATGGCACAATTGATCCCATCTGCCAACAATGGTAACCAGCTCAATTACTCATCCTTCATTAGCTTTCCTTCCTTGTTTACTCTTCCCATTCCTTTACTTTTTCTTCTAAGAATGCTAACTGGAATACTTGTGTCTTGTTCTTTCTGAAGCTTCTAAAGAGGCCAAGTTAAGACAATTATATGGCTTCATATTATCCCATAACTTTTTCTTACAGTAGTAGAACCATTAATCACTCTGCTTGATAAGTGGAAGTTCCCTATTACCAAACCATTAATTTTCTTGTGGCTTTCACAGGTATCTGCTATGACAATTGCTGTCACCATATAATGTACTACCATGAATTCACTGCCATAAAATTCTTTTCCCGTGTCTTGTAAATTTGTAAATGTCTTCGGAGTAGAAATAATATTTTATTCAAGCTTATTTATTTTTTCAAGCTTAATATCTGCTATATTGGTTAGTAAAATCTTAACACATAGTAGTCACTCATGAAATGTTTTATAAATAAAAGGATTATTTTTTTTAAAGATTTTATTTATTTATCTGAGAGAGAGATCACAAGTAGGCAGAGAGAGGGGGAAGCAGGTTGCCTGCTGAGCGGAGAGCCCAATGCGGGGCTTGATTCCAGGACCCCAAGATCATGACCTGAGCCAAAGGCAGAGGCTTAACCCACTAAGCCACCCAGGTGCCCCAGGATTAATTTTTTTATATTTTATTTTTTTATTTATAAGATTAGATCTCACTAGATAGATTAAATTCTGTGAACTCAGCTATAGATAAACATTAATAGTACCTATTGTATGAAAAATTGCATGTAATCAAATGTGCTTTTTTCTGTAAAAATTTTTCTATAAAAATTTTCTGTAAAAATTATTTGAAACTACTGACTTCAGTATAAATAAAGTACATAAGCACAGTCTGAATTTAAACACTAGAACATAATGTTATTCTCATTAATTCATATTTCACTGTTATTAAAATATAGCTCTTTAACTTTGAATTTACTCTAAAATACTTTCATAAGCAAAAGATATTCCATGTTCTTATGTGAAAACTATCCCTTCATTCATACCAAAATGATAAAATTTTAACCCAAAATTTCAGTAATTGTTTAAAAAAAGGAATATGTAATATACAGCCTTAAAAGAATATTTTAGAATTTCATCAAAGTTACTTCATTAGAGGAAGTTTGCTTTTGAATGATCTCCAAAACTATAGATCAAATATTATATTGATATAGGATTGACCTGGGTATATAAGCTTGAACTGTTTTCATACTTTTAAAAGTTATACTTTGAGAAAAAAAAAAAAAAAGCTATACTTTGAGTTAGGCTTTATTTTCACTAAATTAAAAATTGCTAATAAATGACCAAATCAATCACTTGTGGATGAGTATGCAAAAATGCTTTTCTCCATAAAGTAATATACATTAGTCCTAATAGAATAACTACAAATAATAAGAATATGTTTATAATCCATAAAATTATGGATTGAACTTGAATATATTATGCCATTTATTAATTTAACAGAAATTCTTTCAAATGAAAACAATATTTTTAAACATTCAAGTAAAAAATGTAGCCTTTGAATGAGATAAGATTTTTAAGACAAATTCATATGAAGTGGGAATATCTACAGAAACTGCATATATTCCATGTTAGATAATGTCAAAATGTGAAGTGATGAAGCCACTCATTTAAATACTGACCTCACAGTTTTGTTTAAGTTCTGTGGCCCAAGTGAATGATATAATAAACAATGTACAGTAAGTGCTTAATAAATATTTTCTACTTTTATTATTTTGGATTCAGGAATAGGATATCTTACATAACTATTATCTTAATCACTACTAATCATCCTTCAGACCCTTTTTAAATTATTTTCACTTTTTTCCCTCAGTAGATTTTGAAAAATATATTGCATGTCTTAGTAATATAATTTTATAAAAATGTTTTCTTAATTTAGAAAAGAAAAAATGATGTTTGTTAATATTCTAATATTGTCTGCATGAGTAGATGATGTAGGTCATCCAAGTTGAGGGAAAATTTTTGGTCTTAGCACCCAGAGGTCAAACTTCATGGCCAATGCAGCTGTTCATTTTATCAGAGTTCCATTCAATTTCAGGTTAAGTACTTAAAGGTGTTCCAAAAGTTACCCTCCAAGCTTTTTTTTTTGTTTTTTTCTTTTCATTTTATTTTCAGGTTTCTCACTGTGTTAAATACCACACCATATCCATTAAATTCTACGAGGACTTAATTATTAGAGATTATACATTTAGTTTGTATACAATTGGCAATGGAATAGTCAGTATCTTTGGCAAAGCATCTTAGAATTTACAGAAAATGCCAAAATAATGAGGGGCATAGAAAACTTAAGAACGTGTCCTTGGGGAAGGGTGGTTAGTTCTTCATCCATTTAGTCACTTCGATTTTTGAATGACCTTTAGGAGTACAACTGTCAATTAGAAAATGTCTTCACATCCTTTGAGACTCTTAAAAATTTCATCTCAACACTCATAGGACCATCGCAGTTGTTAGATTATTCAGGTCAGTATTCTTCACTAATTATTATTCTGATCCTCTACAGAATTCCCACAATCTAACTTTATTTGGAAAAGTTATAGGCTTTCCTGGTCAAAAATGTCTTTTTCCTCTCATGGTATAGTCAGTTGCCCAAACTTTCCTTTGAATCACTTAGATGATTCCTCTTGATTCTTTTCCTTGATCCAATCCTTGAAGACAAAAAACACACATTCAATTAGTTCCTGCTTTCTTGACCTTAGTTTTGATTCTCCTTTCTAACCCAAGTTAAACACTTAGCTGTTTTCTAGTTAGCGTTTTGTGCGTCTAAGATCTCCACATTCCGTGACTTCTTTACTCCCACAAGGATAATCTTCCTAAAACACAGAACTGCCTGTAGGATTAAAAATTATGCTTTCACAACATGTTCCATTTCACACCAGTGCTGAAGCCTCATTGCTCAGTGCTCTATGTTTGTTCCTTTTTAACACCTACAAACACAACCAAACTACAGAGCAATGAGGTTAATAATGAGAATGGTGGGACTTGCCATGCCCTTACCTCTATATCTTTGTGTATGTTCTTCTCTATATCTAAAGTAAATATTCTCTTTTGAACTTTCCCACATAATTCTTTAGAGCTCAGTACAGGGACACCTGGGTGACTCAATTGGTTAAGCATCTGCCTTCGGCTCAAGTCATGATCCCAGAGTCCTGGGATTGAGTCCTGTGTTAGGCAACTTGGTCATTGGGCAGCCTGTTTCTCCCCCCTTTCTGCTGTTCCCCCCTGCTTGTGTGTATGCTCTCTCTCTCTGACAAAGAAATAAAATCTTAAAAAAAAAAAATGAACCTCAATGCAAAACTCTTTGTTCCATAAAGTTCTCTTAGAACCTGAGCATTATTAACTGCTTTTTTCTTTGCATTTCAAACTTTTAACTATACTATTGTATTAAAGTGCTTATAATATTAGCTCATAGATTTATTATTAAAATTTTGCTTCTTTGCTAGATCTTAAGTATTAATTGAGCAGAAACCATGCATTGCTGACCATTATAGCTTCTCCCATTTCCTCAATGCAAGGTAGTGTCTAGATGGTATGCCCTTCTGAAAAGTTAGACACTTTAGTCATAAGATTCTAGAAAAGATACATCAGGGTTTATCTTTCTTTATATAAATTTCATTGAATGCTTATAAGTAAAAAGTGTTATACAACAGTACTTGATTTAGGGATTAAAAAATTAAAATAGCATTGAATAGCATGGGATAGTTCCTAGTTTGGTTTTTTTTTTTTTTTTTTTTTTTTTTTTTCAGTTTGGAAGCCAGTTGAATTTCTGATAGGGTTTCCTTACAATAGGGTGGCTGGGCCAGGCATAGCTAGACCATCCCCATGCTGCCTTATGACTAAAGTGTCTAACTTTTCAGAAGGGCATACCATCTAGACACTACCTTGCATAGCTAGACCATCCCCATGCTGCCAGGGCAGAAACAAAGTCAAAGGTTGTGATTGCTGCTATGTTCTAGATGCAAAGCTAAATACTCAAAGACCAATAAATATTCAAATAATGAAATATAAATACATTATGACATGTGCTATAATATATAAAGAGGTATGGGATCACAAAATAAATTTTAGTTGATTTCTTACGAGATTAAAATATTCTAGAAATAAATATAAAGTATTCAAATTACTTATACTATATTATTATTGTATTCTGTTCTATTGACTGGTAGTACTTAAGTGGTATAAGTCTGATTTTTAATATCCCAGGTATTAAACTTCACATGGTCTGAAAAAAATATACCCCTCTTGAATTCCTTAAGTCTATTAAGCAAGTGGTCAATACTTTCAGTATGAAAGGCAAGTTTATTGTTTTCATAGACATCCATATGTTTTTCAAATACATTCAGAATACTTTATCAATAAAGTCAGGGACATTAGAGAAAAAAATACATACATAAAACTATCTGATGCATTTAAGTAAAAATAGCAAAATGTTCGACATAAATAGCATTTTCAATATTATTCTGTAAGAATACCAGTCATGAGGTGGATTTTAGTTTTATAGTTTCAAGAAGACCTAATTTCAATGACTCAAGAGAAGGAAATCTGACATTGAAGACAGCCATAAAGTTTATTTCAAAAAATGGTTCAGGTAATATGACTTACTGAAACATCTTTCTTGGTTTATTCAATAGTTTCATTTTATCTTTTATCCATACATTATCTTTTATCTATACATTATCTATCTACTATCTACTTATCTTTTGTTTATACAATTGACTTAGAATCTATAATAGCACTCCATTGAATGGAATAGCTTCATGAGAATTGGTATATTTAATTCTATTCTAAAAATCTTAATATAAATGAATATTCAGTGTCTGTTAATATGTGATATACTTTAATGTGTTTACATAAATATTATGTCCCTTTTAAATCTGTGCTAAAAATCAATATGTTCACCCACTTCTTTTAATGAAAAATTAAAATTTTTCCTTTAAAGAAAAATTTAAAAGGAGCCTAAATTGCCAATTAATTTAATGGATTTGTAGCTTCAGTTGATTATGCTAAGACAGAACATCAGACCAACATTTACAGACATATTTATACTTGGAAGAAAACTTAGGTGCTTTTTATTATGACTCATGCATATATAAGACATGTAATATATTTCATGTCTGTATTTTTCCAAGCTATCACCATTTTCAGAATTATTAACAATAATCTTTTAAGTTTCTGCTATAAATAATTGTATCAGCCAAATTGATTTGCCTCATACTGCAAAAATAAGTATCTTCAATATCTTGGGTGGTTTAAAACACCAGACTATTTCCTGTGTAAGCTGATGTTCATTGCATGCTGGAAGAAGGGTGGCTATACTCATCTCAGTGCTTTAGTGTCCACATTTGTCTATTACCAACTGCTGGCAGCCAAGCCTGAATGAAAGAGACCTCCAAGCCTCCTTTCACCCTGGAAATGACCTGTATCATGTGTGCTCCAGGCTCACTGTGAAGACATAGTCACATAGTCACATGTCCTCTTCCAGCCACAGTAAAGCCTTGTGCCAAGAAGGCAAATGGGTGTATTAGGATACAGCACAAATGACTACCACTGCTTAGGAAATGAAAGTTCTACAGGTAGAGTTACAGAGAATTTTCACTCCTCTCAAGGTATCTGTAATTTCATCTGAAATGTAATCTTCATGAAAGAAACTACCTGGAGTTTTTTGGGAGCTAAATAAAATGGTAAAATTTCTTCTAGTGTATCTTCATATTTCACTCAGAAAGAATGATGAGATAATATTTTATACAAGTTTACAAGTGTATGGCAATGATTAGTTAATATTTTCTGTAAATGCTTGAGGTCTAGTAACTGTCACTAGACTCAATTTTCAGAGGTCAATCAAGTCTCAAACATCTCTATGACTTAGGTTTCTGAAGATGGAGATTCAATCAGTTTAACCATACAATTCAACTGAACACCACTCATCAGACTGATCTGAAAGTCTCATAAATAGATTCAACATGACTCAGAGCTCAAGTGTCCTTAAGATCTACAAGACTGGTATGCAGTTATTGGACTTTCAGCTCTATACCTGAAAGCAATGCCTTTAATTCCTCAGAACAGAGGTAGACTGAGGATCTTTTTAAATGCTATAACTTCTATATAATTTGGCCTAGCTTGTTTCTGTAGAAATGGATTCCATTATTCACAAATATAAGAGTCAGTTTTATTTTTGTAAATTTAATGTTTCCTTTACTTGGATGCCGTTAGACCACAATAAAGCCCCTTCTGGTCACTTTCAGCCACTTAAGGCTTTAATTCTGGTTAAGAATGGGCTGCTAACCCAGAATTCATACCAATAGAAGTTCTGAAGTGGTCTATGTTTTATAGTCATAACTTACACCGACTTGTAGGACTTGATCAACTGGAATGATAACCAAAAGGATTAGGTGGACAAATTTGGGTCCCTTAAAGAATGTGAGCAGAAGTATAATTCATTTCAAACATTTTATGATGTTTTAATTTCACTATTTCACCTGTACAGGCACCTAATTCTTCTGTTCATTGCTCCTTTGGCTCAGTGTGCTTGTGACTAATAGACTTACTATTCAAAAACATGTCAACTTTTCACAAATCAAGTGCTTTTCCTTACAAAATAAAATTAGAAGTCTTTATGGAATCATGTTCACATGGAGAAAAAATTATAACAACTAAATGACTAGCAGTAGTATTCCTTAGAGATGGTAGCTTCCCCAACACACCAAAAAAGGGCAGGGTGAGGTCAGTTTTACTGCTCCCACCTGTGCAGTGCAGGCTGGAAGATGAAATAGAGTGATTCCACATTGTACTTAGAATAGAGTTTTTATTAAGCATTAGCTTTGGTTAAAATCCTTTTGGTTTTGCTATAATTCTCTATTCATTTAAAAAAGTGACACTTGAGTGACAGAATCCATTTAAGCTCACAAAGATTGTGTTACTTGCTTTTTTTTTTAATATGTTCAACCACTAAAAGCTTCTATTTGTCACATATAAAATATGTTTTATATGTATAAGTTATAACTTATTACAAAAATACCAATTTACTTTGTCAATTTCACAATTATTATTCAATAATTCAAAACTTTTATTAGTGAAGCATTAGACTAAGTAGGCTTTTGCAGTAGATACAAAACTAAAATAAGCGCTGGTGGCCCACACCTTTGTGTAATCCCCCCTTATTGAATATGGGTCAGGCTTATAATTTGTTTTCTAATCATTAGACTATGACAAAGATTGTGGGATATAATTATTGTGATTATGTTACATTATATCGCAACAGTGAAGAGATTTTGTAGTTGCAGTTAAGGTCCCTAGTCAGTTGACAGTATGTTGATCAAAAAGGTGACTACTATAAGTGGGCCAGATGTAATCAGTTGAGCTTATTAAAAGAAGACATGGATACTAGGAACAAAGAAGTCAGAAATTTTCTCTCCTGTTATCCTTGAAGAAGCAAAAAGTGATTGAGGATAAGAGCATATGGTAGGAAATGGAGCTGAGAGTTTTTAGTCCTATAATCATAAGAAATACATTCTTTCACTGACTATGTGAATTTTAAAGAGTACCCACCACCTCAGATAAGATGCCAAGCCCAGCCGATACCTTGAGTGCATTCTTTGAGTCCCTTAGAAGAGGACCAACTAAGCTATGCTTTGATTCCTGATCCACTGAAACTGTACGACAGTAAGTGGGAATTGTTTTAAGCTGCTATATTTGTGGTAATCTGTTATACAGCAAAGAAAACTAATGCACCCTCCATGAAGATCTATTCTTTCGTCTCACAACCTTGATATTGTATTGAGAGATAGCCTATTACAAACTTAAAATAAAAGTTAAACTATGGAAGTCTTCATGGAAGATGTCAAAATAGATCCATGAGAGTTTAGAAAAAAAAGTGAGAAGCTCTTTCTGAAGGAATCAAGGGCTCTTCATGAAGAAAGCAGATCTGTGTTTATTTAAATATGAAGAAATTCCTCCAGGTGAACACAAGAAGGGCATTAGAGCTGCTGACTTACATGAATAGAGATATAATGGCAGCTGCATGCAGACTAGTGAGCTATTTACATCGTATGGAAAGTATGTGAAGGGGAGTGGTGAGGATTCAGGTTGAAGAAGGTTTGGAGACTTGTAGAGAGTGTACTTAGTGTGGGTTGTACTGAAGCTGTTCTGAGAGAGAACCCTGAGATGGTCTTCCACTTAATACTCCTACAACCTGGCACAAATTACTTCCTAAGTCTTATTCTTCTCATGAAATGGATAAGAAGGAGACCTATGCAGTAATGTGGCTCATTCAATGGCAAAGGTCCTAGATGCTCAAAACAGGTCATTATCTACAATGTCTCTGGCCATAGCATGGAGAATGAAGTGGAGATAAGATGTTGCTAAAGGCAGATTAGAAGGTACTGTGATTATTTTGGACCTGTCTGTGTTAACAGTAAGAATAAGAAGTGTGAGAGAGTTATGAGAAATTGGAAGGATACAAAGAACCAGGCATACTTTCTTGACACTATAAACATTTCTAAGAGCAAAAAGGAAGCATCACAAGATATGAAAAGTTCAAAAAAATCTAAAAACATTAAAACAACCTTGTTTTCATTCCTGAACACAATCTATTGTTTCATATCATTACTCTATCAAGCATTTTCACTCTTAGAGCTGCCTTAGGGAGAACTGATTTTGTTGACCAATGAAAGTGATTAAACATTTTGCAACATGTAATGATGTGATCACATCTTCCTTGGAGAACATAAACACCATGACCTGTGGAGGGCAGATAGGAGCAGAGTCAGGCAGCTGTGGGTAGAGAGCTTAAAGTAGTACCATGTAATTTGGTAAACACACCTGAGGTTTAGGTGAGAGCCATGATGAGAGAAATGGAGAGTAGTTTTAGACACCATCCAAAGGGAGAATTTTTGGAATTTGGTGATTGAGTGAACATGTGATATAAATATGGAAGATAAAGAGGTGATTCCACTGGTATCCTGGGCACCATTTGCATTGGCTCCCAAGAGCAGATATTGCACATCTGTCCCCAATTTCCTGTTCAGTGACATCAAATATTTACTTAACCACGGCATGAAGAATTCCAACATGGAAATGATGAACATTGCAAATTAGGGCCTTTTTAATGAAAACTGTTGTTACACATGTACTCCCTCTCCATTGAATTCTTAGTTTTCAAGTGGAAACTAGCTAGGGAGACGGTGGATACATGAATTGAGAAAGGTTTAGTTGAGAGAAGAAAAATTCGAATTGAAAAGGCAAATGAGATAAAAGAAGTGTAACTTTCTAGTGGAAAAGGGGGCAATAGATATGTTTGCCTGAGTGAATCTTGGATTGATTTTTCCAGAAGCAAGCACTGTGCTTGATATGTGGTTTTATATTCCTCTAATATTGGCTGAATGAATAACTTGTTGCTCTTTAGTAAGGAAATCTAGCAAGAGATTAGAAATGTGAAATTTGCATTTAAAACTATGTATACAACTGGACATACACACAGAGAATATAGCATCACCTATATGGGATTATAGTGGAAGTAGTAGCATAAAAGGATTTCATTAAGAGAATTTGTGCAGGTATAAGTAGAAAAAGGCGGAATTTTAAGCAATTATGACCAAAAGCTTTTGAGATAAAATGGCATTGTTCAAAATTCTAGTGGGGGAGGGAGTGGGAGCTGGGGTGAAATGCTATAAATCAGACAGGTTGAAATTTAAGAATCTCCTAGAGAATTTGATGAGTGGGGTGCAGTTGTCATTCAGATGGGTGGATCAGAATCCACATTTAAAGTTTCTTGAAGTGTAGTCATCATAACAAGAAATCACTTTGAGGCTTTATTAATGCAGACTATGAGAGTCTGCTCAGAAATCCTGATGCGGTAGTGTATTGGGTTTATGCAGGAAGTCTGCAGCCTGTCGCTTCAGAAACATTGTGGAGGGGATTGAGACATACTTGGGAATAGGATATGGTACTAGAAGATTAGAAACCTAGGGTTCTCTTTTTTTTTCATTTTGGCAGAAACTAGAGAAGATAAAAGCATTGGAATTTTTACTTGAAGTGGGTTTGTGAAGTATATTTTCAGGTGAGGAGTGAACTGAATATGTTGATTAAAGGAGTGTGTAAATCAGAGAACAGAGAAAAGAGGAAAAAATAAGTTGGTGTGGGCCTTGGAGGAGGGAGAAATGGGTGCTTATTTTTAGAGACGACCAGGGAGATAAATGGATTTAACATTTAAAGTAAGTTAAAAAATATATATATAGACACACACACACACACACATACATATATACATATAGAAGTATGTATATATGTATATGTACACAAATATATATGCATACAAATATATATTGTATACATATATTTCTTAAAAGAAACACTTAAATATCGAGCATACTCTACCATATTCAGTTGATAAAAGTAACAAATATCATTTAATGTTCATCTTAATATCATCTTAATATCAAATAAAATCTATCTAAAATAAAAATGATTTCCTTTTAAAACTTAAACTGACTAGTTTTCCACTATGGTTAAAAATTCCATTCATACTCAAAAACTTTTTAACCCTTTCTTTTTTCTTCCAAATAAACACAGCTAAGAGCAAAGTTCTACTCTTTTCCTAAAATGGTTGTATAATTAGGAAATCACTGTCTAATTAGACTGATACCATCCCGGAGCTTTCAAACAGACATTTTGTGCAGTGAATTGGTTAGAAAGGTGTTGGAAAGTCTGGAGGAGCAAATGGTGGAAGGAGTTTCACTCAGAGATTAGGAAGTTACTGCCATCTGTGGATGGAGGGCACCAACCTGCCCTGGGCACTGAGCCAATGGCACGGCCGCTGAAGCTCTTTCGTGGCACCGCCCTTGCTGCCCCTGCTCCGACTGTGGCTGATGTCGGCACCTGCATTCCCAGCTGCGGCACCTGCCCGTGCTGGAAGCATAATCATGTCGCCCTTCCTCCTACTGCCCATTTATTACAAGCATCTCTACCAGCCAAGTCCAGCTAACTCCCATTTTGTAAAGGAGCTTTGGAAATATAGTTTGCAAGCTTCTCACTCCTGTGATACTGAGAAGAACACAAAAAAGGTGAGAATGGGACTCAATACTCTGACAGAAAATGGCCGGCATACTCACCTATACCTTCCCAAAAGAGAAAAAAGAGGGTATTCAAAAATATATAAGGATGGGACATCTGGGGAGATTCAGTCAGTTAAGTGGCTGCCTTCAGCTCAGGTCTTGATCCCAGAGTTCTGGGATCGAGTCCCTCATCTCCTGGCTCAGCAGGGACCCTTCTTCTCCCTTTTTATCTCTCCTCTGCTCCTCCTCCTGCTTGTTGTCTCTCTCTCTTTCAAATAAATAAATAAAATCTTTAAAAGAAGAAATATATATATAAACATGGATATTTTGAATAATATGAGAAATGTTAGGAAAATACAGTGTTAGACTATGCATGTTAGCTGAGTTGTGAGACTCAGATGTCTCTTTCTGTCTTCGTTCATTATGTTTTTATTAGTGGCCTTATCTAAAACTTTTCCTATGACTTTGTAAACACACACACATGCAAACACCCACACCCACACACACACACACATACACAAACATACATATCTATACATGTATGTATGCAAGTAAGTAGCTTATTTATACAACAGCCATGTCATAGATTTGACAACTTACTGAGTTGTTCAGGAACTATTTATGAAAAGTTTGCTATGTGCATTTTACTAGGTCAGATGGAGAGTAAAAGAGATAATGTCAGCCAACATTTATTGAGAACTGATTTTGTGACTGAAATTTTTCTAAGCATCTAATATGTGGTATCTCATGACGTCTTATACCTACAGTATGAGTTAGGTACTCTTACCCATGCCCCAAATTATGACAAAGTAACAAAAAATCAACAAAAAAGGAAGCACAGAGGGGCACCTGGGTGGCTTAGTGGGTTGGGGCCTCTGCCCTCAGCTCTGGTCGTGATCTCAGGGTCCTGGGATCAAGTCCTGCGTCAGGCTCTCTGCTCAGCGGGGAGTCTGCTCCCCCTGCCCAGTCTCTGGCTGCCTCTCTGCCTACTCGTCATCTCTGTCTGTCAAATAAATAGATAAATACAATCTTAAAAAAAAAAAGAGGAAGCACAGAGAATTTATACAACTTGTACAACATCATATTTCATAGACGGTATGGTAGTCAGAGCAATAAAAATTTTATTATAAGAGCAATTAATTATGTAGCAAAACATTTAAATATAAATTAAAAGCTTCAATGTACCATAAGAATCAAACAGAATAAATTGAGAAAGTACTTATGTAGACATAACATTTTTCCATGTCAGTATGAATTCCAATTGTGTAGTCACTATTCAAATATATTTTATGAAAATTTTTTATTAAAATCACCTAAAAAGTGTGTGTGTGTATAAAATATAAATAATTTTTCAAGACCACTTTTCTGAAGTGTGTACTTTGGAAGTTATTGGAAATTTGTAATATATTTTTAGGACAGTGACATCATATTAATTCCAAGACCATTATGGAATTTCTAAATTTAGAAAAAGAAACATTTTTATATACATTAGGGTAAGTTGAAGTCTTGACATCATTTCTATTCTAGCAAGAAAAGCTAAAGAAGATTCTGAAATGGTATGTACATATGCCATGTGATATGTGTGTGCATAATATATATTATTATATATTAAATATTATATTATTATATATTGCACACACATATTTGTGTGTGTGTGTCATAGAGATCAGCCAAAGAAAAGTACATGACCCCCTTTTCCTTTCTGAGATCATACTATTTCCCATACGAGTCTCCATGATGACCTTTAAATGCTAACTAGGCTCCTGATCACTGTCTTAGCTGTTGTTTGATTTAATTTTTTTCTGAAACTTTGTACAAATGTTAGGTCAGGATGTCTCAGACAAATTACATAATGTTCACTAGGAATATTTAAAATTAAATGACAATGTTTAGATAATCAGACCCATTCAACCACTGGAGTGTATTTTTTTCCAATATAAAATTGTGACCATCTACACGACTTATACAGCAATTCATGGAGGCGAATTTCAGGGGCCCTTTCTTTCTTGTGATGTGAAGGAAAAAACAGAAGCAACTATCTAAATATATTAGCCCTGTGGTATCAAAGAGTTTGTGGTTAAGAATTATAATGGATAGGGGACACCTGGGTGGCTCAGTGGGTTAAAGCCTTTGCCTTCGGGCTAAGGTCAGGATTCCAGGGTCCTGGGATCGAGCCCCACATCAGGCTCTCTGCTCTGCAGGGAGCCTGCTTCCTCCTCTTTCTCTCTGCCTGCCTCTCTGCCTACTTGTTATCTCTGTCTGTCAAATAAATAAATAAAATCTTAAAAAAAAAGAATTATGATGGATAGTAGAGCGTAGAGAAACTGTGAAAGAAAAATTAAAGTGGAGGAAAGAATGGTTATTCGAGAGATCATATGGGAATGATAGGAGATGTGTGCAGGTGGGTGTGGGGTTGCATATGTGCAATAAAACACTCCAGGGTATACAAATGTACAAAGATTCAAAACAAGGAGTAGGCTTGAAAAAGAGAGAAGAGAAAGTACATTTCCTTTGAAATTTCAGGAAAAAATAACTGATGTTTTGTTTTGTTTTTCTATTATCTTAGACCTTGAGTTACATCTAATGTATAATACCTAAGAATGAATCATTAACTTCAGGTTTCTAACCTTCATAGAAAAAAATCTGTTCCTTTTAAGGATAGTAAGATGTGGTCTGAAGAATTTTTGACCTAAGGGCCAAGGAGAATCAGTATTAATATCTGTAGTATTTTATATATTTCTCTGGGGAAGCTTCACATCTGTTTTTCTATTTTATCCCCACAATAACTTTGTAAAGTGGGAAAGACAAATATTACACTCCTCATTTTATAGATGGGAATCTGGGGTCCGTTAAGGTCAAGTAGCCTGGCTAAAGCTGAACAAGCAGGATCAGAACCCAGAGCTCCCCCGACGCCTTATCCGAAAGTATTTCTAGAACCCTGATGCCTCCCCTGGAGGCCTTTTGAAAGCAGCTCGGAGACAGAAGTGTAAGTCAACTTTTCTCCCTTTGAACAAATTCTTTTCATTTGCTTTATTTTCCTGAATTAGGAATGTTAAGAGGGCTAACACCTTAGTGTATGTACGGTAGATTTTTCCTATTAGGTAACAGTGTCCTTTGCTTCACCCACCACACAGCTGGGCTAAGTAATTCTAAAGGAATGTTGTCATGCCAAAGACTCAAGAAAAAGTAGGTTGAGTAAAAATCAATTTATTAAAACAACTCCAGGTTTTTTCATTGGTTATACTTTTAAGAGCCCCTTGGTTAAACATTAAGGTGTTCTTACCACAGAAATAAATAATAATTTTATGTGTTTGGATATATAGCAAGAAAGTAAAAACGATTACACTTTCTGAAAATGTGACTGTTTACAAAGCCCTAGAATGTGTACTTTAAAAGAGCTTAGAAACCAAACTCATAAAAACACAAACAACAGGGCTTTGAAACATGGCATTACACTGTAGAGTTATTTTGACAATTGAATAGTAGTGCCATATTTTTTTCTCTTCATGATTCACTTAGTTGATTTGTTTGGTAAGTTCTATCAGACAGCTCTCAAAGATGGATTTGTTCCAGGTGTTCATTAAAAAAAAAAGATATCCATCAAGCCGAGATTAAGGTCTAGTTTTGTTTTCCTGTGGCCTAGAACTTGGCTGGGTTTGCGCCACGTGAGATGAAACTCATGTGATTTTCTTCCCTCTGCAATCTAATGTGTCAGTGTACAGAGGATTCATAGTGGTCCTAAGAGCCCAGTGGTCTGTTACACCCTTTAAACAGAATCTACTTGAAATGATGACAATGGGGTGTATGTTTCACTAAGGGCAGGTACACACTGATAGTTGAGTTAGAGTACTAGATTTTCTTAGATGTTACAGTGAATTCACAATGCTGAGTGAACTGACACCTAGAAAAGGAGAGAATGGCATCGCTGCTCTAATAAAAGCAGGGGAGAATGAGATGGGTCCCTTTTATTATCCAAGGATAGACACTAATGAGTAAATCACTAAACATATAATGGGACTCTTGGGCCAAGTCCTGTACTAGACAATACTCTAAGGTTTGGTATTTGGAGAGCTGGGTCAGAGAAGAGACTGATCCACTCACTGGCAGAACAGAATGGAGGTAAAATAAGGAGTCAAGGGTATGGGAAAGGTGGTGTGTGTGTGTGTGTGTGTGTGTGTGTGTGTGTGTGTATGCACGTGCGCACGTGCATGCTTTGTTTTTCATGACAAATATATATTTTTTGCACGTTGGGTCAAAGAAGGAGATAATGAGTTGAACTATAATTTGGCCTTCTGTGGTTTAAATGAGTAATTGCTAAATGGTGAATTTGGGAGTTCCATATTACAAAGGAGGTGTGGCAGCACAACAGCTGTCCCTTGGGAGTGGAAAACACTGGTGGAAACCGTATAACCTGCCTAATAGATGCAAAAAACATTTCTACTCAAAAAGTGCTAGGAAAATAATTGTCAGCTGTTCTACTCAGAGGCCATAACTGGAGCTGAATCCCTAAGAAATCTCTGTGTTTGTCTGATAGAGAATTTTGGCTAAGAATTTTCAAATTGCCTGGTTCCTCTGGGAATTCTAGCTTTGAGTGACATACTTGAGATATCGGTATCTGTACTTTAAGATAGTTTGAAATATCAGTAACATACCTCCTTGGTGGAATAAGGTCAGTTTCTCCACCGAAGGTTCATCTTAATTTTTCCGGTATTTACTTCTACTTTTAAAAGGATCTTAATATTACATGTGAATCAGGGATTTTATACTGTTCTGAGTAACAGCACTTCAGTTGAATTATTGCATGGAGATGAGAGAAATGATGACAGTTATATTGGTATAGCACATCTTTCATGCCACTTTCTCTTCTAGATATTTTAACTATAATAATTCAGAGTTCCTCACGATGACTGCATTTTACAGAGGAAACTGAGATAGAGCATTTGGGGACATCGTTCAAGTTCTGACAATTAGTAAATTGCAGAACTGGTGTTTTCCTCCCTGGCAGTCTGATTTCAGAGTCTATGCTCTCACCCCCAAAAAGCTCCAAAGGAAGTGGGGGAAGCAGTCCCATTGCGCTCTGTGAAGTCTTACTACCTCTCTGGCTTAGTAATTCCACATTCTCATACACTCTGTCTTTTCAGAGTATATGAGAGAGCTTTCTCTACCAAATCTGCCCTTTTGTCTACTTAAATTCCTTAACACTCTCTCATAGGAAGATCTCCATTTCTCAGGTTTTCATTCTTCAGAAGTATAAAGCAAGAGAAAATCCCCATTCCCTCAGTAGAGTGGAACCCAGATGCAGGAAGGAAAAGGATTCTGACTGAATTAATTCATCCTGAATGAGAAAGGTTATTGGCAATCTTATATTTGCATTTTCAAAAGGAGCAAGAATTAGGAAATTAATCTTTAATCGGTGAAATTTCAGGCACTCTATACAAAGTTTAAAATGTATAGGTAAAGAAATGCCTGGGTGGCTCAGTCAGTTGAGCATCCAACTCTTGATTTTTGGCTCAGGTCATGATCTCAGAGTTGGGAGATCAAGCCCAGAGTTGGGACCTACATTGAGTGCAGAGCCAATTTAAGATTATCTCTCTCCAGCCCTATACCCCTCCCCACAACTGCCTGGGTGCACACTTTCTCTCTAAAAACAAAACAAAATACACATATGGGTATATTGGATTAAATTAAATTTACCATTAGGGTAAAGATGCTTGAATATCAGCATTCTCTTAGTTCAAACTGACAATGTAGATCCAGGAGGATCTTCTTCTTAACCCATAAAACCAAGCACAGCAAACACATCCATCTAATGGTAAGACTAGTGTTTAAAAACCAGTCCAGACAGAGTCAGGAGCCTATGGTGCTATCTCCATAGCCCTCAGGGTGCGTTTTTGTTGTACAGACAACAAAACATTGACATTTTGTTGTACAGACCTGCTTCAATGGCCAAAGAAGAATGGAGTCTTATGTGCTTTGGAGTGCCTACCCCACTACCAGGAGGCCACCTGCAGAAATTGCTTTGTGAGTACTGTGCTGAGCCCTTGTTCTGATCAGAGATGCTTTCTCAAGAGACTGCTAGCAATGAAAATTGCTCTTTGCTCATTTGACTTGGTAGAAATGTTTCCAGTCATAGTTGGATAAACCTGTACTGGTAAGTATAAAGGATGTTTGTAAACTTGCTAAAAGCAAAAAATATTTTATAATGTCTGAAAAATTCCCATATTTTAACTTTGTCATATTTGGTCTTTTATTTTTTAATTTAGGTAGAGTTAACACACTGAACACACAATGTTATGTTAGTTTCGAGTGTAAAACATAGCAATTCAACATCTTGTGGGTTATGTTATGATCAACACAAGTGTAGCTACCATCTTTCACTAGGCAATGTTACTGCAAAGCCATTGACTATATGCTCTATGCTGAACAATATATTCCTGTGATTTATTCATTCTATAACTAGAAGCCTGTATCTCCCATTCCTGTTCACCCATTTGTCCATCCCTCAAACCCTCTCTTCTCCGGCAACCATCAGTTTGTTCTCCATGTATGCAGGTATGCTTCTGTTTTTTGTCTGTTTATTCACTTGTTTTGTTTTTAGATTCCACATACGAATGAAATCATATGAATTTGTCATTTTCTGTCCAACTTATCCTTTAGCATAATAGTCTCTAGGTCCATCCATATTGTCACAAATGGCACTTTCTCACTTTTTTATGACTGTGTACTATTCCATTCTATCTATCTATCTATCTATCTATCTATCTATCTAATTTTGATTAGACATTCATATATTGATGGGCACTTAGATTGCTTCCATATCTTGGCTATTGTGAATAAAGCAACAATAAACAGAGGGGTGCATATATCTTTTTGAATTAGGGCTTTCATTTTCTTTGGGCAAATACTCAGTAGGGAATTTTTGGGTCATGTAGTATTTCTATTTTTAATTTTTCAAGGAACTTTCAACTGTTTTCTATAATGACTACATCAACTTACATTCCTACCAACAGGGCACAAGGGTTCCTTTTTCTCCATGTTTTCAACAACATTTGTTATTTCTGGTCTTTTTATTTTAACCATTCTGAAAGGTATAAGGGGATATCTCATTGCTCTTTTGACCTGTATTGCCTTTTTATGTGTCTTTTTATGTGTCTGTTGGTTGTCAGTATGCCTTCTTTGGCAAAATGCTTATTCAGGTTCTCTGCTTATTATTTATTTATTTATTTATTTTTTTGAGAGAGATAAAGTGAGTGGGAAGAGGGACAGAGAGAATCTTAAGCAGAGTGCATGACCAGTGTGGGGCCTGACATGGGGCTCAATCTCACATCCCTGACATCATGACCTGAGTCAAAATCTAGAGTCTGACACTTAACCGACTGAGCCACCCAGGCACCCCTCTACCCATTTTTTAAAGAATTTTTGTTGTTGTTGTTGAGTTGTGTAAGTTCTTTATATATTTTGGATATTAAGCCCTCATTGAATATATAATATTTAGGTTGTCAAATACAAGTGACCATACATTTGTTTGAGTCCATGTGCATATGTGTATTGCGTACACAGAATGCATGTACATATAAAAAAAAAGTCTTTAGGGACTCCTGGGTGGCTCAGTTGGTTGAGCAGCTGCCTTCGGCTCAGGTCATGATCCCAGTGTCCTGGGATCGAGTCCCACATCGGGCTCCTTGCTCAGCAGGGAGCCTGCTTCTCCCTCTGCCTCTGCCTGCCATTCTATCTGCCTGTGCTTGCTCTCTCCCCCTCTCTCCCTCTGATAAATAAATAAAATCTTTTTTTTTTTTTTTTAAAGTCTTTAAACCGGCCATAAAACCGAGAGGTAAACACCTATGTATCTACCTGTTTAACACCCAGACTAGATGGTTTCATAGTGTGCACAATGACAATCCAGGTTCACAAAGAAAAAAGATGGTTTTGAAACTCTGTTGAATCACCAAAGAAAGCCCAAATTGTATTCCATAAGATTTAAATCATAATTAGGTTTTGAACAAGGGCACTCAGAGTTTTGAGTAGATTAAATTTTTATCTACTTACCACAGCCCCTGAAATTTCTGTTCCTGAATGATTCTTGATTCAAGCCTTTTGTTCTGGCCTTTTCCAAAGGTAGGTAGGCTGGAGCGGAGTATGGTGTGCATGGTCCCCTGAAGTCTGTTCTGGCCTCAGGAAGACCGTCCTCCTCTACCTTATGAAATGCATCTGACTTTGGCTGTAGGCCACGATAAGGAGCACATCAAATACCAGGAAAAACACGTAATCCTAGAATAAACTGATATCCACCCAGCTGAACTCATAAGAAAAATTCACAGGCACAGAGTCAAGTAAATAATCATAAGCGTTGTATTTTTTTAATACATATATTTGTTCTAGCCAGTCAGTCACTCCCTCTGTTCATCATGGTTTCTTTTAATGTCTGCTCGATGATTCCTCATGAAAAACCCTTCCAGCGCTGTTCAGCTATCATTATTATCCACTGAGATAGGTTCTGGGTTCACCTAGTTTGTTTTTGATTGTTTTTAAAATATACCATTTCAAACATGGAATTTCTTAAAGTTTATTCAAAGTGGAGGAAATATTCTCCTTAGAAGAAAGTAAGGAAAAACCTATGACTCTGGCTTTTTTTTTTTTTTTTTTCCCCTGCCCTCCTTTCTCTACCAAAAGGAGCATGTGGTAAAGTGCTTGTGCCACAAACACTGGCCTTTTCTTCTGGTGGAAAAAAGGCGCTGCTGTTTTACGGTGGCCTGGAGGCCCAAGAGAGCTTGCTGCCAGGGGCTCCTGCTCTAATGGCTTCACCAAGCACCAGTTGGGGAGCAGAGGGGCTGAGCCTGCTCCCCCTTTCTCTGCTCATAAGCCGGAGCTAAGGCTGTCTGCTCTCCAGAATCTTCCTCTCTCCTTCCTTTTCCTTTCTCTCTTTTCCTCTGTCCCTCCTCATGAGACACGCACCCAAAATGTACCAGAGGTTTCCCCTTATAAGTCGGAAAGGGCAGTTTTCTTGCATTTTTATTAGAGTTGACATGAATAAGATAAATGAAGAAACGAGTCGGGTTGGATTTAAACGCACTGATTTTTATGCCACGTATTTATCTGCGATTGCTGCTTTTTTATTGTCAACATTAGCCATAAGATTTAGCGAGAGACGTGTTTACGGCAGTGTGGAGCTCTGAAATCAGTCTTGGCTCCAAGACTTGAAGACCTTGTAAACTTTTCTGTGCCACTCTTGGTACTTCTGTAAATGCAGGGCTGAGATAAATATAAAAGATTATGTGGGAGAGTGCCCAGCTTACACTTCGCACTCAACACATCTTTATTTGGGTTATTATGAAAGTAATTGTAGAATATGCTCGATAGAAGTCAAATATCTCATGGTTCTTTGAAAATACTAGCTTAATACATAAAAAAAAAAAAATCCCATCTAAATTCACTTGATTTCTACCTTAAAATATTTAATGACATATTTGCCAATACTTGGAGAAGTAATTTCAAATCAGATTAAACTTAGAAGTAAACTTCCAAATGAATAATTCCCTGAAATTAAAAGGAAAAAAAGTGAGGCGCCTGGGTGGCTCGGTGGGTTAAAAGCCTCTGCCTTCGGCTCAGGTCATGATCCCAGGGTCCTGGGATGAGCCCCACATCAGCCTCTCTGCTCAGCAGGGAGCCTGCTTCCACCTCCGTCTGGTTCTCTGCCTGCTTGTGATCTCTGTTTGTCAAATAAAGAAATAAAATCTTTAAAAAAAAAAAAAAAAGTTAAAAAAAAAGGTGTGTTTGTTTTGTTTTGGGTTTGTTTGTTTTTCCCCTAACTCTAAGCAGTTTATATCGATAATTTTTCAATAGATTCTTGAATTTGGAATTTTTTTTTAAAGTCTCAGAATCTATGTTTCTTATTACCAGATCCTTGGTGTTCAAAATGTGATCCCTGAATCAACACTAATGATATCACCTGAGAGCTTGTTAGAAATGCGGTATCTTAAGCTCAAAGAAGCACCCAGGTATCAGAATCTGCATTTCAACAAGTTTCAATCACATGTGACTCATACACACGTAATTCAGCTACACACATAATTTTACATCTTTAGATGGATAGTCTGGTAGCATTGGTTGAACATACCAAGTGACAAGAAAATCACAGTGTGTTGACAACTTATACCATCAGTGGGTAATTTAATTATTGAAAATATTTTTGATGTTTGCAAAAAAAAATTACATCAAAAAGATAAAAATGTTGACTCTTCTGTAAGTTTTACTAATTTAGTTATGTTGCCTTCTTACTTCTGAGCAAAACAGTTACAGTCCCATTCCTAAAGGTGATAAAGCATTTTATTTACTTATTTATTTATTTAATAAAAGCATTTTAAAGGAAAAAATATATATTTTTTAATTTAAAAAAATTACACTTCCTATTAGTCCTTTTAGGTTTCCACTAGGGATTGGCAAGCTACTACCATGGGTTAAATCAGGCTAGCTGCCTGTTTTTGTAAATAAGGTTTTATAAGACATAGCTATCCCCATTTATTTCTACATGGTCTATGGCTGTGTTTCAACACAGAGAGTATGGCCCACAGTATCTAAAGTACTTTCTACCTGTCTCTTTATAGAAAAAAGGTTTCTGAACCCTGGTCTACGCTACACTAATTTACGCATGTGATCAATGTGCCTGGGACAAAATAAACGCATACACACACACACACACACACACACACACACAAACAAATGAATGCATATAAACTGGTGGGATAGGAGTAAGTCCACGGATGCCAATTTCTTGGTTGTGACATTGTTGGTTACCATTGTGTGAAACTGGGTGACAGGTGGAGACCTCTGCTAAGCGTCCCTCTTTTCTCCCACAACAAGGATTTACCAAGCTTTACGTGTGTGTGTTGGGCACTGTGCTAAAGGTTGGGTGGGGTTTAGAAATGGAGGGAGCCTGGGTGGCTCAGTGGGTTAAGCCGCTGCCTCCGGCTCAGGTCATGATCTCAGGGTCCTGGGATCGAGTCCCGCATCGGTCTCTCTGCTCAGCAGGGAGCCTGCTTCCTCCTCTCTCTCTCTCTCTGCCTGCCTCTCTGCCTACTTGTGATCTCTCTCTATCAAATAAAAAAAAAATCTTTAAGAAATGGAAAGAACGCCTGCCTTCAAGATCATCCTGAACATATTCTTCCTCGTATACAATTACTTATAAATATCATCTTACATATAATGCCTAATGTTCAAATGAGATTAATGGATATAGAAGAGCAGGACACTTATTAGTGGAGAATATAGTACAGAAACAAATAACTATTCTGATATGGATTTACTACTTCTCTTAGTGACACCTTTGGATGGATCATTTTGGAATTGTTAGCGTGTACCCAAATCTCTGATGAGCAGAAATTTCCAATTAATAAATGTGTGCACACATTTGTTCATGAAGCTTTTGTAATCCAGCTCTCTTTTGTCCTGTTTGCTGAATTAGCTATTTTTTTAAATGAAAAATAATTAAATAGAAACTGCAGAATCACACTGACCTACATTTGACATGAGGGTTGATTAACTATGCCTCCTGATATTTTGACTTTGGGAGAAAGTACTTACTTTCTAAGAACTCTTTTTCCTAATCTATAGAAAACGAATAAAGCTGATAACTGCCTTGCAGGATTTGGGGTAAGAACAACTGAGGTGGTGTCCATGTGCACAGCACTATTTACTGGCTGAGTTTGTGTTCTAAACATTCACTTGATGTGGTTATAAATGTTCAATAAAAAAAAAAAGCCCAAGGGTGGAACCTAGAAGCATATCAACTATTACTTTCTTTTAGACAATGACTTCTTTAAGTCATAGCCTTTTTTTTTTTTTTTGGATAGAATTGTGTGGGTTCACCTGGAGCTGTAAGAAATAAGAGAGATCTCTACTTATCACCCAGTTTCACACAATGGCAACCAAAACTAGTACAATGTCACAACCAGGAAATTGGCATCCATGGACTTATTCCTATCCCACCAGTTTTATATATATTTGTTATATTCATTTGTGTATGTGTGTGTGTTTATTTTGTCCCAGAGACGCTGATCCCATGCGTAGATGAGTGTGATTACCCTCCGTCAAGCAGGACATTTCTATTCTGTCCCATTTTTCTGTACTCACATCTACTTCCCCACCATTCTCACTTCTTTTAATTCTTGAAAAACACGAATCTATTTTTCATTTCTATAATTTTGTCATTTCAAAAATGTATCAATGAAATCAAATAACATGCAATGTTTTGAGGTGGTCTTTTTCTTTAGTCATTATGTATATCAACAGTTCACTCTTTTTATCATGGAGTGAGGCCAGTGTTCCTCTTATTTAGTAACCCCAAGTATTAGTGGCAGTCCCCTGGGTGATGCTCACGGAGGGCCTGGAGGCCAGCTCCATTATCCTCTCCTGGCCCCTGGGCACCAGTGCAGCATTCCTAGACACTGCAGGATAAAATCAACTGCTCCAGACTAAGTAAGGTATATTCTAGCTTGAAATTAAGAAATATAGTTGCTGTCATGTTCATGTTCTTTGTTTTATAAGTTTAGCAACTCTCTTAAAAGGGTGGAAAAGTCAGGACTTCTTCTTAGTCAATCTATCCTGGATTCTAGTGAGTGTCTCTTATTTCTTCCTGGGAAAAGAGGGCACAGGTGATCAGGAGAGGGCCCTGGAGTTACTTTGTGGGGCTCAGCAACTTCCTCAGCACGATGCTAATGGATTCTGACTCCAATGATAACACGTGGGGGTTTTTCCCCTGTATACCACTAAGCAATTCTCTCTCCAACACCAGCTCAGTGTCTCATGATTAAACTCAATTCTGACACTGTCTCCAGGGAGTCAGCATCAGATCCCACAGGTTTAGGGCTCTGGCCTACAACTCTGCACTCCAGTTCAGACGCCATTTTCAAATTCACGTTGTTACCCGTACTTTCCACCCATTGTAAATCAGAGCTTCCATGACACCTTCCTTGGGTTTGATTAATTTTCTACAGAGGCTCTCAGAAGTCAGGAAACCAGTTTACTTACTGTATTACAAGTTTATTACAAAGGATGCCAAAGGATAAAAACCAACAGCTGGCTGAAAAAGACACAGAGGGCTAGGTCCCAAGCAAAGGGCCTTCTGTCCTCATGGAGTTTGGAATCCAGCAAGGTGACACATGGAAGCACTCTGGTTCACCCATCTAGAAGCATTCTGAATGTAATTCTTTTGGAATTTTATGGAAACTTCATTACATAGGTATGACTGATAAAATTATTGACCTTTGGAGATTGATTCAATAACTTCCAGCCTCTCTCCCTCCCTGGACCTCAGGGGGATAAAACTAGAAGTTTCAACTCTTGATCACAGGGTTGTATCCCTTGGTAACCAATCCCATCTCCAGGTGCTTTCCAAAAGTCATCTCATAAACATAACAAAAGACACCTTTCTTGCTCTCAATACAAGAAATTCCAAGGGTTTTAAGAACTCTGCGCCAGGACCAGGAGGAGGACTAGGGATAGGAAAGAAGATCAAATGTATAATTCTTGCTATAAATCACAATATCACAGACGCATCAAATAAACCCTGAATCTAATTAGGTTTAGTAATTGATCTATATAATGGTGGAAATAATTTCTGCTCTACAAGGTTAGGAAGATCCGAAAAAATAATAATATGAATGGAGTTGATTCATTGTCTAAAACTTGTAATAAAATTATGAATACCTATATACAGGCAATAGGAACATCTCTTCAGGAATTATTTTGGCTTACATCCCCAACGTATGTCTGAGCCACAAGCCAGGTTCCCTTTTCCCATCACCACCACCACCACTGGAGGGGGATTTCCTTTCCAAAGGCCCTGGGGTGAGGCTTACTTTCTACCTGCTTGCAACTATTTCTGTCTCTCTGCTTCCTTACCTTCAAGTCTAGCTATGGAGTGAAACCTATGTTTTCAGTTTCCTCTGTCCTCGCCACCCCCAAGAAAGACACAAGAATTCATGTTATTTCAATGATCCTAATTTAAACAACCCCAACTAAGACACAGGGATTAAACCACTAGCGACATGTACAAACTTGGAGGAATTTCAAGTTTATAGAGTTATAGAAAAGTGTCTGTCTTGTGGATCCTGCTTTATGGTTCCTAACTTTTTCTGAGGCATCAAAAGTCCCATTAGATGTCATTGTCAGTACCCCCACCCCTCCCTGTAATAGCATTGGCTACATTAAATGCCCTCCTGTTAAAGAACACCTTAGCCTGACATTAGTGAAAGCAGTGAAAACAGATGTTGTGGGGATCAGCAAATCCAAAATGTATATTGCAGGCAAGTGGACCAATATTTCTCCCTCTCGGGGAAACATTAGTTGTTATCTTTAATGTCTTCAACTGATTGGATGAGACCTGCTTACATGATTGAGAGTAATCTACTTTATTCAAAACAACCAATTATAAATGTCACTCATATCTAAAATACACCTTCACAGCAACATCTAAACTAGTGTTTCTTCAAGCAACTCTTACCATCACCTACTCAACTTGGCACATACAATTAACCTACAACAGTATATATTCTCAACTGAAGGTATGATTTTCAGCAAAGAAACTGGAAGAAAATGCCAAATAAGCAAGTAAATGGGGAGAGAGACCTGCACAACGCTTTAGAGCAGTCAGATTCTGGAATTTAAAGAAAAAATGTTTCCACTAAAGATATGATTATGCAAGGAAGGATAAATTAAAGAGAATTTAATACTATTGAATGTGACAAAATAGTTGAGGTCAAGAGCGTGAGAAAAAATAGCAGATTTGTTAATTTGTAAAATGTTAAGGAACAAAGTGAGAGAGGAGATATAAAGTTAGGAAGTAGATGGAAAATAGCTACATAATTAAGAATTACAGTGACATCCATGGGAAAGATAAATGGGTAATAACTTCAGAGTGTAGTGCAGCTGAAAGAAAGGGTTTTTCTTGTTTTGCTATTGAGATATAGGATGGGGAATGGTTATAATTTAGGCTTGAAATAAAATTCGGAGAAGAGCAAAAAATGTGTGAAAGTAAGACAGAGTTACAAACCCCGGGTCGTCATCCTAATTATAATCCTGTTCCCACAAAACTGGGCATCCAGACTCTTTCCACCACCCTTGAGATGGTGTCCTCCCAAGAAATGAGGACGAGCTTGGTACTTTTCGAGGGCTTCAAGGAAGGTCCTGGATCAGTGTGTCTTGTTATCTGTATGGCGTCTAGTCATTTCTCTCCCAACTCTACACGCTGCATACATATTGTCCTCTGACAGTCCTACTGCCCAGTTATGACTTAAAAACCTCTCCATCTTTTAAGGATACACACTTTGTCATTTTGTGTTCTACTTCCTGATGTAATAGTGATTTCCTCATGATAAGAGCTGATACTATTTTTGTATTATTTTCTTGATTAATGCCACTGATATTTAGTCTCCACTTTATTTCATACATGGGGTTTGATGTCAGAGTTTTTGGTTAGCACCAAACAAAACAAAAGAGCAATTGCCCACCTCTCATAAAACTTACAGACTAAGTAGGTCAACACAGATTTTTAGGTCCTAGAATAAGGGAATTTTCACCTCCTTTAATGTATTTTTGCTTTCTCATCCAAATTATGATCACACTGTATGCATACTTCTAGACTATATTCCCAATCCCTTTGACCCCCAGTGATAACAAAACTCCCTACAATTCCTTCATTTTCACTTTCTATTCTCCTAACTGGGGATTTTGTTAGTTTTCTTGACAAAATACATTGTTACATGCTGTGGCAGTTACTTTCATGTATCAGCGAAGCTGGGCTACGGTGCCCAGTTATTCAGTCAAACCTGATCTGGATGTTGTTATGAAGGTTATTTTTTTTAGGTGTGACTAATATTTAAATCAATAGACCTTGAGTAAATTAAATTTTTCATAAACATGTTGGAAGCCTTCATTTAATTAATTGAAAGTTTAAAAGACTGAAGTCTTTGGGAGACGAAGGAATCCTACCTCTCGATTTCCTTAGAATCCAAGACCATAACAAACTCCTGCCAGGATTTACAGCCTGTGGATTTTGGATTTTGGACCTTCAAGCTCCTGCAATTTTGTGAGCCAATTCATTCAAGTCTCTCTCACCTTCCTCTATGTGTAGAGGTTGTTTCTCTGGAGAATCCTAATATAGGCATGCTCTTAAGCAAAGTACTTTTTCCTTTTTTTTTTTTTTTTTAATAAGATTTTCTTTATTGATTTGAGAGAGAGACAGTGAGGAAAGCACAAGAAGGAGAAGGTTAGGGGGAGAAGGAGACTCCCTGTGGAGATCGGCGCCCGATGCAGGCCTAAATCCAGCGACTCACGGATCATGACCTGGGCCCAAAGCAGTTGCCTAACCAACCCAGGTGCCCAACATACTTTTTCTTCAATCAAAATCTTTTTCTAGAGGCGACTCCTGGTTCAGACCTTTGTTAGTTCTGATCCCCACTTCCTGGTGAATCTTCCCCTTCCTGAAACCACCACCACTAGAGTATAATGAGATAGAAGATAATGAGCCCTGGGTGTTATATGCAAACAACAAATTGTGGAACACTTCATCAAAAACTAATGATGTGCTGTATGGTGACTGACATAACATAATAATAATAATAATAAAAGAAAATATTATTTACCAGAATTTGAGGGTGAATGGGGATGGGAAACAGTTGGCTTTTTTGTTTCTTTGTTTGTTTTTCTAGAAGAAAGTAGAGCAAGTATATGGATTTCACATTCCAGAGATTGTCTGTGGTGGGAGTGGTCAGGAATCTTGAAGTTTAGGAAAGGTGTGCCAGGACTTTGCACTAAGTAGTTGTTAACCAAATAGAACTGAAATGGCCTATATAGATGCCAGCAGAAAGCCCCAGAGACGCTTGGACCCACCTGGAACTATGAAACTGAGTGAAACTGGGACAAATGGGGAGGGTCGGGTCAGGTATACCTGCATTTATGGGTAGATCAACTCTCAGTGATAATTCGGATTCCAGTCCTGATGATTTCCATTCCTGGGACAGGATGAAAACGAGGACAAAATAACAGTTTGTAAAACACATGTTCCTTTTCTTGGTATGTAAAAACAATTTCCCTTACACCCAATCAGCATGGTGCTGATGGAGATCTTCACTGCATCTATATTAGCAGAGCCCTTCCCAAATACACTGGTGAGGCTGCTGAGGGCAAATACAGAATGGTAATATGTGTGCTTCACACTTACGGGCTCCCAAAGTATTACTGCCATAGTGTGGAGATTCTAGTGTCTCTCTCATGGAGCCAAGCTACAATGGAAGAAAGAAGGAAGTACAGTCCCAGAATTAACACCTGAGGGTAATGATAAATGGAATTCAAGGATGCACAAATTTCTTTAGGAAGAATAAGAAAGTTAAAGGGAAGTTAAAGACAAAAATCAGATTCCATTGCTATAAAAGCAAAAACATCCTTTTTATGCAACAATACTATATAATCCACACAGAATAGAAATGTGTATTCAAGAGTGGATTGGTGGTCAAAACTCTACAGGTTGCTCTAATGCAAAAAAAGAGTGCAAAGATTGAATTGGGATTGCTACTCTCAGTAACAGTGTTGCCTAGTTCATCAGTGGCTAAACTCACTTTTCAATTGTTTCTTTAAGAAAAAAAAAGGGTTTGATTAAGCATTTTTAAATCCTCCATGATGATAAATAGCAACAATCAGAAGAATCTAAACATCAGACAGATAAGATAGGCTTTATTTCTATTCTCCAACCTTTCCCTATTTTATGAATTTGGGTTGAGATTTAATTGCCTTATCTGACTTAGCTAATGCTACCTTCTTCAGGAAGCTTTCTCCACAATTTCATTCTATCATTAAGGGGGGAAATTGCACAATTGGGAGATACCTAAATAGTAAAATTAGATGCCCTCCCCAAAAATCTTTTTATGATACTTGGGTGTACATGTGTTAAGATTTTTCTAATTAAGTATTTTAAGTATGTGAAACAAAACAAAACAAAACAAAATAGAAAAGAAAGAAAGAAAGAGAAAAGGCCCTACCAGAATGTATGTATTATTTTCTAATTTCTAATTATCAAGGGATTCTAAAAAAAATATTAGCAGAATAAAAGTATAATCTCTTCTCTGGAATCCATATAAAACACCTACCTAAGAATGGACAGCACACACACACAAAAAAGACCATTTTTTGGCCCCAATACACCAATTCAATAAATCTAAGAAAATTCCAAATTTCTTGCCATTCAATTGTAATTAACTTCAAGTAGAGAAAATTTGGGATCAAATTCGGAGAGGTTGTCCAGAGGTGATCCCAGCTTAACTGTGAATGACTAGAAAAAGCATAATGAACTGGACATTTTAAACATACCTTTTTAGTATCTGAACCTTCCTCATACATAAGGATACTCTCCACCTTATGGGTCTCAGTGGAAGTCAAAGATCGATTTTCATTGTAGAAGCCAAATACAGAGCAAAATCAAAAGAAAAAAGAGATACTCACTTCTGCATGCACACACATCTTTATTCCTTGCAATTAAACATGATCAGTTAAACAAATCTGGCTCAGATTTAGCATGGGACCTACGGATTCACAGATACCCTCCACTCATGACAATGGTGACAATGAAGCAACCACTCCCAGGTTCCAGAGATCACTGTGGCCATGTTGTCAGTGGTGGAATTAAGTGACCAGGGATCAGGGCCAAGGCCATGGTTGGGAACAACATAAAATATAGTACCTGGGATTTTGGCAGAGGTGGTCATGATGTCCTCACTGAATTTGCTCTGGGGCACCATTTTGCCTGCTCTCTCTTGTCCCTGCCTATTTTCTCAGTCTGTTCACCATGGTCTTTTCCAACAATTCTGTGAATTAATAGACATCCTTTTTAAAAAATTGCTCTTCTGCCTAAATTAGCTAGTAATTTGACATAAGCCCATTAATAGTTGCAAAAGCAAAAGATTCTGAGTGTAACCTCAATTGTTTGATGTCATTATTAAACTACTACTGGTCAATACATCAAAGATAAGAAAAGAAAAGAAAAGAAAAGAATCAATAGAAAGCTTGAAAGGCAGGTGGTTGCCAGGGGCTAGAGGGCAGGGATAATGGGATGTTGTGGTTTAATGGGTGTAGAATTTCAAGTTTTAAAGATGGGAAATATTCTGGAGATGGGTTGTACAACAGTGTGAAGGTACTTAACACTACTGACCTGTATACTTATAACTGGTTAAGAAGGCAAATTTTATATGATGTGTATTTTATCACAATCTAAAAAAATAATTTAATGGGAAAAAAGTTTGATAGATCAAATTATCATTATTTGCAGAATATACATTTTTTTTCTCAAGGCAATGGAAGTCAACTTAAAATATAAATAACAAATTATATATGACAAGAGGTAAAATATCTAATATTGAAGGATAGCTATTCATTATGAAAATAATGATGGGCTAAATAATATAATGGGAAAAATTCATTTACAAGAATCCCCAAAAGTTTAAATACTTATTAAACATGGTGAACTTATAAAGTAAAAAAAAATAAGTAAAACAAAAGAAAGACTTTATTTTTTATGGTAAATGATGAAGTTCTAGAATCTAGGTGAGGTTCGGTGGGGTGAGGTCTGGAGCGGATGGCTAAGAAAGAATTCTTAAGATGTCTCTGGGGCAAACAGGTGTTTTATTAAATCACGGGGACAGGATCCGTGGGCAGGAAGAGTTGCTGCCCCATGGATGTGAGGAGTGGTCTATTACATACTTGTAAGTTGGGAGGAGGCTAGGGATGGCTTAAACCTTGGAAGCAAGGTTTCTAGGACCTTGAGGGGCTAGCTATTGTTTGGGCAAAAGATTATTTATTACCAGTGATAAAAACCTTCTCATGAGACCCTTTAGATGTATATCAGTGGGTCTTATGCTTGAGAATGATTGTTGACACTATCTTGGAGGTTTAGAATTAAAATTTCCTAAAGGAATCCTTAAAGTAGACTTACAGGATCCTGGTTGGGGGTTGGGTGTCGATCAGGCTAGCATTATCCTTTGCCCTTAGCAAAGCCTCAAAGTGAGGGTAGTTGAGGAGAGGAGAGTCACTCTTCCTGTTTCAAGGACTTCTCAGTAGGTAAGGAAATGTAATAATTTTTCTTCTGCCTCTGTTTCCCACATCAGTAAAGATAACAATTTTTAAATTATTCTGTGAATTCAGAACAATTGTAGAAAAACTACCAATAGATATATTTTTGGAATTAAAAAATAATATCAAAATTTATTAAAAAATAAATATGCAAGATAAATACAAAAAAAATTAAAAGAATAATGAGGCATGAGTAGACAATAAACTCTATTTCAAAGCTATGATAATTAAAATGGGTTAACAATAGTATAGATATAATCCAGCTGACAATTAAAAAAATTTGACTAGAAAAAAAAATGTAGGAATTTAGTATGTGGTAAAGATAGCACTTCAAATAAATGCGTAGAGAACATATAATTAAGTAGAATCTGTTGGGACACATGACTAACCCTTCACTCATTTCTAAATGGATCAAATAGTTACCTGTAAAATATGAGGCCATAAATATTACTAGCGGAACATAAGTACTAGATTCAAAAAAACAGAAAGGAAAACATTTGAAAATTTGATTACTATAAAAAACAAAATTAAACTAACTTAGAATAACATCAATAAGAGAAATAAATCCTCATGGTAAGCTGACAACCTATAATCCATTATCTGGGACACACTTCAGGCAAAGAGAGAGAGAGAGAGAAAGAGGGGAGGAAAAGAGAGGGAGAAGGAGGGAGAGGAAGGGACAAAGGAAAGGACAGAGTGGGGGACAGGGAAGAGAGAGGGACCAAGAGAAAGCTGGTTGAAACTCTTTGCTATTTGTTGACTGTTCCAGTACTTGCCTCCTCTTTTGATTAGCATCCCTGCAGGAAGACTTCCTCACCCTGCAGTGACTATGCTCCCCATAGCAGATTTTGCAGTCTTCCCAAGGCTCACAAACACATCATTTTTCCCCCTGAGATGCCATAGGCTGCCCAAGGATGCTCCTAGCTCAGCGGGCTGAGTTTCAGCTCTCTCTCTGCAGGTGGGGGTTTGGGGAGGGCCGTCGCCAAGCTTCTAAATTCAATAACTTTAAATGCTTCTCTTTGTACACCCAGCCCCAAGGGTGACAGTTTCTTCCTACAGTTGCTGTCTCTGAAACACCTTCTAACTTTTTACCTTTCCAGTTCTTCAATACATACCTAATGAACAATTTATCTTTTTTTTTTTTTTTAAGGTTTTATTTACTTGAGAGAGAGAGGAGTAAGAGCAGGGTGAAGGGCAGAGGGAGAGGCAGATTCCTCACTGAGCAGGGACTGGAAGGCAGGGCTCCACCCCAGGAGTCCAGGATCCTAATGGAGCCTAAGGCAGACAGTTAACTGACTGAGACATCCAGGTGCAGTGCCCCCCAGCCCTCACCCAGCATGAACAGTTCCTTAGCCTCACTTAAAGTCACAAACACACACACACTTTGTTGAGATACGAGACATATAAGAGCTATACGTATTTAAGGCATGCAACTTGATAAACTGAGAGATAAGCAGACATCAAAGCCATACACTTATCTAGTACCCCCCAAAGTTTCTTCCCACTCTTTTTTTTTTTTTATTTTTTATAAACATATATTCACTCTTTTTAAAATTAAAATTTTTTTTAACTACCCTCTTAGCAAAATTTTAAGTATACCAATAGTATAGTTAACTATAGACACTATATCATACATGAGATCTCTTGGATTTATTCATGTCGCATAACTGAAAATTTGGCTAACACCTCTCCATTTCCCCCTCCCTCCAGGTCCTGTTGACCACCCGTCTACTGTGTGATTCTATGAGTTTGATTATTTTAGATTCCTCATATAGTGGGATCATACAGAGTTTGTTCTTCTGTGTCTGGTTTACCTCACTTACCATGATGATGAATTTTTAGAATATAGATGAGGTTCAGTGGGGTGGACCCGATGGCCAGGAAAGAATTCTTGAGACATTTTTGGTGTAAAATGGTGTTTTTTTTTTCCCCATTTTATTTTATTTCTTTTTGGTGTTCTAGCATTCATAGTTTATGCACCACACCAGTGCTTCATGCAATAGGAGCCCTCCTTAATACCCACCACCAGGGTCACCCAACCCCCAACCCCCTTCCCTCCAAAACCCTCAGTATGTTTCTCAGAGTCCACAGTCCCTCATGGTTTATTAAAGCATGGGGACAGGACCAGTGGCCAGAAAGAGTTGCTGCCATGGGCTTCTGAGGGGTGGCAAGTTAGGTACCTCACCTGGGGTTGGGGGAGGTAAGGAAAAAGGGAGATTTCAACAGAACTTTTATATACTACAGAGGACCTACAAGATACCAGATACCAGAAGTCTTGCCATTGTCAAGAGTTTTCCCTCTAGCAAAGTATTAACATTAAGATAGTTGGGAGATTCCTAAAGAATGTCACTTAGGGTGGAAAGTTACAGGATGTCAGCTTTTGCTTTGTGCTCAGGCAGCCTTCTGTTCCCTCATCAATGATGTCCTAAACTTTCATCCATTAGTCACAAATAGCAGGACTTCCTTTTTTTTTTCTAAGGTGGAATAGTATGCCATTGGATATAAATACCACAGTTTCCATCCATTTAGCCACTGAAGAACATTTAGGTTGCTTTTATATCTTGGCTATTGTGAATGATGTTGCAATGAACATGGGGATATGGAAAACTCTTCAAAGTCCTGAATTCAGTTCTTTGAGATATCTCAGAAATGAGGTTGCTCAATCATATGTTGGTTCTATTTTAATTTTTTGAGGAGACTATACTATTTTCTATATTGGTAGCTCTAATTTATATTCCCACCAACAATGCACAAGGGTTTCTTTCTCTCCACATCCTCATTTACTATGTTTTTTTATTTTCTTGATAGTAGCTACTCTAATACCTGCAGGGTAAAGTCTCATGATGGTTTTTTGAGTTGCATTTCCCTTATTATTAGTGGTAAACACATTTTCATGTACCTGTTGCCAAGGTATATGAATATACCTTGGAAAATGACTAATCAGTTTCTTTGCCCATTTTTTAATTGGGTTATTGGTTTCTTTGCTATCAAGTTGTTTGAGTTTCTTGTATATTTTGGATATTAACCACTTATCTATGATGTATATGGTTTGCAGATCTTCTCTCCCATCTCATAGGTTGTTTTTATTGACAGTTCCCTTTGCTGTAAGGTGCTTTTAAGTTGATGAAATCCCACTTCATTTGTCACTGTTGGCATCATATCCAAAAAATTATTGCCAAGCTTAATGTCAAGGAGCTTTTAACTAGGAATTTTCTAGGAGTTTTACAGTTTCAGATATTATATTTAAATCTTTAACCTGTTTTGAGTTTATTTTTGTATATAGTGTAGGGTCTAATTTCAGTTTTGTGCATGTAGATATTTAATTTTTTCCAACACCATTTATTGAAGAGACTATCCTTTCCTTATTGTGTATTCTTGGAACACTGTTGAGGATCAGCTGACGGTATACGTGTGAGATTATTTCTGGGCTATCTATTCTGTACCACTGGTCTAGATGTCTGTTTTATATGGCAGTATGTACTGTTTTGGTTGCCGGATCTTTGTAATAGATTTTAAAATCAGAAAGTAATTAATTATGCTCTAGATAATCAATTATGTTCCAGCTTTGTTTTGCTTGAGGTTGCTTTGGCTGTTCAGGGCATTTTGTAGTTCTACATGAATTTTAGAATGTTATTTCCATTTCTGTAAAAAATGCCATTGGGATTTGGTAGTGATTGTATTGAATTTATAGATCACTTCAGTTAGTAGTAACTTGATTCTTCCTGTTTTGTTTGTTTGTTTGTTTGTTTTTTGCCTTGCACTGATGCCTGTGCATTCAGTGAATAAATCACCTCTACTAATCTTTAGGGACTGGCTTTGAGAGTGAAATACCTTCACCAGTCAGTCTACCTGGACATTCTTGGGGTATCTCAAGCCTTTTCTGCTGATGCACCTACTCTACCGCTCTTGCTATTTCTTGTCAAGGAAGTCTCAGAATTGTGCGCCTTCTTTCAGTCCCAGAGAACTGCGTCCAGTGCTGAGAACCGCCCATTGCTTTTCCCTAGGAAAGTACCCTGAAATGTCAGGGAACTGAGTGCAAGTTGCATGGCTCTCCATTTTCCCCCAAAGAGATGTCTTAGTGTTGTGCACCCTTTCCTCACTCTGCAAAGTCATGCCAACACTGAGAGTCATCAGGCTCTTTTCCCTAGGGCAGTGCACTTTGATCCTAAGAAGATGGACACCTGCCCTACTTTTCCTCCTCCTTCCTGAAACAGCAGTCTTAGGGTGACGCACCTTCTCCCAGTCCTGCAGGACTGAACTGGTTGCTGAGATGGGTGTGCCATCTGCAGAGGTGTGTGAGATGCTGCGGGGGCTTTGGGGGAATTGGGGGCCAGCAGGGAAGTGCTGGGGCCAGCTGCCAGGGTCGGAGCTGAGCCAGAGGACTGACGAGGTGCATGGTTCAGTTGATATTCACGCTCCCGTTAATGTGAGCCCACACCCTTTTCCTTGCTCTCAACTGTCCCCAGATGATTCAAACTATGTCGGTTTTCTCAGTGTTGTGCGTTAAGAGACAAGAAGTGGGTCTCTTGACCAGCAGCTGGAAAGCTGGGGAAACCAGATGTTCATGTTATTTTCTTTCTCTTCGGGAGAAAATGTGGGTTCCTTGGGTCTCTCTGGGCCCTGAGCTATAAGAGGACAGTTGATACAAGTGGCAGATTTCAGCCTGTGCATGCAACAAGGAGCTGGAATTTCTCACATGGTCTTTGGAGCACTCATAAAAAATATTTTCATCAGTGAATGGTTCTTAAATTGGTATTTCCACAGAGGAAGAGCACTCAGACCTTCTCTTTCACCATCCTGCCCAATGTCACTCTCAGTTGTTAAAATAATGGATGCAGCCTCCTTCTCCTAAGTAGTTCAAATTCATTCTTTCTTCAACGTACACTTTACAAGAATGAGACTCGCATTTCAGTCTTAAAATGTACGTTGTTTTCACTTAGTGTAATATGGGATTCACCCACATAGCATGATGCCCGGTACTACTCTGAGGATGAGAAAAATGAGGGTGTAGCATTTGTTTCTAGAAACACCAGAATCTCCATTATACTGCCTATTCAACTCAGCCTAGTGCACCTCTGACTTCATACTAATTCCTTTAAGTTATCATACTGAAAGCTGTATTTTTAAATAATCATATAAAAACATTACTTTTGAAATATATCCCTCAATGTGAAGGACAAAGGAATTTATTTAATAGCAGGTTGGCTGTTAGCTCTCGCATTAAAAAAATGGAGGAGTATAATTAATATTCAATATACATGTACAAATCGCAGACACGTCTTGTTAAGACAAAGGAAACTTCCCTAGTCTTTCTTGGATTATTTTCATTTTTATTGTTTAGTTCTGTACATATGAAGGAGGATGCACTAGTATAAAGCAAATTGGTGATATATTTCACTTCATTTTTCTTTTTTAAATTTTGCTTATTTATTTGGCAGAGGGAGACAGAGAGAACACAAGCAAGGGGAGCTTCTCAGAGGGAGAAGCAGGGTCCTGGCTGAGCAGGAAGCCCGACATGGGGCTCCATCCCAGGATCCCAAAATCATGACCTGAGCAGAAGGCAGACACTTAACTGAATGAACCACCCAGGCACACCTATAGTTCACTTCTGGTTGGCTGGACTACCCATTTGTACATCTTACTTATACCTCCTCTGCCTCTGCTTCTGCTGATACTGTAAGCATCACTTTCATCTTCTGCTGAATTGTCACTGGATCTATCCAATGTTAGGAGGTGGTGGCTCTGATAGGACACACCTTGTGTTGAGCAGCTTTCCTAGTATGGCCACTAGCTTTCCATGGCCATTGGGTCTCCACAGGTCTCAGGAGCACATCAAAAGCGATTTTTCAAATGGTACATAGTTTTCTACTTCATATGGAATTCCTATAGAATGCTAGGATGGTCTATATTTTTATTTTCTTATTGAAACTAGACCTTACCACATATCCTTCTCCACCACAGGTACCTCTAGAACAATAGAAACTGTCTGGCCATATAACTGTTTGGCAGGGTTGTTTGTCCACCACACACTGAAGGATCTTTTTCTCTTCTGGTCCACTCAAAGCTGTCAGCCTTCCATAAAAGGTTTAGAGTAGTATTCTTAAGTGTAGCATATGGCATTTTCAAAACAAAAGGTGCCTAGAAAGATTTATGTTTCTTTTTTAGTGCTGAGAATTGCCAAGACACATTGATTTTCTCTTTTCTCTGAAAGACATATGTTGGCATGCCCAAGATCAATGGACACTGAAAATTCACTGATACAGCGGGCTCCTGGAAAGAATGCCTGTGTCCTAAATGCAGGATCTGAACGGCACATTAGAGCATCCCCTTGTCATACTGCTTCTAGTGTTGAATTACAGATTTTGTGTGTATTTTATGACCTCTACTAGATTAAAGAGAGATTAACTTCTTATTTATCAGGGTATTTACCAAAGCATTTAGAATATATTTTCTTGCACAATGTAGGTGGCTCAGTGAAATAATTGATGCACTGAATTAATGTTAAACATCAGTCCAGCCAAACATTTACTTTATTATTTTTTAAAAATATTTTCTTTATTTATTTGAGAGAGAGAGAGGGTGAGAGAGAGCATGAGAGAGGAGAAGGTCAGAGGGAAAAGCAGACTCCCAGTGGAGCGGGACTCAATCCTGGGACTCCAGGATCATGACCTGAGCCAAAGACAGTCACTTAACCAACTGAGCCACCCAGATGCCCAGTCCAGCCAAACATTTAAATATATAATCATGAGTTGCTCTGTTGTTAGCATATATAAAATGAGAGACTGAGCAGTAAAAAGTTACCATAATCAGACAATATATTGAGTAAATGCATAATAATAATTCTGTAAAAGTTGAGACAAAGTTAATTTAACTTTGGTTTCAGTGAGTATACCTATTATTTGTAAGTATTTTTTTTAATTTCAGAATTTATTTGGATTTCCAGAAAAGTTGTGAAAGAGTACAGGTAGTTCCGATAGACCCCACACCCAGTTTCCCCTTTTATTACCATATTCCAGTAGTAGGATATATTTCTCATTATAAATGAGGCAATGATGATACATTGTTATGACTATAATTCATATTTGATTCTGATTGATTATTCTTTACCTAAGTAATTTTTTTTTTTTTTTTTTTTTTTTTTTTGGTGCCAGGACCCCATCTAAGATACTCCATTACATTTAGTCATGTCTCCATAGATTCCTCTTGGCCATGACAGTTCCTCAGATTTTCCTTGATTTTGATGACCTTAACAGTTTTGGTGAGCAATAGTCAAGAATTTTGTAGAACGTCCTGTGAATAAGTTTTTGATGTGCTGAAGTGTAAAAATGGATGACCCAAGTGTTGGTTTCCCCTTCAGCTCTTGCATCAATTTTCATGCTCTTGGAGTGGGGTTTTCCTGTTTGATTCTGACTGTGTTAACATTTCTGGAAGTGGTCACAGTGGATAATGAAATAAAAGCAAACCAGCTGTTATACCGACTTTTGCAGTCAAAGAGAGTGTTATAGAGGAATGAAAACTTTGAGAGCTGTGTTCTCTGCCACAGTTGATCAATAAATGTCAGTTGATTAAATAAATAAGCATCCCTTTCCTGCCTTCTTACTTTTAAAGCCAAAAGCTATTCAGATTCTCATTTAAAAGAGCCCCCCTCTTTGGTGACAGTTACAAAGTGGAAACATTTTGCAATCCTTGCACAACTAGTCTTGCTTGTAAATTCTCTTCTGTACAAAACAATTACTTAATATAATAATGTTTTTGCAAAAAAGACTTCAATCTCTGTCTCCCATTTACCCGACACCTTCTGACAATATGTTTATTAGCAGATAACTCCTAGCCATTGTTAAAATACAATTTTTAAAGTCATTATCTTCTTTATATGTAATTTTTAAATATTCTGGTTTTAGCCAAATAAAGAACAATGTGTTTTAAAAAATGTTAGCTATTTATTGTCATAAGACATTTTAGGTGAAAGTTAATACTGGAAGCCTACTACTCACATGCTTCTCTTTCTAGGTAAAACAACGGTGTTTATAAACAAAGAACTAGTGCCAAATGGGTGCCATTTTGTAAGATTTATTAACAGTGTCCATAGCCTGTCATGTTGGTCTTTCTGGCAACAGCTAGGTGGGAGAAAGTGATGGATCTTTATGCAGTCCACCCGGCATTGAATTTAAGCTGGCCCAGAACCCTGGGATTTGCTCATGCAAGCGTGGTGGAAAAGCTGGAGATTGGTGACCCTACTGAAACACACTCCACTTATTATCTTAACTCTGATCATTAGGTAATGTGACCCCATACCAGAGCTAGCATACACATTGCAGTCCATTATTTATACTATCCCCTGGGGTTGTATAGTACTCAGCCTGTAAGGCCATATACAGAGACCGAAACTATCTATTGGTTACCTAAGAATAACCAGGAGGCTGACCCAAGAACATAAGTTTATGTAAAGACATTTATTTATAAAAGTTGAATATTCATAGTGTTATTAATGCTCACACATTTTCACCAATAAATTAGAAATTTTAGATGAAATAGGCAGATTCCTAGAAAAAACAATTTATCAAAGGTGAGATAAGAATGAATAAAAATATGATTATTTCTAGATCTCTTAAAGAAATTGAGTCCATAGTCTAAAACCTTTGTCCCAAGAGAATCCTATGTGCAGATGGCTATGTAAGTATATTCTTTTAAATACTTAAGGAAAAATACAGCACCAATCCACATGGATTAAAAGTTTCTAAAGAAGAGAAAAAAATATACACATCTCAATTTGTTTTATGAGGTTTTATGCTTCCCCAAACCAGATAAGGTTTGCATTATAGGAAAGGAAATTTATAAGCCAAACTCTTTTATGAACATGTATAAAAATAGCCTAAACAAAAGATAGGCAAAACAAATACAGCAATATAAAATGAGCAACAGCTTTCCTTATTTCCTTTGCATCCTTGTTCAAAGAATGCAAATAAATAAAAATAAATAAAAACTAGCACAAGTATCATGCTTACTACTGAAATATTGAACTCTTTAATTAGAAACGAGATAAGAATACCTTCTATCCATTTATTTTCAACATTCTTTGGAACCTTTCTTTGGGAACAGGAAGAAAGTAAATTAAAGTTATAAAGATGGTAAAGCAGAAGCAAAGTTGTCAGTTGTCAACTTTTTTTTCTAAGTTTATTTATTTATTTATTTATTTGACAAAGACAGAGAGAGTGAGAGAGCACAAGTAGAGGGAGAGGGACAAGCAGGCTCCCTGCTGAGCAGGTAGCCCCGTGCGATGTTCTGAGAGGTTCCATCCCAGGACCCTGAGATCATGACCTGAGCTGAAGACAGACACTTAACCAACTCAGCCACCCAGGCATCCCTCAACTTTAAATTTTATAGGTAACTTTGGTTTTCCCTAGAAAATCCAAAAGAACCTATTGATTAATTAGAATTAGTAAGTTTAGCCATCTTCTGAATACAAGGTTAATAAGGAAGCATGAATTGCATGACTACATGAAATTACAGTTGCATCAAGTAATCAAACTCTTACTCCATACAGTAAGAAGGACAAGTTTCATACATATAATGTGAGCAAAAATTTCCAGAAAGAAAACACTTCAAACTGTATGATTTCATTTGCAAAATGTTAAAAACCAACCAAACAACGTTGTAAAACCAATACATGTCATTACAAGTCAGGACAGTGGTTACATCCAGGCAAGCAAGGAAGGGATACTTTTTGGGGGGGATAGAGGGAGATTTGGTGATGCTGGTCACACTGGTTCTGGGTGACTGACTGAGACACCTTTGTGTTTACTTGGAAAATCTTCCCAGTTGATCATTGATGATCTAGGCAGTTTCCTGTGTTTGTTTTAAACTTCAGATGAAATGTTCCTAAAGATATTTAGATGCATGCATATGTCGTATCAGCCCTTTTATTTCTGTTTTTAACTCTTAACTTTTCCATGTACTTATGCCCAAGGCTTATCTCAGTATATTAGCTAACACAATCCTGATAAGCCACATCAGATCACTTGGCTCCGTTGTTCACTCTACTGGTTTCCTATGCCCCTTAAAGACAAATTTCTTATCATTAGTCAAAAGATCCTTCATGATCAGCCCCATGCTTTCTACCCTCATTTCTTCTGAAACTTGTCTTGTACCTGTGCCTCAAACCCTTTTACTGTACTTTACTGTGGAGCCTCTTTTCCCCAGATAGCAAAGCAACCCTCCCTCCTCTATTTCAATTCTTTATTTAAATTTTAATTTTCAATGAGTCCTCACTAAAGTTCAGCACTGCACTGTGAGTACCACATACATTCCCCAAATTTCCTAATATCCTTTTCTGCTTCTATTTAGCTTTTAGCACTTACGTTTGGTATCTAAAACTTAAAATATTTGTTTTCATTCTATCCCTTAAGAATATAAGCTCTAAAAAAACAGGCCTTTATTTCTGTTGTGTTTTTGTCTATATCTACCATGCCCCATATATAGAAATGCTTAAAAAAGCATTAGTTGGTACACGTAAACATGAATCATAAACACTACATCAAAAACTAATGATGTACTGTATGGTGACTAACATGACACAATAAAAAAAAATAACTAAATAAAGCATTAGTTGAATAAAGGAAGGATCAGGGCAAAGATGAGAATAAAGTTAAGAATGTTTTTAGATGGTTACTTCCACATACTTGGTTGAAACACCAGAAATGCTGCCTCAGGTGAGAAGCATTCTAGAAACAGGCAGGAGTAAAGCCTTAGCTAAATCATTTGTATAGTTGTTTTTTTTAAAAATATTTTATTTATTTATTTGACAAACAGAGATTACAAGTAGGCAGAGAGGCAGACAGGGAGAGAGAAGAGGAAGCAGGCTCCCTGCCAAGTAGAGAGCCTAATGTGGGGCTTGATCCCAGGACCCTGAGATCATGACCTGAGCTGAAGGCAGAGGCTTAACCCATTGAGCCACCCAGGCACGCCATTTGCATAGTTTTTATTGTTAAAGAACTAAGCAAGCAAACAGTTTGTCCATTGCTCCTGGCTACATTAGCTAGAAAGATGTCTTCTGAAAAGAAATTCGATGACTTAATTTCACTTTTTAATAATAAAAATGCGGATAATATACAAATTCCTGTTAATCTGGGATTATAATCTGCTGAATTTGTTTTGAACTTTAAATTAAAATACTCACCAAAAAAAAAAAAAAAAAAAAAAAGCAAAATTACCCTACCTTAGAATTCTGTTCTTGGAGCTAAATACTCTTTTCACACATACGAGAAAAATCCCAAAGTAATTGAATTACTAGAGGGATATTTAGTATTAAAATGATATTTTCCAGACTCCAAAATGCCATTTTACCAAGAACTGATAATTCAGCTTGAAAAGTTATTTGCTAAGCAAAATCTTTCAAGAGTGGCAATTTGGATAGGACTGAAGCAGAATTAAGTCACAACAGGAGTGAGGGGAAATAAGCCAAATAATATGAGATTTCCTGGAATTTGGTTAGGGAGTAGCTGAGAAGCTTGTCTGATTCATTTCCAGTTATAAAAAGGATTTTTGCGTTGCCCTTTCACAGAGACTTAAGTTCAAAAAGTTTATTAGGAACTGTCACTAGGAAGGTGTGGGAGAGATCCTCATTCACACCATAGTTTTCAAGAGCATGACCCCTTTACCATTTCTTAACAATTAATTAGATTGTTGGAGCAGGAACTTGGCCTCTGTATAAATATTTTAAATATAAAGCATTCTTTAGAGTAGTAATTTTTGATTCAAGATGCCAAGAGGCATACTTAGGGAGTTTTTTAAAAAAAATAGCTGATGCCCAATTTTTACCTCTGTATTATACTTTTATATTTTCTGGAAGTGACATTCAGTTATTAGAATTGTTCTAAGTTCTTCCAAAACTTTGAAATTAAAAAGTGATTTTTATCTATTTATTTCAGATTTTTATGTTGTTCGTAGTTTAAGGAAGAACTAGGGATTGAGATCTATTACTTTTATTGCTTTCGTAATTTCATTTCTGAATAAAATACTTGGAACTCTGATGTTAAAACCAATTGTGGTTAATGCACCTGTATGTGTCAAGGGCAAAATTGATAATAAATCTGTTACATTTTGACATAAAATTCAAAAGAATCTAAAGTTTTCTCAAACACATTGGTAATTTTAATACTTTAATAGTTTCTGTTCATGGGCTCTTTTCATGAGATTGTATTCTGAAACAGTAGATAAGAACTTACCGAAGGCAAACATGAAAATGATTTGCTTTTGTAACAATTTAAACATTTCCCCTGCTCTTCTATCATTATTCACTCTTACTTAGCAATGGAATCATTTTATTTACCAGAAACATTACTCCAGGCTTTTCATAAAATTATCATAATTGATTAGGACTAGAATTTAATAAAAAAACAACTTGAGTAAGTGGCACAAGAGAGTCCACTAGGAACCCTGTTTTCATTAGAAATGGAGGATGTAATTGAAGATGTATGTGAGGAAATAAGTCATTTGTAGTGGTATCAGTTACACGACTTGAGTAACTATGGCTCTGCAGTCTTGAATCATTCCTGGTAAAACGGTTTCATCCTTGTTATTAATTTTCTCGTCATGAACACATTACTCAGACAAATCTTTCCTTTTAGCCAATGGAAAAAATCTTTAAATAAGAGTCTTAACACCTTTCCATGACATAAGGCTCTCTTTTGGAAACTTTATATTTTAGATCCCTTTCATGTCAAAACTTCCAAATGCCAGCTCGTAGGCCCTATGGTTAATTAAGGTTCCAACATGATTTATTTTCTATTCTTGACACACATACTTATTCCTCACTTTATGGAATGCTTTTTGGGTTGTAAATCTAGTTTCTATCTCTACCTTTGGACATATAATTACTTTCCAAATCCCATTTGAGGATGGATTGAAGTCACCGTTTTTCTATCTGTGAAGGAAAGGTTGGTATGTGGAGTAAAATATCATTACTTAATTTGGAATTTGGCCAGATCTCTGGAACTTGTGACCTTGTTTCGATGAAGTGTTCAGGGATTTTTTTCCCCCCGATCACAAATAGTCAGATATGTCTTATATAACTCATAAAGTGCTCTCATACTAGAGAACTAGCTTAGTCAAAATTTGAATGGGAAAGTTCCAGAGGCAAAGTTAAACATATACCATTTTCTAGAGGCGTGAACTTTCCTGTTTGAGTTAAGTGTGATAATTCACTATAGTTTATGGCATAATTGCTCCAGATTATATATCTCAGGTGCCTGCAGGCAATTGATGATTGAAAACCACAGTAGGTTTCTTTCTTTCTTTCTTTTTTAAACATAGATTTATTGGGACATACAGAATTAAAACAATTCAATTTATAACCAATTTATAACCAAGACTCATAAAGATATGACTGAGAGGAAATTCTGTATTTTAGTAGAAATCAAGCAATATATTTGTGCTACTATATATATTTCACTATCTAATTTTCTTTCCAACTTTAATTCCCTGGAGATTAGGTCAATACAATAATAAGAATTATAATAATAATGAACACTGGTTTTGCTAAGCACTATGAAAAGTGTTCCGCATATGTGATCTCATTCATTCTGTGAAATAGCTCTATAAGTATTTATCTGCAAAATGGCCCAATGTTACACAATTAAATGTGGGAGATCTGGATTGATGAGTATGACTTATCTGTCTCCAAAGTCCATGCACATTTCACAATGTGGTTTTACCCACTATTAATTATGTTCTGTATCTCCCATCGCCAAGGGGACTGAGTACAAAATCTTCTCTAATCCTAGGAGCATAGTATTACCTAGTTAAAACCTGTTTATAGAACATGCAATATATTCCACAGTGGAGAATCCATTTACTGGCATATCATATATATTCAATATTTGATTGGTTAAACAATTAATTAAGAGTGAAATAAGGTCTGTCAATATACTTGATTATGATCACCTTCGTAGTAAGCAGAGACAGGACTAGAATCCTGAATCATGACTTTTAGTCCAGGACCGTATTAGTTTGGATAAGTTTAGCTTGTTACAGAAGACTGTCAATTACTAGCTGAAAAAAGTTATCCTTGTGGTTTTCTGTCATGTGCATATCCAGATAGATATTACAGGGCATTCTGGTATCAGTGATCAGGCTCTTCTATCACCTCCGCTGTTCTCTTTGGAAAAGTCAGAGGAGATGCATATATCATCTGCTGATTCAGCACTGCAGACCAGGGGATGGGAAAGAGGGAAAGTGAGGGCACATGCTTTTGCCTGTTAAGAGCATGACCCCAAATTGGTCATAACGTGATTCACAGTCCAAAGGTCAGAGCTCTGTCAGTTGACAAATCTAAATGCAAGGAGACTCAAAATTCAAGACATTAAAAAAAATAACAATCAAACAAACAAAACAAAAGGTTACAATAGGTAGAAAAGCAAACAAATGTCTCCAATAAAAAGACACTATATCAGGCAATCATTTTGATATATTATTTTCTGATATCTGTACATTTAATTATTATCACCATTGTAGATCATGGCTAGAATACAAAAAAAAAAAAAATTCCTTCAGTATTTTTCCCCCTCTCAGTTAGTTATTATCATTGACTAGGGGCGCCTGGGTGGCTCAGTGGTTTAAGGCCTCTGCCTTCGGCTCAGGTCATGATCCCGGGGTCCTGGGATCGAGCCCCGCATCAGGCTCTCTGCTCAGCGGGGAACCTGCTTCCTCCTCTCTCTCTCTGCCTGCCTCTCTGTCTACTTGTGATCTTTGTCTGTCAAATAAATAAATAAAAAATCTTAAAAAAAAAATTATTATCATTGACTAAATGATTACCAGGAAGATAAAAATGAGGGAAGAATACTTTTGAGAAAACTAATAAAATTTCATGTACTAATGAAAGACACATTTACCATCTAGCTTGTCTTAACATAGAGTATAAATTTCAAATAAAATTGTAATCATGATATACCCAGAATATTAGAATTAACAATCATAGAATAACAAGTTTTTAGAAATGTTGTATGTTTACTTTTAAGTGTATGATGCCTTGAGTATACTTCTCAATTTCATTAAGTAAGGAATTTTTTTCTTTTATTCATTTATTGAACAAATATTTATTGAGAGTTCTTCTAGACCTTGGGGATTGAGCTGCAAACAACACAGACAAAAATCCTTCTTCTGATGAAGCTTAACAATCTATAAAAGAAGTAAGATATGTTTTATGTAGAAGGTGGTCACTGTGAGGAAGAAAAGCAAAGCAGCTAAAGGGAATAGAACAGAGGATATCACCGGTAGAAAAGCGGTCAGAATTTTTAGAATAAATGTCAGGAAAACCCTCACGCAGAAAGTAACAGATCTGAAGTAGATGAAATATATAGCAGTGTGACTATCCAGGAGGGAGACAAGAGTAAGTTCAGAAACTGAAGCTGAAAAATATCTGGAGCTTTTGGGTTCCCAGAAGAAAAAGCAGGTGAGGAGAGAGCAGTGTAGGAGAGAAGAGAGGAGATCCAGGAGAGAATGAGAGCTGGGTCCTGTACACAAGCCACTGTCAGGATTTGTGTTTTTAACCTGGGTGAGCTGGAAAACCACTTCAAGCAGAAGAGTCACTTGAGCTCATTTTTTTAAAGCTTTATTTTGCCTTTTCTTTTCTTTTTTTTTTTAATATATTTAATTTATTTATTTGACAGACAGAGATCACAAGCAGGCAGAGAGGCAGGCAGAGAGAGAGGAGGAAGCAGGCTCCCTGATGAGCAGAGAGCCTGATGCGGGGCTCGATCCCAGGACCCTGAGATCATGACCTGAGCCGAAGACACAGGCTTTAACCCACTGAGCCACCCAGGTGCCCCATTTTGCCTTTTCTGTTTGGAATAGACTGTAGGAAAGCAAGGACTGAAGAAGAGAGAATACTTAAAGGAATGTAATTCAACTGAGAGAAGATGGTGAACTGTACCAGGGCATAATGATGAACATGGTGTCATGTTGTCTGAATCAGGATCAATTTAGAAAATAGATCTGAAAGACTAGTGGTAGCAGAGGAGTAGTGACAAAGTTTGGAAGAAAGCCTTTCAAGAATTGTATTAGAAGCTAAAGAAAGGTACTGTCTCATAGGAACAAACCACAACAACAAAAAAACAAGGCAAAACAAAAACCTGAGAGTAATCAGGAGTGTAGAGATACAAAGACCATACCGATCAGTATTTAGTTTTCCGGTCTGGGTAGAGTGCTGATTTACAGATAATTCAGGGGTTTTTTGTTTTGTTTTGTTTAAAGATTTTATTTGTTTATTTGTCAGACAGAGCAAAAGAGAGAGAAATAGAGCACAAACAAGGTGAACAGCAGGCTGAAGGAGAAGCAGGTTCCCCCCTGAGCAGGGAGCCAATGAGGGACTTGATCCCAGGATACTGGGATCATGACCTGAGCTAAAAGTAGATGCCCAACTGACTGAGCCACCCAGGCTTCCCGATGATTCAGGTTTTAATGATTGTGTGTGTGTGTGTGTGTGTGTGTGACATTTGAGTGGTTGGGAGAGGAAGACTAAACACTGAATGCATACTATTGACACTGATAGACAGCTCTGAAAACAAAGCAGGGAGTGGAGAGGGATGGGGTGCAATTTTAGGAAGGATGCTCCGCAACGATCAGTGAAGAGCTAACAGCTGAGCCGAGATATAAAGAAAGAGGGAGCTGTGACTCATATTCTTGCGGCTGAGTTTCCTGGCTGACAAAGTCAGACCTGTCCTGGAGCTCATATGCCAGGAACAGCTGTTGGTTGGAGTCAAGTGAGACAGCATGCAGAGTCTGAGAGGTGGCCTGGGACTACAGCACCAGAGAGTCCTGAGGCCAGAGAGAGGACCTCAGGTACTAGGCACTTCAGGGCCTGGTGAAAAACCATCAGATTTATGGCTGGTCGGTATATGATTTGACGTATGTCATAAGATAGAAATAAATGCAATTTAAACATGCTGAGAAGCATCTTAAAATATGTTGCTATCATCTTATTAAACTCAAACAGATGAATGGATCAAGAAGATGTGGTATATATACACAATGGAATACTATGCAGCCATCAAAAGAAATGAAATCTTGCCATTTGCAACAACATGGATGGAACTAGAGCGTATCATGCTTAGCGAAATAAGTCAAACAGAGAAAGACAACTATCATATGATCTCCCTGATATGAGGAAGTGGTGATGCAACATGGGGGCTTAAGTGGGTAGGAGAAGAATAAATGAAACAAGATGGGATTGGGAGGGAGACAAACCATAAGTGACTCTTAATCTCACAAAACAAACTGAGGGTTGCTGGGGGGAGGGGCTTTGGGAGAAGGGGGTGGGATTATGGACATTGGGGAGGGTATGTGCTTTGGTGAGTGCTGTGAAGTGTGTAAGCCTGGTGATTCACAGACCTGTACCCCTGGGGATAAAAATATATGTTTATAAAAAATAAAAAATTTTAAAAAAAATAAAATAAACTCAACTTTAAACTTTTTTTTTTCATGATGTTTAACATCCTCATTAAATACTCAAGGGATAAGACCTCTGAAGGAATTAGTTATCAGTAAATGTAGATAGTATATTATTACCACGAGAATATGAAAAAAGAGCTGTAGCAAACTTCAGTTTCATGGTTTTAGAATTTAATAACTACCAGGGGCACCTGGGTGGCTCAGTAAGCATCTGCCTTTGGCTCAGGTCATGATCTCAGGGTGCTAGGATGGAACACCACACCGGGCTCCCTGCTCAGTGGGAAGCCTGCTTCCCCCTCTTCTACTCCCCCTGCTTGTATTCCCTCTCTTGCTCTCTTTCTGTCAAATAAATAAATAAAAACTTAAAAAAAAAAAAGAATTTAATAGCTCTCTAAGAAGGATAGGTATCATTTGACAGAGTGGTCCCAGATTCCTTCTAAGCAATTATTTGTTTAAAATGCAAAAACATTTATTTTAAATGCTAGTATATCCGACAAATATCTTCTGGTGACTGACCTGTACAGTGGGATTTATGACAAATGAAACCCATCATATAAAAGGTAATTGATCATTTTTCTCTGAAACATGACCCCTTTTCTTTTGTTCTGATAGCACACTTCCTAGGGTGTCCATCCCTCAAAATATGCAAGATATGCACTATAGTTAAATTATCTAGTTGCTTAATGTACAAACAATATACCTGACATGATTTATATCCTCTTCTTTCTCTTAAACATGACAGAATTATGGCAGTGCTATTTGATGAAATATTTAATCAGATTACTAAGGCTTTAAATTATCTTGTATATACACAAATTTCTGAAGCTGGTTAGTATACTATTAGTATATTTTATCATAATATCAAATGGTAATATTTATGGTATTTACCATAATATTTATGTTAAATAAATAATATTTATGTTAAATAAATAAGTTATAGCAAATTCCTTTGGAATCAACTTTGGATTGCTTTATAATTAGTTAAAAATGTTACTTAATTTTCACAACAGGTGACTCAGCAATCGAAACTGAATGTGAGCTCTGCCTCTTGATTATTTGGTTTCTAAGCATATGGCTCTAACCAACGACATAGACATACACAGTAGCACAGAAAGGTACATTAAATTCTTGCCAGAAAATAAAACTTTAAGCCATCTGTTGTAAAATTCTAGCAAGGGGAAGTAGTATCCTTCACAGATTTGACTGCTGTAACTTCCATCCTTGTATGGAAATAACCATACATTTTTATCACAGCCTTTGTCTCTATAATGACCTTTAATAGGTCACCGGCCAATGTTTTGTTTCATTATATTGTAAGCCAATATGTGTGTGTTTTTTTTTTTTAACTGCTGAAAAATATAGCAACAGTCAACTGATGCAGAATCTACTGAAAAGGATAAAACACAACTTTTAAAGGTACTGTTTTATAGGTAAATTTTATTAAAAAGGTGATAGTCAAAATCATTGCAAATGATGAAAAAGTGTGCACCTACGTTCCACATGACCTTGTGGGGGAACTGAATTTACATGAGGTATGTAGTAAGGCACCTGAAAATCCAGAGCTGTGGGAAACATGAGGAACGCGGTGCAATATGTGAGTGGTTTAGGTTGTAGCAAAGGAAATATTACTGTATAATGATGGGACAATATCCATCTGACTATGCAGAGGGAGGAGCACGATCGTCGCATCCCTGCAGGACAAGAGGAGTGGAAGAAGAGCTTTCTCTGGAGAAGGAAAAGAAAAATTACTTAATATTTTATTGTTTAAGGGCTGTTGCCTCATTGGCTGGTACACTCTCATCTCTGTGGTGAACGTGGATTTTTTGTCTTTGTGTGTAACAAAGTTGAATTTTCCTCTTCAAAAACAATGAATTAGAAAAATGCTGTTTAAAAGCAGAGTTTTATTGCACTAACTACCTTTTATTCTGTTATCCAGTTTTCTTTCCTGTGAAATATTTTGTATTAGCAGTTTATTTCTACTGACATTTTTTGGTAAAATGTAGTCCCTCTTTAACACCTTAAAATCTTATTTTCATCCATATCATTTTGTGGGAATCACACTAACAAAATTCAGTAGTGATTCTTGAATCCACCAACCTTCAAGATATCCTTCAAACTCAGTAGATAGGTATAAAGAATGCATTTTTGAACTTCTTTGACTATAAAATGACAGCAGGCTAATTTATTTTTTACTCTTTATCCAGTCTGTATTTTACTCGTTTATGACCTCATAATTCAGCTACTTCCAAAAGCCTGGCTAGTCCAGCTCCGATTCACTTTTTACTGCTAACGAAATACATGGGGATACTCATATCTGTTTTCAGGACATTAAATGTGTGCCTCTCCTTTAAAACTCACTAAAGCTGGAATTTCATATTGCAACTTAACTATAGACTATTCCACTTAAATATTAATAAATAGTTCTTTTACTTATTTATTAATTAAAAAATCGTTCTTCTCTTGCACTCACTAAATCTAAATTTAAATATATTATATTCCTCCTCCAAACCACTTAGGATTACCAACTTTATTATTTCCATTGATGTCATTACTATTTTTCCAATATTCATACTTAAACACCTGGGCATCATTTTACCTCCTTATCCTCCCTTTCTATCCTCCAATAATATCACATATTCCAGATGTGAAGGTCATATCCTCTTTCTTCTGTAATAAATCTGGAAAATATTGATGGATAAATAGTAAAATACATGTTTGGAGTTAATATTTACTTGTTTTCTTTTTACTTCTGTGACAAAGCCTAATAATGGCCTCCTTTCCACAGCAAAACCAAGATGACTTTTAGCTGCAATTTTAAGGTTCTTTTCTGATCCAACATTCCTTTTATTTCCTGACCAAGCTCATAGGTGTTGGAATCAGTCCAAAATTCTTGGATCATGTTAGTCTCTCATTATACATGAAATTATGGCATTTTGGGGTCTGTGTGGCAAATAGGACGGGGTTGTTGCCAAAGATATATTCCTATGCAATTTCTTAAATGACACATATTAATTTCTGTATTCAGGAGATGGAAGTTGCCAAGTCAACCTATGAGGCCCTCCAAGTTCAATACCTGACCCAGCTAATTCATAACAGTGTTACTATTTTTAATGTAACAATGTAGGAGTGAGCAGATTTTAACCACTGCTTACAGTTTTTACAAGATGGCAATCATAAGGGCAGAACAATTTCTAGAGTCCACAACATTTTTAGCTGGCTAACTTCAACAATGTTTCCTTCTCTCTACCACCACAACCATACCTCCCTCCTATTGTCGTTAAGATATTCAGGTCATTTCTGAATATTAATAGTAGGATTTCGAAACAGAAACCTTGGTTTACACTATTAAATTTGATACATTTTCTATCAAGCTATTGGGGTACTATTTTTATAAATTTAGATTCCTAAAATTTTAAATCTTGAAGTATGTTAAGCATTTCCACAGAGGAAAATACGATATATCAATTTGGGCTAATTGCCTCCTTGGGAAATGAAGAGACCACAGAAAACAGCTAAAAGAAAGCAAAGGGTGTCATAGGTAACTTGACCCATCTACTGACTTAATTTTCATTGAACAAAACTATAAATAAATTTCACGTTTTATTCTAAATTAGGAAGGGAAATGAATCAGATAATTAAAATAAAGTTGGGTTTGAGAAAATTCAGGAAGTGAGAAACAAATCTATTTCCATTCTTATTGTTATTTGAAACAATATGTTCCTTCCTACTTTGGACTTTTATCACTCTCAAGGAAAAAGAAAAAACGCACAAAGCCTTTTTATAATTGAAGCATGTGAGACAAAGACATGACCAGTTTGTTGATTTTCATAACTATGCCTTTACTCCTGGCCCTGAAATTAGTTCTTGAATGAAGGGTAGCTGGTAGAAAGCTGACCTGACCCTTTGGAGTTAGAAGAGGCAAGAACTTTTTTTTTTTTTTTTAATTTAATTTAATTTTTCTTCAGTGTTCCGAAATTCATTGTTTATGCACCACACCCAGTGCTCCATGCAATACATGTCCTTCATAATACCTACCACCAGACTCACCCAAACCCCCACCCCACTCCCCTCCAAAACCCTTAGTTTGTTTCTCAGAGTCCACAGTCTCTCATGGTTCATCTCCCCCTCCTATTTCCCCCAACTCCCTTCTCCTCTCCATCTCCCAATGTCTTCCGTGTTGTTCCTTATGCTCCACAAGTAAGTGAAACCATATGATAATTGACTCTCTCTGCTGAGGCAAGAACTCTTAATCCCAACTTTGTCGCATTCTGTGTGGTCTCATTTGCAGAATCCATACCAGATCTGTTTTACCTACATCAGACATGGTATTTGAAAATGCTTGAGGGTGTAAAACCCTAATTACCAGAGTTATTATTTTCTAATTAACAAGCCTTTATATTCTTTTCAATTTCTCTTTTCTTGATAGAGCAGTCATGCTCAAAAAATGCAGGATCTACTTTTTAAAAAATGCTTTCTTCATTAACCTAGAGAGGAGACTATTTCTTCAAAACTATTTTAGTATATAATGAAATCTTTTCCGAATCATGTTCTTTAATTTAATATGACCTTATTCTTCTCCACAGTAACAATTTGTCTTTTAAAATAACAATGGTTCCAGAGAGATCTTTTCATAGGAGTATACTCAAAAATTTCTGTATCTTTACTGGCTGGCCTTCCTTTTGAACTTTGTGCTGTCCTAAATGGTTCCTGGAGGGAATTATAAAAATAACTCAGGTCCTAATGAGAAAACAAGTCTCCAGAGCATTATTCAGAGGTTGTCATCCCTGGCTTTGAATTTTAACGTGACAGAGTTCTATTGTCCCATGTCGTTATTCATGATCTCAAACTGTCTGTTCCAATTTCCAAGAAATGCTAAGCAAAGCAGGGTTCAAATTCAGGAAGAAGCTTTTCCCCCTTCAATGAACATGAAATTGTAACTGGAAACATGGTTGATTAGATAAACACCACTTGTTTACTTGTGAATTATCTCCAAATGCTGCTGGGTATCCTTTGTTACAAAGATGAAAAGGTATCATTTGGGTAAAGGTTAGGCATAAGAAATTCTCCTAAAATTATGAAACATTAGAAACGTTAAGTTTTCTTGTTAGTTTCACATTAAACTTTTTGTTTTTTAATGTGATCTTTGCAAAGGATAAGCATCTATGTCTTGGGAAATAGGTTTTCTGTCATTTGTTTTTACATATACGCTCAACTAAGTCTCTGATTAAAGAAAAGTAAAGTTACATTGTAATATGGGAAATGAGATTATATTTTTAACTTTTTTTGATTTAGAAAAGTAAAGAGCATTCTACATTAAGAATATTATTCATGGGGCACCTGGGTGGCTCAGTGAGTTAAGCCTCTGCCTTAAGCTCGGGTATGACCTCAGGGTCCTGGGATGGAGTCCCACATTCATCTGGCTCTCTGCTCAGCAGGGGGCCTGCTTCCCCTTCCCCCTCTGCCTACTCTTGATCTCTTTCTCTCTGTCAAATAAATAAATAAAACCTTAAAAAAAAAAGAATATCATTCATTATATTGCGGTCGTTGGGTGGCTCAGTTGTTAAACGTCTGCCTTCAGCTCAGGTCATGATCCCAGGGTCCTAGGATCAAGATTCAGATTGGGCTCCCTGCTGGGTGAGAAGCCTGCATCTCCTTCTCCCACTCCCCTTCTTGTGTTCCCTCTCTTATTACGTCTTTCCCTGTCAAATAAATACATAAAATCTTAAAAAAAAAAAAAAAGAATATTCATTATAATGCCAACTGTTACAGGAAAGTGTATTTTCTATTTCAGCAGCCATTAATATCAGGCTAAAAATCACTGAGACAATGATGATCAACATGTTGCTTTTCGAAGGAATTTTAATGGGTTATATTATAATTTTGAAGGAGTTTTAATGGAAAAGAGCATACCTCCATGAACGTAGCTCTTTGATTTTACAACATTTAGAGAATTGTTCTATTAGTGTCTTTGTTGCTGTGGGCTTGCTCAGAATGCACGAACTAATTTTAGTCACATGCATAGCTTTGGGGGAAAATGAAATCATCATGCTGTATGATCCTTGGTATGCGAAGCCATATGGTGGTATATTGTTACCCGTCCTCATCTTGAATTTGTGGAATCATTACATGGCCTCCAGCATTCAGTATACTGGAAGAAAAGGCAGTGTAGATGAACACACTGTCCTCCATGTATAGGTTTATACCCATCATGAAATATACATTATCCAATCTTATAAAGGTCAAGATTTATTTTAAGCAGGGTTGAAAGAAAGACTAGAGCAGGGGGGTATCTAGCATTGACACCTGGTCATTTCACTAAAACTTCGACTCAGTGTCACCCCTGTCTTAAACATTTCTGGTCACAAGATTCAAAGAGAAGAAAAAATAATCACTGCTTTATATAGTGTAGGTTTACTATTTTTAACTGAATATAAAATAATCAGAAGAAACTTCATGTGCATTCATGAAAATTGAGGTTTCCTTCCTAGGGCTGAAACAGAAAGTTCTCAGAGTGCCTGCAAGCTACCTGGCCAGACTTTTCACCCTTGGGATGTTTCCACAATTTTGTCCCAGGGCCCATCGTCTTGACTTGTATTTTGTTTCCACTGTTCCTGTGCCTTTAGAAGTTTCCACCAAGGCCCTGCTCAAGCATCACTTCCTCTATGTAGCCTTTTCTGGTCCCTAGGTAGTATTTCCCTTCTTTGTTTTCCACACCATTTGCCCCACATCTCATTTAGCTTCAGCAACAATGCATTCTGTTTATCTCTTTACGCATTGAATTTGTCCACTATCTTCTGTGCTTTCTAAGAGCAATGAGTATAACTTATTTTTTTGTTTGTTTATTTATTGTGACTTATCTTTTTCTTTGTGTCTCCAGACAGAAATTAGCAAAATGGCTAGGACAGAGAAGGTCAATCATAGATGTTTGTGGAGTAATAAACTTATAAGGCCGAACTATAATAACTCTACAAACTATACACAAACAACTAAACAAACTATAAATGAAAGTTCTTTTATTTATCTTGTTCTGTCCATTTTTAGAGTCTCACATAGACTACTTCATAATGTTGTTTCTAAGTGTTCTCTGGATATCAGAAATTAACAGTGACCTCAAAGTGAGCTTGGACTCCTGACTCTTAAATCATCCATAGACTTGGTAGTTTTATTTATTTCTGTAACCATAGGTATTAGTACCCTGTCTAGCACGTGCCTGTTGCTCAGTAAGAGATTCTAAAGCAAAAATGTTCTCTATATTTTCACTTTTGTTTCCTTTGCCATTGGAGACATATCTTGAAAGAAGTTGCTGTGGCTAATAGCGAAGAGATTACCGCCTATGTTCTCCTCTAGGATTCTGATGGATTCCTGTCTCACGTTGAGGTCTTTTATCCATTTTGAGTTTATCTTTGTGTACGGAGTAAGAGAATGGTCGAGTTTCACTCTTCTACATATAGCTATCCAGTTTTCCCGGCACCATTTATTGAAGAGACTGTCTTTTTTCCACTGTATATCTTTTCCTGCCTTGTCGAAGATTATTTGCCCATAGAGTTGAGGTTCCATATCTGGGCTCTCTACTCTGCACCACTGGTCTATGTGTCTGTTTTTATGCCAGTACCATGCTGTCTTGGTGATCACAGCTTTGTAATAAAGCTTGAAATCAGGTAACATGATGCCCCCAGTTTTATTTTTTTTTTCAACATTTCCTTAGTGATTTGGGGTCTCTTTTGATTCCATACAAATTTTTGGATTATTTGCTCCAGCTCTTTGAAGAATACTGGTGGAATTTTGATCAGAATGTCATTAAAGTATAGATTGCTTTAGGCAGTATAGACATTTTAACAATGTTTATTCTTTCAATCCAAGAGCATGGAATGGTCTTCCATCTTTTTGTGTCTTCTTCAATTTCTTTCATGAGTGTTCTGTAGTTCCTCAAGTACAGATCCTTTGCCTCTTTGGTTAGGTTTATTCCCAGGTATCTTATGATTCTTGGTGCTATAGTAAATGGAATCGATTCTCTAATTTCCCTTTCTGTATTTTCATTGTTAGTGTATAAGAAAGCCACTGATTTCTGTACATTGACTTTGTAATCCTGCCATGTTGCTGAATTGCTGTATGAAACTTTTGGGACTTCATCAAAATCAAAAGCTTCTGCACAGCAAAGGAAACAGTCAAAAAACAAACAAACAAACAAACAAAAAAACAAAGAGGCAACTCATGGAATGGGAGAAGATATTTGCAAATGACAGTACAGACAAAAGGTTGATATCCAGGGTCTATAATGAACTCCTCAAACTCAACACACACAAAACAGACAATCATATCAAAAAATGGGCAGAAGATATGAACAGACACTTCTCCAATGAAGACATACAAATGGCTATCAGACACATGAAAAAATGTTCATCATCACTAGCCATCAGGGAGATTCAAATTAAAACCACATTGAGATATCACCTTACACCAGTTAGAATGGCCAAAATTAACAAGACAGGAAACAACATGTGTTGGAGGGGATGTGGAGAAAGGGGAACCCTCTTACACTGTTGATGGGAGAGCAAGTTGGTGCAGCCTCTATGGAGAACAGTATGGAGATTCCTCAAGAAATTAAAAAATAGAACTTCCCTATGACCCTGCCATTGCACTCCTGGGTATTTACCCTAAAGATACAGATGTAGTGAAAATAAGGGCCATCTGTACCCCAATGTTTATAGCAGCAATGGCCATGGTCACCAAATTGTGGAAAGAACCAAGATGCCTTTCAACAGATGAATGGATAAGGAAGATGTAGTCCGTATACACTATGGAGTATTATGCCTCCATCAGAAAGGATGAATATGGACAGGACTGGAAGAGATTATGCTGAGTGCAGTAAGTCAAGCAGAGAGAGTCAATTATCATATGGTTTCACTTATTTGTGGAGCATAACAAATAGCATGGAGAACATGGGGAGTTAGAGAGGAGAAGGGAGTTGGGGGAAATTGGAAGGTGAGGTGAATCATGAGAGACTATGGACTCTGAAAAACAATCTGAGGGGTTTGAAGTGGTGGCGGGTGGGAGGTTGGGGGAACCAGGTGGTGGGTATTATAGAGGGCATGGATTGCATGGAGCACTGGGTGTGGTGAAAAAATAATGAATACTGTTATGCCAAAAATAAATAAAAAATAAATTTAAAAAATTAAAAAAAAAATGTTCTCTATATTGCTAGTCTAATTCCATAAGTGTTTCCTAGTTCTTTTGAACCATTTGTATTTTCATCACCTACATGATCCCTTTCATACTTTTGTTTTCCTACTCTTCAGGTGAGTCCTGATCTGTTCTTTGTACCTTACAGTGTTAGTGTCTTTGGCCAGATAAACAAAGGGGGCAGCAAAGTTTTGAAAATGGCAATGATAGTTACAATTTTCATAGCTTTATCTTTGTATATTAGCATTTCCTACACAGTTTATAGTATTTGACATTACTTGGGGCTGAAATGAAAATTTAATCCATCAGACATTATGTGTGTTCTGTATATCAGAGGTATATACAAGGAAGTGTTTAGTTGTCTTTAATTTTACCTTTACTTAAAAATTTATAATGATGAGGATTATCTGAATATTTACATTTATAAATATCGCTAACAGACTTAAATCAATGAGAGTACTTAATACAAATATAGGATTAAAAAATATCATGCCAATGTTTTCTTACAGTTCCAGCCAAGGAAAAACACTCACCTCCTATTGGATAAATGGCATTTATCTGGTCAACAGCTACTCTCTTGACTTTCACTTCATGTATTTATACATCATTAAACTTCAGGAGAGTTAGATTTCCACTGCTGAATGTGGAGACCAAAGAGAGACCACAAATGGGTCAAGTTAGCAGATGTAGATACTTAAGACATACTGAGTTGGAGAACATGAGATACCTGGGTCTCCTCCTCGCTCACCTTCTGCTGTCTCAGTTTTATCATCCCCAAAACCTGAGGCTTGGATTACATTTGCAAGACTATTTACATATCACTACATATGTGATTTTTCCCCATTTTTTTTTAAATTGTGAAATAAAAACACATTATCACCATATTAACCACTTGAAAGTGCATACCTTAATAGTATTCAGTGTATTCACACTGGTATGAAATAAAATCTCTAGAACTTTTCTTCTTGAAAATCTGAAACTGTATACTTACTAAGCAACTTCTTTTTCCTCCCTCTACCCACCTCCACCTTGGTAACCACCATTCTACTTTTTATGGTTTTTGACTACCTTAGATATATTATATAAGTAGAATCATTTAGCATTTTTCTACTTGTGACTGTCTTATTTCACTTAACATAATCTCTTCAAGGTTTATCCATGTTGTAGCATCTGACTGGATTTTCTTCTGTATTAAGCTAAAGAATATTCCATCATAGATGTATATTGTGTTTGGTTTACTCATTCATTTATCAATAAGCATTTCTGTTGATTCCAACTCTTTGCAATTGTGAATAGTGCTGCTTGGAACATAGGTGTGCAAAGATTTCTTCAATGCTCTGATTTCTTTTCTTTTAGAGAGTATATTACCCAGAAGTGGGTTGATAGGCTATTTATTTCTGTTTCTGACTTTTGGAGGAAACTCCATCTATTTTCCATAACACTTAAACTATTTCACAATCCCACCAATGGTGCACCAGAGTTCCAATTTTTCCACATCCTCGTTTGCACCTGTTATATTCTGTTGACTTGATAGTAGTTATCAGTTAGTGAGGTGACATCTCATTGTGATTTTGCTTTTTATTTCTCTGATGACTAGAGATCCTGAGCATATTTACAAATGTTTGTTGTCTGCTTGTGTATTATCTTTGGATAAATGCCTATTCAAATCCTTTGTCTATTTTATGATCATCTTTTTACATTCTGGATATTAGCCCCTTACCAGATATATGATTTACAAATATTTTCTCACATTCTACAGATTTTATTTTCACTGTGATTGTGTTCTTAGATGTGCAAAAATTTTTAACTTTGCTATAGTCTTATTTGTCTATTTTTGGTTTTGTGGTCTGTGAAATTATTGTCAAATCAAATATCATGAAACTTCTCTCCTGTGTTTTCTTTTGGGAGGTTCCAATGTGTGATTTTTAAACCTTTGTCTTTTTTTTTAATCAAAGAAGAATGTACTAAAAAAAAAGAAACTACTAATTTAGTATGCATTATGAAACTAAACAGTAATGTATTTTGACAATGATTCGAATTGTTTTATACTTTTTGTCTCAGTGATCATGGCGATGACAACTAATCAACCCACTTTGTTATCCACGTTGTAAAACTATTATTGAAAGTGTTGATACTCTATTTCAGAACAGGAAAAATGTTTTGGATGAATTATAGATATCAAGTTGTGGCCATTTAAGACTACTAATTATCCTTAAAGCAATACTTGTGCAATTCTTCCTCTGTACCTTTATTAAGTACTCTCCAACTCCTCCCTTCTTACTTAAGGTAAGTCTCCTTGTAAGGCCAGATAAAACTCCACACATGAAGCTTTTTTCTATTTTCTTATTATTAGTGGATCTCTTTTCTCACTGAGTTAGCTCAAGCTTGTTCTTTCTATATGTTAACTCTCTGTACTAACTGCTATAGTTACAGTTTTGTTTTAAAAGAAATAAGTTCAATAAAATGGAAGTTTATTCCTGGGTGGTTGAAGAGAATATATACTATTTTTTCCCCTGACATTTCTATCTCTTAATTGTTAAACTTAAGAATCAAGTACCGAAATATTTATAGTATACTGACATGCCATTATCCGTGTGATGGCAACACCATTGATGGATCCAGGTCATAGTTTCAGGGATGAGACAACAACAGATTGCCACATCAGCTGTAGCCTCTGGGGGACACTAAAATAGAAGCCAGGATAAATGGGAACATCTGTTCAGTGGGAGCAGCAACAGGTGCAAATCTAACTAACACTGAAGTAATTGCAGAATGGCAAAGAGAAAATAATTCAAAATGTTAATACTAGATAAAGAATAAATAGCACAAAATATTAACACTAGTTATTTTTAAATTATGAGTTTATACGTGACTTTTAATTTATCTGGATCTTAATTTTAAAACATTTTACAAGAGCCTATATTGTTTTAATAGTTAGGAAAAAAGTTATTTGAAAAGGACACAGAGAGTGAAGGAATTATAATAGCTAATAGGTTTCATAAAAAATATAACTTACGGTCACATTGTTTACTATGCTTCAGAGAATAGAAACTTTGTTGAATAGTGATATATATATATATATATATATATATATAGAGAGAGAGAGAGAGAGAGAGAGAGAGAGTGTTGAGGTGGTGAAGGATAGAGTTCTAAGACTGGAGGTGGCTAGGATTCAGTGATTATTTTTTGTTAGTAAGGGCTCAGTTACCTGAATTTCCTCTTTAAACTGATGTTTTGGGGAAAACAAGCTTAAATATCTCTTGATTCTCTTCATATAAATTGTAAAGCCTAAAATTAAGGCATAATTAAGTCCCAATAATTTTTAAACTCTAAATACCTAGAGACCAAAGGAATGAGTTTGTTAATTTATTTTACAATAAATATTGAATGCAACTCTATCAGTTGGGGCTCAATCCAAGGAATGAAAACTACACAGTAGTTTGAACAGAGAAACCTTAACGTATAGAATTATTCACTATAACAGGGGGTTGCTGTAATGAGGGGCAGAATAATAAAAGAAAAATCACTATGGAGTACAGAACTAGCAAATGCAAGTGTAGGGAAGTAGTCTCCAAAACCCACAGCTAATCAGGGAGATTCAAATCAAAACCACATTGAGATACCACCTTACACCAATTAGAATGGCTAAAATTTACAAGACAGTAAACAGCATCTATTGGAGAGGATGTGGAGAAAGGGGAACCCTCTTACACTTGGTGGGAGTGCTAGTTGGTGCAGCCACTTTGGAAAACAGTGTGGAGATTCCTTAAGAAATTGAAATAGAGCTTCCCTATGACCCTGCAATTGCACTACTGGGTATTTACCCCAAAGATACCGATGTAGTGAAAAGAAGGGACATCTGTATCCCAATGTTCATAGCAGCAATGGCCACAGTTGTTAAACTGTGGAAAGAGCCAAGATGCCCTTCAACAGATGAAGAAGATATGGTCCACATATACAATAGAGTATTATGCCTCCATCAGAAAAGACGAATACCCAACTTTTGTATCAACATGGACGGGACTGGAGGAGATTATGCTGAGTGAAATAAGCCAAACAGAGAGAGTCAATTATCATATGGTTTCGCTTACTTGTGGAGCATAAGGAAGAACACTGAGGACATTGGGAGATGGAGAGGGGAAGTGAATTGGGGGAAATTAGAGGGGGAGACAAACCATGAGAGACTGTGGACTCTGGGAAAGAAACTGAAGGTTTTGGAGGGGAGGGAGGTGGGGATGGATGAGTTTGGTATTATGGAGGGCATGAGTATTGGCATGAATATTGCATGGTGCATCGGGTGTGGTACATAAACAAAGAATGCTAGAACACTGAAAAGAAATAAAATAAAATAAAATGAAAAAAAAAATATAAAACATGGCTAAAATAGATCACACAAGAAGATGGTTTCTCCCCAACAGGATGGGATCCAAGCCTTGTTGCACATGGCTCATTGGGTATCAGAGAAGATCCTAAGATGCTGCATTGACAGAAATTTTTAGAAATATGCCCTCCTTGGTTGGAAAGAAGTCCAGTTTCTAGGGTATAATGGAAAGCCATTCATAAGATGGTGTCTGTCTGGAGACATCCTATCACAAAACCACATGAGAGAGGTTCAAGAGGAAGTTGACAGCCACTGGGTATTGCTGTCTTCATGCATTGTAGTGAACCAGGTACTAGAGAAGCTATGCCCCAGGGAGATAGTCTGATGAAAGGGCACACTGGAACCAGAGAAGAAACTCCTTTCACTTCCAGTGTCTCTCCTCTCTTTCCTGACAAAACTTTATATTCTGGAAGATATTTAAAGAGCCTCTTTTGGGATGCCTGGGTGGCTCAGTTGGTTAAGCAACTGTCTTTAGCTCAGGTTCTGGCATAGGGTCCTGCATCTGGCTCCTTCCTCAGCAGGGATCCTGTTTCTCCCTCTGCCTGCCACTCCTCTCTGCCTGCCACACTTTTTTTTTTTTTTTTTTAATTGCCCATATTAGGGTTTGGACGGTCCTTTGAGACATTTCTTACCAAGGTGCCAGTGAACAGATTTTTCTATGGCCAGTCATTGCCTGTTCACCCAGTGTTTCCTCACCAGTAAATCCCTTCATATATTTCCACTGCCTGGTTTTTCACAAAGGAGTCCTCCACTCTGTCTTATTTTACAATCATATTATCTTATCATCTACCATTTTATAATCATGTTATAGTCCTTGTTCTGGTAAACATTAAAATAATAATTTCCAATCTCAACTAGTGAATATTTCCTGCTAGGTTTTTTGTATCACTTTATGCTCCCATATAAAAGATTCGACATCAGTAACACTTTTGACACAACTTCATATTCAGCATTTGTGAAAATTAATAAGCCATATAATATACTTATAGGAGGGAAATGTTAGGTGTCACTTTATTTTCATAACAGAAAGAGGAGCTAGCTCTATTAATTATGTGATTTTGTAGTAATATCTACGTGAGAATTAAAGCAATGGTTTTTATGATAGTAGCAGCAGAAATAGAATAAGGAGAAAACAAATACAATCTCTTATTTAATGTAGACATTGTCAAATTAATAATTAATTAGTTAGTAAAACTTGATTTTCCTAAACTTTAGGTTGGATTAGATTATCTCTATGATCCCTTATGCCTTATAACATTCTATGATTCTGCAATTAAAGATGAGGGAGGATTTAAATGCCAAAGATTTAAAATGTTGGGAAAAAAAAAAACAGAAAGAAAAATAAAATAATGGGGATTGAGGAGGAAAAGGAGTAGAAATGTTGAGTATAGTTTTGAATTGGGTTTATGTTTCAAGTTGTGTTGGGACATCCAAGTGGGAAGGTCTGGTAGATAATTAGACTTACAGGATTGGATCTTAGGTAAAATATTAGTTTTGGAGATATACTTTTTGGCATTTTCTTTAAAGATTTTATTTATTTATTTGACAGACAGAGATCACAAGTAGGCGCAGAGATAGGCAGAGAGAGAGGAGGAAGCAGGCTCCCCGCCTCGTGGCTCGATCCCAGGACTCTGGGATCATGATCTGAGCCGAAGGCAGAGGATCTAACCCACTGAGGCATCCAGGTGCCCCTACTTCTTGGTATTTTTGCCAAAATATTCCTTAATTGTGGGATTCTCTGTAATAAAATTATAAGCCAATGAGTACAGATACCAATAATTTTTATTTAAAACAAAGACTATGTGAAGTAGTGCTGGACACAAATGAAATTGAAATTAATTTCAAGGGACTCATCTGGATCCAATCATGGCGCATTTGAGTCTTTAAACTGGCACAAATAATGATCAGACTTGAGTTGCTTGATCTTTGTTTTTTACTGAAGCAGAAGCAAGTACTACATATGATATAAAAGTAAATAGTGGGTATGAGGAAAGAAAACCAGAGTTTCACAGTTTTTCCATATGTCTCTAATACCTCGCAAAGGCATGGCAGACCTATTAAGGCCACTTACAGGTCATGTTTACCAAGTAAGAATAATCAAAGGAGTTAGGAAGCAATGACATTAATATGACAAAGAGACCACCTTATTATTCAAGAAAAATCCCAACTGCTTCACAATGAGATACTCAAGGATCATAAGTTGTACTGTGTCACCAGCCATGACCTTCAAAGGGCCATATATAAATAAGAATTTCTGATATTTGTACAGTGATGTATCAAAACATCTTTATGAATAAACAAATTTGAGATTTTGGTTAAGAACATAACTCTGGAGTCTGAGGTCATGAATTTGAAACTCAACTCTATAGGCTTGCTTAATGACTGCGGACAAGTCAGTATTACTGAGGGTTAGTTCCTCATACACGTAAAGAGATAAAAATAGTACTTCTCTGAAAGTGTTGCTGGATTGATAAAAGCAGTTGACATTTGTAAAGGTTTAAACAATGCCTGGCATAAAAGAAGTCTTCAAGAAATGTTCACTATTGTATACAAAACCCAAGATAACAATTACCCTGAATTCCAGGTTCTACCCATTTCACAGATAAGGAAACTGATAGAGAGGTTATGCACAATGTAAGAAAATAAAGATTTAAACTGAAAAGTCAGAACAGTGAAAACAGATTTCCTAGGCCAGGTGATTTTTGCCTTAATAACATTTATCCTCTTTCCATCAAAATTATGCAGGGGTTTTTGTTGAGACCCATTAATCTCCAGGGAAGGAAATAGTCAAAAGATAAATGGGAATCAAGAGTAGTTTGATATGAAATTAATTAATAGTAAAATTATAAAACTTGCAAATTTGTCATTTGAACAAAAACTGTTATACAAACAAATATTTTAATTAATATGGGTGCTTAAGTGTTGGGCAGAATACAATGATTTGTTATGTTTCAAAGTTTTTACATCCGAATGACAAAATCTAAGTCAGTGTAGAAGATGATATATGCTTCTGACGGGTGCATGATAGTGTAAAGAGAGTTATGAGATATGGACAGTTGTTTCAGTTTAGGAGAATTAAGTGTAACATTATTTGAATTTGGTTTTGAAGATTGAATAGACACCATATGAGCAGGCAGAGAAAACAACATGGACATATGTTGGCCACATGTAGAGAAAATAGAAATGGAATGGAGAACCATAGAGGAAGAGAAAGAAAGAAGGAGAAAATATTGGAAAAAATTAAGGATTGAATGTAAAGAAGTAAAAGAAGCAGGAGGAACCAGGGAATGAATGTCTCTTGGAGTATTAACAAAAGGAGTTACCTCAGGCGATACAACACACTTTTTTTGGATGGCATAGACTTCTCTTATTAATGCTTCTTGAAGAGATCATTAGCCAAAAAACATAACAAAACAAAACAAAAACAAGGAAAAAAACTCTTCTAATTTCTTCAACTTCCATTTAAAATACATTCATTTCTCTGTGAATGGGGCAGCCACTGTATTGTTTTCAAGAAATTATTTTAATTGATTCTAAGGATATTGGCCAGAGTAATGATGAGCCTTTGTAGCTTTAAATTCTCATTGTCCACAACCAATATATAATCAGCTAGTTCAAAATTTCTCTACCTCTTACTTAGACCCCTTTAGACTATTGTTATCTTTATGCAAAGTGTCAATGTTGCTATATATATATATATGTGTGTGTGAATGTGTGTGTGTATGCAAATATATAAATATTTGTATATACAGATATATAAATATATAAATATTTGTATATACAGATATATATATACGTATATATATATATCTGCATGCATACACACACACACACACACACACACACACACACACAGAGATAAGCACTGTCCCTTCTAGAAGTTGCATATATCCAGATGTTAGATATATATTTTATTTCATTTAACAGAAAGAGAAAGAACTAGCAAAAACAAATGAGAATGGAAGTATGAAATCAAAAAGTCATAAATGTATTGACTTGACTTTACACTAGCCAGATTGTTTTGGATGCGAATAGCAGAGAACTCTGATTGCACTAGACTAACATTACATTAAGAGGAATTATCATTGTATATCCCCAGGTATAAAGAAGCTCAAGCCATGATAGTTGAAAGATTCAGCTTCATTTTTCTCTAGTTATTTTGGCTTTTTGCACCTCCCTGTGTGGTCTTTTACCTTCAGGATGATACCAGTGTGGATTCTGTTCCAAGTCTCAATTACAGACATGCAACATACAAAGGAAGAAAAGGAAGTATCCTTTCTTAAGCCTGTGGAAACCTTACTTAAATTGAATCAGTGTAGCTAACTCAGGAGTTTTCTGTGTCACTCCTTCATACTCCAAAGCAGCCTTGCAAGTATAAATATCTAGGAGAGAAACTAAGAAACATATACCCAACTTTCACTGAGGAATGCCAGCTCAAATTGTACCTTGCTACCTCAAGTTGAAAACGTTTTTAGTGTTCAGGTATGTAACAGAAACTGAAAGCTATTTCTGCTTTAATATTCATTCTCCTCTTCCACAGTGAGAATAGCTGACCAACATATCTACCTGGCTAGAGACACCCCAGTTTCTCAGATACACTGGATCTAGTGGCTCTGTGACTAAATTCTGGGCAACATGTAGAAAGTAGAAGTGGTGTGAGTAACTTCTGGGAATTTTTCCTAAAGGGAGTGATTTGTCCTTCTCCTACTTTTGTCTTCCTTTCTGATAGAGGATGGTGACATGATAGATGGAGTGAGAGCAAACATCTTAGATCATGAGTTGAAAGCTGGGTGCTTAAGATTACAAATCAGAATAGACATTGCCTCCTTTCCTGTTCATGTACAGCTTCCATACAGGCTGAGAACTAACTACATTTGTGTGAGGGAAAAATAAAATCTGGTGTTATTTGGTCACATTATTTGAGGCTTGCTGTCTTTGATCTCCTAACCTAATAGTAATTGATATTTATGAATATATTAAGAAGAAGCAGGCAGGTAAATGATCAACTTCTATGTAACAAAACCAAATCTTTAGTACCTCTTGCAACCTTTAGTTGAAGACTGTGTTCAGTGTACATGCACTACCATTTGTTTCCCTTCAATTTATTGTTAAGGAAGACAATTATTATGAGAACAGTATCGTCTTGGATGATAGTCATTCCAGAAATCAGTGATGCAATGAAATAATTTCAAATCATCTTCTTACAAGATCCTATTTGAAAGTTGGGGGAAAAAATCTGTTTCTTGCAAGTGAAAAATTTCTAATCTCAAGGCAGTTATGTGGTACATTGCACAAGCAACATTTTCTCTTGATAATTTTAATCTTAATGTGCCTTTTCCCCGAATAGGCTTCATCTTGATTTTGGTCCCAGTTGCAACATATTTTGCTTATTCATTGGACAAAGCTATATAGCAAATAGCTATATTCAGTTAAAGTATAAGCTAATAAATGCTTGGATAATAGTTTAATAACTGATTAAAGTGATTTTCATTCTATAAGCAATGATATAAATGTAATGAATTCTTATTCTTGCAAACATTTCAGATTTATTTAAAAGGAGGCTTTTATTATAATATCATCCTTACATAACTGAGGTCTGATTATGTGACAATGTATCTTAAGTATTGTAGTGGAGAATAATTACCCAACAGCTAATGTTTTATGTATGAATTTGGTAACATAGAAATATGTTAAGTATATTAAATAACTTCCTTCTAAAATATTTTATAAAATTATTTGGTTTAAATCAGTATGTTTTGTCACTGTAAGCATATTCAAGTAAAGAGAAAAATGTATCACAATTTTCAAATGTGAGCCCTACTATATACATACTGTTAAGTAATTGTGAATCACTTGAAGGAATAATTAGGAGTACAACTAAGCTAGCCAGATTTATCAAATAAAAATACATTGTATTTTTTTCTATTTTATCAGGCAATCTTAAGTACTGACACTTAATAAGTTTAACATTCTGATCAATTAGTGTGACCTGGCCAATTGCTTCATATTTCCAGGTTAAAAAACATTAGCTCAAAGGGGAAAGGAAGTGAATTATCATTTATTAAATGTTCTATGTCAGGCATTGTTGTATGTGGAACTTTTAGAATAAAAGGTTTTTGGCCTGATCACAATCCTATGTGATAGACATTAACATAGCTTATACATGTAAGAAACAACTGAGAACATCTATTTATACATTTATACTAATTATCCAAAATCTACAGAATGAAAGCAATGAACTTGGTATTTGCACCCAGCTCCATTGGACTTTTAAATCTTTAGATTTCTGAATAAAGAAATAGCCATTGTTCCTTGAGTTCTATTTTTTCTTCTTTGCCATCATTCTGTATGTCTCAGGAGACTGGAGTTTGCGAATATAAATTAGTGTTCTTTGGCATCTGATTGCATTCAGCTAGTGAGAGTTACCAGCAGGTAATTAGGAAGACTGACCCCAGATTTTAATAATTTACCATGGATAATCCTTTTTTGAATAGGGAAAACTGCAGGGATATGAGTATATTATGGAGGAAAGGAAGGAATTGGGGTATGTCTGCTACTGGAAGAAGGTTAGGTTTTATGATATCAAAGTTCTGTTTGAGATGCTGTCATTTAACACACTGGTAAATAATTATATACTCCTATTATTCAAGATAGAAGGATTTGATTTAAAAAAGCAAATACACTAATTCTCATGGCACCTTTGTCTAGTGTGGAAGATTTAGAATAGATTTTTACAAACAGTAATAAGAACTACTTTAAATTATAATAAATGATTTGAAGAAAAGCTGTGAATGAAATAAGCAATTTAAACACAGAAGTTTGATTTAGAAAAGGGGTATGAAAGACAGTCATTCCTGAACCAGTGTTATTTTTTCTCAGGCCTCAAAGATGAATAGACTTATTTAACAAAGAATGAGAGGGATAGTATTCAAGGGAGAGTGAAAAAACAATAGAAATGAAGGGAAATACTGTAGTGGTGCTGTGATTAAAGACATAAACAGGAAAGAGAGCACATTGATTTTGGTGGATGAATGTGGGGAAAATAGAAGTTCAGTTGTATGCTATGCAAGTTGGATACACAGGCTTAGAATTTTAAGTGAGAGGGAGTATGGAGATAGAAATGACAAAAAATAATCATACTGAGCAACAGATCAAAAACAAGCATGTGCATTCTAAGTTTTAGCACAAAATCTTTGACAAACAGTTTCAAAGCTTTCAAGAAGCATGTTTATTCTTCTAGACTCCTCAGAGTAAAGCTTTAAGTGGAACCATAATGCGCCTGAAAATTTGGCCAGTCCAATCACCAGGAACAATGGAAGCAATATTGCCGAATCTCTAGCTCATCATGTGAGATGAACTACAACACATCAACAAATCAGATATCTCGGTCTCCTTGATCTTGCCATGTTTTCCAAAGCCAAGTCTACATGGTGCTATGCAACCGTTTAGTCTGGGTTCAGAAATGTCTGGCATCTCTCTATACAGTAGCAAACTAATATGTTTGAGGAAATAAACAATTGCACGGGTGGCCCCAACTGCATGTTCAAACTGGAATTAATATCCCCAGAGTTCTTTGAAGCCCTGACTCTAATAACATAAACAAACAAGGGAAGATATCAGTAGTCACAACCAATAAAATGTAACTTAATTTAAAAAGTACCAAAGAAAGTTAAGATGATTCAAGCAAATATTCAATGAAAATAAACACAAAAGATAAGTGAGCAAAAGCAGTCAAGTTAATGAGTCTTTTATAATGGTTTATGATCAAATGCAGTAAACACATATACACTCAGAGACACACACAGACACACACACATGGTGTTTTTAGCTGAGACTTTAAACAGTCCTGAGTAAATAAATGGCCCACACAAGAACTGGAAGGTTGGAGGATGGAAGAGTTTAGAATTAGACTGGATCATGGATTGGGTCTGGACCTAAGGAACCAGAGGCTGATGGAGGTTATTAATTTGAAGTTTAATACGAGTAGTGACCAGGATAGCTGGCTTTAGTAGGCATTAGGAAAGTCCAGTTTGGGGAAAGCCTATTCAAACAGACAGTGATATATATAAATTGAATTTCCACACAGATCATAATGGGGATGATTATTATAAAGTAGCAGAAAGTTAGATACTCATTAGAAGTATAGTATTAAGACCTTAATACTAGGAAAATACCAGGAGGAGTAAGATGTTTTGGTTCAGGCTCAAAGTATACAACAGAAGACTGCTAGACAGAAGTGAGGTATACATCTGATCTCTGGAAATAGGCATTAGTACAAGTGTTGCAATACAACAAAAAGTGAAGGGGACCTATATTGCCAAAAATGAAGAGTAAATTTGAGTTACTCATCTTACTCCTGAATGGCCATAACTTCTATCATAAAGATGGAAGAAAACCCAAGCTATAATTGAGAGCTTTATATGAATAAATACAGAAAATAAAAAGATTTAATTACTTTATTCATTAATCTTGATAGATAGATAGGAATAGAATTATGGATAAGCATATAGACATGCAGATATATTCATTTAAACCTTAAGCTGATTGGTTAAATGTAGACCATTTATCACAGTCTCTCAAATATTAGCTGGTACCTTTATGTATCTAATACTTAAAATTTCCGTAAGGCAGGAAATGACAAGTGTCAATGAGGATGCAGAGAAAGGGGAACACTCTTACACTGTTGGTGGGAATTCAAGGTGGTACAGGCACTCTGAAAAACAGTACGGAGTTCCTCAAAAAGTTAAAAATAGAGCTACCCTACTCCCCAGCAATTGCACTACTAGGTATATACCTCAAAGATACAAATGTAGGGATATGAAGGGGCACCTGTACCCCAATGGTCATACCAGCAATTTCCACAATAGCCAAAATGTTGAACAAGATGAGATATCCATCAACAGATGGAATGATAAAGATGTAGTATATATGTGCAATGGGATATTTACTCAGCCAATGGTAGGTAGAATGAATACCTACCATTTACATTGGAGTGGATGGAACTGGAGGGTATTATGCTGAGCAAAATTAGTCAATCAGAGAAAGACAATTATCATATGGCATCACTCATATGTAGAATATAAGAAAGAGTTCAGGGGATTATATGTTAATCAAAGGCAAACTGAACAGGAAGTCATCAGAAAGGAAGAAAAACCATGAGAGATTCTTAACTATAGGAAACAAACTGAGGGGTGCTGGAGGGAGGTGAGTGGGGGGTGAGGTAACTGGATGATGAACATTAAGGAGGGCATGTGACATGATAAGCACTGGGTGATATATGCGACTGATAAATTTGAAACTAATGATGTACTATATGTTGGTTAATTGAATTTAAATTAAAAATAAAGAAATAATGTTTTTAACACGAATTTTCATAAATCCTGGTCTCTTTGGCACCACCCCTGCTATCAGAGGTCCAATAAAATTGGGTACATGGTTTGGCTCAGGTCATTATCTCGGGGTCCTGGGGTTGAGTACAGCATTGGGCTTCCTGCTCAGTAAGAAGTCTGCTTCTCCCTCTCCCTCTGCTTCCCTTCTTCCCATTCTTGCTCTCTTATTCTCTCTCTCAAATAAATAAGTAAGTAAATAAATAAATAAATAAAATATTTTAAAAAATGGTTGGGGCTCTAGTCAACATCAGCAATTAGTGAGAGAGTCTTTGAGTAAGGTGTGCATGTGAACATTGTGCAGAAAATAAAAAAAATGAATTATGACCATGGCTTAGAGTTATGCTCTGAATAATTTCAATTTATTTTTATAGATAAGATAAAATAGAGATATTTATCAAATTTTAAGAAAAAATAAATCACTTCTACCCTTTTTTTACCTTCATTTTTGTGGCAGAGATACATGATCAAACCCCTCTCAGATATCTTTTTAGTTGGGTGGGTCATATGACCTAGTAGGGATCAGTGATTGGCCAAAGAATGCCTAGAAATGAAGTAGGATGCTTGCAAACCCATGAATTTTCCCAAGTGATCCTGCCTTTGTGTTTTCATCTGCCAACTGAATAGAAGGACTGCAAGAATGTAGACCAGGCACAGCCACAGGATGAAAGGAACCTCAAACCCAAAATTGCCACTTGGGGGGAAGATTTGTCTAATCTCAAGGATCAGATCCACATTGGACCATTGTGTAAGCAAGAAATAATCTTTTATCTTGGTAAACCATTAAAATTTCGGAGTTGTTCACCCTACTCTTAACCCTGCAAGTCTTAAATTTTATTATCATCTAAACCAAAGTAGGCAAATATTTTGAAGTTCTTTTTAAAACCCCAATAACACTAGGGAATGTAAAAGCAAACAAGTCTTAAAGTACTTTAGTGGTCTGTATTTAAATGTCTAAAAACTGAGCTCTGTGTAAGGAACAGTAACAAAATATCATAAGAGTGATTAAATCTCAAATTTTTTTACACCTAAATTTTTATCTGAAATGAATATATTATGTATAAATTGTTTTAATAAAAATTTCATCTTTTTGGGGCGCCAGGGTGGCTCAGTGGATTAAAGCCTCTGCCTCCCATGATCCCAGGGTCCTGGGATCTAGCCCTGCATGCGGCTCTCTGCTCAGCGGGGAGCCTGCCTCCCTTCCTCTCTCTTTGCCTGCCTCTCTGCCTACTTGTGATCTCTGTCTGTCAAATAAATAAATAAAACCTTTAAAAAAATTTTCATCTTTTTGTATTTGAAGTGGCTTTTAAATAAACACATTCTATTATAATACAGGAAGAAATTTCCCAGTTACATTAAATAAAGTAGCTATAAACTCTAAATGACCAGGGAAAGACTATTTTTGTAGTAATATTAAAATATATATGTGGGGGCTCCTGGCTGGCTCAGTTGGTAAAACATGTGACTCTTGATCTTGGGGTCATGAGTTTAAGTCCTACGTTGTGCACTGAGATTACTTTAATATATATATACCATGCAAAAATTTGTTAATAAACACAATATCAAAGACAAGTGATTAACTAAGAAAAAATGTGCAATGCATGAAATACAAATAATATCATCAATAAGGACTTTCTATAAGTAGTTAAAAGACACAAATAATAGAAAAACAGTGAAGGATGTTTACCACTATAAAAACACATGAGAGGCAAAAGACCTCAAATGTATGAAAGCATAAACCTTTAAAAGTAGTCAAAGAATAAAATAGAAAATAAAAATTTTTCAGCTCATCGCTACCTATGAAAAAAAGTCAATTTTTTCTTCCCCCAGTATTCTCAGCACCAGAGTCCTATCTTTTAATCACAACTCTACAAGTACTTAATGATTTATTGCAATAAATGATTATTGAAAAATATGGGAATATTCCTAATGCCCATTAGTGGAATAGAGATTGAGCAAATTATGACCTATCTTCATTATGTAATATTGTGTAGCTTAAATAAGAACATAATGAGCTATCATTAATGTGCAGGCATGGGCATAAGTTATATTAATGAGTAAACAAAACCAAACATACAAAGAAAAATCCATAATATAATCTTATCTTTAGAAAACATAACACAAAACAAACAAATGAAAACATTTATGGGAGTATGTATCTATGTATGTGTAGTGAGGTGTATGTGTGTATGCATTTATCAGTGCATTCCAGGGCCATTCAGGTCCTCAGAGGTTCTAGGCAATATTAGATTTCATCAGTGAAGCAAATGAGAAAAAGCCCCAACTGTGGAAAGCTTTCATTTTAATAGGAAAATACGGACAGTAACAGCAAAAACAGTGAAAGTAAAATGTAGAGTACAATAGACAACAAGATGTGCTGTATAAAGGACGTAAAGCAGTGTTAAAGAAGGGAAGCATTGGGAGAGTTGGGAGTTGTTATTTTGAAGGCTGCAATGAGGATTCATTTCAGGTCACATTACAGGGACTGGGTAGATGCTGTGCTAAGACATGGGAACATGCAAAGCCTGAGCAGTAAAGATACAAAAGCCTACAATCATTGCAGAACACTTAAGATTGTGAATTCTTTCTTAAAAATGGTGAACTGAAGGAATATCTAAAGGAACTGCATGCTCTAAGACCCTTAAAATAGATGAACACTGCCTGAAACGGTAACAAAATTTTAGCAAGAACAAGATTCTATAAATTATCCTTTTGATAACAGGGATAATGAGAAAATAACTAGATCTGTTACAATATTATAAAAGGGTAAAAGTGTTATAAAGCGGTAAGAGGAAAGATACAATTTTATCTTAAAGATTTTTTTTTATGGAAAAAAGAGTATAACTTTAGCAAATGGCTATCATTTCTTCTTATTTAGATAAAAGAACACTGACTGTAACTCTTAAATATAAACAAATTAAAGTTAGTAGAACAAAATGAAAGTAATAATATATTAGAGTAAATAGGTTAAAGTGTTGGAAGTTTTAGGAAAAATCCAATCCAAAGTAATTTAACCCTTAGAGAACATGTATTGTCTCACTTAACTCGGAATTTCATTTAAGTCTCGCTTCAGGAAGGGTTTGATCAAAGCTTTTGGTTGGTGTCCCATTCTTCTCTGGGTGCTTCTCTCCTTACTTCAAACTTTGTCTCTCCTTAGCTTCTTTCAAGGTAGCAAAATAGCTAGAGCAGTCACATCATTTAAATCTAGAAACCCCAAATACTGTCCAAAAAGAGGAAAATTCCCTTTTAACAATTTGGCATGAGTGTGATTGAAGTAAGTCAGATTGGGTGTCCAACACTGAACCAGTGATCCCAAGGGGATAATATTTCATGGGTTGTCTCAGACCATTCATGTTCCATCCCAGGAGCTGAGTGAAGAGTGAATGAAACACATAAACCACATGACTCCTACACAGTGCGGGGTTGGTGGAATGAATGCCAGGAAGTCAACTATCCATGCCCAATAAAATTACCATTTAGAACTAGTCAGTAGCAAAAGTAGCTTTATGAAAAACACAAATTAAAAAGCAGAAAGACTAGAGGAACTCTCCCAGGGAGCAGAAGGAATTAATTGGAAACAAGACAGTATTTGCTACATAGAAAAATAGATCACAAAGAGGAAATCTGCAAATAAGAATACAGAATATGCAAAACAAAAATGGCAACCAAGAGCATGACCGAAGAAAAATTCCCGTATTAGAAAGGGAATTTAGATAGGAAAGCAGAAACTAACAAAATACAGTGGGACAAAATTGTTAAAATCTCAATCGAAAGAAATGATTAAATATTTCTAGAAGAACTCATTCCCTAATGAGTAGAAATTTGACACTATACTATATATATTTCCATATATGACCTTACTTAGTATCAATCCTCTCTATTATAAAACTGTGAGATAAGCCCTATCTTCTCCACTTGGTGCTTGATGAAATTGAAGTTGCAAAGGATTTAAACAATACAACTGATAGAATTGCCAAACTTCCATTTGAACCTAGGCCCACCCAAAAACAAAATCTGCATGCTTTCAATTGTCCCATTTAAGAAAGTGAAATGAAAGAACAGCTTGCCAGAAGTTTGCATAAAAAGTAGAGCTCCATTACAAGACTGTTGCTGTTGATGTGAACTTGCAATGACCATGGAAACTAAATACTCATTATACAGATAAGGGAATAGGAACACTGTCCTCTCCTCTTCCCACTGAGTGACTTTCCACTAACATGAGCCAAAGCTGGCTTTTAACTAATCCACACTCAGCAAATGAATAGTGTCCTAAAGTCAAAGAATCCTCCCCTCTGTGCTCCTTGTAATAGACAAACCTAAAAGACAGGTAAACAGTCATAGACTTCTCTGCAACTAATAAAAGGATATATTCAGTATTATTAAGACAAGTTGAAACATGGTATTGGAAAGATATTTTAGCAAAACTATTTCTAACGATTTCCAACTGCCAAACCACTAGCTTCCTTTAATTTGGGCTTTGCCTTGTTAATGCACAACATTCTTAGTGGTTGGAAAACGTTCAAAGAAAAACCAAGAGAGGAAAAAAATATAAGTAAAACAAAACATTTCTTCTTTTTTTTTAATGCCAAAGAGCAGGAAAAATATAGAATAATTTAAACAAACATAAGTTTTGGTGCAAAAGAAGATGAGATATAATATTCTTTCTTTTTCCCAAATCCACAAGCTACAATACATTGGCTTGGGGAGGAAAGTCTTGGCATAGGATGCAAGAGCTTGCTTGTTGTGGTGGGTTACCTAGTATTAACATTGACATTGAATCAAGTCTTTTTTCTGAGTTACCAAATTGTGACTAAGTAAATGTTTATTGTACACAGACCATTCATTAAAACTAAAACAAACCAAACCAAAAAAGCCCACAAAACTCTATTCAATATCAATTGTATGTGCTATGGGTTGAATCCTATCTCCCCTCTCCCACCAATTCCTTAGTACCTCACAATGTGACTTTATTTGGAAATACAGTCATTGTAGAAGTAATTAGCTAAATGAGGTTGAAATCCTACTGGAGTAGGGTGGGCCCTTAATCCAGTGTGACGGGTGTCCCGGACAAGGGGGAAATTTGGAATTAGACATAGAGCGAGAACATTATATGAAGACGAAGGCAAAGATCAAAATGATACAGCAGAAGCCAAAGTATGCCAAAGTTTGCCAGGAAACCTCCAAAAGCTAGGGGAGAGCTGTGGAAACAATCCTCCCCCACTGCCATCAGAAAGAACCAGCTCTGCTGACATCTTGGATCTGGGACATCTAGGCTCTAGAACTGTGGGGCAATAAATTTCTGTTGCCTTAGCACCCAATCTGTGCTTTGTTATGCAGCCTGAGCAAACAAATACCATGTTTAAGAAACTATTCCTTGGAAAGAGGGGTGTTAATACGAAGATGATTCACAGATGTAAACAACAGACCACAATATAGGTATCACCAACAAATGCACTCCCTGGCTGAAGAAAAGAGGAGTGAATTGGAGAGAAAAACTGAGAGGCCAACAGCTGTACACTGTGGCCGAAGAATGTGTTCAGGGGCCCATACCATCAATCACTTTTTTTTTTTTAAGATTTTATTTATTTATTTGACAGACAGAGATCACAAGTAGGCAGAGAGGCAGGCAGAGAGAGAGGGGGAAGCAGGCTCCCTGCTGAACAGAAAGCCTGATGCAGGGGTCAATCCCAGGACCCTGAGATCATGACCTGAGCCGGAGGCAGAGGCTCAACCCACTGAGCAAACCAGGCACCCTCTTCAATCACTTTTAAGATCAGGCTATTTCGGTTTTGACGTAATAGGCTTATTGAGCAGTGAAAAGCCAAAGAGCTTTTCTGGGGCCTGTAAGTATATTTGAGATGGAGACAAAAAATGTCAATCCATATAAGTACCATTACAAAATGAAAAATCAATAAAATTTTGATTGGGTATCTATACATGTAACATGTGAACTTGGTTAACTTGAAGTTGATATTCAAAAGAAGTTTATAATAATTGAAAAGTATTTGATGGGTATATTATGTTTGCTTCAGCATGAACTCCAAAGATTGTATGATAATTTTCAAGAAATAAAAACCAAACACAAACTAAACATAACTCAATCATGGTCCAAGTAGCAATTGAAGAGAAAAAACTACACAAAATTCTGTCAACATTTTATAGCACACATTGATACTTGATTTGAAGTGTGGTTGTGTTTAATATACATATGTATGATATTACAAAGGATAGCTAAGAATAACAATGCCTAGAACACAAGTCGCTCCTAATGATACGGGTCAAAGGGAATATTCAATGATGAAACTGTCATTACTTTTCTTATAGATTTTTGAAAATCTAATTAAAAACACTTAAAAATGCTAATGTTTTACCAAGCACGTAAATTATTATCAAGCTGGGAATAATTCACGTTAAGCCATACAATAAGGATTTTAATATTTTCAAGTAAAAGTTATAAAATAAGTAAGTCACAGCATGATAAGTAAAGCATAGAGAATGCAGTTAATAATATTGTAAAAACTGTATGGTGACAGATGGTAACTACACTTATTGTAGTGAACATTTTATCATGTACATAACTGTCAAATCATGATGTTGTAAACTTGAAATTATTATAATATTTTGCCAGCCATACTTCAATTTAAAATAATAAATAAAAGATTGAAAACTTAAGATATTTGTATAAACTTTAAATGCAAAAGTGAAAATTTTCATGGATTTTTTTTTTTTTTTTAATAATCGAACAAGGCAGTGCCTCAAAATCTCCCCAGATTTTAAATCAGTGCAACACGTGGCAAAAATAAGAAATCAAGATTGGTTTCCTAGAGTGATTTTCAATGAAAAAATGTTGACTTTACAAATTTAACAGAAAGGCCAGAAGACATCCCAGACTATTTCAATTGAGTGAACTTCATGTTCTTTGAATGTTTCTTGTTAATAATATTGTCATCAAATCAAATATTTTGATTTGAAGAAAGTTGTTTTTGTCTCCTTTGCAAAAGTGTTTTCTTTGATTAAAATAATGCTGATTATAAGTATTTATGAATATTTTGACCTTAAAAAATTGTCATTGATATTTGTATTGGCTCTCAACCCCCATCTCATCTTCCTTCTATTTGAAGGTTAAACCATGTCTCCAAGCTTTCTTGAAGCTTGACTATTGGAAATGAATCAGGATCATCTAGGCAGAGGCCCTCAAGCCAAAGCAGAAGGCAGATTATGACAATTAGACAATTTCCCTCAACTTCTTAATGTTGTTGTTCCTTTGGAAGATCAAAGAGGTAACAGCGTTCACTCTTCAGCAACCTAGGGTGTCAATAAAAAGAAACTTAATGATCTGGCTCCCTTTCTGTTTGAATGAGGGTTTAGAAATTCATTTTTTCAGGTTTCTAGTGTTGAAAGGAACATGGCTTCAATGGTGGCCATAAACACATAGCTTCCTTTTTAGGAAGGATCCTTCCTAGGATCCATTTTAGAACTTGTTCCTTCAATCTCTCCAGTGCCTATACTCCTACTTTACACCTAGTTGCTATTTAATGTCTCTTTTTCCATAAGATAACTAACATGGTTTGTTCTCTAAATGGAATGTTTACTGATATATATACATTTAAATAAAAATACATCAGTGTATATCATTGAAAGATTGAGAAATATATTCTCATTGCTTTATTAATGCAATTTCCAAATGATATTAAAGATTGATATGAACTAAAAGTCTTTGACTATGGACCATTGCATATATGATGTGGAAATCATGGATGAAGCTTTAAAAATGTTAATGAGTGAAAATCAGTAACAACAAACGGGAAATAAAAAATACATTTTCTAGAGTCTTTTAAAATAGTTTTTAAAAAGCCATGTTTATATCAACTCAGTTCATTTTCCAGGAAATTGCCAAGACTTCACTTAGAAAGTCATGAGATTTTGCAGTAGTCTTCCTGTCGGGGAAAGGAAGGAGGGTGGGGAGAAGAGAAACAATAATTCACTGCTACCATGGTTCTTTCTTTTAAAGAAACACAATTCAGAAGGACCTCCTGTGTCATCAGTTCCAACCGAGTTCAGGGTCTCATTAAATCTACATGACTCTTGCTTCACAAACACAACTTAGTACTGTATTCATGTTCAAAAATAATGATTCTTACATGTCAATAATGTGCAAAAACTGGAAAATATTAATGCTGGTATTTGACTATAATGATCACCTTGCTCAAGGCCAGAGATCTGTTTAGACCAAACTAGAATCTTGATTTCATTCTACTGATTCTATTAGTCACATTTTCTCCTGTGGTCAGCAGACCCTGTTTAATTAATTTAAAAGAGGCTTTCAAGAATGAACCTAGATGTTAGGTGCTATTTGGAGGCATACCCACCCTTCCAGCATTTGGAAAACAATGAGTAAATACGGGGCTAGTAAAGCTCTTTGTGCTGCACCTTCCCTTCTGTGACTAGACTTGGCTCACATCCGATTGCAGGAAGCACCTCAGTGTTCTCCAGCTAGCAGATTCGGGAGTCTCTCTTACCTGGAGCTCAGTACCTGAAGAACTTCCTCATTGGCTAACAAAAATAACTTCATCACTGCTCTTCTCCCTTAACAAGTCTAAAGATCACTTTTCTAGTGCTCATTTCCTGCCCTTGGATTGGCTGTTTTCCAGGATGACTAAACTGGACATTTCCAACTCTCATCATAGAAAACAGCCCTCTCTCCATAGAGTTTGGCTGTGTCTTTGGACTCACAAGCATAATCCTTTGCAATACATGAATACTATATATCACTACATTTGTCCAATGCTGAGTTACTTCGTATCAAAATAACTCCATGAATGGGTCCTTAATCGTATATTCTACAGTAAAACTTCAGCAAGCCCTGTCAGGTTGTCTCTATGGTCCTTCAGCTAGATGGGATCCAAATACATCACAACACCCTTGCTTTCTGTATCTTGAGCAAATGCTAGAACAAGGACAGATACGCAACAGATCTGCCAAGAAACAATAAATGTAATTAAGGGACGTGCAGTCTAAATCCATATTTATAAAAGAAACATTTCTAAACGGGATGCTAATCTTCAGACATAATGAATGAAGAGCCTTGTATATTATTAAGTAGCACAGTTTAGTTTCTTGGAGCCAGGATGTCTGGACAGTCAGCATCCCAGAATGGGCACTTTGCTTAAACATTGCATAACTAAAAACCTATTAAAGCGATTATCTGCAAATTGAAAGCCCATTAAAGTGATTATCTGCAAACAATAAGCTTCCCTGTTCTGAAGGTAACTTTGCTTCAAACTCAAAATTCATAAACCTAGTTTATGACTTTCATGTGTTTTTTGTTTTGTTTTGTTTTGTTTTGTTTTTCGATTTTCTAATCATCAGAATTTTTAAAAAAGTTAAAAACAAAAAAACAAAAGAAAAAAATCCCCTGGTGTTCAGAAACAGCTATTACATACAGAAACCTTGAACTTTCGGAGAAAATGAGGTATTGAAGAGGAACAGCCTGCCTGGAGGGAGCAGGATCAGTCACCAGACAGAAACAGCAGGCATAAAATGCATTGACCTGTAATGGTTTGGTCCTGCTAGTTTTTAGTTGTAGCTCAGCGGTCGTATAGAGGTAGTGATCTGCATAATCAGCAAATTCCAATCATGTTTATCTTATTCAGTAATGATGTTCCATATTAGTTTACTGAAGCTACCTAAACAAAGCACCCCAGACGAGGTGACTTAAACAACAGAAATTTATTTTCTCTCCATTCTGGAGGCTGGAAGTCTGAGATTAGGGTGTTGGCAGAATTAGTTTCTTCTGAGGCCTCTCTCATTGGTTTGCAGGTAGCCAACTTAACTCATTCACATGATTTTTATCTTTTTTTTTTTTTTTTTTACTTATGTGTCTGGGTCTTAATTTCTTTTTAAGGACACTAGTCTTATTGAATTAGAGCCCACCCTAACTTTATCTGTTTAATTTAATTACCTTTTTAAAGATTTTTTTTAATTTACTTATTTGACAAACAGAGATCACAAGTAGGCAGAGAGGCAGTCAGAAAGAGAGGAAGGGAAGCAGGCTCCCTGCTGTGGAGAGAGCCCTATGTGGGGCTTGATCCCAGGACCCTGAGATCATGACCTGAGCCCAAGGCAGCGACTTAACCCACTGAGCCACCCAGGCGCCCCTTTAATTACTTTTTTTACATAGTACCCCAATATAGTCACATTTGAGGTACTGGGTGTTACTGTAGGGGACATAATTCAACCCATAACATGTTCCTTGTTCTGATTTGTCTTTTATCCCTTTAATTTCCCTAAAAATGTCGGCCTTCTTTTAGCCAAATTAATGCAGATATTGAAATAAATATATTGGTGTATCTTCTCTCTGTTTATACAATACCAGTATTTAAAATTCATTTTCCACAACGCTTTTTGTTTCCTGTGGTCTTTTCTCTCCAAAATGAATTATAACAAGACCATTGTTCAGGAAATTGGAATATAAGGAATATATAACCACTGCATGAGATAAATGCATTGAACATTTTTTTAAAAGATTTTATTTATTTATTTGACGGAGATCACAAGTGATCACAAGATCACAAGACGGACCTACAGAGAGAAAGAGAGAGAGGAAAGCGGGCTCCTTCCTGAGCAGAGATCCTGATGCAGGGCTCTATCCCAGGACCCTGAGATCATGACAATAGCGGAAGGCAGAGGCCTAACCCACTGAGCCACCCAGGCATCCCTGCACTGAACATTTTTATCATGACTTATTTTGACCATGAAGGATGTACATATTATTTTCTGCTATTACAAATGACATAATGAATAAACATACACAAACTTTTGAGTACATTTAATTACCCTGTAAGATTAATTCCTAGGAAGACACATTACTATTTCTAAGAGTGTCTACATTTTTAAGGCATTTAAAATATTCCTCCAAAATTGCTTTTCAGAATAAAGTGATTATACATATCACACCACAGTAAGTTATTGGTTACAAAAATAAATAAGAACCTTTTCATAATGACATGCAAAACAGGGTGCTTATCATTTAACTTGCTAATACGTTGGCATTTTGTTTAGGTTTTTCACCTATAAATATCCTTTGCCAATATTTCTATTGGCATGTTATGTTTATCTAATTGATCTGTACAAAGTTATCATAAAGGTCAATTTGAAAATTGACTATAGAGGCTTGTCCACACTTCCATTTCAGTAACGAAAATTTACCCACTTGAATTATCCATAGTTTATTTTATAGGAAAAGGTATCATAGAATATTTTTGGAGCTATATACCGCATTTTGTTTATTTAAAATTTAATTTTTTGATATTTGTTTCTCATCATTTTTGTTTTAATATTTTATTTTTTATTAACATATACTTTATTATTAGCCCCAGGGGAATAGGTCTGTGAATCGCCAGGTTTACACACTTCACAGGCCTCATCATAGCACATACCCGCCCCAATGTCCATAACCCAACCACCCTCTCCCTATCACCCCCACCTGGCAACCCTCTGTTTCGTGAGATTAAGAGTCTCTTATAGTTTGTCTCCATCATGATCCCATCTTGTTTCCTTTTTTCCTTCCCTACCACCCAACCTCCCCGCATTGCTTCTCAAATTCTTCATATCAGGGAGAGCATATGATAATGGTCTTTCTCTGATTGACTTATTTCGTTCAGCACAATACCCTCTAGTTCCATCCATGTCATTGCAAATGGCAAGATTTCATTTCTTTCAATGGCTGCATAGTATTCCATTGTATATATATACCACATCTTCTTTATCCATTCATCTGTTGAATGGACATCTAGGTTCTTCCCATAGTTTGGCTATTGTGGACATTGCTGCTATAAACATTTGGATGCATGTGCCCCTTTGGATCACTATATTTGTATCTTTAGGAAAAATACCCAGTAGAGCAATTGCTGGATCATAGGCTCTACTTTCAACTTTTTGAGGAACCTCCATGCTGTTTTCCAGAGTGGTTGCACCAGCTGGCATTCCCATCAACTGTGCAGGAGGGTTCCACTATCTCTGCATCCTCGCCAGCATCTCTCATTTCCTGACTTGTTAATTTAGCCATTCTGACTGGTGTGAGGTGGTATCTTATTGCGGTTTTGATTTGTATTTCCCTGATGCTGAGTGATGTGGAGCATTTTTTCATGTGTCTGTTGGCCATCTGGATGTCTTCTTTGTAGAAATGTCTGTTCATGTCCTCTGCCCATTTCTTGATTGGATTCTTTGTTCTTTGGGTGTTGAGTTTGATAAGTTCTTTATAGATTTTGGATACTAGCCCTTTATCAGATATGTCATTTGCAAATATCTTTTCCCATTCTATCAGTTGCTTTTTGGTTTTGTTGACTGTTTCCTTTGCTGTGCAGAAGTTTTGATCTTGATGAAGTCCCAGTAGTTCATTTTTGCCTTTGCAGCCCTTGCCTTTGACAATGTTTCTAGGAAGAAGTTGGTCTGGCTGAGGTTGAAGAGGTTGCTGCCTGTGTTCTCCTCAAGGATTTGGATGGATTTCTTTCTCACATTAATTTCCTTTATCCATTTTGAGTCTAATTTTGTGTGTGGTGTAAGGAAATAGTCTAGTTTCATTTTTCTGTGTGTGGCTGTCCAATTTTCCCAGCACCATTTGTTGAAGAGACTGTCTTTTTTCCATTGTACATTCTTTCCTGCTTTGTGGAATATTAGTTGACCATAGAGTTGAGGGTCAATTTCTGAGGTCTCTGTTCTGTTTCATTGATGTATGTGTTGTTTTGGCATCATAGAACTTTTGAAACACGTTCTGTAAAAAATAATTGCCTACATTTACAGAGTAAATGTACTTATTTTGTACATATTTCTATAGGAGATAAAGTTCAGGAGAGTTCTATTAAGTGTTTGTCCCCTGCATTTGCTATTTTAATAAAAAGTAAGTTCTCTCTCTCCCTCTCCTGCTCATCTTCTTTGTGTTCTCTCTCTCTCTCTCTCTCTCTCTCTCTCTGTGTCAAATAAGTAAATACAGGGGTGCCTGGATGGCTCAGTGGGTTAGGCCTCTGTCTTCGGCACAGCTCATGATCTCAGGATCCTGGGATCGAGCCCTACATTGGGCTCCCTGCTGTGCCTCTCTCTGCCTGCCTCTCTGACTGCTTGTGATCTCTCTCTCTGTCAAATAAGTAAATAAAATCTTAAAAAAATAAGTAAATAAAATAAATGGTGTAGGGAAAATTGGATAGGGCCCACCCTATCCAATGTATGGAGTATGGAGGTTCCTCAAAAAGTTGAAAATAGAGCTACTCTATGACCTAGCAATCACACTGCCAGGCATTTACCCTAAAGATATAGATGTAGTAATCTGAAGGGGCACATGCACCCGATGTTTATAGTAGCAATGTCCACAATAGCCAAACTATGGAAAGAACCTAGATATCCACCAAGAGATGAATGGATAAAGATGTGATATATGTGTATGTGTGTGTGTGTGTGTGTGTGTGCGCACACACCCACACCCACCCACCCACCCATACCCATGCACCCCCTATATATATATACATATATATATACACACACATACATACACATATACATACAATGGAATATTATGCAGCCATCAAAAAAATCTGGCCATTTGCAAAGATGTGGATGGAACTAGAGGATATTATGCTGGGTGAAATAAGTCAATCAGAGAAAGATAGTTATCATATGATCTCTTTGATATGAGGAGTTTGAGAGGTAGGGTGGGGGATTATGGGGGGTAGGGAGGGAAAAAATGAAACAAGATGAGATCTGGAGGGAAACAAAACATAAGGGACACTTAATCTCACAAAACTGAGGGTTGCTGGGGGGAGGTAGATGGGAGGGATAGGGTGGCTGGGTGATTGACATTTGGGAAGGTACATGTTATGGTGACTGCTCTGAAATGTGTAAGACTAATGATTCACAGACCTGTATCACTGGGGCAAATAATATATTAAATATATTATTTATATTTATAATATAAATATATAAATATAATATAATATATAATATAATATAAATATATAAATAATATATAATTTATAATATATTATTTATAAATAATATATTAAATATATTAAATAATATATAAAATATTTTATTTTTTATTCTTGCTTTAAATCAGGGAACTCTACATTTCTTTTAAGAAAGTTAGAGAAATGGAGTTGCTTTATTTTCATCCTAAGTGAGAGTAGGTTCACTTTACTGTTGACATGGGAAACTCCTCTATGGAATAGTCATGGCTACATAGTATCAGGGCAAGAGCAATATAGAAAGATTAGCTAGACACAATAAGAATACATATCCCAAGGAAAAGAAAAAATATATGTGGCAAGGGCTGGAGGCTATAAGAAATGTATAGAAATATTGATGGAGATAAGATACTTAGGGAAGGAGGTGATGGTCCTTAATATTAGAGAGGTTGTCATTCAGAAAGGTCAAGCTTACACTAAATGACTGCTTAACAGTTTTATTTCTTAAAATTCACCTAAGTGAAGTCATATGGTATTTGTCTATCTCTGACTGACCTATTTTGCTTAGAATAATACACTCTAGTTCCAACCACATTATTGCAAATGGCAAGATTTTATTCTTTTTGATGGTTGATACTCCATTGTATATATCTACCACATCTTTATTGTTTCATCAGAACCAAAAACAGATGAACATAGGGGAAGGGAAGGAAAAATAAAATAAGATGAAAATAGACAGGGAGGCAAACCATAAGAGATGCTGAACTCTAGGAAACAAACTGAGGGTTGCTGGAGGGCGGTTGGGGGGTAGGAATAATTGGGTGACAGACATTAAGGAGGACACTTGATGTAATGAGCACTGGGTGTTGTGTGCAAGCAATGATTCACTAAATTCCACCTCTGAAACTAATAAAAAAATACATAACTGCTAATTTAAATCATCAGTAAAAATTAAAGAAAGGTAGGAATTGTTTGAATATAAGATGATCCTTCTAAAATTAGAGCTTTTAAAATAACAAAGTGTAGAGGTTTCCTTCCTGTGTAATGAAACACCTGTCACTGAAATCATTCAAACTGTAACTATATGACAGTCCTTCAGTGATAATTTAGGTTTACTTATAATCCATAGCAATGGCTAAAATCAGGATAAATGACTACTTAGATCATTTGTAGCTCATTGATTCAGTTCATCCTCAGATAATTTGGCTGTGTTTTCCTATGGTTTCATGGAAAATAACAGGAAGCATTTTATTTATTGCAATATATTAAAATATAGAAATTTTGCCAAAGGAAAAATTATAAAATGATTAGATGAGTGTCCCTCTTTATAATTACTGAAATCTTGGGAACATGTTTCATTAAATCTGATGACAATGATTTAACTGGTGATAAGGCAATTATATTAAGTTCAAAGGAAGCACATAAAATTGTCTTATAAAATTAATGTTTGGAGCATGTTTTAATGGTGATATTTTATTACAAAACATATACATAAATAAAAAGGTGAAAAATGGGATAATTGTTGCAAAAAAAACTAATTGTTGCAAAAAACATGTATCATATATATTAAATCATTTCACTTTGTTTTCTCCTAACCCTCTGTTCCTGTAAGCTTTCCACATGCAGACTAAAGTCATGCATCCTAAATATTCCAGGATAACAGGGAGCAAGTAATGGATCCCTTTAACAAGGAAACTACTGAGAAACAATCAGTCTTGAAAATCCAGGTATGGTAGCTAAAGGCTCCCCTAAATTAGGAGAAATTCCCTTGAAATATCAAGGACCAAGCCTAGAGTTATAGGTTGTGTATTGTTGTTTTTCTCAGTATGAAGAAACTGCTGCTTCCATACTGATATTAAAAATAGTTTTGTTGGGGCGCCTGGCTGGCACAGTCAGCTATGCAGCCAACTTTTGGTTTTGACTCAGGTCATCATCTCAGGATCATGAGATAGAGCCGCAACTCAAGTTTTGTGCTCATCACGGAATCTGCTTCAGCTTCTTATCTCCCTCTTCATCTGCCCCCTTTGCTTACGCTCTCTCTTTCTAAAACAAATAAATAAATCTTAAAAAAATAATAATTTCACAGAATGACCTTTATATTGGTAGAAAATTACAGACAGCAATGATATTGAAAAAAATGTGTCCATATTTAAATTAATATAAGGAATTTTAATTAACATATAATGTATTATTTGCTTCAGGGGTCCAGGTCTGTAAATCATCAGGCTTACACAATTCACAGCACTCATCATAGCATATACCTTCCCCAATGTCCATAACACAACCATCTTATTCCTCATCCCACTCCTCTCCAGCAGCCCTCAGCTTATTTCCTGAGATTAAGAGTCTCTTACAGTTTGTCTCCCTCCCCTGCCTCATCTCGTTTCATTTTTTCCCTCCCTTCTCCCCCATGACCCACTACCCTGACTCTCAACTTCCTCATATCAGAGAGATCATATAATAATTGTCTTTTTCTGGTTGACTTATTTCATTTAGAGTAATACCCTCTAGTTCCATCCATCTCGTTGCAAATGGCAAGATTTCATTTCTTTCGATGGCTGCATAGTATTCCATTGTATATATATACCACATCTTCTTTATCCATTCATCTCTTGATGGACATCTAGGTTCTTCCCATAGTTTGCTTATTGTGGACATTGCTACTATAAACATTTAGGTGCGTGTGCCCCTTTGTATCACTGTATTTGTATCTTTAGGGTAAATACCCAGTAGTGCAATTGCTGAATCATAGGGTAGCTCTAGTTTCAACTTTTTGAGGAAACTCCATGCTGTTTTCCAGAGTGGTTGCACCAGCTGGCATTCCCACCAACAGTGTAGGAGGGTTCCACTATCTCTGCATCCTTGCCAGTATCTGTCATTTCCTGACTTGTTAATTTTAGCCATTCTGACTGGTGGTATCTCATTGTGGTTTTGACTTGTATTTCCCTGATGCTGAATGATGTGGAGCATTTTTTCATGTGTCTGTTGGCCATCTGGATGTCTTCTTTGTAGAAATGTCTGTTCATGTCCTCTGCCCATTTCTTGATTGGATTCTTTGTTCTTTGGGTGTTGAGTTTGATAAGTTTTTTATAGATTTTGGATACTAGCCCTTTATCTGATATGTCCTTTGCAAATATCTTCTCCCATTCTATCAGTTGTCTTTTGGTTTTGTTGACTGTTTCCTTTGCTGTGAAAAAGCTTTTGATTTTGATGAAGTCCCAGTAGTTCATTTTTGTCCCTGCTGCCCTTGCCTTTGGTGATGTTTCTAGGAAGAAGTTGGTCTGGCTGAGGTTGAAAAGGTTGCTGCCTGTGTTCTCCTCAAGGATTTGGATGGATTTCTTTCTCACATTAATTTCCTTTATCCATTTTGAGTCTAATTTTGTGTGTGGTGTAAGGAAATAGTCTAGTTTCATTTTTCTGTGTGTGGCTGTCCAATTTTCCCAGCACCATTTGTTGAAGAGACTGTCTTTTTTCCATTGTACATTCTTTCCTGCTTTGTGGAAGATTAGTTGACCATAGAGTTGAGGGTCTATTTCTGGGCTCTCTATTCTATTCCATTAATCTATGTGTCTGTTTTTGGGCCAGTACCACACTGTCTTGATGATGACAGCTTTTTTTTTTTTTTTAAAGATTTTATTTGTATGACAGACAGAGATCACAAGTAGGCAGAGTGGTAGGCAGAGAGAGAGAGAAGGGGAAGCAGGATCCCCACTGAGCAGACAGCACAATGCAGGGCTTGATCCCAGGATCCCAAGATCATGACCTGAGTGGAAGGCAGAGGCCTTAACCCACTGAGCCACCCAGGTGCTCCAGATGATGACAGCTTTATAATAAAGCTTGAGGTCTGGAATTGTGATGCCACCAAATTTGGCTTTCTTTTTTAATATTCCTCTGGCTATTCGAGGTCTTTTCTGGTTCCATATAAATTTTAGGATTACTTGTTCCATTTTGAAAATAATGGATGTTATTTTGATAGAGATTGTATTGAACGTGTAGATTGCTCTAGGTAGCATAGACATTTTCACAATCTTTGTTCTTCCAATTCATGAGCATGGAACATTTTTCCATCTTCTGTGTCCTCCTCAATATCTTTAATGAGTACTTTAAAATTTTCTGAGTATAGATTCTTTGCCTCTTTGGTTATAAAACCTCCATACTGTTTTCCAGAGTGGCTACACCAGCTTGCCTTCCCAACAACAGCGTAGGCAGGTTGCCTTTTCCTCATATCCTCGCCAACATCTGCTATTTCCTGACTTCTTAATTTTAACCATTCTGACTGATGTGAGGAGGTATCTCACTGTGGTTTTGGAAACAGTCAACAAAACCAAAAGGCGACTGACAGAATAGGAGGAGGTATTGTTTTTTTTTTTTTTAACACTGCTGTTATAATCTAGTAATGATTCCATTCATTTAAGTACACGTTCAAAACAACCATTTAATTTTGATGGTACTACTATTTAAAATTGCATTTTTGTTTTGGTGACTGTTGGTGGTGGCCACATGGCTGTGTGCTAGAGGTATGACAATTGGTGGCTGCCACCTTTGGGCTGGGCTGGACCATTCTCTCAGAGGAGGCTGAGGAACTGAGCCACAACCATGGCCAGTACAGTGTTACCATCCAGAATGACCATTGTTTCTCCAGGATTTGCAGGATGTTACATTTTGCAAGCCATGAAACACATGGAGCCTCAAGTAAAACAAGTTTTTCAAAGCCCACCAAAATCTGTCCTCAGTGGTGGTTATTATAGAGATGGATTTGAACCCTAAAAGACTAAATGAGAAATAGTATTAATGCTAGCCACAAGCCTTGCTGCCAATAAAGAAAAAAAAATATGAGATGCTCATTGACAGATTATGCTTTTAAGTCAACTGGATGAGGGAGGATCTCCTTGCACAGCAGCCAAAATCAACGAAGCTAGATATTTACTAGAAAGTCAAGCTTAAAAAATGAAGTAAAGGTGTGATGTTTTCAGTTCTTACTAGTTTATGTATATAAGTGCCAGATCTTTTTAAATAAAATACCTCAAACCTAAGAAAAAATTCCATTTTTAAACTTGGTGTTCATTTCTTGCTGTGGCATGGGAAGGTGGTAATTTGGCAGATTCAAGGCCCAGATTTTCACTTAAGTGCAGAAGAGCATTACAACACAATCATTTTCTTAAAATCAAGTACAAAGCTTTTCTAAGCCAACCTTCTCCTCCAGGCTTTATCTGAGGATACCTTCCACTTGAAATTTCATGGCAACACTACAGTTTATAGAAATGTGTAGCTAAAGTAACTTAGATATGAGTTGGGGATGGAGAAATCTTGGAAGAGGAAAATATCTGTGCAGATATAGGGCCATGAGAAAAAAGGTAAGTGTGTGCATTCTCCAAATGTTTCATTAGAGTGGTCAGGTTGGGACACAAGTTGCAGGAGCATCAGTAGGAAACAAGTTTACTGTTGAATGAAATAATAAAATGGAACTATTATAATACTTTTGTAACTAATGGTACTAATATAAGTTGAAGTTATTCCTCTGTCTTCTGTTCTTCTTCCTCTTTCTTTTTTTGATAAAACTACCAGACAGTGTTTTAGACTTTGCTTAATATTGGTATTATTTAATATTTAAAGAATTTATATGCTACAACAATGTATTTTCTTGTACTTCTTTTCTTTGGAGGAAGTTTTTTTGATAAATTCAATTGAGTTAATACAGAAACAGATATAGAGCTTTCAGTTCTTATTTCTTTTTAATTTTCCCCAAGTTCTTATTTAAATTCCAGCTAGTTAACACACAATGCAGTATTAGTTTCAGGTGTACAATTTAGTAATTCATTGCCTACATATAATGCCCAGTGTTCACCACTTATGTCAGTGTTGATATATTTTTTTTTTCAAAGAATTGTTCTTATCATTGAAATCTTCAAGGTTGTTAAAATAAAGTTGCTCATATATTCCACTATTACTCATGTATTCTTAATAAAATTTGCAAAGAGATCCCTACTCTAATTCCTGATATTAGAGATTTTCTATTTCCTAACTTGCTTTTTCCTTGACCAGTCCTGCTAGTAGTTTATCAATTAACTGATATTTATTTTTTTCAGTTCAAATTACTTTATTATTTTTATGATCATGTTCAATTAGCCAACGTATAGTACACCATTAGTTTTTGATGTAGTGTTCAGTCATTTATTAGTTGCATATAACACCCTGTGCCCCTCACAACATGTGCCCTCCTTAATACCCATCACCTGGTTACCCCATCCCTCCACCCCACTCTCTTTTGGACCCTCAATTTGGTTCGGGGAGTCCAGAGTCTCTCATGTTTGTCTCCCTCTCTGATTTCTCCCATTCAGTTCCCCCTCCTTTCCCCATGGTCCTCCATGCTATTCCTTATATTCCACATATGAGTGAAACCATATAATAATTGTATTTTTTTTGCTTGATTTATTTCACTTAACATGATCCCCTCCAGTTCCATCCATATCAATGCAAATGGTGGGTATCCATCTTTTCTGCTGGCTGAGTAATATTCCATTGTATATGTAAACCACATCTTCTTTATCTATTCATCTGTTGAAGGACATCTCATCTTCTTTCACAGTTTGGCTATTGTGAACATTGCTGTTATAAACATTGGGGTGCATATACTCCCTCTTTTCACTATATCTGTATCTTCAGGGTACATACCTAATAGAGCAATCACTGAGTCATAGGGTATCTCTATTTTTAACATCTTGAGGAACCTCTATACTGTTTTTCAGAGTGATTGTACCAGCTTGCATTCCTACTAACAGTATAAGAGGGGTCCCCTTTCTCCACATTCTCACCAAAACTTGTTGTTTCCTGTGTTGTTGCTTTTTGCCATTCTAACTGGTGTGAGGTGGTATCTCATTGTGGTTTTGATTTGTATTTCCCTGATGGTTAGTGATGTTTTAAAAACCAGAAAACTTTTGTGTTTCTTAACTTGTCTGTTTTTTTTACTTATTTAGAAAATAAATCTATGTATTTTTAATATCTGCTATCTTTATTATCTCCATCCTTTTACTAAATTTGCATATAAATGACTCATCTTTTTCTAGCTGCAGAAGATGGAAAATTCTATCACTAATTTTAAACTTTCTTCTTTTCTTAAAACATTTATAGCTATATATTTCCCACGCAGCACCATATTTGCTACATACCACACATTTTGATAAGTTGTGTTGTGATTAGAATTAAATTCAAACACTTGTGGGGGAGCATAGAATATTGTATAGAGAAGTTAAATCATTATGTTATACACATAAAAATGAATGTGATATTGGATGTCAACTATGCTCAATTGAAAAAAAAAGAAAGAAATTCAAAATCTTTTGTAATTCTCTTGTGATTTCTTGTTTTATCATATTAATTATTTAGAGGTATGTGCCTTAATTTCCAAAATTTTGGGATTATTCTGGCTAACAATGTGATTGATTTCAAATTTAATTTTCTGGTGGTTGTCAGAAATTACTCTGTATGACTTCAGTTCTTTTGCCGTAGGTTATTGCAATGGGCCATCTTTCACTTACCACAAGAGAATTACAATTAATATTGCACCACTTCATGTGAAATCTGAGAACCTTAAAATAATGGTATGTATGCACTCCCATTCTATGTATCAATGATGTGATAGATTTTCAATCTACTTATATCATAAATCTCAAATTTCAATGCTGCAATTTTAGCATTAAGCCATCACTTTGTTTTAAAGACATTAAGAAAAAAATGTATAGCCTTATTTCTGGTGATCTTCCTTCCTTCCTGTAGATTTGTATTTCTATCTGGTGTCAATTTGCTGTAGCCTAAAAATTCCCGTTACCATTTCTTCTTCCACAGGACTTGAGAAATATATCTTCTTGGTTTTTGTTTACCTAAAAAATAGATTTATGTGGTTGTTGTTATTTTGACTGGATGTAGGAATTTGAGTTGACAATTTGTTCTCATGTTCATTAATTTGAAGGTCATGAAGATCTTACTACCTTCACTGATGCTATCTGCAGGCAGCCATTACTTTTATCTTTGTTCCCTGAAAAATGTTATCTTTTTCCCCTCTGGAAAATATATATATTTATCTTTGGATTTTATCAGTTTGACTGTGATCTAAATATAGCTTTTATTGTTCTTGTCTTGGCTTTTGTTAAGCTCCTCATGTCGATAGGTTAGTGTTTTTCTCCATACCCAAAATATTTTTGGCTGATACATCTTTAAAAAATTTTCTCCCTTTTTTTTCTCTTATTCTTTTTCTGGGAATCTAATTACATATATATCAGACATGCTAACATTGTTTCATAAATCCCCGAGGTTATATTTTTAAAGAATTTTTTTTAAGATTGAGCCATTTCTATTGACATTCCTTAAATTCATCAACCCTGTCTTCTGCCATCTCCAATCTGTTATAAAGTTCATCCAATATATTTTTAATGGACTTTGTTTTTTAAATCAGTTTCAGACTTGCAAAAAAAAAAAATGGAAAATACAGGACAAAGAGTTCTCTTATAACACATCCAGTTTCTCTTATTGTTTACATGTTAAATCAGTATGGTACATATATTACAATTAATGAGCAAATACCAATATGCTGTTATTAACTAAAATCAATATTTTATTCAGATTTCCTTAGTTTTCACTTAATATTCTTTTTTTGTTCCAGAATCTCAACCAGGATACTTTAATATATGTAACTGTCACGTGTTCTTAGGTTTCTCTGGGTTGTGACAGTTTCTCAAACATTACCTTGTTTTCATTGGCTTTGACAGTTTTGTGGAGTCCTGGCTAGTTTTACTGAAGTATGCCCTACTACTAGAATTTATGTGATGCTTTTCTCACAAATAGATTAAGGTTCTGGATTTGAGAAAGGAAACTTTCAGAAATAAAATATTTTTTAAAATCATATATCAAAACTACATGGTAAAAAATGACATATGAGGTTTGGTGTTGACCTCAATCACCTGGCTACTGCCCGAAGTAGCATTTACCAGAATTCGCTGTAAAAAGTTACACTTTGCCTCCATTTACACACTGATTACTTGAGAAAAATCCCTTTGTGCAGCCACACAGAGACTTATGCTGTTCTTTTAGGGTGGAGTATCTACATAAACTATTTGGATGCTTCTTCATAAGTGATTTCTTACTTTTCTCCCATGGGCTTACTAAATCATTTATCATATCAGCTTGAACTCATGGGTATGTATTTCATACTTTAGGCAGGAATCTAGTACTCTTAATTTCTTTTGTTGCACGGATTGTTCCAATTTTAGACATTAGAAACCCTTTTAGTTAATTATCCAATATATTTCTTTTTTTTTTATTGCTATACTATACTTTTCTTTAAAGTTCTTCAAGGTTTTTCAATTCCCCTTGATATCTTCTCTTTATTAAATAATTATGACCAATACTTCCCTTATATCTTGACATATTTATATAATAGTCTCTTTAAATTGCCTGTCATCTAATTCTAGGATGGGAATCATCTTAGGGTTCTTTTGTATTGATTGATTGTGTCTGGGCTATGTGTCACTTTTTCCTCATTCTTTGCATGTCCAGATTTTTTTGTTGATCAGTAATATTGCCATTAATATTTTTAGAGTCTCTGGATTTCTGTTATTTACCTAAGAAGGGTGTTATTATAGTTTGCTAATTCAAATACTGAGCCACCAGCAAGAGACTTATCACTTTTCTTCTGGAAACTTGGCTTTATATTTTGGTAGGCTGTATCTTTTTCAAGTTTACTGCAGATCTCTTAATTAAGGCATATAGCATTTTCCTGCCATATGACCCACCTGGGATTTTAATGGAAAGGTTGAGATTTATCCTAGATCTTCTTACTTAGTAGGACTCATACCTAAAACTTTATTTCCTTCAATGGACAACAAAATAAATTTTTGTATTGCATTTTTACTTTATAGTTTGGGTTATCACCAATTTATTTGATTATTACTGAATTCCTCTGTATGTATTCAGTCCAGGGTCAGTCAAGGAGTTGAGAAGAGTTTATGCACAGAGTTTACATAGATTTTCAGGCTCCTCTCTTCTGTGACTAACTTCCTTCCTGGGATTTCTTCCCTCAGTTTCAAGTCATTCTAGCTCCATACCTGTCCCCTGATACTTTAAGCTTAAAATAGTACTGTTAGTCTGAATAGACATTGGAGTCCCTCAGGAGGAAAAATATTAAGCGGTGATCTCATCACTACCATTCTCTTTTTCAAGGGCTAAACTTTATCCAGCTTTTGTCCACTTTTGTTTTGTCTCCAGGGCCTTCAAATCTGTTTTTGTTATATTTGTTTAAATTTTTAAAATTATCTGCTTCAGGAGTGGCTTGATACAGGTTACCTTGCAATTTCTGGAATTAGAACTACCATTTGGTAGCTTTTTCAGTGATATTCGAAAAAAACTTTCTAAAATCCTGGGATACAGTGTTCAAGTGAACAGTTAACTTTTGTCATAGAGGTTTTTAGTAACAAATATAGAGTTTTTGCAAGGGAATAAAATATTATGGAAGAGAACTTTTCATGTATATTTTTCAGGGGGCATGAAAGAGATGCTAGCAAATTTCATAGCTCTCCTATTGGGTCTATTCTCTTTAGCAAAATGTACTTGTTTTTCTGTTTTTATTTAAAATTACAAGCTTCACTACTACTATAAGGGCTTCAGTATGTAAAGTGCTGTGGGTTTGGAGAGAAAAAAAATTAACACATGGATTTGAATCACTGATCTGTTCATTGCTAACTAACATTATAGCCTCAGAAAACTTTTAAAGTCTCTTTGAGATTTTGTTCACATGTAGAAACAGGAAAAATACTATTAATGACATAGTTTTGAACAGAAGACTCAATCCTGGAATATAATTTTTACCTTATAGCTGGTTTTATTCCCAAACATATGTCATACTACTCTCTTCTAAGCCTACTTTAAGTCATGGAAAAAATTGAAAAGTTTTTGATTTTTAATTTATATGATTAATTCCAAAGAAGTTTGACAAGCAAGGTACTTACTGCCTTGTTGTTAGTCTTGCGATAAGTGCTTTAGAACTAGGAAGACTTAATCCTATATCTGGGTCTCGGCCAGCTGCTGAGGAAGCAGGAAAAAAAGTCCAGCTCCCAGGCTGGGAGGTTATCAAGTGATAGGCAGGGTGTCAGTATCTACCACTTGGCGGAGAGGAAGGAGTTGGATAAAGAAAAGTCTGGGCTGATAATAGATATTGAAAATGATTCAAAATTTAATAAACATGTAGCTTGGTCTCACATTTTTGTTGGAAATTCTAATTTAGGGTGTTATTAAACAATGTTATTTTTAACTAAAGAGGAAAACTGGTGAAAAAATTGTAAAAGTTAGACTTCACATGGCATTACTCACATACCAAAATTACTGAGGCTATATCCTAAAGTAACCCCATTATCTGCCTTTGGTGAAAAAGTAAAATGTAATAAATAAGAAAAAATCTGGATATGAAAGTCACTTAGGATGTGATACAGCTGTGGAGGACAAAATAAAGCGGAAACCTCGGAAAATTCTAGGTTAAAGCAACAATTCAAAACTACATGCAATTATTTGGTAGATTTACTAGAAGCAACATGCATTAATGTATACTCCATATGAGTATATTTTCCATACACTGCACATTCACTTGTTTAAATAGACTGAGACTTGTGTATCTTGTGCTATTTTTTTTATTGTTGTTGTTGATGTTTTAATTTTTGCAGCCATTTGAATATACCAAAGATAAAGATTCTGTATTATAAAGAATTTGGCATACACATCTTGGTTTGAAATATCCCAAAGTTAGGAGAAGCCTGCTACTCTCTGCTTAAAAATATTTACTTAAAAAAAAAATCTTAAAAACAACAACAACAACAATAACATTCTCACAATCTCTGGAAGAAGATATTTAATGGAAAAGAAGGGAAAGTCAATAGCCCAGTGAATTATAAGTAAATGAGGATGAGGTTCATTCCAATCTTGATTGCTATGAAATAGCAATCTTTACCAGAATGCTGGAAATATGGAAGAAGGTCAACAAATATTTACAAAATGAAAAAAAAAAAAAAGAATGACTGAAATATGCATAGTTTCTTTGTGACAGAATTCTAAGTGTTTATTGATGGAAAATTAATTCCTACCTGTTTCCCTGTATTATATTTCTACTTTTTCTCTATGTCGGCAAAAAAGGAACTATGACTATTGCCATAAAAGCAAAGCTACCAGATATTAAATCCTAGATTGAGAAACACCAATCTGGAGATAAACTTATGCAGATTTGCATGGTAGTACAAACAGACGCAAGGGTATATTCTATCCCAGAGGACAAGAGAATTGAGAAAGAAAAATGGTGGGAAACATATTTTATTTTCCCAAGCCTGGAAATAAACCCTACAGAGAAAAGGGAAGCAAATATTTGAGCCTATCCTATTGTCTGAGGGATATTATATAAAGTATGAATCTATCTGCTCACCATTGCTCACAGCCATTTTAGGACTGTTTGAATCAACAGGCTGATAGATGTATAGTAAACGAGACATTGTACGATTTGTGTATTGTTCTTTCTTTCCCTTCACATTGTTCATTGTCAGTGCAGAAGAATCTTCACTTCATTAATGCTGATGAACTGAGAGAAGAGAAGGATCCAAAAAGGTCACAAAGTAAGCTGAGGCAACAGTGCAGAGATCTCTAAGGCAGGTTGAAAGATTTGCATCCAGGGATGAAGAATGCAAGCCATCATGGTAATCAGAAGAGAGATATTATAATTCTAAAGTGGGTTGGAAGCTTCCATACTTCCCAGGAATGTGGGATGAATAAATATTGGCTCTTCCTACTCTTATTCCTCTTTCTGAAAGAGAAATTGTATACAGACAACGTCTGGGTGAGACTGGGAATTAGAACTTGTCTCTGAGTGTGACTCTCATTCTGGGTTCCTTCTGTTTTTTCCATGTCTGTCTAATATCCTCTTCCTCATTTCAGAAAAATTACAGTTGTTGGGTCTGAATTTTGGGGCAAGTAAATAATATCTAATGGAGTTACATACTTGGAAGTCCAGTTTAGCCTGGAGTGATGCTGATTTCTCCAGTAAGTCTTTTCTATAAGAAAAGATAATATTTTGATCTGCCACCCTTTTGACTCATTTTTACCTCCAATTGGATTTGAATTTAGGAGTGGGGTGGAAAGAGAAAGGATGATTGAATCTGACTTTATATTGTACTGTTAATCTACTTTTTTACCCTTAGTTTTGCCATACTTTACTGGATATGGAGTGTACTTTACCACAGCATTACTGCTGTGCTTGGCCATGTGACTGTTTTGGTGAGTGGATTGGAGAGGAAGAGATAGCAAGGCAGTAAGAAGACCTTAGGGGCTATATCATGTGTTTCTTGTTCTCTTCCTGGATTTCTGCCATCCACTGTGAGAAGAGCAGATCCCAGTGAGCTTCTAGGGCCTGGCCCCCATTGGAACAGACTTGAACTCACCATACTTCCTATAGCTGGGGTGCCCTAGTTGACCCCAGGCATCCATGAGAACAATAAATGTTTATGTTGTTTTAACTCAGTAAGAATATGGGGTTGTTCATGAGGCAATTAATACTCCTACAAAGAAAAAAAAAAAATCCTTTTACAAAGAGCCTGAAACCTCAGAGGTGATGCCAAGGAGTTGCCAGGGAACCAAATGTGTACCAACAAGTGAGTTCCCATCTTGTTCCTGCCAAAAAGCAAAAGAGAACAAGAAGCAGGCCTCTCCCTTCCCACCACCAATGAATGAACAATCACCTAGAAGAACTTGTCATTTTTTTCAGCTGCTTGGAAACGCTGAGGGTTGGGGCAGAACTGGGAGAGGTAGAGAACAGATTAACATGCCAGACAATTCTGATTTGATCTAGGAATTCACAGAAAAGGACAAATAGAAGAACCATAGTGAGCTAGTTTAAGGAATTCATACTAGGCTAACAGAGGCCTCAAGTCAGAAATTAACTTCAGATCTAGAAATAAAGAAAATATATTACTTTGACACACTCAAATAATAAACTATGAATCATATGCCCAGCACATTTTTGAGCAAAGAATAATATCTCAAGTGTCATTGTATTTAGATGTCCCAAAGAAAGGATTTCCTAAAGTCACTTACAAGGAAAAGAGTTAAAGGCCAACTTCCATGGCCATGGATTATTGGTTTTCAGTGGTAGCAGCTTCTGTGACCTATTCCATGTCTGTTCACATGCTCAGCCGTCTTTGTCTTCTTGATATAGAGATTAACTGCCATCTTTCAGTGAGTCTGGGTATACTCAGCTCTTCTGAGGATCTCAGATATTGTCAGGAAATATCAAATAAAATTGTTCCCTTTGATTTGGTCAGGGATCATATAGGTTTAGGTAAACCTGTAGGTTTTAAAGCCACACCTACATAGAGATTTTTGATTTTCCTTTTCGAGATGTAGTCTCTGTGCAGTTTTGTCAGGGAAGTATTTTTCTAATGGTATGGAAGGTAGAGTTCCTTAAATATTGTCATATTGACTGCTATGGGCTGAATGTTTCCTAAAATTCTTATTGTTTAAATCCTAATGCCCAATATGATGGCATTAGAAGATGTGGTCTTTGGGAGGTTCTGCCATCATTAACAGATTAAAGTCTTATAAGAGGATTTAGAGCCTTAGCCCCTTCCTCCATATGAGGGCAAGCCAGTAAGGCACTAGCTATGAACCAGGAAGAGTCCTCACCACTACAACCATGATGGCAACTTGATCTTGAACTTCTCAAACTCCAGAACTATTAGAAATAAATTTCTGTTGTTTATAAGCTACCCAGGTTGTGGTACTTTGTTATAGCAGCCTAAACTGGCTAAGATATTGACACAGTCCCATTCTTTGGAGGCCAAGTCTCCCTGCTTTTTTAGTGAGATGTCAATTCACTGATCAATCCTATTTTCAATGCAATGACCTACATTTTATCTCACCTCTTTCACTCTCTGTTTGAAGAAAAAAAAATAATAATAAGCTCTCCTTCCCCAGATGAATCACATTTAAGCCTCTAGGCATCTGAAAACAATATAAATAATAGTCAGTTTACTCCCATGAGGCACAGGGGCTCATTAAGAAAATTAAGAACACACATATGAAACAATCTCAACAGTCACCATATGCTATGTTGGCAAAATTAAGCCTATTTATCATTCTATCATCAGTATAATCTGAAATATTAAGCAGATCAAGCATTTTTGAGTTTCACAAGCTAAGGAGAAAAGAGGACATGAAGTGCTTAATAGAGCATAATTGAGAAATTTCTATTTCCAGGCAAACCTTGAAGGTATTGCCACCATAGGCTGAAATGCTTATGTTGTTGTAACACTCATTTTACATGTCAGTGTGTCTGAACAATATCATTGCCAGCTCCATCCCTCTAGGAATCCACCTAGGTGTTGGCTCTGGTAACTTCAGAAGAAAGGGCTGTCAGCACTACTGGCTGAGCACATGAGGACAAATAAATATTCATACTCTGCTCCCTGCATGTGACACTTGAGTTGTGAAATCGATGTCCACATTTCAAAAACAACATCACCCAAACTTACCTCTTTTACTCCAAAGAGGTAGCCATCTAAAAATACTATTTTCTTGGCAATTTAAGGTTTCAAAGAGGAGAAAGGAGAAAATTTGGAGATAATGAAATTATAATTTTTTTGTTCTTAATAGAAATGAAAGGAAGTCAAATGAAGATCCTGAAAATCAGTCAAATGTGTCTCTGGTATTTTAAGAAGGTGTTAGAAGGAAATACAATTTTGTTTATAGACTTTCCACTGTTGTACTTTTCGTTAAGCTGTGTCCAAATACTTTGCTGCATACTGTGTAGCATTTTTAATAATCTTCTTTTCAGGTTTCTGTTAAAATATTTTTGATGAGTTGATCAAAACAATGAAATCTTAAAAATAAATGAAATCTTTCCATTTGCAATGATGTGGAGGGAACTAGAGGGTTTTATGCTGAGTGAAATAAGTCAATCAGAGAAAGACAATTATCATATGATCTCTCTGATACGAGGAAGTTGAAAGGAAGTTGAGAAGCAGGGCAGGGGATTACGGGGGTAAAGAAGGAAAAAACATGAAACAAGATAGGATAGGGAGGGAGACAAACCATAAGAGACTCTTAATCTCACAAAACAAACTGAGGGTTGTTAGGGGAGTAGGGGTAGGGTGGCTGGGTTATGGACATTGGGGAGGGTATGTGCTGTGGTGAGTGCTGTGAAATGTGTAAACCTGGTGATTCACAGACCTGTACCCCTTGGGCGAATAAGACATTATATGTTAATAATAAATAAGTAAATAATAATAAATAATAAATAAGTCTAACAATTTAAAAATCTATAAGCCTATGCAATATGGCTCAAAAATGTTTTATTAACATTGCCAATTTTTTAAGAACATAATTTTAGTTTTTTTTAAATTCCTCATCCGGTACTGATTTTATCTCTTACGAAGAATGTAAATAAAGACATCTAAATTGCGTAGAGGAGGTTTAAAATTCTCTAAGTTAACTCAGAAAGCTCAGTATATTGCCTACATAATATTTTCCTCTTTTTAAGTATAAATGTAGGAATGCTACCAAATTGTATTAGGATCTTATATGAAGTAATTGTATTCATTTTCAGTGTTCCAAAGCGAACATTCTTCCTGTCATATCTTTCCTTTGTTGTGCAAGTTCACATATTCTGGCTGCTGAATTTCATATCAGAGGTGTCACATACTTGTGTTGTGTACATCCTTGAAAATTTCCCCTAATAAATGGTGTCAAACAAAGATAAGGGATTGCATAACATTTTCAAGTATATGAGAGACAGAGATCATTTCTAGGTTTTTTTTTTTTTTTTAACAAGTGGACAAAATCTCACACCTACAGTTTTGTTGGCTTGTTAAAAGTCCCATGGCCGCTCTACAATAAGGGGTAGAGCAAAGGGTAGGAAGCAGGTTTAGTAACTCCTAGTGATTTGGCTTTTTACTGTATTCTTATCTTTCATCTTCAAATTCACCTCTTTGAGAAAATGTACCTTGGTTAGAGAATATTACATTGTCAACATACATCTTTAGGATTGTTTACATTACAATGGAATTTTATACTTAGATGGGTAGTTTATATTATATTGGTAAATTAAGTATGCATGTGCACACACAAATACACATATACACACATTTTGACACGCTTTGATGAGAAATTTTCAGAGAGAATAAATTTTCCTAGATAGGAATCACACTGCTATATTTAGGCTGGATAAAACACACACACACACACTCAGATGTAACCTGTTATAAGGGCATAACTGCATGTAGAAGAAAGTGCTCAAAATTTGGAGTCAGATGTTCCTAGATTCAAATTCTGCTGTATTATCCTAAAACCTATTGACTTCCTTTTTTTTTTTTGTCCCCAAATTCCCTTACTTCCTCTCTATTTTTTTCTACTTCTCCCTCTTTCCCTCCTTTATTCTCTTCTTTCTTTACTTCTTTCCTTTCTAAATGATTTACCTAAATAGCTCTTAGGTACCCAAAATGAGAAATAGGGCCTGGCCTGGTAAGGATCAGGGCCTGGAGAGGGAAGTGACTGAGGAGGGAGAGGGTCCAACAAGATCAAGAGATTTGGTACACACAGGAGGACTGAGCAGCAAGTAAATGTGTTGAGAATAATGGGAGCCTGGCTTCTCACAATCTTTTAAAAATAAAGAAGACAGACTGTTAAAATGAGTGTTGGTGCTAGACTAGAATCAGAGATATTGGTCTGAACTCATAGTTTTCAATACAGTAAAGACAGACACAGAAATAGATACAGATGTAAAAAAGTATGTGTGTGTGTGTGTGTGTGTGTGTGTGTGTGTGTGTGTATTTTCTAGCTGTATTCACTAAGAGGGTCCTGGGCTATGTTGCTGCAGCAACAGATAAGCAAACCTAGATCCACAACTTTGGTTTCTAAATACTAATTCTTACTATCAGGAACTGAGTTTTTTGTTTGTTTGTTTGTCTTTGGAGAAATTGCTCCTTGTAGAGCTAGGTTAGGAAAAGTACAAGAAGAAATATCTTGTTTGATATGAAGATGAAGTACTCAAAGATTGTGGGGACATGTCAAAAAGACACAGACTCCAGCTTTAAAAGGTTCTCATGGACCAAATCTGGGAAAAAGTATGCGATCTTATTATATCTCTATGAATGAAATAGAAATCTATGTGTACACTATGAAATAATACACAGATAAATGGGAGACGTGATAGCTCTGACCTATAACTTACCAGCTGTATACATAGAAGAGATGATGAAATTAGACTATCATCATTTGTTTCTTTTCTTCCTCAAGTATGTATGTATGTATGTGTAATTTTTAAAAAATATTTTATTTATTTATTTGGCAGAGAGATATATGGTGAGAGAGGGAGCACAAGCAAGGGGAGTGGGAGAAACAGGTTTCCCACTGACCAGGAAGCCCAATGCAGGACTTAATCCTAAAACCCTGGCTTAATCTTTGTAATCCCTGAAGTAGAAAATTCTTTTACAGAACAAAAGAGATTAAATAGTCCATCTCCTCTGTGATTACTACCTTCTATTGTTAATCATTCTGCAATGTATTGAACACATACTATGAGCCAAGCACTTCTATCAGCTGTGAAAAGATTTAATGATTTGTTGGCCAAATGCTCATGAGAATGGGAATCATCACTAATGACTCTTCTATCAGGACCTGAGCATCAGTGTCAAGTTTGATGCCAATGTGCATACAAAATCCACTTCTAGTTAAAAAAACGCTGCATTTCCATTTATTTAATAAATATTTCTTAAATGTCAGACACTGTCTTTGGTGTTAGTGAAAAACGGTGAGTAAAAGAAATAGTCTCTATCATCATTTCTTTATTTTTTTATTTTTATTATTTTTAAATATTTTATTTATTTATGAGAGAGAGAGAGAGCTGAAGGGAGAAAGAATCTGTAGACTCTGTGCTGAGCACAGAGCCCCCAACACAGGGCTTGATCTCACATGACCTGAGATCATGACCTGAGCTGAAACCAAGATTCAGATGTTCCGCTGACTGAGCCATTCAGCCTTCCCTACCATCATGGCATTTACAATCTAATGGAGACACAATGAATGACACAAATATGTATGCAATTACAGCTGTAGTAAGTGCTATCAAGAATAGTTACCTAGGGGACACCTGGGTGGCTCAGTGGGTTAAGCTGCTGCCTTCGGCTCAGGTCATGATCTCAGGGTCCTGGGATCGAGTCCCACATCAGGCTCTCTGCTCAGCGGGGAGCCTGCTTCCTCCTCTCTCTCTCTGCCTGTCTCTCTGCCTACTTGTGATTTCTCTCTGTCAAATAAATAAATAAAATATTTAAAAAAAAAAAAGAATAGTTACCTAGTAATTCATAATGGATAACCTGGTATGAAAGTTTGTTTCTTTCAGATGAATAGAAATGAGTCTTTATTAAATCACTTTCAGTATCAGGAAAATTAAACTCTTATAATTCTCTTTATAACAAATATCATTGCTTTGGTCGCCTTAAGTAAAAGACCTTTTATCATAAAATGGTATTTTAACTTTACTCAAATTGAATTTATGATGCCTATGACTTCCCTTCATATATACAATGGAAGAGGGTAGTAAGATTAGCGAATACTAAGCTATATTGCTACTTTATCTTCTTTAGTTTGTATTGTTTGGAAACAATATATCCACCGATATATGTCCACTCCTTGGCTTATTACAGTATCCAATCCAGCAAAATATAAAATGCATATTTGGTGAGCATTCATTCATATCTATAGGATGGCAGCTAATGATTAGGTTTCAATACTGACATTTAATTATTCTATAAACAATTAGCATTGTTTATAGAATTAGATAACATGCCATCATGGCATTTATACTGAAAAAAGATCAAAATAAGGCTGTTATTTACAAACACTTTTGCAAAATATAACTTTTCAAGTGGGAGTGTAAAACAATGTCTATTTGCTCTTCAGCACACATAGAATATTAATTTTTGTTATACTGAGAAAAAAGCTGTTGTGTGTTGGGAAAATAATACTTTAAAAAATAATTACTAGAGATTCCCACCAGTGTGACTTTTTTGTCCTTTCAATACTAGCTCAGGTCAAACAAAGCTTTCCTAAAGAAGTGACATGGGCACTGAGATCTGAAAGACAGATAGAAATCTAACTGGAAAAAGAGAGAACAGGAAACAAAAGGAATTTGCAAGAGAACAAAGGCCCTCTCCATGGAGGACCGATGGTGGAAAAGAGCTAATATGAGTGGGGCAGAGAGTGAGTGGGTGCTTAGCACAAACGTCCTCTGAGTTTAGTCAGAGTCAGATTGTACAAGGCCTTGCAGGCCACAGGGAAAGTTTCTACTCTAATTATAAAATAATAAGAATGTATTAATGGGTTTTAAGTAAAAGATATCTTTTAATGATCAAAGAGGAAGTTGGCGGGACTTGTGCCCAGAGGAGAGGTCTGACAGGGGGGTGTGAACTTGAGAATACCAGTTAGTATGTGCTTTATAGATGAAGCCAGAGTGTAGACCAGATTGCCAGGGACAGGGCCTAGAATATGAAGAAAAGAGCCAAGGCCCAAATCCTGAAAAACTCTAACCACTAAGGGTCCAGATTAGGAGGAGAATGGGATAAGAAAATGAACAATCAGTACCACAAGTAACAACAAAAACACAACCAAGACAAAAACAAATCTTGGAAAAGGTGGAGGTTAAAAGTAAAACAAACAAACAAACAAACAAACAACAAAAGGAGTGTTTTTAAAAAGGTGCAGCTAATCATGTAATAAGGCTGGTCATCACTGGAATGTTAAGAGGGTGTTAAGAGAGGTAACAACTGAAAACCCTCCACTGGATTTAGGACCACATTGAAGCTGTTGGTGACTTTAGCAAGGGCTGTGGAAAGAAACCTTGAGAGAGGACACACATTGTACTGGATCAAAAAGCAGGTAGAAGGTGAAAAAAAAAATCAAGACTCGCAAGACACACTTGTTTCCAAGATATTTGGTTGTGAACATGTCAGGAAAGTATGACAATACAGGGCAAAATGTAGTCCTGGAGAGAGAGATTATTTTCTTTCCGTTTTAGATACTAAATACTTGGATTTATTTAAACACAAAGGGAGAAGGATCTAGGTAAATGGTGAAGGGGAGAAAACAACAATTAAATCACCTAAGACCTAGAGAGAGCACAGGTTCAGTGCATAGACAGATGAACAGGCCTTGATGGATTGGTAGGATCTTTTTTTTTTTAATTTTACAAAAGTGAATAAGGACCGATATGGGCAGATGTAAGAAGAGGGTTTATGGTTGACGGCTCATCTCCTTTTTAGTTCTGTTTCTGTCTCCATCCCTGGAAACCACCAACATGTTTAGGGCCTCTTTTCTTATATGTAAATTAAAGAAGTAGGGTAGGACAACTTAATCCTTATAAATTCCTTTCAACCCTAAAATTCACTATATTGTTTCTTATTTTCAATTCTGGCAATACAGATGAGTTTTATATCTTGCATACTGCTGAATTTTACATGAACAGTTGGTTTGGCTTCATTTTTGGCCAAGTGTGTAGTTCATAAAGATCCTGCGTGTGAGCTGTAGTGAACTAAAAAGATTTTTTTTTTTTTTGTTCTCCCTGATTGTACTCACTGATGCAAGCGGTACTTTGTTGTGGTATTTTGATAACTATGGAAGATAAATCTCTCAAGAAAATGAAGGAAAAGTTTGGAGAGGATTTCCCTTTGGTTCTAACCTCACTTCTCTGAGGTTGGAACTTCAGACCTTGTTTCTTATAAATACTTTCCAAACAGCTTTAGTGAGGTACAAGAGGCAAAACCCTGGGGTGCCTGGATGACTCAGTCTATTGAATGTCCAACTCATGATTTCAGCTTGGGTCATGATCTCAGGGTCATGGGATCGAGCCCCAAGTGGAGTCCCACTCAGGAGAGAGATTCTCCACCTCTGCCTCTTCCCCCCACCGTACACATTTTCATTGTATACAATTTGATGAGTTTGTGTGTCTGCATGCACCAGTGACACTGTTAGGATGACTATCAAAAAGTTATGAGCTGGCACATTGTTATATGACCACAAAAGTTATGTGCTGGCAAGGATGTGGAGAAAAGGAAAGCTCAATATGCTGTAGATAGGAATGTAAAATGGTGCAGTATGGAAAACAATAAAAAATTAAAAATAGAACTAGCATATGATCCAGCAATCTCACTCTTGGGTATATATCCAAAAGAACTGAAAGCAGGATTTCGAAGCAGTATCTGGACTCTCATGTTAAATGCAGTCTTACATACAATAGCCAAATTCTTGACAGGTAGGAACACACAGACCTTTCACTGATGACTTTTGAGAGTCCCAAATCAAATCTTATTAATGGTTGTTTAAATTTACTTTTCTAGATGACCCCAACTTGTCCAAGGTATTTTTGGAAAGTAATACTAATAATGATTAAAATTCATTTTGTGACACAATCATAAAACTTAACAATTGGCTTCAATATTTCAGAAAAGGATGAAATTATGTAGTTCATGTTGACATTCACAAATATGTTTAAAGCCATCACAAAAAGACATGGTGGCGTCAGTGTGGGCTGAGCGCTTGTAGTTTTGCTTCTCATGGTGTTGTTATTGCTGAATACATTTTTGAGCCATCTAAACCAGCCTAAACATACACTTTCCTGACTTCCTTATGATGTCAGTAACAAGACTACCTCCTATGGAAGAAGAAACATGTCTTCCTATCTTAATGTAATAATACCTTATAATCCAGAAATTGCACTACTGGGTATTTACCCAAAGAAAACAAAAATACTAGAGTATTATGCTAAGTGAAATAAGTCTGAAAAAGACAAATACCATATGATTTTATTCATCTATGGAATTTAAGAAATAAAACAGATGAATGCAGGGGGAAAAAGAGAGAGAGAGAGAGAGGCAAGCCAAGAAACAGTCTCTTTAGTACAGAGAACAAACTGATGGTTACCAGGGGGAGGTAAGTTGGGACATGGGGGAGTAGGTGATGGGGTATACCGCTGTGATGAACACTGGGTGTTGTATGGAAGTGTTGAATTGCTATACGGTACGCCTGAAACAATTATTACACTTGTGTTAACTAATTGGAATTTAAATAAAAACTTAAAAAAGTAAAAATTAAAATAAAATACTGGGCAACGTTGATGACAAGATTTTCCCTTAAATCAAGGGACTAATGACTAAGAATTGACAAAGCAACTTTTACACTTTATAGCTTCATTTCACATCTCCTCTTTGAATCCCCCTTCTACTTATTGTTTCTTAGAATTATACACACACACAAATACTTTTATCGACATGATGAGTCGACAGCTTCTTTATGTATTTTACTTGATGTTCAAGTTCCATAGATATTCAAAAAGATGCTTAGACAATTTTCCTGACACCTTTATTTCCTTTAAAGTATTCTCCTTCAAATTTGCCAAGTCTATAATTCCTTATTTTCTAAATTAAGGATGTTTTATAATTTACCCAAGTAATTTAGGTTTTTACAGTCCCCTTTAACTCATGCTACTTTTTAATTTCCTTATTAAGCACACATGGTGGTTTTGAGCCACCAATGGAAATGCCTGGGGCACTACAGGAAAGTGTACCTTCAGGATTATCATATTTTCATTTACAGGTTACTTCTGAACAGTATTTGAAGAGAGCCCTGCCTGAGGCAGAATAAGAATTTTCATCAGTGAATACAGATGAAGCACCAGGGGGCAGGCTTGGATCACAAAAGTTTGTCAGCATTCCCTTCCCTTGGAGAGAAGTGAATGTCTCATATATCAAATAGTAGTGCAATCACTTTGATTTACAAATGGTATTTTTTCATAAGAATAAGCTATTTGTTTCATATCAATAAATTCCAGAGATTATAATTCACATAAAATTTTACAATTTTTAAAATAAAAAACTAAGCTCTCTTAATTCCAACTTCCTATTTAATTTTACTCATCATACATATCTTGGTAGGGATAAAGAAAAAAAAATACAGATAGTACTGCACTCTAAACATTAATCCATATAACAATTTTTTGTAACCCTAACCAAATAAATAGAAAATACTTAATAGGATATTGACAAAATAATTTGGAATCTTAGTTCTTTAAAAAATATTTACTTTTCTCTCTATCTATGCTATAATATGGAAAACTTTGATATGGTTGATGTGCAAAAAGGAAGAAAATCCCCAGACCCAAAGAAAAACAATGTTACCATCTAGTGTACTTCTTTTAAGATGTGTGTTCTCATCAAGATGTTTCTGTCTATCCCAATCTACCTCATTCTATTTTTCTTTTAATAACTCAATGTTAATAGTTTTTCTGTCATTGAATATTTTTCCACACAGTAATGTGCAACTTCATAGTATTGTTTGTATCCATGTGCATAATTCATAAGCTCAATACTCTATTTTAAATTTAGATTACTTAGAACTTTTGAAAAGTTCTTTTCAAATAAAGATAACATTTTCTTTGGTTTCCCAAGTAGGGGGACCACAATGCATATAACATTTTTCATATTTAGATTTTTTTAATGCATTGATAAGAACAAGATAGTGTAACATCAGCATGAAAGACAAATTTCAGATGAGGACAGCACACTAATTGACTGCCTCTTGAAGAAAGGTGATTCACAATTAAGAAGCCAGTTTTTGGGGTGCCTGGGTGGCTCAGTGGGTTAAGCCACTGCTTTCAGCTCAGGTCATGATCTCAGGGTCCTGGGATCGAGCCCCGCATCGGGCTCTCTGCTCAGCAGAGCGCCTGCTTCCCTCTCTCTCTCTCTCTGCCTGCCTCTCCATCTACTTGTGATTTCTCTCTGTCAAATAAATAAATAAAATCTTAAAAAAAAAAAAGAAGCCAGTTTTCACACTCATTTTAGGTAATAGTTACCTAATTCTCTTCCTTTGGCATTATGTCAAACCATATTTAATAACCACTTGCCAAAGTAAGTCATCTGAAATGCAGTTCCTCACTATGACTAAGAATATGATCAATTTTTATTCCCATTATTTAAGTCATCCTTATTTAACTCCACATCACTTTAATGGAAGGCTTCCCCACATTGTCCGGGATGTTTCTGCATCAATGCATGTGTGTGCCATTGCCTATAAAACTAGAGTGCTTAGGGCCACTCCTGAATATACAGAAGTAAAATTATTTAAGACTGTTGTAAATAAATAGTTTTGGAAACTACAACTCAGCTTTAACAGTTTTTGTACTGATATGCATTGTGAGAATAATTGTGGAATTATACAACCAATGATGACAATCAGTGCTTGGGTATATTCTTTACAACATCTGTATGCCCCAGATTCCTCTTTTGAAAGGACAATTGGCCTGAGATCTTTTTGCAAAATTTCCATGAGTCTTAGAAGTGTTTGTTACAATGAACTTGTCCTGGGCCCCATTAATGGACACTGAAAGTATAGGTGAGGGTGTCATACTGTGTAACATTCAATGGCTCCAAAATCTTAAGTTCAATAACAGGGGACAAAGTGACCTTACATTTGATGTAAACCCTTCCTTTCTTGTAAGGATGGAGAGTAAAAATAGGCATTGGGTCTAAAATGTGTCACTTTTAGATTTTCAACCCCAGCTTGAGTGGTCATGAGGGGAGTCACATACTGAAGTTAAAACATGCCTTCTCAGATCTCTTTGCCTCCATTAACCATGGTCAAAAATAGTCCCAGACCCTCCCATGTGGCTGTTAGGATATAAAACGAGGCAATCACATTGACATACTGTTTGACAACTCCAAAGAAGGTACACATAGTTACTATACGGCTCATCAATTCCACTCCCACATATATGCCCTCCCCCGAAATAGGAACATATATCCAGACCAAAAATTGAATATGAAGGTCCATAGCACCATGATTCATAGTAGCACAAAAGTAAAACCAACCTAAATTTATCAACTGTTCAATGAATAATGAAAATGTGTTAGATCCATAAAATGGAATCTTATTTGACCATAGAAGGGAATCAACTATTGACACAGGCTACAATGTGGATGAACCCTGAAAATGTTCTGCTAAGTGAGAGAAGCCAGTACAAAACACATAGCTTATTATTCTGTTTATGTGAAAAGTTCAGGATAGGGAAGTTCACAGATACAAAATGTAGATTCCGGTTGTCTATGGCTGGGAATGGGAGGTTGGGTGGGAGAATAGAAAGGGAACGCTAATGAGCTTAAGGTCCCCCCCACAAAGGGTGATGAAAACGTACTGGAATTAGATGTGGTAATGGTTGCACAACTCTGTGAATACATTAAAAACCACTGAACTGTGGACATTAAATAGGTAAAATGTAAGTGATATTAATGTGATATTAATTGATGTGATATTATTGATTAACTAATTAATCAATAAAGCTGTTAAAAAAAAAAAAAAGTTAGCCGGCCTTCCCAGGTGCTTAGGCCTTCACCTGAAATTTTTAGTGCTGTTTTCCAGGACTGATTTTATCACGTCCATTATCCCTGTTATATCAGGCACCACGAAACTCTCAAGGACCCCAGGTGTCCCTTTACCTCCCCACCCTGATCCCTGGGAATCTCTGCATATGGCCCATTCCTTTACCTCCCCTCACTCCTGCCCTACTAAATACCATCTTTGCCTTCTTGCATTAACAGGAACTTGTTTCTCTCTTAAGAATGCTGCTTTTCCGAAAACTCTATCAACTAGTAGACTTGGTTCTGGTGGTCTGGAAAAGAGGTGTTGTCTTTGATCCTCCTTTATATTTTCAGTCTTTCACTCTGGGTTTCCTTTAAACTCCCAACCATGAATCTTATGTCATCAGATTATTTTAATTTTCTCTCTCATGTCATTTTCTTGCACCAAAGTCGTTGTTCTTCTGGGTCTCTCAATAATCTTGGTTCAGTTTCTTGTCTTTGCTAAGATTTATTAATTAATTTATTTATTTTGGAGAAAGGGAGAGAGCATGCGTGGGGATGGGCAGAGGGACAAGGTGAAAGATTCAGAAGCAGATTCCGCACTGAGCCGGGAACCTAATGCAGGGCTCAATCTCATGAGCCTGAGATCACGACCTGAGACCAAACCAAAAGTCTGATGCTTAACTGACTGTGCCACCCAGATGCCCCTTAGTTCAGTTTCTTATCTTAGATCTTGAAGATTCAAATAGCTTCATTCAAATTACTGGCTTCCAGGTTCTAGAATTTCTTGTGCAATCCCTTACCCCCCAGCCACCCATTCACGAATAAATGAGTTCATGAATAAAAATTATTTCTCAAATATAAAACTGCTGTTCATGTCAACGAATTCCACATATGTTTAAAATAGCATGTGCCTATTTTATAGTAGTTGGTCCACATTTAAAAAAAATGCTTCAGGAAAATAAGCAAAGATTTATTGATTTTATTTTTTCAATTTCCTTTTTAAACTCACAGATGTGGACAATGATGTAGGTATTTAGAGATACTGAGGGGGCAAGATACAGAAAATATTCATTGGATGATGAAGTATGATTATACATTTAAGGAGCAATAGGCCAAAGATGTATTAGTAATGTGTTAATATATATTCAATTAATTGATTAAAAAGTATATTTCTTTATAGTTTTCAAAACTAACTAAAGGATAAAAAAAATGTGCTTTTCATTTGCAAATTCTAAGAAATCCAGAGCCACAGTTGCAGACTTTGGTAAAAACAAAAACAAAAACAAAAACAAAAAAAAACAAAGAAACAGAACAACAACAAAAAGAAGCTTTATAAAAATTTTCTGAAAATTTCAAGGGGGTTTCTATTCATTAAACAATTCCTTAAAAAAATTATATAAATTGTCTGTTATAAAAATTTTATTTGTAAATGTCACTCTTGCTTAGAATGAGGTTTATAAAGGGCAAATACCATTGCATTTCTTTACTGAGTAAAATCTTTTTATGTTCTTCAACACCTACAGGACAGACTCCTGGTGTCTCCTGTATGATGTCTCCTGCTAGGTCACTTGCACTCATGGTTCCCTGCTCTTATGCTGTGAGAAATTTATCTTTCACTCATATCTCAAATATTTTTAAGTATTTTTAAGTTTCAGGACAATCCTGAGAACTTTGAGATTCTCAAGTTTTGCTTGGTGCAAGAACCCCTTAAATGGAAATGCCTTACAGATGGGAGATTTTCTCATTCTATCATCAGGACTTGAAAGAGTTTTATTTGAAATCCATAAAGACAAGGAGTTGGTGGTTATGTGGGTATAAATCAAATGATGTGACCTGTCAGCTCAGTTCCTTGCATTCAACACTCTCTTAACACATTTAGTCTTAAGGGAAGAGGTTCCAACTACATAAAGTCATTGCTTTTATTTTAACCATTCAGTCCAGCAGACCTCTAAGTTGGGAAAGACCTGTGAAGACTTGAAAAAAAAATGCTTATTTTGTTATTTGCATTCTCTGCATGCCAAAATAAAAGATTTGAAATGGGTCATTTTTTTATTAAGCATATGCCCTGTTTTATTTATCTTTATAAAAGAAATAGCTGGCTACACTATTATCTTTACATTTCACTCTTGTTAAAAATTATGAAAAAATTCATTTAAAGTGATGAAAGCACTAATCAGTAAATATGGTTGTTATGCAACCATAGATATCATTGCAATTAACATAAGATGGAAATTATTAAAATAAATTAAAATATTTATAAGTTACATAATTCAGTAGTTATATGTTTAATGTGTCAAAATTGACTTCATTACTTCACTTTTTCATTGATGTATAAGTTTATGGCAGGCTGATTTTCTAACTTCATATTTTAGTATTAGTAAATTCATGAATATTAATTAATAAGCAGAATAAAATGAAACCCTCACATCCAGAATGACTCAAAAAGATTATCTTTCCCACTAAAAAATGTGTATTAAAATGTCAATACTCAATAAGAATATATATCTACAAAATTTTATAATATACAAATAAAAATAGCAATGTAGCATAAGTTTTTATCTTTCCTTTTGAAGAATTATTTTGTTTGTTTGTTAAGAATTAGTTTGTTACTACTACATATAGTTTCTGTTTTTCACAATATCTTTCAAATTCCAAGTTTTCCCTAGCAGCAATCCCTGACCTTCCCTACCCAGAACACAAATAATAAAAATCTTCCCACTAATGAATTTGATCCTTGTATAATACTGTCTGATATAAGTCAGAATACTTCCAAGTTGTTTATGGTAGAAAAAAATAAAAAATAAAGCACAAATAATTAATGTTTCATCAGAAAGAATTTTTTTCCACTTCCTAAGGGTCATAATTATTTCTTGTTCATTTTTAGTCACTTCCATCAAACCAAGGGCATCCTCCAAGTGAGGTCACCACAGAAGTCAAAAAACACACTCCAAGCTTGTGAGGACCTGTCTGAATGGTTTTATTAGTAGGATGTGTCACCACCAACTTTTGGTCTGATGTAAAATTGAGTTTTGAAATGACACATATTTCCTGTGTTCTCCAGTTAACCAGAGATTTCTTTCAGGCTTTCCTTTTTTTTTTTTTTTTTCACTCCTAGTTCATTTATAGAAGAAAACAAGGGACTCCAGAAGACCCTGAAGAAGGAGAAACAATTGTCTCATTTTATTCTAAATGCATTCTCTTTGCTTTTCCAGTTCCTTGGCTCTAAGAAGCTCTGCTTCATTCTCCAAATAAGGAAAACTGGCTGAGGAACTCTGGAGTCAGGAAAGAGCATTCAAAGGCCACGCAAGTTAGAGAATCGTGCTTCAGGCAAAGGAGGGGTCCCAGAGATCCAGGCTGTAATAGTAAAGAGGAATGGGAGAGAGAGGGGCATCGGGGAGGAGATGTACAGGACAATGAAAATGACTGACTGCTAGTAGATGAAGACAAAACAAAATAACCTTACCTCTATATATCACCAGTCAAGGGGAAAAGGAGAGCAGAAGTTTGGTTACATTTGTTGAGGGGAAGAATGCATATAAGAAAATGTATTCTTGTGTCTATTATTGATTTTTGATTTTGTGATTTACACTTGTCTAAAATGGAAGTGATTTGAAGCCAGACTTTCAAACAGTGGAGGATCCCTGCTCTCCTACCTTTTGAGAGAAACCAAAATTGACACCTTTTCGTAAGGACCCACACTGGTTCACCTGTCTGAATCTGTACCCTCAGAATTGCTTCTTCCTAGGGAAACATCATCTTTAGAACAGCATGCCTCTCCATTTTCCTCACCCCTATCACACACACTCACTCACATACTCACACACAAAGTGATGAAACTTGAGTGAAGCAATAGAACAGAAAGCTAAGAGTGTGCTAAATTAATGAGACAGGAGGGAGATTCTTTGTACAAGAAAGACAAGAGGCAGAGATTGTCAAACTTAGGACCATTTCCTGTCTCCATGTTCTACTCAGATAGTTGACACATAAGAGAACACCCATGGAGCAAACTAAGGCTCTGGCATAAACTCACTAGAGCTGGTGATATTGGACATCAAACTAAGCTGTGACTACTTCATCAGAAATTACATTTCTGGATGATTCTGAGAAATTATCTGGAAAAAAGTTAGTGAAAAATTTTTTTCTATATATCGAATTGATGTGTTTATAAGCGTAAGTATCACCTCTGTGTCAAAGAATGATGGTCTGAAGTTTATATTAAAGAATTGCTTGTTACATTGTATTAGTACTTAGTATAGTGAGGATTGTATTCATATAATTGAGACAAGCTACACTGAGTTTTTTTTTTTTAAGTAAAAATGAAACATTTGTCAAAAACAATTTTGAAGAAATTTTAAAACAGCCAGTAGTATTAGGAGAACATCCCCATCATAATTTTATTATCTTTGTAGAAATGAGATAATGAAATATAAATTATATTTGCCTACTTCGTATCAAGTTATTCTTTGGTAACAAAATAGCACTGGTGAGAAAGTTTTGTTTTATGATTTTTTTTTTTTTCTGAATAAGAGGTGAATCATTGGGTGTAGAAACAAATGATTAATTGCCACCTACACACTACGATCCAGTTATTTTGAAAAATCATGATATTCTCTCCCATTTTCCAGATTTTCCACACTAGAAGGAAATTCCATCTATTGACCTGAAAGAAAGTAATATTCTAAATAAAATTCTTTTTTTTTTTTAAGATTTTATTTATTTATTTGAGAGAGACAGTGAGAGAGAGCATGAGAGGCGAGAAGGTCAGAGGGAGAAGCAGACTCCCCATGGAGCTGGGAGCCCGATGCGGGACTCGATCCCAGGACTCCAGGACCGTGACCTGAGCCGAAGGCAGTTGCTCAACCAACTGAGCCACCCAGGCACCGTCTAAATAAAATTCTTAAGAAAGCTGCTAACCGGGACACCTGGGTGGCTCAGTTGGTTAAGCAGCTGCCTTCAGTTCAGGTCATGATCCCAACGTCCTGGGATCGAGTCCCACGTCGGGCTCCTTGCTCAGCAGGGAGCCTGCTTCTCCCTCTGCCTCTGCCTGCCATTCTGTCTGCCTGTGCTCGCTCGCTCTCCCTCTCTCTCTCTCTCTCTGATAAATAAATAAAATCTTAAAAAAAAAAAAGAAAGAAAGATGCTAACCAATCAATTTGCAACTACTCTTCATTTTCTAAATTTGCTTTCCAAGGGAACTTGCCTTCCCTTACACACATAATACACCTTATTCTAGAAACTGGGAGTATGTGATCAAATAATGTATTGGAAAATAAAAGAATGTTCAGGATCCTATAATCAGATACTAGACTAAGCTGTCAAATAAATCTATCAGGATGGGTTGTATTGGAGATTTCCATAATTTAAAATATGAAGTCATGGTATAAAAGTACCCATTAAATATTTCCTCATTAAAAGGTCTATTCCCTGTGTGCTAAATTTAGCTACTTTCTAAAAGATTTGATATATGGTGCAGTTTTGATTCTAACTGAAGTTAAATCCTGAGGTCAGGCAATACTTGAAAAGTTCAAAGGAGCCTTGAATTCTTGTGAATCACAACTACAATGCTGAGATTCATCTTGAAAAGACAATGCATTGTTGTGTATTTCATACATCATCTAACAGTGTTTGGGCTCTTATTACAGGTTACATGTAAGTCATAGAACATTAATCACTGACTTCTTATTTCTCTTATGTTAAAAAAGTAAGTACATATTTCTAGTATTAAGGGGCTAAAATTTGGACATTTTTTTCATCTACATATTACAAGGAAGGACCATTTCCTGAGGAACAGTCAAACTTGATGTTTAATAGCACTGCTTTAGTGTTAACAAATTTGTTAGGGGAAATTTAGCTATTTCCTTAAAAATATTTTATTTATTTATTTGAGTGAGGGAGAGGGAGCATGAGAGCAGGGAGGGGCAGTGGGAGAGAGAGGGGGACAAGCAGACTCCCTGTTCAGTGGGGAGCTCACTGTTGGGCTTGGTGCCAGGTCCCTGAGGTTGTGACTTGAGAAGAAGTCAGATGCTTAGCTGCCTGAGTCCCCCAGGTGCCCTGAATTTAGCAGTGTTTATAATGATACTTTAATATTTTGTGTAATTTTTATTTAATGGGCAGATATGTTTAAGAAGGATTTCTTAGGGAATGGGTCTTGTAGGCAATGGTGAAAAAGAATGAAAAGCTAAGGCAATACATAAAAGAGTAGTAGAATAGTTCACCTACTTCTATAATAATAATGCCTTCACTCCAAAATTTTTATTCATAACTACATAGGTAACATGATGGTTTGATATAAAGTCCTTTATGAGGACAAGGCATATTTATTTAAATTTTGCTTTTCTATTCCTGTTAGCAGGAGTTAGCAGCACAAAATGATCAGACAGTTTTTTTTTTTTTTTTTTTTTTAGAAACTATCTAAAATCTCTGTGCTAATGTGAATATACCCCAAATCTTCTATTTATACACATTTCATATTGAGGTAATCTTGTGTTTTACTTATCCTTCTAATTACCCTTTCAAACTGAAAATATATAAAGGTTCTGTCAATGGACACATTTTTTTTATCATCTTCTTCATCAAATCTCCAAATGTAGCTTTAAACAATTTGTAGTAGATCCTCACATTTTAAAATGTAAAATATGTGCTTAGGCCTTTTCTGAAAATGACTGTTTCCTTGTAATTTCTTTGGATTTTCTTTTGTGGATGAGGATAAATAGAAGTAGAAGGATATTGGCACTGACAAAAGAAAAAGAAAAAAAAAGGTAGAGTCTTTGAATGTTTTTGTTCAACTAATGGAATTGTGTGAATTATTTAGTGACCATGAGAATTATGTAGTGTTTGAAATCAATAGGCAAATGCATGTGATAGCAATTTTCACCAGGTTTTACTTCTGTGCTTAAACCTATGCTTATTTCACTAAAAAATACCATAAAATTCTTGGAGATATTTTTGATGCCAATATGTAAAAATAGCATCTAATCTACTCAACGTTGAATTTCCAAGAGTTACCTGGAATGTTTGAACTGCATTTTCCATCAATTTCTAAACTTTGGCATCTATTATCTGGTTGGCTAAATGATTCAACAAAATGTATTTAACATCCATTTACTAAACACATTTTGTGTTTCTTCTCAGCATTTTGGCTAAGATCAAGTGTAATACTGAACACATTTTGTTTTTTAACTAAAAATGAAAATTAAGATGATTAAGTGATTAAAAATTATAAAAGCCTTATTAGTGATAAGTCATGTGGATTCCTTGGTCCCCATCACATAATTCAAAAAAAAAATTATTGCAATAACAATCACGATTTTAACAAACCAAAGCTTGGAAACAAATTTTGGTGATTTAGCATAAAATTATTCAGAAAAATCATGGTGCAAATAAGTAATAGAATGAAACATGAAATAAGTAACAGAATAAAAATGCTTTAAATTTGTTCATACACCATAGACCATGTGATATACATTCTAATGTCATGTGACAGGTAGACAGGTATTTTTCTTCCCCTTTTAAGAATAATAAAATTGAAAATTTCTGCCTAAAGACACACAGTCATTATGCGATAAGAATAAACTAAACTATTTCTCTCCTGAATTCACAACCAGGCTTCTTTCCATTGCAACTAACTTCAGTTTTGTGGAGATTTACTAACCTTGACATTAGTATATAGAGTTACTTTGTAGGTATGACTGGAATGCTTCAAAAGTGATGTATATTTTGATTGGGATGTGCAGTTTATTTTTTTATGCAAATGTATGGAATTATATGAATAAAATTTAATTTAAAAGAGCAAACAAGAGGTAGAACTTCCAGGATAGAGAAATAAGGAATTCAAAAAATATATTCTCCACAAAACCAATTAAAATATTGGCCAAAATTTTCAAAATAACTCTTACAAAACTCTGTAAGGCTCAGAAAAACCCAGAGTATTTATTCAAGTAAAGTAGTTGAAACTTGCTATTCAAATCAACTTTTTTTTTAATAGTATGCTATTTCTTTTTTTTTCATTTTATTTTATTTTTTTCTTTTCAGTGTTTCAGTATTCATTGTTTATGCACCACACCCAGTTCCATGCAATACTTGTGCCCTCCATAATTCCCACCACCAGGCTCACTCAACCCCCTACCCTTGTCCCTTCCAAAACCCTCAGTTTGTTTCTCAGAGTCCACAGTCTCTCATGGTTTGTCTCCCTCTCCAATTTCCCCCAACCCACTTCTCTGCTCCATCTCCCAATGTCCTCTGTGTTATTCCTTATGCTCCACAAGTAAGTGAAACCATATAATAATTGACTGTCTCTGCTTCACTTATTTCACTCAACATAATCTCTTCCAGTCCCACCCATGGTGATACAAAAGTTGGGTATTCATCTTTTCTGATGGAAGCATAAAACTCCATAAGAAGATTCCCCTTTCTCCACATCCTATCCAACACTTGTTGTTTACTGTCTTGTAAATTTTGGCCATTCTAACTGGTGTAAGGTGGTATCTCAATCTGGTTTTGATTTGTATCTCCCTGATGGCTAATGATGATAAAATGTTTATCATCATTAGCCATCAGGGAGATGATGTGTCTGTTAGCCATTTGTATGTCTTCTTTGGAGAAGTGTCTGTTCATGTCTTCTGCCCATTTTTTGACATGATTATCTGTTTTTTGTGTGTTGAGTTTGAGGAGTTCTTTATAGATCTTGGATATCAGCCCTTTGTCTGTAGTGTCATTTGTGAATATCTTCTCCCATTCTGCAGGCTACCTCTTTGTTTTGTTGACTGTTTCCTTTGCTGTGCAGAAGCTTTTGATCTTGATGAAGATCCATGAGTTCATTTTTGCTTTTGTTTCCTTTGCCTTTGGAGACATATCTTGAAAGATGTTTCTGTGGCAAATGTCGAAGAGATTACGGACTATGTTCTCCTCTAGGATTCAAATCAGCTCTATTCTTAATTTATTTTTTGTCTCCTTGATCTATCAATTAGTGATATAGAGGTGTTGAAGTCTCCAAATACCATAGTGGACTTACCTGTTTCACCTTTCAGTTCTATCCATTTTGTCTTATGATTGTAGACACTCTTTAGTTTGGTGTATACATATTTAAGATTTGATGTGTTTTTGAAGAATTGACTGCTTTATAATTACATAATGTTGTTTTTTTAATCTCCAATAATCTTTCTTGTTCTGAAGTTCACTGTGTATGATATAAATATAGCTACTGCAAATTGTTTTGACTATAACTAACAAACTGAACAACCAATGTAATCTACCAACAGGCTAAAGATGAAAAATTGTATTATTATATTTGTTGATGCAAAAAAATCATTTGACAAAATCTGACACCCATTTACTATAAAAGAAAATCTTAACAAAGTATTGAATGGAAGTGTACTTCTTCAATTTAACTTTTAAAAATCTTTAGAAAGCCTATATTAACATCATCCTTATAGGTTTAATACTGAACTTTTCCAACTACTATTGGGAACAAGGCAAGGATGTCCTCTCTCATAACTCCTATTCAACATCATACTGGCAATTATAGTAGTTCAAAAAATTATGAGATTAAAAGATAAGAAATGACATGTATACTTGCGGATGACATCATTAGGAGTAAGGGAACCACAAAGAATCTACAAAAAAAAACTGACAAAGAAACAGAAAAACCTCCTGGAAAAAATAAGCAAGTATAGCAAGTTGAAGCATACAAGATCAATACAAAAAAGCAACTGTTTTCCAATATACTGGCAATAAAGAAATTAGGAGTTTAAAAAACCTTATCATTTACATTAGCATTAAAAATATACAGTACTTAGGAGTAAATCTAACAACATATTTTCTGAGTCTTTTGCAATTAGCTATTAAACACTGACTAAGATAATCAAAGAATATCTAAATAAATGGAGGGATAGTCTATATTCATGGATTGGAGGACTCAGCTTTTCCAGTGTTTCCTTTTCACATCCTTATATTTCACACTTATTTTTGGTGAAGCTTTTAGAAACCAAATTATATCTTCCCAGCTGGATTTATAGAACAGTGCAGTACTAATCAATATTCTAGCAAGCTGGTTTTGAAGATACCAAAATTTGATCCTAAAATTTTTATGGAAATGGGAAGGACCCATTACTGTGGCACAGTACTAAGGAGCACAAAATTGAACAAGTCAAATTCCATGATTTCAAGACATATATCTGGAGTAATCATAACAATATGAAATTGGCAAGAGAGTAAGAAAATATGTCAATGAGCCAGAATACAGAATCAAAAATAGATCACACAAATATAGCCACTCAAATTTCAACAAAAGAATAAAAGTAGTTGAAAACAGAAAGGATAACATTTTCAACAAATAGTTTTTAACAATTGAGTATCCATATGTTGAAAACAGGAAAAAAAATAACAAAACTAAACACATGCCTTGTACCTTCAAAAAATTAACTCAAAATTCATCATAGACCTATATGTAAAATTATAAAATTCTTGGGGAAAGAAAAGGAAAAAAATGTCATAAATATATGTGATGTTGGATTTGATAATTAATTTTTAGGTACAACACCAGATTACTCTTTAAGATACATCAGAGAGAAAAATGGGCAAGATAAACTTGATTGAAATTAAAACCTTCTGCTCTGAGCGAAAACTGTCAAAAAAATGAGAAGACAGACCATACACTAGGAGAAAATATTTGCCAAAACGTATGTAATAAAGGACTTTTAATCAAAATATACAACATACTTCTCAAAAGAAATAGTAAGAAAATGAAAAACCCGGGATGCCTGGGTGCCTCAGTTGGTCAGGCGACTGCCTTTGACTCAAGTCATGATTCCAGCAACCTGGAATCGAGTCCCACATCAGGCTCCTTGCTCGGCAGGGAGACTGCTTCTCCCTCTGCCTCTGCCCTGTCTACCTGTGCTCGCTCTCTCTCTCTCTCACTGACAAATAAATAAATAAAATCTTAAAAGAAAAGAAAAGAAAAGAATACCAATTAAAAATAAGCAAAATATTTGAACAGGCATTTCACTCGTAACATAGTTATCAAGTAAGCATGTAAAAAGACATTCCACATCATTTGTCTTAATGTGATACCACTGAACAGTTAGACTGGCTAAAATTAAAAACCTGATGATATCAATTGCTGCAAAGAATATGAAAAAATAGAAACTATCATTAACAGCTGATGGGAATATAGAATGGCACAGTCCTTTAGGAAGACAATTTGGCATTTTTTTTTATTACAAAGGTAAACATTGTCTAGAATACAACCCAACAATCATACTTCTAGGTTACTACACAACTGACTTGAAATGAATATTAAATATGGTTGTTTATGGTAGTTTTGCTTATATTTGGTAGGAACCAAAATGTAGGTGAATGAAACAAGAATTCAATGGATTGTTATTCAGCAACAAAGTGAAATAAACCATCAAGGGATTTCATTTGTTAGAACAGGTATATGATATCGATTAAAAGAGTACCTATATGGTATTAAATTAACAAATGTTCCACAATTTTTAAAAAGTTCATATCTAATTACAGGAAAACTATCAAATACCATTTATAATGGCTATTTTTGGGTTCTTAGGTATTTCTAAACCACAGGCTTGTTCTTACATGTATTTTTTTGGGTAAAGGGGTCTTTTAGCTTTTATTCTAACCTTAGAGGGTTCCATATCTCAAAAAGCTTAATGATAGTGAAACCTGTCTTTACAAGGAAGGCTTAGCAATGTCAAAAGAGCTTTGTTAAGGTTAAAAAGGAATCCCAAAAATCTTGAGTTGTGAAGTAAGCTTTCCTGCTTCTGTGTCTAGTACCTTCAGCTAATTCCTCCCGCTAGTCAGCAGTTTAAAAAATGTGTGATCATTATTTTGATAACTTAGGTAAAACTATATAAAATGAATTTTTTTTTTACTAGTTCTCTATAGAAACTAAGTCTCAGGAATGTTAGCCAGTCTTAGCTGTAGAATTACAGTTTTTTGTTTCAGTTTGTTTTTTAATTTTATTCTCAAGCTCATATTGCAACTACTGTTTTCAGGAAGCTGTGTATATTTTACCTTTGGACAAGAATACAAATTCTTTTTTGACCAAATGGTTTTTCTATTATATATGAGTGGATGTACAGATGATAATAAAGATAGACATATAGTGATAGGAATTTCTAACCTCAGAAAAATTTATTTAAACTATTAATGGGAAAATCTGATTTTCTTTTGTTGATTACACAAGGTTTGTCATAGCTCCTATCTGAATTATACTAACAGCAAGTGAGTTCCTTTTATGTATCTAAAAGGGTAATTTGATTTCCATCACATACAACTTCATGTTTTATTAGGAGTTACTCACATAAAATAGTATGTCACCAGAAATTAGTTTGACTATGAAGATGACACTCACATAACTAATTATTTCTGCTGTTTTTTAAACTATTTCGTTTTATTTTACTTCATTTCATTACTTTTTTCGGGGTGGAGGGCTTTTGAATAATGGTTGGTTGCACAGCTAAGATGGTTTTATTTATTTATTTATTTATTTATTTATTTATTTATTATCTTTTATAAACATATATTTTTATTCCCAGGGGTACAGGCCTGTGAATCATCAGGTTTACACACTTCACAGCACTCACCATAGCACATACCCTCCCCAATGCTCATAACCCCACCCCCCTCTCCCTACCCCTTTCCCCCCAGCAACCCTCAGTTTGTTTTGTGAGATTAAAAGTCACTTATGGTTTGTCTCCCTCCCAATCCCATCTTGTTGCATTTATTCTAGATTCATAGCTTCTCCTAGCCTACAAGAATGTGCCAATCATACCAATATTTGTTAATATGACTTTTCACATAAAAAGTGAAGAAAGTCACAGGAATTTGAGAGAATATAAACTTTCTATCTTCCCTTTCTAAGTATGACATAATGTGAAATTTCCTCTTGAGTGGAATGCCAGATGTAGTCATCATTGACAACTCATTTATGATGAAGGTGAGCTTGTCAATAAAATGAAAGGGGATTCATAAGCCAATGGCAAAAGCAACATGCACTGACTAGCAACAGGGTGTATGAAATAACTAGAATTGCAGCTTTCATTCATTGAAACTTTCCCTAGCCTACATGTGTCATCAAAGAAAGTGCCATGTGCTAAATGAAGAACAGGAAATGACTGTGCCCGAAATGTAGCATGTAATCAAAAAACAAAAACAAAAACAAAAAAACCCACAACTATTGTGAAGTAATTATGCTGAAATTTAATTAACAGTAAAAACACAATTGTGTATTCCTTTGATATTTAAGGTAGTTAGTAGATCCTAAGATTAATGAACTCACCAAATATTTATTGCTCTTTATTTCTTATTTTGCATATTTTAGTTTTTGTGGGAATTTTACTTTTTAGGTTTTTTATTTGAGTGTAGTTTACAGGCAGTTTTACCTAAGCTCATGCGAATTTTCATTCTTAGTCTTTGGGAATAGCAAAAACAGAAAAACTTCAATTCTCTTTCCTTTGGTCATTTTCTATGAAGAATGAAATAGTGATATAAGTAAAAACAAAACCTTCCCTCACTCTGTTTCTTTCTTTCTCCTCTTCTAGTCATTCTTCTACCATGCCCTCTACTGTTGAATATCTGGTCCACCTTGCGTCTCTGGGAAAAGCTACAGTGCCTCTAACGAATTCCAACTTCATGAACTTCTAGCTCCAATTCCAGAAGAGGTAGACTAGATTTTTCCCTCTTTGGTATGTCATGAGTATTAGTTAATTGTAAAAGAGGCTAGCCAAAATTTATTGTTTCCCAGTGTGCTTTTTCTGGTAATCAACTTTACAGTGACATAGAGAACATTTGATAGAGATGACCCCTTATACCTTTTTGAAATAACCTTTTCCCTGGTTTCTAGTATACCACATTCTTTTGGTTATTTGCCTACCTCATTCTGTGCTCATTTTCAGTTTCCTCTTTTTGTTCCTCCTCTTATTCCTGACCTCTAACTTCTGGGGTGTCTCAAAGCCCAGTTTTCAGAACTTTACCTCTGTTTGTAGTCCTTAAGAAATTTCATCCAGAGACACGTAGGTGTTCAGTTGGTCAAGCATCTGCCTTGGCTCAGGTTATGATTCTGGTGTCCTGATATCAAGCCCACATCAGGCTCCCTGCTCAGAGGGAAGCCTGCTTCTCCCTCTTCCTCCACCAGCCACTCCCCCTACTTTTGTTCTCTCTCTCTGTCAAATAAATAAATCTTTAAAAAATTAAAAAAAAATAAACTTCATTTAGCCTTACACCTTTAGATACGATCCACATGCTGAACACTACTCCTATGCTCATCAAGGGTCTTCTTGGGCTCAGCTACACATTTAGACTCAAGACACTATAATAAACCACATTTGACATATATCTGGTTTCAGATTGGTTATCAGACAGGAACCACAGCATGTCAGCAGCTCAACATTGAATATTTCTTTTTTGCAGCAGTCCGTGGAACAGTTCACAAAAGTATCCAGAAGATATTGAATCAGAGGAACTCAGGTTCAAGAAGGAAGACCATACTCACCCATACTCAGAAGATGGGAATCTTCTCTGGTTTAAAAGCTTCATGTCACAGAGGAGCCAATACATCTATAGGCATAGATTCCAGGTCTCTGCAGGATACATAATCTTATAAGAGTCATTGCTCTCAGGAAAGCCCCATATATAACCCAATTTGGTGTTCATAACGCCCTGTCCAGATGTAATTTGCAAATCAGGGATAATTTCTGTCTTAAGTAATGTTGCCTGGAGATGACATTTAACTCTTATCAGGTTATCATGGAAACAGAGTCTGCAATCTAACTGAAGATAAAATCTCTATGCAGAATTTAAAAAGTTTGGTTTCTTTTTACCTACAACTCTCAAATTTCTCTTTTCTCTCAAGACTTTTTCTATGACCTCCACACTCATATATCCTACTGTCTACTTGACATTTCACTTAAATATTTAACTAAAGATGACATCTAATAATATCCAAATTTGTATTCTTGATTTTCCCCACCAAACATCTGTCCAGTCTCCAAAAGGCAATATCTTTCTAGATGCCAACATTGAATTCTTGGAATACCTATAATTTCTCTGTGTTCCTCTTACCTCATGTCCAATCAACAGACACGCATACTGCAAATCCAAACTTCTACTACCACTGCCAGCTTTTGACATAAAGCATCCACCATCTCTTGCCAGTTATTGCAATAAATAAATTTCTACAAGGTTATTCTGCTTCAACTCTTCCCTCTAAACTATTATGGAAACCTGCCAAGAGCTATGCAAGGATGATGAGGTATAACCTAGAACCATAGGCGTTAAGAATGGATAATAGCAGTTTTAAGCTACTTTTCCTTTTTATTTTCATTTTCTCTAAGTTTTTCAAATCTTATTAGAAGGCACGGTTCTATTTCTTTTGTGTTACAGAGGGTAAGAGAACATTATATCTTCTTCCTTCCGGTAGAGGTCATTGAGGGGCATCAGAGATGGTTACTATTGGCTGTACAATCCCAACTCTGTGTCTAGATCACAAAATTTGGGAGCATTAAAGGCAGTTGCAAAGGGGAAAAACTTGAGTTTAATTTTTTTTTTTCCCCTGGAAAAAACTGAGGCAGTTCCCAGGAAGTTAACAGAAATAGCTAGGAAGCAAGTTTCTGAAATTGAGGCTGCTCAGGACATTTACAAAATAACTTGATAGAAAACAGATATGTAAATTTGTTGCATAGATATAGGATAGTGAAGTCCAAGGACAAACGGCATTTTTGTATGGAATCTATTTAATGATCTGCAGAGCTGTCATATGGAAATTTTTTGTAACTCTGTAGCATTCACTCTGCTAACTGTTCTTTTAGTTTCCTTGGCATAGGGAATGAACTAGAAATCTTCTTTTGGCTTAGGGTATATATTTATTTCTATAAGGGCTGTTTCAGAGAGACTTTCCTCATAGCACTTTCTCCTTCAGGAGGATGTATTTGGAAATCTCCCTGAGAATTGGCAACAGCTCTTACATTTCCTAAAAATGTTCAAACTATATAACATTCAAATTCACATGCAAATTTCCTCTTGGGGATAGTACTAGAAACCACAGATTACCTAGGAAACAATAAATAACTCTAAACAAAAATTCCTTTTGGTGGTACCATAAACAGAAATCACTCTAAACCATTCTAGTACATGAAATTTATTAGAATTATTTTAAAAGTAATTTTTATAGTTTTAAATTCAAAATCATAATTCAGCCATCACTTTATTTAGTTCATCTAATTGTATTAAATATATACAATGTTTAAGACATTCTATAAAAAGTCTTTTATAAGACTGTCATGTTCCAGTATCGCATACATATGCAAATGTGAGAATTTGCCAAAATTCAGTTCTAGAAGTCACATATTAAATTAATAATACAAATCAGATTATAAACTCACCACAAAATTGTCTTCCTTTATCATTTCTTTTTCATTGAAAATACTATAGTAGTGATATTAGTCAGATTTTGTTTTGTGAAAACAACTCCAAAGATTAGTGGCACAAAGGCTAATCATTTTTCATTTATTTGTCCCTGATTCTATGGTTCAGCTGGGTGATGTTTTCTGGTCTGCATTTAATTGGCTGATCTTTGCAGTCAGTTGGTGGAATGGATGGATAGCTAGAGTTTCTGCCCTATGTTCGCTCAACCTCTAGCACTGTTGATTATACTTGTTCTCTTGGTGGGGGAAAGTTCCCAGCACTAGGGAAGAGTGCCCCCCCCAACAAGTACTTCCAGCTGTTTTGTTCTATTGCCCAGGGAAGGTCACACGGTCAAGCAAAAGTTATCGTGAGAGGGGATTATCCAAAGTTATGAGTAAGAGAGGGGAATTTTGACCACCAACTTGGAAACAGTCTCTCAGTGGACATGTTTAACATGGATAAGATGCTAATAGATTAATAAGAAAAAAGACAAAAATACTAATACAGACTTTATGGTAGAGGGTCTACCTTCAAGTTCTGAATTATTATATTTCCCTCTGTATTTTTTCTTTTAATAGTTGTACGGTTTAATGTTGACTGAGATGTTCCTGAACCACACCTAGGGAAAATTAATTAATCAAATAAAAAAGGACTGATAGTTAATATGTATATTTTATTTCATTTGCCTTCACATGAGTCCAAAGTAATTAGTATTTATATGAAATAATCATAATTAGTGCTTAAGATTTGGATGTTATTTGAATAATCATTATTCCTAAACATACTGATATACCTGACTTGGCTGTCTCTGAAGGTATCTTAGAAATTAAACAAATATGAGCAAAAGAAGAGGCAGTAACTGACCAGTAGTTTGAATTGGATAGAATCACTACCTCTGAAAATTCCAGTATTCTAGAGAGAATGCTGAGTTTCTTTTCAGTCCTACTTCTGGTTGATCCTGTTGCTAACCTTTGCTTAAGGAGACAGTCTCATGAAATAGATAAAACCACAATTCTCAGGGGAAAAAAGGTAATGAACAAGGGAAAGTTTGAGGTATGTGCCCCATTTCCATTTGTAACCACCTACAAAGCCTGCGGACATAGCTGCCAGACTGTGAATAATAACATGCTGCTGGAAAATGGTGCTAAATGGTATCGTACCATATGGGTTGATCACTACTATCCAATCAGGATCTCTTGAGTAATGTGAGAAAATTTTGTGCTGGGGTGTTGTGTACTGCATTGTTTTTCAAGTTGAGTTTAGTTGAGGCTTGAGGGCTGGCATATACAGTGAATATAAAATTCCCTCTCAAAGTATTGAATTCTTTCAGGGAAATATTTCAGCAATGTATGAGGTATAATCCTGGCCAGAAGCCTGTGATATTAAAGCCAGATTAAATTGTTAGTAACTCGTATGCTAAATTCATAACTTTGACTATAACTTCACAAATTTTATAGTATGTAGTTTTTTTTTTTAATTGAGAACATTTAGTTTCAAAATGGGTATAACATAAATTTAATGAACTCACTAGAAATTTCTTCCGGGCTTTCTAACACTAATGTTACTTTGTCACATACCCACATCATATATTGCAGGTATATTGAAATCCTAGCATTTACTACTTTTGATTTGATTTGATTTTCCCATTTGATTTCCACACAACAACTATGTGATGTGTGGTAGTTAAGGAAAGTGATTTTGGTTGAAAAAAGTTACTTTCCAAGGTCATTCAGCAGATAATTGTGATTTAATTGGGGTTAGAATTCAGATCTTTGTATATTTCAAAACATTAGTATTTATTTATGTAAGCATGCACAAGCAGAATTGAAAGATTTTCTTTGAATTTTTGTTTACAAAAACAAATCAGAATGCTTGACATGAGAATATTACACTTTAAGAGGTTTAGATGTTTGTTCTCTTCTTTTAAAAAAAATGCCTGATATTCTTTGTGAACTTTATATTCCAACACGAACTATAGAGAGATCTGAATTTTTATTCATGGACTACTGAAATAGCTTTTTGTTATAATTATCTTTTATAGATTCTTTTTTAACATGAGGGAAAAATTCTAACTGTCATACTTTAGCTTTATTTTGGATAACTACATTTGCATCTTAGAATATTTACCAAAGTTTTGTCACTAGAAATGTGGAGTAAGATTTTCAATTCTTGATTGTTTAAGAGAGTAGTGACTAGACATTTTCCCAAAAATGTTTCATCAGTTCCAACTCTAAAAGCGAAATAAAAGTTTACATGTCAGTAATTGTAAAAACCAAATGTAATTAAAGATAAGGTACTAAAAATAGACTTCTAGTGGATACCTTTTGAATGAATCAATGTAGGAAGACTATCATAATGAAGGAAAACCAAAGGAAAAATCTCAATCTTTCTGTTACCTTTGTTTTGATGCTTTAAAATTATCTCATAAGGATTAATAAAGACAGCTATAAAAAGCCAGGCTTCTCGGGGTGTCTGGGCAACTGGGTTGATTAAGCGTCTGCCTTGAGCTCAAGTCATGATCCCAGGATCTTGGAATCAAGTTCCAGCAGGGAGTTTGCTTCTTCCTCTTCCTCAGCCGCTGCCCTCACTCCTGCTTGCTCTCTCTCTCTCTCTCTCTCTTTCTTTCACACTCTCTCTCAAATAAATAAGTAAAATTCAAAACAAAACAAGCAAAACAAAACTAGGCTTCTTTGCCAGGCTTGACTTGCTTTCCTGCTATAACTATGACACCTAAGAATAAGTTTCTAAGGGAGACTAGTTTCCATTATTGCATGGATCAAGATTTACACTTTTAAATGGGTCAACATGGCCTGTAAGAATTCCATATTCTAACACAATTATGACTGAGGATGTTGAAGAAGATAATTTCTTATGTGTGGATTGGTACTACCCTAAAATAAAATGATGATTTAGAGCATGGGTCCCAAATATTCATTTCATTTTTAATTTCTTCCCCATAACCTCAAAACAAGTGATAATACGGGAAGTCTAACCACATGATTCATAATTTCATTGTGGTTTATTAACTAGTAGAAAGAATTGGAAGAGTTTTCAATTGCATTTTACATCTACAGCTTATTTTGACATTTACAAAGTACATTCAAGTCCTAGACATGAAAGATAAAATTATGAAATGTTTTCAATGAAATCAAGAGAAAATTATGTCTTTGTAGTATTAAAGGCTTTTTAAAATTTTATTATTTGTTATTTATATATATATTTTATTTTTATAAGATTTATTTATTTGAGAGAGAGAAATTAAATGGGGAAGGGGTAGAAGGAAAGGGAGAGAGAGTCTTAAGCAAACTCTGTGCTGAGTGTGGAGCCTATCATAGGGCTGGATCTCACGACCCTGAGGTCATGACCCTGAGATCACAACTTGAGCCAAAGCCAAGTGTTTGACTGACTGAGCCACCCAGGTGCCCCAAAACCTTTTTTTTTTTAACGAAACAAAAGATAAGGAAATATTAGTAATTTCTATATATTAATAAATATCATAAAGGATATGAAGAAAGTTACTGCATACTATGCCAACAAATATGTGATCAACAAAGAATTATTACAGGGAACATATAAAGAACTCCTACAAATGAGTAAGTAAAAGACAAATAGTGCAATATATTAATTGGTAATATGCATAAACAGACATTTCAATGAATGGGTTATAATTGTATGAAAAGATTTCAACCTCTTTTGTAATCAGGGAAATTCCAATTAAAACCACAATGAGATGCCATTTCACACCCACCAGACTGGCAAAAATTAACAAGTCCAAGGACATGCAGTTTTGGCAAGAATGTAGAATAACGGGAACTCTTACAAAGCAGATAGGCTGTGCATTAGTGAAAACATTTTTGAAAGCAATTTGGCATTATCTAATGGAACTTGAAAATGTGAAGTGTGAATGCATAATCCCACTCCTGGGAATTTATCCTAGAGAAACTTTGACCTTTATTCACCACAAGTCATGTAATCGAATGCCAAATGCCCATTACAGTGGCATTGTTTGTACTGGCCAAACAAAGGGAGGCAAACAAATGAACAAATTAACAATACATCAGAACCACAAAGATGCATTGAGAAGAAAATAAATTAATGGACTGTGTCACATTCTCATAATGCAAATCTGTCTGTAGTAAAACATGATGCATTATCGCTATTGGTAACTAAATCATCATCAGTCACAGAATCTTACAAACATTATGCTGGTTATTAATAAGCAAGTTGCAAGAAGAACATAGAAGTTAAAAATGAATATTTCAGTTGTGAGGCCATTACTGATTTGGGGGAGGGGTAGAAAGCAGAGCAGGAAGAGATGAAATTAAGGATGGATATAAAAGAATTTTAGTAGTATCATTAAAGTTTGATTCTTCAGACTCATTGATAGGTATTGAAGTATGTATTATACTTTTAAAGAGTTAACTATGTTCAGTATTGACATGTATTTATAGTTTCAGAATTTAAAACAAAATTAGACTAAGTTAAATAGATGTTTCAGTACTTTTTTGCCATACCACAAAAGCTTACCTTGACCAATCAACATATTCGTAGATTTAGGAGACCACCTGCTATAAAGGAGTAAAAAGAGGGTTAGTTACCAGTGGTAGTAAAGGAGAAGACATTTGTGATTTCTATTCCTTTCACACTTCTGAGCCCAGGTCAGTTCAGATGTGGTCAGAAAAGCAGAAGCCACTTGGGGTATTTTGAGTTGGAAGAGACATCCTGCAAGTAATAGAAGGACCTGCAGTTATGGCAAGATCTGGGGGACTGACAGGGAACCAACACCAATGATCCCCTGTACATGCAGGTAGGGAGTGGGCGATTCTCGAGAATGTGCTCAGAAAGCATTGACAAAACTCACACAGTCAAGTGTGGAGATCAGGGAGCTACATTACCAGAGATTTGGGTTCATTACACATGATTTTTTAGTTTCCCACGGGATTCTGATGCAAGACATATGCAGCTAAATCCTCCAGAAACTGTTGTAGATGATTATTCTTTTATGACACTCTTGATCCCTTTTAAGATATTATACAACAATATTAATATATATATATATATATATAAATGCATTGTCTTCAACAGTGGCACTAATTTGCATAGTTTCATTGGAAACCAATGTTTTTGGTCTAGTTGACAACCCCTCAATCTCAGTGGCTGCCTTTATGTAAAGCCCTCCCTTCTTTTACCTTTTTCCTGAGGCTGTAAATTAGAAATTAGGCAGAATTATTGTGGCTACCCTGACCTATCAGATTTTCCACACAACTTCCCTAGAATTAGACCATTAGAAGGCCTATATACAAATCAATATAGCTATTGGAATTTACAAATTGTTCCAACATGTCTCTATATAATTTAAGTTGAGAAAATTATGTTTTCATTGAAACTTGCTTCTGGTTTCATTACAAGGTAGCAATTCCAACAACCACTCTGGTCTGATGTCTTACCTTTCAGGAGCACAGAAAATTACTAAATAGAGGTTCTGGATCAAGCTCTATATATACCTATACTGACCTCACACCGACGAATGTATCTGACTGAGAATCAATAGAATACTCACATTAAAAAAAAAAAAAAAAAAGAGTGGCAAACTGAGGTTTGGGAGGGGAGGGGAGTGAGGGTTTGGGTGAGCCTGGTGGTGGGTATTAAGGAGAACACGTATTGCACAGAGCACTGGGTGTGGTGCTTAAACAATTAATTCTGGAACATGGAAAATAAATAAAATAAAATTCGAATTAAATAAAATAAGATGAAAAAAATATTCAAAATATCAAAAAAGAGTGATTTTCAAACTAAAAAAACTCTCTCCTAGATTAAAGAATGCCAATGAAGTTTCCTAGTTTACTTTTCTACTCATTAAGTACATTTAACTCTGCTAATTGATAAATAAGCTTATTCTACTCATTAAGAAATAAGCTCTAATAAAAATAAAACAGTAGAAAGGATTCAGCTTCATTTTTCTCTAAAATTATCAGCATACTTAAATTTTTCTAGCTTAAATTCTGATAAAAGAACAAGGAGATGAATATGGGTATTTAAATTAGATTTTTGCTAATCAGGATAATGATTATAACTACTTGGAAGAGCTCAGTGTTCAACTTAAGTTCCAAAAGATTTTTATCATTTCATCCATCCTTATAAGGCAGGTTCTTTTATTATCCCCATTTTACAAATAGTAATGAACTTGCTTAAGATCTCATAGTTTCTAAGAAACAGAGCTTTGATTGAGACTATGTATCGACTCACAGTAGAATATCTGGGGTGTCCCATGAGAGGTACATCCTCTGTGGTCATCATCACATTTTCCCCCAGCTAGATTCTAGGGAGCTGCACTTTGGGGCGGTCTCTCCTGGGCCAGGAAAGCACCTCAAACCAATGGTCTTTGTTTAAAAAATCAACTAGTGCATAGAGAACAAACTGACAGTTACCAGAGGGAGAGGGGGTGCAGGGATAAGGGAAATAGGTGGTGGGGATTAAGGAGGACGCTTGTGATGAGTGCCAGGAGTTGTATGGAAGGGTCTAGCCACTAAATTCTACACCTGAAACTAACATTATACTGTATGTTAACTAACTGGAATTTAAATAACAACTCTAATAAAACCAACTAGTAGTACTTCAGTATTCACTGTGTAAACCCACACATTTTTTTTCTGGACCCAGAAACCTCTGTTTTCTACAGTCCTGTCTAAACTCACGCCTACCTTCTTAATTTTGGCAGCTTCAAAACGGAACAGTGCACTTCATGATTCCTCATTTGGATGGAATTCTTTCCTGTACTCCCTGCCCTGTTCTGCCCTCTGTGATCCATGTCCCAACCTGTAAACCTTGACCATATTTCACCCCTAATCCCTTTGGCCCTCCGAACACAAACTCTAACTCCCTACCCTGTACCCCTGAACATTCCTTTTTCCGTTTCTTGGCTGGTGGCCCACCAGCCTGGCCTGACCTCCAGGGCTGACTTTCTTAGCTTGTTTTTTCTGGTGGTTGTATTAAATCTGTTATTGATATTGAAGGGATTAGCAGTCTGGGAAATTGTATCTGCTATTTGAATGTCACACACCTAATACATGGACATCACTTTTTCAAGTATTTTATATATTGTGGCCATGTGGCTGAGTGAGTAAAAACATAGAAAGGAACTAGATTCAGCCTGGCAAGGTTCAAATGCAGCTTGTTGACTTTCTGGCTCTGTGATCTTAGACAAGCTTCTTTGTCTTTCTTTCTTTTCTTCTTTTTTACTTCTTTTTAAAGATTTATTTAATCTTTAAAGAGAGAGAGTGAGCAGGGGGAGGGGCAGAGGGAAATAATCTCCAGCAGACCCCCGGCCCCCCGACCGGCTGAGTGCAGAGCCTGAGAAGGGGCTCAATGTCATGGCTCCCCGATTATGATCGAGCCACAACCCAAAGTCCCCTGATCCCCAACGGAGCCACCTAGGAGCCCCACTTTGTCTTTCTATGTAGCTCAGTTTTCTTCTCTGTAAAATAAATTAGTAGGAGTCATACCATTATTGAGATTGTTAAAATGAGTTAGTTTAAGTAAAACAATTAAAACTCTTCTTGGCACAGGATAAGAGCTATATATTTTAATATCTATAGATTTTAATATTATTCAGAGGACCAGAACATTACAATGATTGCAACACATATTTCATTTTTCATTCACATTCACAGTTTTTTTCTTTTACAAATTGTGTTGAATAGCCTTCTTTATAGTTATCACTATGTTCAGTTGTCTGTGGTGAGCACCTTTATACCTTCTCTAGCAAGAGTACACATCTAGTATGTGATCTCTAGAGACTGTAACATGTCCACTTCCTTAACAAAACTTTAACATTAAAGTCTGTGTTTTTAATAAAAACACAAGTGAATAGAATAGCACATTGCCTTGGCAATGCTAAGGATAACAGGTTGCCTGAAACAAAGTGTCAGTGATGAGAAATGTTTGGAGAAGGGAGACACTTGCATGATAATCTAAGTTTCATCTTTTTGCAGGGAACATGGTGAGTAGGGATGGGTAATACCTCACTGTGTGTAGTCCAGGAATAGGAAATGATTTGCATTTTAGGGGTATTTCTCAAATAGCAGTGTGAGGATGGCTGGAATCCTCTTGATGAGGTGGAAGGTAATTTCTGTAATTTATAGATGAAACAATGGTGGCCAGAAATAAGGTAGAGAGAGGACTGAGAAGAACAATAGTAAAGAAGTGGGATCTATAAATTAGTGACTATTTAATGAATAAAAGGAAAATTCTAGTACCAGATTTCTTATAATAGCTACTGAATGGTTAGTATTGCCTTTTATTAAAATGGGGACTATACAAAGGAAAACCAGTTTGTAGACTTCCAGCAGATTATTGGATAAACCATCCTTGTTCTAGGCTGTCAATCGTGAACTTAGATCATGAGAACTGATAAATCCACCTTCTCTTCCATGTTTTAATTCTTCCATTAGAGATAAGAGTCCCGGCTTCCCTTACCAACTTAACATTGAAGAAGAATAACTAGTTGTTATTTGATCATAAACCTTTCAATAAGAAATAATAGTATCATGTTTGCTTATAAAAAACACAATAACAAAGCACAACCTTTCTTAGCTTTTTTTTTTCTCCTTTTTCTTTCTCAAGCAGTTCACATCCAAAGATTATATAGAGTGGAAAAAAGAAATGCTAATTTCAAATATACAATTTAGACTCTTTAGTATCATGCCGAAGCCTAAAATATTACAATTAAAGGCAAAGACTTTGATCCTAGATTGTTTAGGATTAAAAAATCTCAGTTCTATCACTTCTTGTTACGTAACAAGTAACTTACTTTGACTTAATTGTATTTCAGTTTCCTTTGAAGTAAAGTGAAGCTATTAATAATAACTAATTTGTGGGACTATTATATGTAAAACACTTAGAATAGTGTCTAAAAATAGTAAACATTGGAAAAATATTAGCTTCTGTTACAATGGATTGTATATTAAGCACATGTACTTTAGCAAATGCAATTTTCAAGTGGCTACTCACTTTCTATTTTTGACTTGTTACTATTTCAGATGGGATAAATTGGAATGCTAACATTATATTAATAGATCAATTGCTATAGAAACTCCTTCAATTTGTGGTGATTATAAAATTTTCATCATTACTGTTCCTCTGAACTCTCCATTTGCATCTGCTGAAAGATTTAGGGCTTAAAGCTAAATCCCTTTGAAAAGAGAGTTAGTCAGGAAGTTGGGATTAACTCTAAACATGCTGAATATACTTCTCAATCTCTTTATAAACCAAGATTTGCTCTGTCCTCTATTAAAAACCACAGGAAAGCATTTCTCCTGGAGGCTTACAGTGCAATGCTGAATGCTGTAGAGTCATGGGCTGCATGATTAGTGTTCAAAGAGAAAAACACAAGAAAAGCTGTTGGAATCAATAGCATAGTTTAATGTCTGTTAAGTATACAGAACTAAATGCCTCTACTTGTCCATAAATCCTTTTGTGGAAATGCCATGATTAGTTTTTATGGGATAGGAAGAAATTCAAGGGTATTTTTTTGAAAGGTTATTATAAGGGGATTCCCAGCTCCCAGTGCAATTTGAGGAGACAACTATTTAAAGAGGGTCTGTCTGGAAAAATGTCAAAGGGATTGAAGTTAAGCAAAGAAAGATAAGATAATTCCCAAGATACAGGTTTACAAATAAGGAACTAAAGCAAACAAAATTAGTCCATCTGACTAAAATGTATTGTGGATTTACAGGATTATTAACTATTACACATATTATCATCAAGTAATTTTTATATAAAGTTTTTCTCAATGATCAGGCTCTCCTTTACTAATGGGGATTTTTCTCCATCCTCATTAGATGTGAAATTTGAAATTTTACTCCTTTCTATTTTCAGGGAAAAAAGGATGTGGCCAGCAAGGCTGTAATATGTGTTCATTTATTCAACAAATACTTATTAAGCACCTAAAATACATAGCTAGTCTCCTGGGCACTTATACTGGTTTTCATACACTTATTGATTATTATTATTGATTTTTAACAGACATATGGGCAGGCAAATCATATAATATTACTTATAATATTATGTATAATATTACCCATACTCTTTCTTAGTAACCTATTCATTAAGTAATTTTAACCTAAAAATGAATGATTTGACCTATATAAAACAATAAAAGGTACTGACTCAAGTTCACAGTTTGACAAGATTTGAGAAATGTATACATCTGTGTTACCACAAATGTAGTCAAGATGTAGAATATTTTCCATCACTTCTGAAATGTTTAATTTACCTTCTTTTCCCCGTCTTCTGTTCCAGGCAAGCAGTCTGCCCTCTGTCCCTATAGGTTAGATCTGCCTTTATAGAATTGACAATTATGTATTGGATATGTATAATAATTAACAAAAGATAAAACACTAGAATATTGAAGTATGTCACTTTAAAGTTAGGACCAAGAATTTCATGTTTCTACAAAAAGGTTGAATCATAACTGTAACCTTACACATGCAAAAGGAATCAGTGACTTCCTGCAGGAGATTATATCTATTGGGAAGACGACTCAGGCCATGTCTTTCCCTATGTGATTAGGTATGCAAGATTAGCCATGTGTAATTCATGAGGGTGAGAATCATAAGAGATTAAAACAGGAGGGCATTTAAGCCAACAGATTTAACATGTAGACTACGCATCTACAGACTCTGAGGAGTCTCCAGAAACCTTAATTAAAATCACCCAGAGAATGCAAGCTGGTGCAACCACTCTGGAAAACAGCATAGAGGTTCCTCAAAAAGTTGAAAATAGAGCTACCCTATGACCCAGCAATTGCACTACTGGGTATTTACCCTAAAGATACAAAGGTAGTGATCCAAAGGGGCCTGTGCACCTGAATGTTTATAGCAGCAATGTCTACAATAGCCAAACTATGGAAAGAACTCAGATATCCATCAACAGATGAATGGATAAAGAAGAAGCGGTATATATACACAATGGAATACTATGCAGCCATCAAAAGAAATGAAATCTTGCCTTTTGCGATGACATGGTTGGAACTAAAGGGTATTATGCTTAGTGAAATAAGTCAATTGGAGAAAGACAACTATCATATGATCTCCCTGATATGAGGAAGTGGAGATGCAACTTGGGGGGTTTGGGGGGTAGGAAAAGAATAAATGAAACAAGATGGGATTGGGAAGGAGACAAACCATAAGTGACTCTTAATCTCACAAAACAAACTGAGGGTTGCTGGAGGAAGGGAGGTTGGGAGAAGGGGGGTGGGGTTATGGACATTGGGGAGGGCATGTGCTATGGTGAGTGCTGTGAAGTGTGTAAACCTGGCAATTCACAGACCTGTACCCCTGAGGATAAAGATACATTATTTGTTTATAAAAAAATAAAAAATAAATAATTAAAAAAATTCACCCAGAAAATGTGGGGAAAAAATGGAGGAGATCGACTCCACTAAGAGTCCCCAAACTGATCATTTGCACAGTGAAAAGTAACTTAAATGCTTGGATGCCTGTGTTAGTCAGCTCTAGAGCCATGACTTTTATATATTTCTAATGCTATAGGGTTTCTTTCTTTCTCCTCCTTCTCCTCCTCCTCCTCCTTCTTCTTATTTTTTTTAATAATCTGTCATTCCTAATCTCCCATTGTAGTCATTTAAGTAAATTTGAAATGTTTTAACTTGTTTAACTGCAATAATCATAACAGTGCTTTCATCATGGTTTGATCCTTTACTGTAAGGAATTCTCACAGCTTACAAATGACTCTAGACTGACTAGTGTTTATTGGCAATCATATTGCCGTTATGATACTCAAGGCCAATTTTGGTTGAATTCAGTAAACATTTGGTAAGAACATTAACCCCAAGCTTATGTTTATGGAGGACCTAAAACTTTACAAAGCGCACAAACATACATTGTCTCAAAAGACTGCCTTTTTTCTGAGATGGAAAAACTGAAACTGGTGATTGGATGAATGGTTTTTCCTGAGATCGTAAGGGTACGAAAGGTAGAGTAAGGACCAGAACTTAGTTCTGACTTCTGGCCTAAGGCTTGCTTCAGGGTTGGTGTGGAAGTTTCCATCACTGTCAGCTAAGTCTCTCCCCCTCTTCCGGACTCTCCCTCCCTAACCACAAACTAGCCAGCTTTTCCTTCTCCCATCTCTGTGTGGTAATAGTGGGTCCTCTGTCATCGATAAACAATATAAATATACTTGAATAAAAGTATTCATAAGTATCAGCCTTAGTTTTTGACTATGCAAATCTGTTTTCTCCCTTTCTCTTTATAACAGGTCTTTGAGGTTAAGACTGTAATCCTTAGCCAAAAAATGACATTTATTTATGTTTTTAAAGTCCATAGTGGCATCTGTGGGTCCGCTTGATCCACATTAGATTTTAGGAGTAGGAGAGAATTAGGCTAAGATGGGGAGGGGGGAGATCACCCCTGGCTGTTGTCTCTGTATCTACTTCTGCAGGAGCAGCTTTCAATTCTTACATTCTTGAAGCTCCTAGAGTCCTAAGCACATTGCATTTAAACAACAAGAGGAATTTCCCTCTGGCACTCTCCAGAGACTATTTGAACTTCCAACTTTCTGTTTGACTCCTGAATAGTTCCTTAGCACATTTGCATGTAATCCAATTTTTAAAAAAAAAAATATATCTTCATCCCTTCATTTGTTTCTTTTTTAAGAGACTAAGCACCCTACAGCAAATATCTTTGGGCTGGTCATAAGAAAAACTTTGAATCTGATACAGCTTTCAACAGCTATGTTTTTTGTTATGACCATTGCAAGCAATATATTTAAAATTTGTGGGTTTTTTCGTCTCTTAAATATGTAATACAGTATTGTTAATTATAGTTGCCATGGTGCACATTGTATAATAAATTGCTGTTTTCTTGTGATGGTAGATATATACCTAATAGGCTTTCTTTTTGCAAATGTAAGTCATACCTTTCCTCCAAGTTTATAGTTTTCAGATTTCCTAATTATTTTTGTGCTTAATCTCTTAGGTAACTTTTAATAATATGCTTTTTTATGGCCATAATACATAATTCAATTTTTTTCTTTATTTCATATGTGATTATATGTGTGTGTATGATTACATAAACTAAATTTTTTGGAAAATGTTGTCTTTTGGCCTAGGACATTTCAAACTGGCTTTCACAATCATGAAGTAAAATGTTGAAGCTATCATGTATTAATTATTAACTATCTCAATTAATGAATATTTAACTATCTCAACTACTGAATACTTAACTATCTCAATTACTGATTATTATTTCTTTTATTTCTATTATTTATTTTATTTATTTTTATGTGATTGTCTTTTATTTCCAGGCATACAAATCGTTGTTTGAAAAAATTGCTTGTAGGTATTCATATTTCAAATAGTAAGTTTTAAAGTTTTGCCTTTTTTTTTTTTTTAAGAAATTACATTGATTAGGACATCCAGGACAATATGTGTTTATAGTGATTGAAGACACATATTGCAATGTCTTTAATAAAAATGTTACCAGCGGACGCCTGGGTGGCTCAGTTGGTTGGACGACTGCCTTCGGCTCAGGTCATGATCCTGGAGTCCCAGGATCAAGTCCCGCATCAGACTCCCAGCTCCATGGGGAGTCTGCTTCTCTCTCTGACCTTCTCCTCATTCATGCTCTCTCTCACTGTCTCTCTCTCAAGTAAATAAATAAAATCTTAAAAAAAAAAATGTTACCAGCATTGCTCCACTAAGAATATATTTTATTATGGGCACCTGGGTGGTTCAGTTGGTTAAGCAATGCCTTCGGCTCAGGTCATGATCTTGGAGTCTCAGGATCAAGTCCCACATCAGGCCCTCTGCTCATCAGGGCTTCTCCCTCTGCCCCTCGCCCCTTTCATGCTCGCTCGCTCTCTCTCAAGTAAATAAAATCTTAAAAAAAAATTTTATTATTATTTGTGTGTGTGTTTATATAAATATAACTAAATAAATATATATATATATATATGTGTGTGTGTATATAGATATGGACACATATAAGTAAGAAGATAGATACATTTATATACACAGACGGACAGACATAGGTATTTCTTATATAAATAAGCTCATGAGTCTGGTTCTTTTCACTCTCCAGGCAAAATAATAAGAGTTGAATTTTCACCTCCTTCAAGTTAGGTATAACCAAAGACTGGTTGGGCTAATCAACTCCAGGTAAAGTTGACACATGAATGTAATAATTTTATCCCCTCCAAATTGTATATCTCTTTTGGTTCCTCTCTCTGGCAATAAACAAACTGCATGTTGATATAGGATTTCCATAAGACTGAAATGACCAAAAAGGCTAAAGCTATTTATGGAAGAAAATTATTCAGCAGAGTAGCTTGAACAACTACAGACTTTATGGGAGCAAAAAGAGAGATTTAGGGGGACTAAAACACTGAGATTTGGGTCACTTGTAACTGTAACTCAACCTAACCTTGTCTTGATTAATATTCCTATTTTAATGCAATTTTAAAAGGTATGTTTTAAATTAATTATTTATAAAATAATTTTCTTCTTCCTGGTATATTATTCATATCAATACATTCTATAATATTGAATCAATATTGGAAAATCAATAAGGTCTTAAATAAGTTGAATTTATGCTTAAAAAATTACTCCATCTTATCTGTTGAAGGTCTTGCTATATTGTAAGAAACCTGGTTATGGAGTAAAACAAAGATTACAAAAATAGAAAGAAAAAAAAGAATGCAAAAAAAAAATTAAGATTTTGTTTATTTATTTATTTATTTATTCACTTTTGAGTGATAGTGTGACCATGAGTGGGTGTGTGGGGAGGGACAAAGGAGAAGCAGACTCCCCACTGAGAAGGGAGCCTGATGTAGAGCTTGATCCCAGGACTCTGGGATCATGTCTTGAACTGAAGGCAGATGCTTAACCAACTGAGCCATCCAGACTCCCTCAAAAAAAATTTTTTTTTTGAAATATTGACAGACTTTCCATGGCCTCCACAGTATTAATAAATATTGTTCAATAAAAGATCTTGAATGAGGCCGAACCCAAGAATATAGACCATATTTGTTAAAATGTGATTCTTCCAGAGTCACATAATGAGTACATTCAATCTTTTTGTTTTGCTTCAAACAATTTTACCTCATTTATTTTCATGTTCAATATTTTTGTTTGTTTTTATGAAAAGTAATTTTATTGTATTTATCATTTTATGTGGTAGAAAATTGTTGTTTAAGTTCATGCAGCTTCTATCTGCTCTCTGGTAGCAGAATGCTTCTTCCTTGTAGAAATTCATTCTATGTCCCACTGGTAGGAAGGACCTTATCCAGTCTTATTCCTTCTATTGGTTATGTTCATGACTTCTTTGGTAGAGTATAATAAGATCTGACATTGTTTATGGTAGAGGGGTAAGAGGAACAGAAACAAGTTGTTCTCCATTAATGTTCCAGTTCAAGAACCAGGATTATCTCTCTACCTTGACAGTTGACCAGTTATTTCCTAAGTTTGGAACTGCCTTCTGATAACTTTCCCTAACTGGAAGAGAACTTTCAGAGAAGGGCAAGAACAGATTTCTGTTGAAACCACTGTAATTTTAATGAATAAGTGAAACAATGGTGAGCAGGACCTTTCTAACATCAGCTGGTTCATTGGAAGGAAATACAACTTAAACCTGCTCTGTCTTAACTTCAAAGTTAGTACAACTAATCAACTACCCCCCCCACAGTAGGTAAGTAAGTAAGTAAATAAATACATAAATACACACACACACACACACACACACACACACACACACACACACAATGGAGTTCTACTGTAGTTGAGATGAATTTTAATTGTTTGTTATGGAAGAGTCCTGAGTAAAAAAACTATTATCATTATTACCATCATCATTATTATACACCATATTTATTTTGTACAGATGGGGAAAAAATGGAAAACATTTTTTATTGCATGTAAACTAGAGATCAAGGAAGGAGCCCTTGGAAGCTGGGTGAGATGAATAATGTTAGAGTAAATCTTAATGACCTAAAAGAAAATAAAATTTCAACAGAAGATAATAGAACATTAGCTTGATGAAATATTCTTTCCTGCTTAGAATGATTTTCTCTTTTATCTCTATTGCATTTTTTTGAGATATGATCGAGTTATAGTAACATGCTTGTACTCTGATATATTTAGCTGCTATTAATTTAAACAGATAACAAATTCAAACTCAAATTTCAAATACTGTATCTCTACTCTGTTGTGAACGGACCAGAATTCTGTGTATCAGATATTGCATATGTGTTTGAGACTCTTCTCTGTGAGCATTGTGCAGGAGTTTTACCCATGAACTTAGTTACAGCCCATGAAGCTGAACAGAGATGCTGTGGCTTACTTCCAGGTTGAAGAAAATTGACATCACCTAATAGGTAGAGAGCCATTTGTATGCATGATAAGACACACAAATACACACGAACATACACACAGGATGTGTGTATACATTTACGTGCATTATTTTAGAACATTATTAGCACATCTAAGGTCAAAATTATTTTATATAAAACAAACTCATAATTTTATTCTTATTAAGTCATTTCAATAGTTAAAATTCCTCAATTAACAATACATACACTACAGTTGAATCTTATTTTGTCAACTGTTTTTCCAGAAGTATCTTAAATACCATTATACTTCATTTTTTGCTTAAAACACTTCTAATATGTAAGATTTAATTAAGTTAACTGTTTACATTGACAATGTTAGTTTTATCATAACTATACTTCTTTATCTTTTTTTAATGAAATAATAGTAGTAAAACTATTTCAGTAGTTCCAGGATGACATTAAATACATCTACAGAACATTCCCAAAGGTTTGTTTTTAATTAAGATTCCTTAGGAATTACATAATTGAGCATAAGCTCATCACATGGACATATGCCAAAAATTAACAATAGTTACATTAGTGAACTAGTTACCTAGTAACAAAAGCAACATAACATTTTCATAATATATTCAAATTGTCCCAAAGTTCTCATAACCAGATACATGGCAAAAATACTCACACATATTACATATTCATCCTTGTGAAACATGTGTTCTTTTGTCTCAATGTTCCTTTTGTATATTATTCCAGTTTGCTATTCCATATTGGAAATATGTTCCATGCCACAGTGAATGCCAAATGGGAAATAGAAACAATAAGAAAGAATTAATTGATAATACTAGAACTGAAGAATAAGATTTCTGAAATTAAGAGATTTCTATGGATGGACTTAATAACTGAATAGACATGACAGAGGAAAGAGTAATGAACTTCATGATAAATCAATAAAAAATTTTCTGTGAGGAAAAAATGAGAAAAAATTATAAAAAATATAGGTGAACAGAGACTTCAGAACTTGTGTTATGGTTTCAAACATTATAACACATGGAACTGGAATAGTGTAAGGAGAGAGAATTGCAGATGGGAAAATATTCAAGAGATAATGTTAAATATTTTCCAAATTTGATGAAAAACAGAATGGTAGATTTAAGATGCTTCATGGATATCAAGTAGAGAAAGGAAGAAAGAAGCCTAAAGTTATGTGCATCATATTCAAATGGTTGAAAGCAAAAACTAAGAATAGATCTTGAAAGTAACAAGAGAAAATTAACATATAACACACAAGGAGGATAGTTCTAGTTAATGTCTGGCATCTCACCAGAATCCCTGGGGACAAGGAAAGAGAGAAACATCTCTAAAGTACTACAAAACAAACAAGCAAGCATATAAACACTGGCAACCCAGAATTCTGTAACCATCAAAAACATTCTTCAATAATGAAGGTGAAATAGGTTAGTTTCAGGTAAAGGAGAACCAAAGGAATTCCTCACTGACAGATCTGCTCTAAAAGAAATACAAAGCAAAGTTTTTCAGGATGAAATAAAATGATAGCAGAGGAAAGACTGTTCTGAGAAAAGAAGAAAGAACATCTGAAATATCTGGGTAGATAGAAACAATTTTTTTTTCTTTTTGCAATTTCTTAATATATTGATAAAAAACATTTTGGGGGCACCTGCATGGCTCAGTCTGTTAAGCATCCAACTCTTGATTTTGTCTCAGGGTCATGAAATGGAGCTCCAACGTCAGGCTCTGTCCTAGGCATAGAGCTTAACATTATTTTCTCCTTCTCCTTTTGCCCTTCCCCACCTTGCTCCCTCATTGCTCCATAAGAAACTGCTCTATTGGCTCTACCTCATTTTCTCTTACTCGTTTCAATCTTTCATTCCAATTTTCTGTCATGGCAAATACAAAGAAACTAACCATAAGCAAGTGAATGTCTCAGATTCATGTTCTGGGAAAAGTATGGTATCAGTGGGAAGAGAAAATTTGAGAATTATCTGGAAAATAGTAGCTAGAATTGAAAATGACAAGGAAAAAAAGAGCGGAGACACTTGATGATGATCTCCAAATGAGTGCCTTACAACAGAAGCATATGTTGATTTGTCCATCTCAGGTCTGTGCAGCTGTGATCCACATCACCTTCACTCAGGTATACAATTGGATGGAATGTCTCCATCTGGAACAATGGCAGGTGTCATATCACAGGGATAAGGGGAGCATGTCACTCCCACTCACTTTTTATTATATAAAGTTTGCCACATGGCCACGCTTGGGTGTAATTGCACAAGGTGTAACATATTTCAGCTGAAGGGATTCCAAATTTTTATGAAAACTGATAGATGGTCAATTCAATAAAACTCAGGAGAAAGGTAATAGAGCAATAATAAAATTTAGCTAACTGGCCACAAGATTATTTTTAAATATAATAAATGGCAAAGGATAAAGTATCTCTCTAAATAAACCATAATATAAATTTTAATAGATTTTAAATGGAATTACCTTAATTTCAAAAGTGAAGCTTTACTTGTTTTTTGTTTCTGTTTTTGTTTGGTCATTATTTCTGTGAAGGACATGAGTTCCAATGAAATTATTGGTACCAGAAACAGAGATTTAGCACTGCAAATTTACATTATTTTCACAATCCAGGATTTTTTTTTTATGATTTTATTTATTTATTTGACAGACACAAGTAGGCAGAGAGGCAGGCAGAGAGAGAGGAGGAAGCAGCTTCTGTGCAGAGCAGAGGGATCATGACCTGAGCTGAAGGCAGAGGCTTTAACCCACTGAGCCACCCAGGCGCCCCAACAATCCAGGATCTTATCACAGGCTTGTTTCTTACTCATATTTTATTGTCCTAAACTCAAAATTGTCAATTGGTAAAATGCCAGCATAAAACACACATTTTTTTCATAGAAATAAGTCTGAAATAACTTTTCACAAATATGTTACCCTATTTGTAAGCTGCATAAATATTAGCTGAACGCTGAAAAAAAAAAAACCCTTGGAATTTGAAATTGTGATTTATTTCACTGATGATGTCGGTTGCCTATGATATTTAACACCCACATTAATATTTCTACATTCTTACAAGTTAGCTGGTTTTCTGCATAGATCTCATATGTGCTTATTTTTTATGAAAAATCATCCTTGAAGTTTTAGTGATAATTTTCATTCTTACATTTATAGAATGAGTGATTCCTCTACTCACAAGGAAACTATGTTGCCTATAACTCAAGGATAACTCTATGTCACTTGATGTCAGAAAATCAGTAGCTTAGGTTGACCTGAAAATGTCAATATTCCTTCATCATACGAGTTAATTTTGTGTTATATATACGGCACTGATTTCAGCTAAGCTATTAAGGAATTAGAGATGTCATCACACTGTTTGAGGACATGCAATTTCATGTTCCCAACTTATTCCCCAAAGAACTAGCTAGGTAGAATTCAAACTGGTGCTGCTTCAAACACTCACAGAAAATCATCCAAAAGTAGTCAATGAGCTGTTTCGTCTCATTGCTAACAACTGTGCATCTCTACCAGGGAAAGTGAGAATGTGTATAAAAGAAATCTGAATGTTGGTGACAATCACAATAGAATGATGATGAAGCCAAGAGTAACATTGGACGAGAATACATTTCTGTTTGTCTTGGTGGTCTTCAGGTGCCTGATGCATATTGAAGATAGATTGAGATGGATACTTGGAGCAGAGACCCAGCTACTTTTGAGCCAGAATAGGAGGATCATACATGCTCCTGCAAACCATGTACTTGGGCACTGTACTTAATTACATTCCTCAGGGCAAGAGAAGTGGGCATCCTGTCACAATGCCTGCTATCCCAAACTATGCCAAGCACACATTTTTATGTAACAGATTTAAAATGCCTTGCAGATATTGTGTAACAATATCTCATAAGGGTGGGCTGGTCTGAATTGGATAATAGCTACTGTTGGGTTGGCCTATGCGAAGCTAATAATTTAGATTTATCATGTTGAATCCCATTCTTTTGTTTTATAACCAAAGCCTGCTTTTCATTTGCATGTGTAAGTTGGTCATGTGCTTTGGTCACAAAGGAGAGGTATCTCACAAAAGGTTCTCAGACCAGGGTGCAGTGTTGAAAGTTTTATAAATCAATTTGGATTTATATAAATATTACTTTCCTAATCCAGATCTGGCATTATTAATGATGACTTATTATTTTTAAAAAGTTCCAACATGAAAAACGGAGAGCTTTGAAATCACAATTTATTTTCCTTGCTTGCTGTGCAGTCTTACGTATTTTTCTAAGTTTCAGGTCTGATTACTCAGAGTTTACTTGGCTAAATCTGAAGGTAGAAACTCTATCAACATAGCCGAGTTCTGCCAATAATAGTGCAGAAAGATGGTCAGTTCCTTGTCTATGGTATGTTTATGTCATCACTCTTCTGGGTTTCCCTTCCTTGAAAATAAGGGATCTGGGAAGTTTGCTTGTGGTCCAGATGGAAAAGGGAACAATGACACTTCCAATACAGAGTGGGTTCTTTCTTCCACTTATTTCCTAAACTGACTGTATGTAGAGTAAAAATTAATTGTGCTTTACTTGCAAAGCTAAGAGATCATGCTATTTGGAATAGTTACAAATGTTTCTGATGTTCCTCTAAATGCATCTGAATTTAATAAGTGGAGAATCTAAGTCTGGGCTCTGTAATATATTCGTCTGTTAATTAGCATATTGTAGTACTTTTGTTGGATATAAAGTATGTTGGCCAAATTTTTACACTGTTTCAAGACCTACTTGAATTTTGATTTCTTACTCATTCCACTAGTTAAACTTCAGTGAAAATAAACTGTTAATAAAGTTTTCAAAGCATCACTTAAAAAACATATATATATATATATATATATATATATACATATATTTATTTATTTATTTCAGGGGCACCTGGGTGGCACAGTCAGTTAAACTTCTGACTCTTGGTTTCGTTCCATGTCATGATCTCAGGGGCCTGGAATTGAGTCCTGAGTCGGACTCCATGCTCAGCACAGAGTCTGCTTGAGATTCTCTCTCTCCCTCTGCCTCTCCTGCTTGTGCTGTCTCTCTAAAATTAAAAAATAAAATCTTTAAACAAAATAAAAAATAAAAATGTATTTCAGTAAAATAGATTTTGATGAAATGTCAAAAGTCAGTGGCATTTGCAAATATGATAGCAGTTAAGTCATTTATAATTTATAGGTCTGTATATTATATTGAACAATATTGAGTAAAAAAAAGATCACTATGTATAAGTCAGCCACCCGATGGTTCATGTTAATACCTGTTAAAATATAAAATACATAAATATATAAAATATAGGAAAGAACCAAGATGCCCTTCAATGGACGAATGGATAAGGAAGATGTAGTCCATATACACTATGGAGTATTATGCCTCCATCAGAAAGGATGAATACCCAACTTTTGTAGCAACATGGACTGGACTGGAAGAGATGATGCTAAGTGAAATAAGTCAAGCAGAGAGAGTCAGTTATCATATGGTTTCACTTATTTGTGGAGCATAACAAATATCACAGAGGAAAAGGGGTGTTAGAGAGGAGAAAGGAATTGGGGTAAATTGGAAGGGAGGTGAATCACGAGAGACTATGGACTCTGAAAAACAATCTGAGGGGTTTGAAGTGGCGGAGGGGTGGGAGGTTGGGTACCAGGTGGTATGTATTATAGAGGGCACGGATTGCATGGAGCACTGGGTGTGGTAAAAAAATAATGAATACTGTTTTTCTGAAAATAAATAAATTGAAAAAAATAAAAAATATATATATATAATATATTTATTGAGTGTCTTCTGATATTTATTTTTTGATTATTTATTGATATATATTTTGAAATAAAATGGTCTATCAGTTTTAGAGATGGACTGTCATTTTTAAAATATTTTTGTAAGGGGCACCTGGGTGGCTCAGTGGGTTAAGCCTCTGCCTTCAGCTCAGGTCATGATCTCAGAGTCCTGAGATTGAGCCCTGCATTGAGCTCTCTGCCCAGCAGGGAACCTGCTTCCTTCCTGCCTCTCTGCCTACTTGCGATCTTTCTCTCTGTCAAATAAATAAATAAAATATTAAAAAAATTTTTTGGTAAGAAATTGCCTTGTCAAATATAGGCACCTTAGTTTTTTGTTGTTGTTGTTGTTGTTATTTTGTTTTTGAATGTTTTTAAGATTTTATTCATTTACTTGACAGACAGAAATCACAAGTAGGCAGAGAGGCAGGCAGAGAGAGAAGGGGAAGCAGGCTCCCCACTGAGCAGAGAACTGGATGTGGGACTCGATCCCAGCACCCTGAGAGCATGACCTGAGCTGAAGGCAGATGCTTAACTCACTGAGCCATCGAGGTGGCCTGACACCTTAGTTTTTATCTCAGTTTTTATTTTAAGAGAGGAGGATAAAAAATAAAATTTAAAATATTATTTTGCAGCCTACAAGATACTGAGCATATAATTTGAACAATAATATTTCTGAGCTAGTACTGCCAGAAGGACAATTAATGGTATTTGGAAATGTTGTTCATCAGTGTAATAGAACAATGAGAAAATAACTCTAACTTGGATCGTGCAAAGACATGGACACTTTAGAGAGATGAAGCAGAATTCAATACATTCCCTAATTAGGTACTTTATAGAATGCCACTGATTAAGTGTCCTACGGGGGACAAAGTCACAGAGAAAAGCCTCCCGAAGGTTAATCAATAAAGTATGCAATTGGCATTTTGTAGGTCATTTTAAAGAAGAGTAAAATCCACATAAATACTCTAATAAAACAATTCATTTCCATTTATAACTATAGCCTATGTTTATAATGCAAACTATGAACTATGCCAATGATGGGATGATAATGTTATGAAGGACAGTAGGAACTAGCAGAATAGTTAATACCAAAAAATAAAGAAAACAAAGTGGGTCAGTAATTTATTTATTTATTTATTGTTTTGTTTTAAAGATTTTATTTATTTATCTGACAGACAGAGATCACAAGTAGGCAGAGAGGCAGGCAGAGAGAGAGCGGGAAGCAGGCTCCCCACTAAGCAGAGAGTGTGACGCAGGGCTCGATCCCAGGATCCTGGGATCATGACCCGAGCTGAAGGCAGAGGCTCATCCCACTGAGCCACCCAGGTGCCCCTAGTAATTTATTTTTAAAATCTTGGCTCTACTAGATTAGAGTCCCTGTTATTTCCTTGATGAGTAAGTGGGCTATAGTACATTATCATTGTATTTTTATATTATATATATGTGTCTGTGTATGAATTGTATAGTGAAAAACATTTAGTTTCATCAGAGAAGACAGAGAAGACAGTTCACTTATAAGACATTTTTTGTCTCTATTTTGTTCTCAGTTTAAACTCACTGAGCACATAACACACACAGACAGACACACACACACACACACAAAGACAGAGCTATAGCTGACCCAGTAAACTATGTCAACCCAACTGATATTTATAATAAAAAACTTACATGCCCAAAACTTAGTTTCCTTTAGGAAAGGTAAGTAATGTACCTTTTAGATCACTTACATTAAAAAGTCTTATTTCCACCAACAGTGCTGTGAAGTGTGTAAACCTGGTGATTCGCAGACCTGTACCCTTGGGGATAAAAATATATGTTTATAAAAAATAAAAAAAATAATATTAAAAAAAGTCTTATTTCTCACTGGTAGGTTGTATGTTACACTCACTCATTATTGTATAAATGCCACTGTGTATCTAGGACCTCTAATCTTCTGTGGTCACTCAATACTAACATCCAATGATAAATTTTTTTTTCACCATCCCACATGTAGGAAGTCTTTCCCATTCTTTCCATATTTTCCCAGTTTGTTTTCTGTCTCCTTGCCAGTCTCCATTTCAGGCTATTTTTTTGGGGGGGAGGAGGCTTAATTTAAGAACCTTCCTACTCTTCCCTTTCTGAACAATGTCTTCAAGTTCTTGTCCCCAGGGTAGCTTAAAGACATGGGTACTGTGTGAGGCAGAATTTTATTGAAACATTGAGTAACGGGGTAGATTATTTAAAAGCAAAAATATGAGAATAAAATGAAGGGAGCAACCACTGAGTAATTAATGTACTGGTCCTAATTATTTATCTTTCTTTTCTCACCACAAGCATTTTTATTTTTCATTCACCGATTCCCACTTCTCTTCCTTGGGCCCCGGTATGTCCACATTTCCTTAGGACCCTGTTCTCTCAACTACCTGTCAGTTTTGAATTCTTAACTTCTAGTTTTCTTTCTTTCTCTCAAATCCAGTTCTTGGCTTACATTTGCATATCAAGCATATCAACAAACAAATGGTGAAGACATTCTGTTCCATCTCAGCCTAACTTCAGAGATATAAAGTTATTGTTCTGTCTGGTCTACATCTTTTAGCAATAGAAAGAACATGATGGGTCTTTGAAATAACAGAGCTACGCTGTTCTGTTGTTGGGGAACAATGTTGGTGAACAATCACAATGTGATGCTGTACTTTCTGTCACTAAGAGCCATGGTTAGCAGAAGAAAAACAGCACAAAGTTTCCTTCTCTTTTCCTCTGGTCCTTTACACTAAGTCCACAGAAATTCCTCCAAGGTGGTTTATGTGTTGGTTTTTATTTTACTTTCACTTTCAAAAACTCCTTCCTGAGAGAACCTTTTACAGGAGTCTAAGAATTAATAGGTTTCCTCAGTTTGAAGGCACAATGATGGAAGTTATTTTGATAGTGCCCTCTTAGAAATGGCAATACTAACCAATATGTTGTTTGAAAATGGTCCCTATTTCCCAATTTTTTTAAGTACATTTAATAACTACATTCAGAAACCCTTCCCTCCAGCATCTGTTTCTGCCAATATAGATAAATAAATATGTGAAAAAAATGGCAGAGGGGATGAAATAGCATTTATGTATCTATTATCTCTTTATTGTTGAACATATTCAGTCTCAATATGCTTTCAAGTAAATGAGCATTTTGTTAACAGAATTGAATAAATTACAATTTCCAGGGGGGGCATTTATAATGTTGAAAAAATATTAATAAATGTAGGAAAGATTTGAGGTATAAAGGAGATCATTAAAAAGAATAAAGCCAAGTGAAGTTCTAGGTTTTTATATGGATATTTAATTAGGTACATTTAGGTAGAAGGGAATAAGATTCTCTATTGGAATAACTTTTGGTTTAAGCAAAAAAAAAAAAAAAAAAAAAAAAGCAATAGCCCAATATAAAAAGATATAAACAGTAGGAATATTAACTGGTACCCACAAGTAAGAGTCTAGCATTATCTTTAGCCACTGGTTCCAGCTTTTCTGGGAAATTCTCTTGTCACTGTCCTTCATATGGCAGCTACTATCTCATTCTGGTACTAGTTTGAGGCCAATATTTAGACAACTACAATATGCAGAAGGGAGAATTTACTTCCCTCTGGTTCCCCTGAAAGAGAGAAGCATCTAAAACAACAACAACAATAATAACAAATTAAATTTCCCCCACATTCCCAAATACATTATGCCTCTGGCTAATAGGGTCACATGCCTTCCTATCTGAACCAAATCCTAAGAATGGGTTAATGCCATGGAATGATTAGCTCCCTCCTGATTTCACAGAGAATCAATGGGTGGTAAGCACTCTAGCATTATTTTAAGATTAATCATGAAAAACTTGTTTGTTTTTAATTTTCTATACTTGTGTTGCAAAGCTTTCTAAATTCCACTGATTTATTGCTCAAGGATAATCTGTTCTTTAAAGCTGTAAGATGTTAGTTTGGCCCGATTTGGTTTGAAGTTGGGTCCATCACTGGATTAGCAGCTAGGGCACTGTGATTTTGGTTACTTTGCAGCCATGACTCACTGTGTCCTTCTCTTGGCCAGGACGTTATGGAAACTTCTGAGTCCGCACCTTGTGATGTCCCATATGCTGTTGACCAGGTTTCCTGTGGTCTAGACAGTGGCCTGAGGGCAAATCATTTTTGTTATTATCTCTTCCCTGAAGCATCATATGTAAATATTGTTTCTTTGGAAATTGAGATGGTCTCAAAAAACTTCTTTCAGTATATTTGAGTACAAGTAATCATTGAACCATCTACAACATTGGATATTTTGTCATGCTTGTTATCTAGTAAAGCATATTTTGGAAAGCATTTAATTAATTACATTACTTGTCACTTTACTACCTTTATTTTTTGTATAATACAAACAATCATTTTATTTTATTTACTTATTTATTTGACAGACAAAGATCACAAGTAGGCAGAGAGGGAGTCAGACAGAGGAAGAAGTAGGTTCCCTGCGGAGCAGAGCGCCCGATGCGGCGCTCAATCCCAGGACCCGGGGATCATGACCTGAGCCAAAGGCAGAGGCTTTAACCCACTGAGCCACCCAGGTGCCCCGACAAACAATCATTTTAAAAGCATAGCTATCATTCAGATAATTTTGTTGAAAAAGGTGTCATATCCAGAAACATCCTCTTAATAGCTGGTAAAATCGGCTAGCTAATATACCAAGTGTGGGGTTTTCTTTTATTTGGTATAACTGTATCATTTAATGACATCTCTCTGTGTATCTATCTTTCTCAGAGACTGTTGTATCACAAGTAAAGTTACGATCAGAAACTAATACCAGCTTAACAAATAGTCATATTAGAGCTGAATCATTCACTTTAGAAACTAATTTATTATAAGTTACCATAGTGTCTTTAACAAATGATCTATTTACTGTAATTTTGTTTAGGCAATTTCTTTTCAGAAATAATCATTAGTACATTTGAGGATGTCATTAATATTTCCAGAAGAAAAAGAAAACAAATCAGTGTCAGTTTTCTGGAAGTGAAAAAAGATACAGACAGATAATATGCAAGTACACGTATTCAAGTCATTTATTCCTATGTCATTTAAAAAAAAATTGTGCTGTCTTCATTTCTGCTTGGTTACATGAAGACATTGTGTCCCTTTTTTTTTTCTTTTTTAATATGGAACCCTTCACAAATTTGCATGTTATACTTGTGCGGTGACTTCCTAATCTCCATATTGTTTCAAATTTACTAAAAGATGCTACCAAAGGGAATACTTTTTTTTTTCTTAATCAAGGGGTTTTTATGTTCTTGTTAGTCATAACTACTCTGAATTACTGTTAAGGGTTTCTTATTTCCCTGTGCTTATGGGAGAAGGTGGTAGAAATTCCTGTAATACCGGTGGGGACAATCCCTTCTTCTACCTCCTTGTGCCAGGGGAATACCAGGAAGAAAGCTCTACTAAACTTCTAGGAGCACACCTCAGTCCCAGGAATTCCTATCCATTTCTTGGGAACCCTTATGATTAGAATCAGCATTGGAACATACGGAGCAATTCAGTGGAATAAACACCAAGTAAGACAGTTATATTTAGTTTCGGAGAGATGTTGCAAGTAGTAAAGAATTTTGGGATTGGGCCAGAAACTAAAAGTATTCATACTGTCAAATGGAACTTTCTAATACCATTTTAGCTTTAAAATTCAGAATCAACATTTATTGGCTCCAGACTGCAGATCAGCATAAAGTTGGGTTTGGTTTCATTCAAGCACCTACCTTCAGAGTCTTCAAGCTCCAGGACATGTTTTCTATCTTCATTTCTTATATTTTCAAAGCACTTTTACAATTTGACTAGAAAAAAAAAAAAAAAAAGATTTGCCTTAATCCAAAGAATCATGATATTCCTATTTGTCACAGTTTCGGGGAGATAAAAATTTATAAAACTTATTTCTGTATTTCCTGTTTGAAGTTGTAATATTTAGGTTTTTTATCACTTTCCAAGTTAGAACATTTTTCTGCCAAAGATGTTGTGTTGTGCATATAACAACCAAGCTTCTCACCTCCCATGTCACCACTTACTATTTTCTTTATGTGAGATGCTTTGTGATACTTATAATATTTCAGATCAGAGGGATTTCTTCCTAATTTTATGGGATGATGTGTCTGAGATTAGTGATTTTATTTTTTTCCCCTGGCAATTCCAGTAAAGTAAACTGACACCTACTAGTTTCAATATCCAGCGGCGATTAGTCATTGCTGTTTTGTTACCTAAAGGACACGACTCAAGTTTCAGCAAGTTTTCATCTTTCTGACATCTATTGTAATATCACTTATTCTATTGGCAATGTCTTTAAATATTTGATTATCTAGCTTGTGTGCTTCATCATCTTATTTCTGGGAAATTAAATCTATTTGAGAATATCTTTCTTCCCTAATGTGAAATAAGATCTCATTGATAATAAGCTGATGATATATAGTTATCAATTACAGATATAAAATATGTAAAATTATATTTTAAACTCTGTTACGTTAAAATGTAATCATTGGAATTTGCATACAGAGGAATAACTAAAGAACTTTACACTTAATGGAATTTTTTTTTAAGATTGTATTTATTTATTTGGCAGGCAGAGGTCATAAGTAGGCAGAGAGGCAGGCAGAGAGAGAGAGAGGAGGAAGCAGGCTCCCTGCTGAGCAGAGAGCCCGATGCGGGACTCGATCCCAGGACCCTGAGATCATGACCTGAGCAGAAGACAGAGGCTTTAACCCACTGAGCCACCCAGGTGCCCCTTAATGGAGTTATTTTTATAGGCTTAACAATTCTGGGGCAGTGATAATAGTTCATTATCCTTAACACTCCTACCATTGTGTGTTGGGTGTGGTGGGGGAAGATATCTTGTCTTGTGCATCAAATGCAATCATTCTTGAGAAGTTTCATCTGTACCTTGGCTTGATTTAGATTGAGATTACGGACCACGGGCCTCAGTCTGCTGATACCATAAGGAAATGAAAGCTCTGTAGTGTCTTGGAAAGCAGCGAAGTAACTTTGCATGTGGAAGAAATGTAGTTTGTGGACAGATGCAAGATTTTGGTGGTTTTAAAACCTGGCCACAGATTCTTTTGTATTTTCCCATTAGGAGATGGGAATATGTCCTTTTCTCTTGAATACGGGCAGGACGATGGCCACAACCAATAAAATATGGCAGAGAATGTTATGACATCCCAGGCTCCATCATAAAATGCTGTGCAGGTTTTGCCTTATTCATTGAGCCACTGTGTGGGAGCCTTAAGCTTTAGTGTAGGTGGACTAGCTAACCTAATGTGACCATGTTCCAAGGAGGACCAAGCCACATGAAACTTGTGACAGCAGTTCCAATGCAAAAATTTCAGTTGACAGACCTAATGGAGCCTGGCCTTTGAATTCTCCAGTTCAGTTTTCTTGCATATGCATATGAGAAAGCTTCCAGATGATTCTCAGCCCATTACTCCTAGTTGTTGAAATGTTCCTAGTTAAGTCTCAAGATATAGGGAATCAGAGACAATGAACCAGGGCTGTTGGCACACTGCCTGAATTCCTAACCTACAGTATCCATGAACATAATAAAATATTCATTATTTTATACCACCGAGTTTGGTGTGATTTGTCATGCCATGCTTGGTAACTGGATGACATACTCAGCATAAATCAACATAATGAAGTTCAGCTTCCAAGGATCTAGTTCAGCTTCAAAACAATTACTTGAAATTTCAGGTATGATTTCTATCACTTGGAAATAAAAAAAAAAAAAAAAAATTGAAAAACAAAAAAAACATTTTCCCTCACCTTGACTAACAATGTTATATATTTTTAGTAAACTGAAACTTTACATTTTTAATATTAAAAGGGTAGTTGTAGGGGTGCCTGGATGGCTCAGTGGGTTAAGCCTCTGCCTTCTGCTCAGGTCAAGATCTCAGGGTCCTGGGATCGAGCCCTGCATCAGGCTCTCTGCTCAACAGGAACCCTGCTTCCTCCTCTCTCTCTGCCTGCCTCTCTGCCTACTTGTGATCTCTCTCTCTGTCAAATAAATAAAGAAAACATTTTTTAAAAAGGATGGTTTATGTTTTGTTTTAATAATAAATATTGACTACTAATTAATTGTTTTATTTGAGTTTCTTGGGCTTCACTTCCTTTTTTTAATTTGAAGATTTTATTTATTTATTTGAAAGAGCACTGGGGTAGAATGAGAGAAGAAGCGACTCCCCGCTGAGCAGAGAGCCTGATGTAGGGCTTGATTCTGCAACTCAGAAATCAAGACCTGAGCCCAAGGCAGATGCTTAACTGAATGAGCCACCCAGGCAGGGGCTCATTAACTTTTAACACTCAAACAATAGAAATTTCTCAAAGGTATTTGATATGTAAATTGTTTTTATAAGAAAGGGAAACACAAACTGAATACATTTTTTCTTCTCTATTCTTTCTGTTTTTTATCTGACTTCTATTCTAACCCATATCTCTAATAAAAATGATCATTATCTGGGATACATAATGTGAAGAATTTTGAAGTACTAAATCCCAGAATCTAAAGAAATTTAAAATATATATATATATATATATATATGTATATATATATATATATATATATATTTTTTTTTTTTTTTGAACGAAAAAAATATCAAGCTCTTGGTCATCATTCAAGCAGATACATACACTGGCTTTCCAAGAATTTTATATAGTCACATACACACAGACATTTGTTTTATCTCTTAAGAGTTAAAGAATGTCAACAAGGTCTTTCCACATCATTGAAGGTGAGCAGAAATGAAATTAAATTCAATAAGCTTGGAAATAGATTGTTTAATTATATAGATATGGCCTTATCCTAAATTTAAATGAACACCATAATTTAAATGTAGTAAACCTGAAACTTTTTATTATTAGTGACATTGATGTTTTCCTTAAGAAAATCTTTCCAAAGCCACACCGCCCTTAGAGGATTTGCACATGCAATAGGAGAAATAGATTGAATTTTTATCTTTCTTTTGCTTTTGTAAACAATCTGAAACATCTCTTTTAAAATAGCCTTTAGATTTGACTTTTTGATTTGGTTGTTAACATCCATTTTCCAGAATAAACATTTTAGCAATGATACTCATGAAAACTATAGAACTATCTTAAGCAAACAAGCAGAGTATTCAAAGCCTGCTTTTGGAAATGATACTCTAATAGAAGTAATGTTATTTATGCAGAGTAGGAAAGAATTGGGATTGCACAATGCTGTGGAGTCTTCCTCAGAAGGAGCATTGGCATAAATAAAAAGTCAAATTCTTTTGGAATAATCAATTGTCATAACTCAGTTGTAATTATTATAGATTGATTTCATTTCATTAAAGCCAAAACCATCTTCCCAAATAACTATCTATAACTCACAATTAATAAAACTCATTGCCCATGGTGAATTTTATATTGGTTTGTTGAAACGACTGTGTTTAAAAACAAAAACAAAAAAAAAAAAACAAAAAAAAAAAACCAAAATGAAAAACACTATTTTCTTTCTTCACTGTCCTGAGGACAGTGCTATATTTGTCACCAAAGAAAAGTGTCTTAAAGGAGGTTTCAGTTGTGTCCTGTGATATTAGCTCAACTCCACCGCATATGAAGTGAATGAATATGTATCTACCTGCCTGTATATACAAATACATAAATTGTCTTCTCCAAAATCCCCATTGATTAGGACATCTTAAATATAAAACAGTATCTCATTTCTAAATAACAAATAACAATAGCATAAAGGAAAGTAAACCAACAGATGATTAACATGCTGTTTTTGTTTGTTTGTTTAGATTTTATTTATTTGACAGAGAGAGGCACAGTGAGAGAGGGAACACAAACAGGGAGAGTGGAGGAGGGAGAAGCAGGCTTCCCACTGTGCAGAGAGCCCGATGCAGGGCTCCATCCCAGGACCCGGGGATCATGACCTAACCCGGAAGCAGACGCTGAACAACTGAGCCACCCAGGCTCCCTGAACATGCTATGTTTTTAAATACAAATTTTAAAAAAATGTTAATGCTTTTGTACAAAAGGCAATATATTATAGGGAAATAGAATAGACCTAAAACACACACACACACACACACACACACACACACATCCCCATTTTAATATTGCTTTCATCACATTTAACAGTAGAAATTTTGGAAAGTTTTCCAGTATTTTGAGTGTCCCTTTAGCTACAAATTTGTCCTATCATCTCTCAGGGTTGTTGTGAGGGTTTCTGAAGGACACAGGTGCAGAGTAAATACTAAATGAATGTCAGTTTTTTTCTCTTTTGTTCATTTCTTGGAGAAGGATCAAAGTTTAATCATACGTATACACTCTAGTGTCTTGGAAACAGTAAGACATGAAGTAAATGCTTAGAAGTTATATTGACTTGTTCAATTTGTATAGAATTTTAGTCAGATGTTTTTGGTAATTTCTACTTATATTTTAAAACAAGAGAAATTCATAGAGAATACTATTTTCATGTTAATGCATCAAATTATTCTGAGAATGTTAAACCACATTGATATGATCATTATAATTTAAAGTAATAGAAGTTATGAAAGGGTAAATACATGTGAAAAAATAATAGCCATGACAAGATAAATAAAGCAGAAGTATATCTAATTAAATTTCAAATTTCTTTTCCTTTTTCCTTAACTCTGAATTATGCCCATGAAAAATAGAAGATTATGCAGGCTAGCAGATGATAATTTTAATCAAATTCTACTTTGAAAGGAACGCTATTAGTGTTCCCTATATAAATTATTCTATTTGCCATCACAACAATTGTATAATTATTACTCTTTTTAAAAATGAATTGTTTTGTTCAGTGTTTATTAAGTTCTTAGCATATAAAAGAGGTATTTAGTATACTTACATCTCCATCACCTTCCATCAACTTCCAATTTTAAGTGATTGTATATTTATTTTAAAGATTTTATTTATTTATTTGACAGGCAGAGATCACAAGTAGGCAGAGGCAGGGGCAGTGGGAGGGAAGCAGGCTTCCTGCTGAGCAGAGAGCCTGATGCAGGGTTCGATCCCAGGACCCTGGGATCATCACCTGAGCCAAAAGGCCCACTGAGCCACCCAGACACCCCTATTGTACATTCACTCATTCAAAATTATTTACTGAACACATAATATGTACCAGTCATTATTCCAGGGTCTAGGAATGCAACAGTGAGCAGAACACACTTGGTGCCCACATGGAGCTTGAACTTCAAGGGAAAAGACAGATCCTAAAAGTAAATGAATTAATTATGAAGTGATGTGATAGACATGTTTTACCTTGTCTTTTCCTTTTTTTTTCAGATTATATTTATTTATTTGATAGAGATCACAAGTGGACAGAGAGAGGTACAAGCAGGCTCCCTGCTGAGCAGAGAGCCTGATGTGGGGCTTGATCCCAGGACCCTGAGATCATGGCCTGAGCTGAAGGCAGAGGCTTAACCCACTGAGCCACCCAGGAGACCCTTACCTTGTCTTTAGAGAGAATAATGGTGGTGCTATTTTTAAAGATTATTTATTTGACACAGAGAGAAAGAGAGTGAGAGAGGAAGCACACAAGTCCAGGGATCAGGAGAGAGAGAGGGAGAGAGAGAGAGAGAGGAGCAGGCTCTCCACTGAACAGGTAGCCTGATGTGGGGCTCCATCCCAGCACCCAGGCATCATGACATAAGCCAAAGGCAAACACTTAAAGACTGAGCCAACCAGACACTCTAGTGGTGCCATTTGAATGAAAAGTGGAACCAGATCTTTTGGAAGGAACATTTAACTAAGACCTAAAGACTGAAAAGGAAACAGTCAGGAAGAGACTAGGGTCTTAGAGTATTCCTTATAAAGGGAGTTGTGGTTACATAGCAACACTCCCAAGATGGAAAAGCATGAAGGAAGTCCAGAAATGGACCCACAACTATACTGTCAACTATTCTTCAACAAAACAGGAAAGAATATTCAATGGAAAAAAAGAAGGCTCTTCAACAAATAGTGTTGGAAAAGTAGGACAGCAGCATGGAAAGAATGAAACCAGACCACTCCCTTAGGCCATACACAAAAATAAACTCAAAATGGGTGAAAGACCTAAACAAGAGAAAGGAAACCATCAAAATCCTAGAGAAGAACACAGGTAGCAACCTCTCTGACATTGGTCGTAGCAACTTCTTACTAGACACCTCCCCAGAGGCCAGAGAAGCAAAAGCAATTTAGGATTTCATCAAGATAAAAAGCTTTTGCACAGTGAAGGAAACATCAACAAAACTAAAAGGTAATCTTTGGAATGGGAGAAGATATGCACAAATAACATATCTAATGAAAAGTTAGTATCCAAAATCTATAAAGAACTTAACAAACTGAAAACATCCAAAAAACAAATAATCCAGTTAAGAAATGGGCAGAAGACATGAATAGACATTTTTCCAAAGAAGACATACAGATGGCTAGTAGATACATCAAAATATGCTCAATATCATTCATCATCAAAAAAACAGAAATCAAAACCACAATGAGATACCACCTCACATCTCTCAGAATGGCTAAAATTAAGAACACAGTAAACAATAGGTGTTGGTGAAAATGTGGAGAAAGGGGAACCCTCTTGCATGGTTGGTGGGAATGCAAACTGGTGAAACCACTCTGGAAAACAGTATGGAGTCTCCTCATAAAAGTTAAAAATGAATGATTCAACAATTGCACTACTGGATATTTACTTGAAAGATACAGAAATGCAGTTTCAAAAGGATGCATGCACCCCAATATTTATAGTAGCCTTATTGACGATAGTCAAACTATTGAAAGAGCCTTAATGTTCATCAACTGGTGAATGGATAAAATGATGTGATACACACACGTGCGCGTGCGCACACACACACACACACACACACAGGAATATTGCTGAGCCATCAGTAAGAACAAATTCTTGCCATTTGCAATGACATGGATGAAGCTAGACTATATTATGCTAAGTGAAATAAGTCAGAGAAAAGCAAATACCATTTGATTTCACTTACAGGTGGAATTTAAGAAACAAAACAGATGAATATATGGGAAGGGAAAAAAAAAAAAAGAAGCAAACCATAAAAGCCTGTTAAAGATAGAGAATAAACTGAGGGTAATGGAGGGAGGTGTGCAGTGGGATAGGTTAAACAAGTGATGGATATTAAGGAGGTCACTTGTGAGGAGCTCTGGGTGTTGTAGGTAAGTGATGAACCACTAAATTCTACTCCTGAACTAGTATTACACTGTAGGTCAACCAACTAGAATTTAAATAAAAATTTGAAACAAACAATAGCACACAAAACCCCACAAAAGCATGATGGCTTGAGGAAGAGAACAGGGATCTGAGGTTCAAATTATATTACTAAAATGTTGCTTTTGTTTCTCTGTTTTGAGCCGTGTGTGTGTGTGTGTGTGTGTGTGTGTGTTTAACCAGCTTTCTCTTCACTATGGCCCCATAAACCTTCACACTCTTGTCTGCCACAGGAGAATAAGGTTTTCCTTTTTCTTAGTAACTTCAGTTAAGGCACTGACTTGTTTCTTATGCGTCAGAATAGATTCATGTGATTGGCTAAATCTGAAATATAGGCAGATGCTTGGGACAGTGTAGGAATACATCCTATCTGAACCACATGGGATGAGTAGGGGAAACGTGATTCCCTAAAGGATAATTAAAGTGCTGTTATTATAGAATGGATGAATGGATCCTAATCAATCAGTGGCCAATATAGAAGTCTTGAAACATGAAAGTGGACCTGTCAGTAGGCAATTTGGAGCTATATGGTCAAGATAGTTGTGGGAGATTTAAAGAAAAATGGTAGTCATCAGGAGATAGATGATACCCAAGAAGATGAGAAAAGTTTAAATGAAGTAAGAAAAAATATAGAGAGCAGGGGCTCCTGGGTGGCTCAGTTACTAAGCACCTGCCTTTGGGTCAGGTCATGATCCCAGGGACCTGGGATAGAGCCCTACATCAGATTCCCTGCTCAAGGGAGCTTGCTTCTCCCTTTCCCACTCCCCCTGCTTGTGTTTCCTCTCTCACTGTGTCTATCTCTGTCAAATAAATAAATTATATATATATATAATTATATATATATAATAGATATATAACTATAGAACTATATATATACATATACAGAGAGAGTATATATATATATATATATATAGAGAGAGAGAGAGAGAGAGAGAAGAGAAAATAGCATAAACCTAGACCTATGGAACTCCAATTTAAATGTTGAGTAGATGGTGGAAAGCCAGCAGAACACTCTACAAAGAAGTTCTTCTGGATAGCTGAGTGATCTAGGAAAGTACAAGAGGCTGGGCTAATTATGTATCTGACTATCACTAGTCTTGCTACCTGTTCTTTGTGACTGTTCATGGAGACTGTAGGATTTTGTTTAGTTTTGATTCATTTTTTGTTTTTGTTTGTTTGTTTTTGTGTTAAATAGATAGGAAGGATTCTCCTTTGTGCTACTTTTGGAAGCTCTATTTAGTTGCTTCTCCAATGCAATACCAATGCTACATTCCAGAAACTCCTCAAAGTCAGTGAAAAGCATTAATAACACACACCCTTGCTTTGCAGAACCATGTTTTGGATTTGCACATTTTAAAGTGAATTTACCATCATTTCCACAGGATATTGAGAGGGAAGGAGCTAAATGCCTTTCCCCAATCTGCCACCTTCCACTAGCAGTCAAAACGTTATTTCTACAAAATAATTTCCTGAAAGTTCCATGCATTAAAAAAAATCCTGCTGTGTAAACTATATAATAATTTTCCCCTGGAAATTGAGAATGTTTAAGTAATCGAGTAAAATTAACACTTAACTAATGTGTTTTCTTTCTAATTTATTAAATAGTTTAAAGATTTTGAGGCAAGAGAAGCTCATTTATAACTTACTAGAACATCCATATTATAATCCATTTACCTAGTGTAACATTTTGATACTCTTGGTTTTACTTAGAAATTGCACTTTTTCCTTTGCACCAAAACAGGAATAAATGATTCTTAAAAATTTCATCTCTTTGACAAGAGAATGCCTGCATCCATGCATCCTCTTGTTGACGGAGTCATTTGCTTTTAAAATTTTTGATAGAATATGACTCCTTAACCCAGTTTTCATTTAAGGAAGAATATTCTTTTTTAAAGCTTAAAGTTTAAAAGACTTTAGGTAAATATATTCAATACTGTTACAACAGAAGTCAGAGTACTTACTCCAAATGATATTATGTTAATAAGTAGCTATAACTCTGTGGATAAATTGACCTGTCAAAGAGAACTCATTTATAAAGTCCTTTATAGAACTGTTGCTAGTCTTCATGCTATAAAAAAATATAGTAGAACAACAAGCACATAATGGTTGTTTGATCCATGTATGCTTACTATTTTGATAGTAAAGTAAAGTATTTGAAGTTGATAAAAATCAACTTCACAAACAACTTATAAATTTCTAGTTGGAGCATTTTGTTTAGTAGGTATTTTCACACTCAGTTAAACAAATATTTAAAAATCTGATATGAAATCAGTTTACATGGTTCACATCCATTTTGAAAGCAAATATTCTATTCATTTTTCTCGTTTCTTCTGGCACTGCCTGAAACCAGATGATGTTCTGTGAAAAACAAATTGGTTATTGAGTTTTTCCAGCTGTGAAGAAGGAAATAAAATCCCACACTTTTTAGGCACGATGTATAAGGAAAACATTTTTCATGGCAGGTAAACATATACCATGGCTCTTAACTACATCCAGGTGAGTGGTTTTATTTCAAATTGTTCTTACAATGATCGTGATGCTAATGAGAGCTCAGCTAGTCAAGTGGGAATATCTTTTGACTTTGTGGCTGGTTCTGTTTTGAGCCTTATTCTTTACATAAAACAGGACATTTTCCCCTGGAATAAGAGTTGATGGGATCCAGCAGAAAGCTGACACAACAGCCTGTATTCTGAATAGAAATACTACAATTCTCATTTAATCTATGTATTTGATATTATTGTGGCATCAGCAAGTTTCTTAATGCTTCTGTAAACCTCATTCATCATCTCTAAATGTAAATAATTTTGAACTCACCTCATTACCGTGCATGTGTTAAAGAACTTAACCTATTGACAATCCAAGAGCAGGCATCCTGCATGTTATAGCTATTTCTTCTTTTTCTGTAAGAAAGATCACGGCTACACACACACACACACACACACGCACACACACACACAAACACACACAGGAATACTACGCAGCCATCAAAACCCCCTGAAATCCTGCCATTTGCAAGGATGTGAATAGAATTAGAGGGTATTATGCTGAGCTAAATAAGTCAATCAGAGAAAGACAATTATCATATGATCTCTCTGATATGAGGAATTTGAGAAGCAGGGTGGGGGTCGTGGGAGGAAGGAAAGGAAAAAAAATGAAACAAGATGGTAAATATACCAGGAAGAAAGTCAAACCATAAAAGATTCTTAATCTCAAAACAAACTGAGGGTTTCTGGGGGTTGGTGGGAAGGGATAGTGTGGCTGGGTAATGGATATTGGGGAGGGTATGTTCCTATATTCTCCAATGGATATTGGGGAGGCTATGGTGACTGTTGTGAATTGTGTAAGACTGATGATTCACAGACCTGTACCCCTGAAACAAATAATACATTGTATGTTAATTTAAAAAAAAAAAAAAAGAAGACCACAGTTCAAAGTCAAACTGTGTAACTCCTCATAGAAGCTGTTTTTATGTTGAACTTTGTCAGAGTTACACACACCGTTTTCCAGATATTGTATTTGGTAACCTGTAGCTGTAAACATCTAGAGGACAAATAAGTGTATTAAAATGAAGCTGCAGCATCCCCTTGTCTTGTAATAAACCAAAGGAAACAGGAGCCTATAGGGTAGACATTCATGTCTTCCATGTTGTATTTTTGGTTTCCAGAATACAAAGTCTTTTAGAGTTTATTCCTCTGTTCAAAAGATATATCTTTCACAATCATCCTGGGAAAGGGAACATGAAATGAATTTTGGACCCGTGGATGTCTGAAATATTTTCATTTTATGTTCGTGCTGAATTCATACTTTGGATGGTGGTTAGTTTCCTATTGCTGTTGTAACAAGTTATCACAAATGTAGTAGCTTAAAACAATATGGATTTATTTTTATGGGCTTGGGGACTTTGCTTTGGAAACACCTCCTCAAGGATTTTTCAGAGAGGCGTCTGGGCTGGACCTACTACTGTGACCTCTAAGGAGTCCCATAAGCCTCTAGGCTTTATTTGAGTTTAAGCTTACAGGGATGTTACTTACGTTTTAGAGTGGAACGTCAAGCCCTTGGAATGACACCCATCCATGTAATCTGCTGCCTGTGTGGTCCAATGTGCACCTTGATTACATAAGAACAAGGGATTCTTGAGGAACACTGATCCCCTTGCTTCTCCCGTAAACCTCTCTATTGAAGTGCTAGGGCCATTTGCCCAAAGTTTGCTGTGGTACATTGAGCTGTTGGTTTCTGTTTTGTTGGTTGTTTGTTTGTTTTTTCCTCTAACTTCTCCATCTTAGGACAAGTGGAAAGGTGAGGAGGGGAGAAAGGGGATGGGGAGATAAGGAAGATGACCTGGTGAGTTTAGGGTTAGGAAGTCACAGACTCAGGGGCTTCAAACATACAAATATGCTCTCACATTGTTCCAGAGATCAGAAGTCTAAAATGGATCAGCTATATTACATTTCTTCTAAAAGTTTTAGAGGAAACTTGTTTCCTTGTGTTTTATAGGTTTTGGAACCTGAATTTCTTGGTCTCTGACCACAGCCTCCATCTTCAGATGTCTTCTAGTGTTTCTCTCAGCTTCTATAATCACAGTGCCTTTTTCCAACTCCTGACTCTCAGCTTCTTTCTTATTAGGACATTTGTGATTATATTGGGCCTAGCCAGATGAACCAGAATACTTCCCCACCCATGATCCTTGGCCTAACATCTCCAAATCCCTCTGCACCAAACGGTAACATAGTCACCTGTTGTAGGGATTAGGGAGTGGGCATCTCAGAGGGTCATTATGTGTGCTGAAGACCCCCAGAGATTCATGTTCCTTCCATGTGCCAAGGACATTTGTCTTATTCCCAGCTCTCTGAGTCTCAAGTGTGATAGCATCATCTCAAGTTCAGAGTTTCATCTAAGTCTCATCAACAAAGGCACAAATCTCATTACCTAAATCAAAGATTAAGTATGAGTGAAGCTCCCAGTATACTCCATCCCAGGACAAACCCATCCATCTTCATCTGTGCATCTGCAAAACTAAAGAACACCCTACTTGCTCCCAAAATACAACGGTGAGACAGACATAAGGTAACATTTATCAATGTCCTCATTCAAAAAGCAGTAAAATGGAAAGAAAAGAGGGTCACCAGTCTGGAGCAATGTCCAAATGGGCAAGTACCATTAGGTCCCAAGGTTTTGAAATAATCCTCAGGGTTCTGGCTGTCCTCTGAGGTAGAGGTTCTTCCCTCTGGCTCTAATCAAGACTCTGTTCTTGGACACACCTTTCTTTTTCATGAAGGCTAGGATGTGTTTGCAGCTGAGGAGTTTTATCTGACAATTTCCTACATATAGAGTTTTGGGAGTCTTAACAGTCTTCCCTCATTTTGTTCTCTTTCTTTTTTAATTCAATATGGCAATGTGACTGTTGGCAAAATAGTGTCAGGAACCTTGTAAATCTCCCTTGTGTGTTCAGGGATTCACTCCATTAGACAAGAGGCTTATCCACAGATCTCTCTTGGGTAATTCCATCCATGTTCCTGGCTTCTGCTTCCATGACTGAGGGGATCTATGAGTCATTTGTCTAATCACTCAGAGCCACATGTGTAATTGAATACTCTGATCTTTTGATCCTTCCAAAGCACTCGCAGAAGGTTGTCCAGCCACACCTTTGGCTTTCTCTTCAGGGCAGGCTCTCTTGACAGTGATTCTTCTAGTTTTATTGTCTTTGCAATCTGTCTAGACTAAGAATTTCACATATAATCAGGTCCTATTTCCTTTTGCTTTGACAGTGCTTCCCTCAATGTATCTCTTCCCTCTCACATTTTACATAGCAGGAAGGATCAAGGTCTATCTTCCACATACTGGTTAGAAATCTACTCACCTAGATATTCACATTCCTTGCTTACAAATTCTGCTTTCTGTAAAACTGCAGAATGTAATTTCACTAAGCTTTCTGCCATTTTATGAGAAGGATCTTTTTTCCTCCAGCTCTAATAACATTTTCCTCTTTTTCTTCTGAGTTCTCACCAACAGTGACTTTATGTTCAGTTTTTACCAACATTTCATGTATGATGATTTAGATATTGTCTGAAATGGATAATCATGGATTGGGGTGAGAAAGATTTTTACTGAGGAATGAGTAATTAGTACTCCCTGTGAGAAGCTCCATACTCTTCTGATCCTCAGTTTTTCCATTTGACCTGCTCTCCAACTAGGGGTTATTAATTTTTGTTTGTTTGTTTTATTTTTGTTTTTTAATCATTGAGATGTTAGGCCCTTTAAATGGGAAACCCATGTTCCTAAGTTATGGATAATTTTCTCGTATGAATTTGTTGGCAACATCCTTTTCTTCTGAAGCTCTTTTATTTCTGAAACTTTTTACTCCATTATTGAGCTTCCTGTGTTTTATTTTTTTAACTTTTTAATTTTTAAAAACATATAATATATTTTTATCCCCAGGGGTACAGGTCTGTGAATCACCTGGTTTACACACTTTATAGCACTCACGAGCCTCCTGTGTTAATCCTGTAATTTAAAAATCTTTCTTTCTTTGCATGTTTTTTGTTCTGTTTGTTTTCTCCTGTAATTTTTTTTTCAGATTTCAAGAACATTTAATTAACTCTGTCTTTTAACTTAAAAATTGTATCCTGATCTATTTTTTTTCTTAAATTTTTCTATTTTCTCTTAGGGTACAATTAATATATATTTTTTTGAATTTTAATTTTTCCTATAAGATCTGTGCTTTTTAGTTGTTTCCTTTTATCTACTTTTTTGTTTGTTTTGGTACCTTTCATTTAGAAATTAAAAAAAAATCTGGTGATCCTTAACTAGCTATTAATAATTTAAAATGAGGCTCTAAGGGGTGCCTGGGTGGCTCAGTTGGTTGGACAACTGCCTTCAGCTCAGGTCATGATCCTGGAGTCCCGGGATCGAGTCCCACATTGGGCTCCCAGCTCCATGGGGAGTCTGCTTCCCCCTCTGACCTTCTCCTAGCTCATGTTCTCTCTCACTGTCTCTCTCTCAAATAAATAAATAAAATCTTAAAAAAAATGAGGCTCTAAAATTACTCTTTGCATGCTCTGTGTATACGAGTATGACATTTTTTTTTTTTTTTTTAACAGTGCTCTTTGCTCAGTGATCAGGGAAGGTCCAGGCATTGCATCATGGCACTTCCAAATCATTATTATCAATTTTCCTATTCTTTGGGGGCCATTTGTTATCCCTAGAGAAGCGTAGTCTAATCTGTTGGTAGCAGGCAAGGGGGAGAATGGTGGACTTTGATTATTAATACCTGTTTTTCCCTATGGTCTCTCAGCATCTAAATTACAACCTTCAATATGTTTATGTTTCTGAGATGAGAGATTTGGTTGTTCAGTGTCCCCAGAAAGTAAACTTTCTATTTTTTCCCCTTGGGGATGGGGTTAGGTACTTGAATATAAGAGGTCAGAAAAAGATTAGGGTTTCAGATTCCTGACATACATATTTTCCTATACCTGATTTCAGTTCCATATCATCCCCTTATGTTTGGAGGCATGTGGTATCTCTGATACCAGAAATCATCCAGAGTCAGTTATAATTACTATTAAATATGCTATATTTTGTGAGGTTTATCTTTCAATGAAAGGGATAAATGGCACTCCCTTTTCTTCACCTACAGGTGAATAATTGTCTTTTCTAACAACACCAGCTACATATTAGATGATGTCTCTATGATCACTGATTTTGAGAATTTTTAAAAAAATTTTCACTGGAATAATTGCAATATAGATTACTTCTAAAAGTTAAAAAAAAAAGTAAATAATGTTCCTGGCTCAGAAGTCTCAATAAGCTTAAAATGATAATGCTCCCTAAATCCATCGGTAGATTCTACAATATTCCAATCAAAACTCCAGCATTCCTTACTTATATTGACATGCCAGTTCTAAAATTTATATGGAAAATAAAAGACTTAGAATAGCCAAAACAATTTTGAATAACAAGAACAAAGTTGGAGAAACTTGCAGTAAGTTCCAGCTTCCTCCACTGTTTCCGAAGGTGGATTTCTAGTGAGTTCTGCCAGTGTATTACCCAACTTCTCTGCTATCTTTTGAGCTATAATGACATTCTCTCCTGTGAGATTTGGGTCTTAGCCCCAGACAGGGTTGACCTCTTCTCTAGGTGTTTTATTTCAGTCTTGGGGTTATGGCTACTCTCTCTATCAGCTATTGCTATATTCTTTAGTGGTCTATTTGCCTATGAGTCAATTCCCCATTACTCCAATTCCCACATTAAAAGTTTTTATATTAAAATTTTCTTGCTAAAATTATTGTGTGGTTTCTGTGTCCTGATTGATACCTGATGCACACATTTCCCTTGAACTGGAAATAAACCAATGTAATGGAATATTTATCAGCAATAAAATGTAACATATTTCTGATATATGCAATTATATTGGCAAATACAAACATTATTGTAAGAGAAAGAAGCCATGAAAAAAGACTACCTACTGTATGATTTATATGACATTCTGAAAAATGTGATTGTGAGGGGTAATCACTGCAAGGGTGGGTTTTGGAATGAAGTACATATTCCATATATTATTAGTAGTAGGGGCTCTGGGAGGGTATTCACTTGTCAGCGTCACAGAACTATTCCACAAAAGGTGAATAAAATGTGCATAAGTTATATCTATATAAAATGAACAAAACAGAAACAAAACCTATATTTTTAGAATATTATGGATTTATCATTAAATATTATTATTCACAGAATCAGAAGTTTTTCTATCAGTATTTTTTTTTTTGCTACAGTTGTGAATTTACAAGTTTTTTGTCCAGTTTAAGGAGAATATTCTTAACATATATTCTTACTGATTCTCCAGCAACTCCTCAAAAATATGAGTCATTTTGATTAACTTCATATTGGCTTTATGTCCTCTTACAGTTTATTTTCTTTAGAATTGATGATTACCTATCTTTTTTCTTAAAATTTGCCATTAGCACATCAGTATTTTCTAAGATTTATTTGTTTTATTTTAATTTTTTATGCATTACCATGTTGAATTAAAATTTTTTATTATGTTCAATTAGCCAACATATAGTACATCCTTAGTTTTTGATGCAGTGTTCAATGATTGATTAGTTATAAATAACACCAGTGCTCATCACCACACATGCTCTTCTTATTATCCATTACCTGGTTACCCCATTCCCTCACACCCCTCTCTTCTGTAACCCTCAGTTTGTTTCCCAGATTTAGTTCTGTTCTTCCTTGAAAGGTTTTTTTCTCTCAAAGGATTTGCTTTACATCCTTTGTCCTGATAAGTCTGGACTTGTCCTTTTGGGCCCACCCTTCTCTATTTCACTGGATTCATGATCTCTTGTATCTCTTGTTTTTTGTTTTACTGTTTAGCATCAGACTCTTTATTTCAGCTCAGATCTTGCTCTCGGGGCTGCGGGATCAGACCGGGGTAGGGTTCTGCATTCAGCATGGAGTCTGCTTGTCCCTTTCCTTCTGCTCTTCCCCCTGCTCCAGCTCTCCTTCTCTCTCTATCTCCAAAATAAATAAAAACCTTTAAAAAATAAAAAAAAAAAATAAGTTCACCATTGGTTTCCTATCAACAAATGGATGTGAGCTACAATTTTTGAGACCTTAAAATATCTTCATTTTTTATTGTATTTTGATAGATATAAAATTATAGGATGAAATAATTTCCCATGGAATCTTAAGATTGGATTTTCTTTTAATTTCAGTAATTACAGATGAGGTGACTAATGTCACCGTTGATTCTCATTCTTTTGCCAGTGAATTGTTTTTTCTTGTGAAAGTTTGTAGCTGATACTTTTTTTTTTTTTTTTTTTTTTTTTAATCTAAGAGTTTTGTGAAACCCGTTTCCTTTGAAGACTTCTGTTTGTTGCTCAGGAAAATCTCCTGTACTGAGTTTGGTAATTCTCTTTCTTCTATTTCATGAAGGCTCTTTGGAAGCCCCTGGTTTTCTGGGAGCATTGCTGGTGCTCTGGTGATTATTCTCCCAACACTCTCTTTCTGTATTTTGTTATGAGTTATTATTGTAATTGAACTAATGTGAGCTCCCTCCTTGATAAGTCACCAATAGAAACTATACCAGGTGATTGTCACATAAAGGAAACTATTTGCAGCAAATAAGGAGATCACAGAGTATAACTTCCAAAGTCAGAATTCCCTAAACAAGAGTGAATGGATTCCTTTTAATTCTACTTAGGATACACATTTTAAAAAGATAGCCTTGTCAACATATATAATGATGAGCATGAGATCAGCCATGGACCTTAAAGAAAGGTACCTATACATACATTGTATGTTATATAAATGAGGCTGGTGCTCCTCCTTGGTCAGAGATTTTAGCATTATAATGAGGTAACTGTAACTGTGGTCTCTCCGTGGCCCATCTGTGCAGGCCTGAGTCAGAGGTTAAGCTCAGACTGGTCAGGGCCACAAGAGCTCTGTGTCAGGGCAGTCATTATTGCTTGAGGGGTAGTTTTGGTGTCCATCAGATGTTATGCTGGTCTGGTCTTTTGCCAGAGTTAAGAGATAAGCTGGAAAGGAGAGTTTAAAGAAAAAGTGTGGGACAATGGTTGGTGGGTACAAGCAGGTAAGCAGTAAAGGTCAGGTCTTGGGGTCGAGCTGATGACACTGTGATATGATTCAATGTGTCCTGCTTGCAGTTGATTAGTGTGAGGGAAACTCACGAACAAAGGAGTATCATTGAGTTACTAAAATTCTTTTTTTTTTTTTTTAAGATTTTATTTATTTGAGAGAGAGAGAGACAGAGAGAACATGAGCAGGGGGAGGAGCAGAGGGAGAAGCAAACTCCCTGCTGAACAAGGAGCCCAATGTGGGGCTTGATCCTAGGACCCTGGGATTATAATGACCTGAGCAGAAGGCAGACACTTAACCAAACGAGCCACTCAGATGTTCCCACATTTTTTTTTTTTTTAACACGACACTAAAAAGAAGTCTAAAGCTGTTTTATTTCCAGGTGCAGAATTCTAAGTTGTAAACCTCAGTGTTCACTTTTATCAGTATGCAAGAGAAAGTCATGATGTGCAGTGGATCATACCTATAGCTTTATTTGTATCTCTACTTCCTTCTTTGTCTACATCTATCTTCATTTGTATCTGCATCAAATCAATACCTATGTGTAATAAAGATCTACTTCTATACCTATCATAGTCGTTTTCAATTAAGGGCCATTTTGACGCCAGGAGATATTTGGCCATCACACTGAGGAAGGGACTATTGGCATCTAGTGGGTGGAGGTTAGAGATGCTGTTAAACATGCTATATGCTCAGGACATTGTCCTTGCAAAGGGTTACCCAGCTCACAGTGCCAGTTTGAGAAACTTTGATCTGGAGAAGTCTTTAATGAAGATAGGATCTCCCAGTTATTTTTCCCCACCTAAGTATTATATACTTCATTATTCTTATTTTCTGAAAATACCTCATTATCATTAAAACTCACTCTTCTTTTTCTGCTTAAACTAATTCAAACTATATTTCAAACTATTCCAGTTAAGAACATCTGCACTCAAAGTAACTTTTTCTATTCATCTTAGTGTGTATTAAATAGCGGCAAGTATCTCAGTGTTTCTGACTGATACTTATTCTTTGGTTGCCTTGCATGCTTCTATCTGAAACAATATCAAATTTGATTCGTATTGAGAAAATAGAATTGTAAGCAATCTCTAAAGAAACGGTAATGCTTCCTTATTATTTTGAATATCATGATATTTTTCTTCTTGATATAAACATAAGGATAAAAAGGATATTTTTTAAAAATAAATAGCTTACAAATATGAAGATAAAGCTCAATTTATAAATATATGAAATTCTTTTGCTTTCAGCACTCATGACTAGCAGTGTCTGCCAGGCTGAAAATATTAGCAGCCAAACTGTGTTCTGAACCAGAAAATAATGTTTCATTTGAGGTCAAAATTTTTCCCAAAGAAGTTATTTCTGAAATGTGTACTTCTGTAGTAAGTAACAAACTTTCTCTGGAGTTAGTGACTATAGGATGTTCCAGTTGTCTGAAGAGGAGATTTTAAGTATGAGAAAAAATAAGCATGGGGAGTAGATAAGTGTTCTATATTAATAATAGTTCAAAATATTACTCTGCCCTTCATGAAAGAAAAAGCAAAATGTCCTTGCAGAGATTACCCAAGCAATTGTGTATCTTTTCTTTAAAAATTTTTATGAAAGGGACGCCTGGGTGGCTCAGTTAGTTAAGCAGCTGCCTTCGGCTCAGGTCATGATCCCAGCGTCCTGGGATCAAGTCCCACATCGGGCTCCTTGCTCGGCGGGAAGCCTGCTTCTCCCTCTGCCTCTGCCTGCCATTCTGTCTGCCTGTGCTCGCTCTCTCCCCTCTCTCTCTCTGATAAATAAATAAAATCTTTAAAAAAAAATTTTATGAAAAATTTAAACCCTGGTATCTGGTAATTATCTATTTTTTTAAATAAATGCTTCAATAACCTATCACCTAACATGCTGAGTCTTTACTTGGAAGAAACAGAACTCAGTTTGGAGTTTGATGTTCAATTTGAGGAACATCAATTGAATTAAATGTCCAGATGTGGTTTCACCTTCTGGGCTGATTGATTTGTCATTTCAAGGATGTTACTGAATTCTTGTCCATTTAAAATTCCAGTGCAGGCTTTATTCTAAGACAAATTCCCCAGTGTGTTCCAAAAGGACTGCCAAAAGTCTTCAGGGGGTATGTACTTCATTGGATAAGTGCAGAGAGAGAGAAAGAGAGAAAGTTCTAAAAGCTATCCCAAATGGGAAGACTTCTTCCTTCTCATTAGCTCTTAAAAAGAACATTTGAGTGTATACACTTACACAGTAATCACCATAGAACAGCCTTTTCAACCTTTTACATAAGTCTAGATGTACTTAACTATTATCTCTGGACCCTGTCAAGGTAGAGAGTCTTATTTGGTAGGTCTGGGATGAGGGTGGATAATTTATATTTTTAACAAGTTTCTATGCAACATTTATGCTGCTGATCCTTATATCTTTTAATTGATAAGTACCCCTCATGTTTTCTTACTGTCTGTAATAATGATTTATGATCAACTATTCCAGAATAAAAATGACCATTATTTGCTTCAAAGAAAGAAATTAGCATCTGATTCTACTTTGATTCTTTTTTTTTTTTTTTTTTTTTTTTAAAGATTTTATTTATTTGACAGAGAGAGAGAGAAATCACAAGTAGGCAGAGAGGCATGCAGAGAGAGAGAGGGGAGGAAGCAGGCTCCCTGTGGAGCAGAGAGCCCGACGTGGGGCTCGATCCCAGGACCCTGGGATCATGACCTGAGCCGAAGGCAGAGGCTTTAACCCACTGAGCCACCCAGGCGCCCCTCTACTTTGATTCTTGATAACCTTTTAAAATCTCTTCATCTTGAGGAAAAACTTTATGAAGTCGCCTTTAAACCAAGTATTATTACACCAGAACATTTTTAATACAAATTCTGAGAAAATTGATTTATTATTTTATTTTTATAGTCTTAAAACATTCTATTAGAGCTACTTAACTTTATGATACTCTTCCAGAGAGTTTTCTAGAAGTCAGGGGAAATATCCTATATTTATCTATATTTCACTCTTTTTCTCTTCTATCCTCTTTTTTTCTACTTTTCTTTTAAGTTTTTATTTCAATTCCAGTTAGTTAACATACAGTGCAGTATTAGTTTCAGGTGTATAATATAGTGAGTCCCTTCCATACGACACCCAGTGCTCATCACAACAGGTGCACCCTCTTAATTCCCATCACTTATTCCCCACCCCATCCTCCTCTTCCACCATCATCAGTTTGCTCTTTATAGTTAAGAGTCTGTTTCTTGCTTTGTCTCTATCTCTTTCCTCTTTCCTTGTTTGGTTAGTTTCTTAAATTCCATATATGAGTGAGAAAAACAATTTTTTAAAGACTTATTTATTTTAGAGAGAGAAAGAGCATAAGTGTGAGGGGCAGAGGGAGAAAAAGAATCCCAAGATGACTCCATGCTGAGCACAGAGCCCAGTGCAGGACCGGATCTCATGACCCTGAGATCAGACCTGAACTGAAACATGACTGTGCCACCCAGGCACCCAGAGAAAAGCAATTTTAGAAGACAGTTCCCACACTATTTCTTACTGTCTTTTGTTTGAAAATTGTACTAGAGAGACATGAATATGCCGAGAAAATACTTTCCTAGATTCCAAAATAATGTGACAAAAATGCAGTAAAATGGAATGTTTTGAATAAATCACTCCATTTTAGTATAGATGTGTAATTTCAACATTAAGAAATTATTTTAGAATCAAAATAAAACTATGGCTTAGCATTTTTAAGAGTGCATCCCAGTTGTGACCCAAAGAAGAAACTGAGGACCTTCTAACACAGGATTCTTCAAATTCTTCTTCAAGAATCATGCATTTGCTGACTCTTACAAGTTTACCTCAAAGTAAAAAGTAGAAAAGTCCCAGAAATATAGTAAGTTTTCTCCTTGCCAAGAGACTGTTAATTACCTACTAGTAAGAGATTCCAACTCTTTCCATTTTATGTCATTAGTGTTTTTGTGGATTGAATTCAATGCTATGTGCTCTGGTAACTACAAGTCACCTGGGTGAAGTTATATTCTCAGCAGGTCCTAAAGTTTACTTTCCCTGGGGATATCTTTATTTAGTCATAGAACGCTAATGGGGAGGAGAACAAAGACTTTGCCTTTTCTTCCCACAAGAGTAGATCATTAAACCGTGCAAGCCTTTCAGTAGGAGTTTAGTTTTCCTTTTAGTTTTTCCATAGGCAGAGGATATGCAGGCCACAACAAGAAGAGTAAGGGCTCTTCTTGTACTAGTTATCTCTCATTGCAAATGAATACGTTTTTAATATTGTTTATACCTTTTCTTCACATCATTTTATTTAAACCTTTTCTTTGGAGAAAGTTCTTTAATAATAGGACTGATTATTCCATCAAGAAAACTATCTGATAAGAGAGCATTTTGTCAATTTCAATAAAATAAATATTTTTGTTTCTCTCTGTCCAACTAGAAATCATAGACATCTCTCTCTCCTCAGACTTTATCCCATAAAGTATCCCCTTATGAATTCAAATGTTCCCTTATTATTGATTTTTTCCCTTGGCATAAATAGATTTTTCCTTTCACATGAGTGAAGAAAACAGTAATCTTGTACTCTGTGCTCTGTATCCAGCCACCTCTCTGCACTTCTTCTTACAGCCAAGAATAACGAACCTACAAACTGTGCTCACAATTTCCACCTCCTTTCTTCCCACTGAATTCTCAATGTGTTATAACTTGACTTGCATCCCAATAATTTCTCTAAATCTGTCTTAATTATCTCCTGAGGAATCCCCTTTTTGTCAATCCAAGTTCTTATCTAACTTGGTCTCTCGTGCATTTAATAATATTGACTCTTTTGCAATACTTTTCTTAGTTCCTTTGACTCTAATCACACTTATTTTCATTCTGTTTCTCTAATCCCTTCTGCCCCTTCTCTTTTCAGGCACTGCTATCTCTCTCCAAGGCTTGAAAATTGCCATCTCATAGAACGCTTTTATATTTTCCTCTCTTCAATTTTCACATACTCTAAGCAATCTCTTCCATGTTAGTTGTTGGAGAACAGAGTTCTCATTTGCATCACAATGACTTGAATAGTGAATTGACTATAAAAATTTTATTTTGTAGGATGCTCCAATCAAATCAACCAAAGCCAAATTTATCCTCCTCTTCTTGTCATTCACTCATACATTTGTACAAGAATTGCTTATTGACTATCTTCTATACGTGAAGTATTACTTTAAGTGCTGTAAAAAAGAACCACAAATGAAGAAGAAGAAGAAGAAGAAGAAGAAGAAGAAGAAGAAGAAGAAGAAGAAGAAGAAGAAGAAGAAGAGGAAGAAGAAAAGGAGGAGGAGGAAGAGGAAGAAAAAGTCAAAGTTCTAAAAAAAAAAGGGGGGGGACAGAAGGAATACTTGAGTAACTGGGAGAACAGTGTAAGAAAGGGAAGATTTATAAGATGCACAGATTTGAAAGGGAACATTTGAAGTGTGATTTTGTTGTGGATAAACTTGAGTTGTTGATTATACAACAAAACAGAGGAATTTAATAGTAAGTTAAATTTCAGTTTGGAGCTCAGGAGAGAGATTTTAGTTGTATATAATAAATAAGAGGGAGCTCAGCAGTTGGATAGTAAGATTCATGATACTGAGTACAAGCATCAAGGAGGTGATTATAGATACAGAATGTCAGAGGTCTGTCTGAGTCTTTGGAAAAACTAGTATTTGAATATTAGGCAGACAGAAATAGAATAGCAAAAGTCAGTGAAAGGTAAGAGAATCACGACAGAATGGTTTCCTGGGAGCCAAGTTAAGGAAATGTTTGGAGGAGGGAATGTGGCTTGATCCTGGAAATCCAATAAATATTTTGAGAAAAGGGGCACCTGGGTGGCTCAGTCAGCTACACATCTGCTTTTGGCTCAGGTCATGATCCCAGAGTCCTGGGATCCAGCCCCACATAGGTCTCCCTGCTCGGGGGGGGGGGGGGGGAGTCTGATTCTCCCTCTGCCCCTCCCACTCTCTCTCTCTGTCAAATAAAGAAATAAAATAAAATAAAATAAAATCTTTAAAAAAATATTTTGAGAAAGGTAAATTCTGAGCTTTTTATTTTTATTTGTACTGGTGTCTGTTTTATATCTACATTAACACTGGTTCCAATGAAGTCTGGAGATGTTACTTTTGGGGGACGGTTGAAGAAAAAGTAGAAAAAAAACAAAGCTCCCTGAAAATATTTTTAGGCTAGGAATTGATGTACACAACGAATAAGGTAACTTTCAATATTACCATGGACTTCATTCAAATACAGGTTTTTACTTTTTTAGAAGGAAATATGTGAATAAGGAAAAAAAATAATGAGCTACAAACTATTTTTTTTTAAGATTTTATTAATTTATTTGACAGTGGAAGAGGAAACACCAGCAGGAGGAGTGGGAAAGGGAGAAGCAGGATTCCCAGCCAAGCAGGGAGCCTGAAGTGGGGCTCTGTCGTAGGACCCTGGGATTATAACCTGAGCCAAAGGCAGACGGATGCCCCTACCTACAAACTTCTAACAAACTTGGTTTTAAGGTTAAACTAAAAAAAAAAAAAAAAAGCCATTATTTTTAAAAAGGAAATAAATATCACCCCTTCATGGGGGAATATTTTAGTTGATACCACATTTACTGTCATCAACATAGAAGGGAGATTTGTAACCATTACTTGTCTTTTTTAAAATTATGCTTTCTGTTAATTCAATATTTGGTGTTGAGGTGAAGCAAGTACTGGTAAAGACAGAAAATACCACTATTGCTCTCTTCTTTAGTAGAATCACAAGTTCACCTTCTGCATAGGAGTGGAAGATTCCAAAAACCATCTGTTTTGCATAATTGAATGGGAACATTTCTTTCTGGTTCGTCTTTTACTTTCTGAAGAAAGACATGGAGATAAATCTCAGGACTGAAGTGACTTCTCAATGAATTATTGCAAGGTGTCCTTGGTAACTGAAGGTACAGACTTTTCATTTTCTAGCAGATGATGCCTAACTGAATTATTTTGTAAAATAGAGACACTGACAAGATTAAGAAATACAGTTAGAAATTAGTTAGGCTTTGATTGTCATTTGATGATGTAGAGTATCAGAGACATTCTCTTGACTTCCTTAATATTCATAATACTGTCTCATGATAACTATTCTTCTTTTATCCAGATTTTCTTGTAAGGAAAAGCCTGTGTTTTAAGATGGAATATGAGTGCCAGAACGGAGATAAGGGGCGTAATACAATTTGTAGCCACAGATCTTCATCAAAGCTCAGCAAATGAGACCGCAGAAGACATTTTAGAATAACATGTTATCTCTCTTTTGAGGCGGTGTAGGGTAGAAATGTGAATCTTCCTGTGATTATTTTGCCTCTTGAAAGGAAGCTAACCTTTAGACAAGGTTCCTTGTGGAAGACAGAGTAGACTAATTAAAAAATCCTGCTTCCTGATGGTTGGAAAAACACCAAAATCTAACAAACATGAGCCTTTGGACTCCCCTGATAGGTAAGCTCATAAATCTACTTTATTGTTTAAACTAATTTGAGTTACATTTTCCATTATTTCAAAATTAAAGAATCCTAAATATTATACGGAGCATACTTAGAAGTTGCCACAAGACTTGCTCTCTATAGGCAGTTGCTTGTATGGTGTATTTGGCTTAACTAGGAAGAATACCCTTTTTCTTTCTTTCTTTCTTTCTTTCTTTCTTTCTTTCTTTCTTTCTTTCTTTCTTTCTTTCTGTGTTTTTTTTTAATTAAAGTACAAAAACTCCACAAAGGCATTAAATATTCTAATGTGTTCTATAGTGAAAACAGAGCAACCCTGAGAGAGTGAGGACAACGGACTGATATGTTTTGGTGGGTAACATGTGATATCTAAAAAAAAATCTTTGGTTTTGCAAAATTTTTACAGGTTTGGTCAATGGGGAGCTGAGTGGGTGGTAGCTTGGAAAATTTGTTGCTGCGGCATCCATGGAATTTTGCATGAGAAGGACATGTGGATCCCAATGAACCCAAATTGTGTTTATCTCAAAAAAGTCCATAAGCTAATATGTAATGCTTTCAAATAAAACAGAGAGGTGGAAAACCAAGACAGAATTTAATGATATGAAGTACTTGGACTAAAGTAAAAGTTTTGAATGTTTATACTTCTTTAGATTATAAAATTTTTGAAGGTAAATTCATATTTTTGCATCTAGTAAAACAGAACATATTGTAGGTTTTAGCAACATTAGAAAATGAATTGAAGCATGTTATAAGAAATCCTCCAAATACCCTTTGCCTATCTTATTTGAAAGCACTCATTATTAGCTACAATTATAAATTCTAGGAACACTATTATGGAATTCCAGTGGAGACTGTGTCAGGCTTGGAAATCTGCTCTTTGTGTTGTTTGAGTATTAAATAGGTAAGACCAGTCTAGTGAAATTTTGCCTCCATAAGAGTGTTGTTTACAAATTGACTATGACCTATTAACTGTTTCTTTATTTCAACAAATAAATTTTCACAGCATCTAGGCATCTAAATGAATGTTTGAACTTCATGACAGGTATACATTGCTAATGTACATGCAAGTTTGTTACAAATTAGGACAAACATGAAATTACCCATGACCATAGGATTTGAGTGTCATTAATTTTTCAAATTTTTTTGAAAAGCAATATTCAGAAGTTCTCTTTGAATTTGTTTATTTATCATATTGGTGCTTGGAAAGAAAAAAACAAAAGTACCAATAAAATTATTTTCCTTTTATTAAATATAGTGAGAAAATAAATATATAATAGATGAAACCAAAATTTTTAAATCCAACTTCCCTGGCACAACACATTTGAACATATATGTATACACACACACACATATATACACGTGTGTGTGTGTGTGTGTGTGTGTGCATGCCTTTTGTTTAACACATATTTAATGCTGAAGAAGGTGTTCAAATTTTTTTAAATGAATTTTTATGTAAAATACTAGATGTCCTTAAGTAACTAAATTAATACTTTTTCTTTGCTTTTGTTACATCAATTGTGATTATTTATATGCAATGATTAAAAATTTACATAATATGAAACCAACCTGATCCAGTATACCAGTATTTCCTAAGTTGGTGAAAATATGAATCACTTAAAAAATGACTCACATATAGTTATACATTCTTCAGCAAAGTAAATATATTCTAGGGAATATCAAGTGATTTTTTAAAATAAGATTATACTCCGTACAAAAAGGTTAAATTATGAAATCATCTTGTGTCAAATGGGGATCCATTTAAAGTAGTGATAGGCAAACTTTTCTGCAAAGAGAAAGGTAAAAATTATTCTAGTTTTGTGATTCATAAGGTCTCTATTGCAAAGGAACTCTGCTTTCTCAGCTCTGAAAGCATAACAGACAAGATATAAATAAATGGGATTATTGTATTCCATCAAAGCTTTATCTACAAAAACAAGCTCTGGGCTGGATTTGGTCCAGTTCACTGTTTTGTTGACCTCTGATCTACATATAAAAAATATATAGTTTCCTGATTCCTAATTGGACAATTGTATTCAGTATGCCTTTAGTACAACATATTTATTTTATTATTTATACTAATAATCTGGAGATATGTATAAACATAACTATTTTTTCTTAAAAAGTAAAAGTAATGTTGCAAACGTTAATCAGAATTACCTCATTATCAAAAAGAAAAATGACCTCCTTACCATCAAATTCAAGCATGTTATTTATTTATTTAGGACTAAAAATACAGAGAAACAGGAAAAAAATTAGTTAATTCATGAAATTCATCTCTATAATTAAATAAATAAATAAAATAAAACAAAAATGTTTTTCATTTTTGTCAGAATTCTATTTCTAATATATTTTCACTTAGTATTTCATTTGATATTTTGAACAATTCTAGGATAGCATATATTAGCATAATAAATATTGATATAACAAATATGAATATATTTTAAGTCTCATTTTAAAAAGTCTTGTTTTTTCACATGATCATCACAAAGTTTTAACTTCAGTGTTTAATCAATATTATTATTAATGTCAACTTGTATAAAAACTTCTATAATATAAATATGCTTAAAACATATAATAATTTTTGTTATCTTCTGTATCATATTTGCCATCAAAACTGATAACATTAAAAAGAGTGTTCCAGGGTTATCTCCTATATGTAAAGACCTTGGAATGTGCTGCTCCATTGTTACAATAAGAAAAAGCTTAATGAATTGAAAACTAATGACTTTTCTTGTATTTATTGGAAAACTACGATTGCAGGCTAACTCACCACCCTGTAATGTGAAGAGAGAGCAAACCTAAGGGTCAAAGCCCAGGTCTGCTTACCTGAGGCAGATGCTGCTCAAGTCATGACCTGGTGTGAACACTTGAATGGAAATTTTTATAAACTATAGGAGGCTGGCTATATATTAGCATAAGAGTGAGAAACTCCCATGGGCCACAGTCTTGGTGGGGTTTACTTCTAAAACCTTGCCAAATTCTAACAGTAAAGAGTCAAGAAAGATTGCAGGTGGCTCTGGCCAAGAGAGAAGAGAAGAACCGTTAGAAACACACCAAGAATGTTGTTAACAAGGGACTACTCTCCACAGATTAGGATTTCAACAGAGTCCTGTCTCACCCATGGAAAGGCATTTGCCTGATTCTAGCCCCTCTAGGCTTCCTGCTACACCTAAGTGAGGGAAATTAAAAAAAAAAAAAAAAAAAAAAGTCAATAAATGCTTGTGGAAATCACAGTTGAAGGATATGGCCCAAGTGAGATACTGAGATATAAATGTAAAACTATAGAATAATTCCCTTCCTCCACGTTTTGCCCTGGAAACAACAGGGCTCCAGGTTAATACCAGTGTATTACAGATGAAAGTGTTGCAAGAGAAAAACTCTAGGTCAGAAAAAGCTTTTAGCAAATCCCAAGGACAACAGGGGGAGGCAAAATGGAAGACAGTAGAGAAATTTGAAGCTTCTGGCACTTACACCTGTGGCAAGTATTAAACAAGCAGAACTCCAAACCAGATTAGCATAAACCATTACACTAAAGACCTCAAACACTCAATACATCATGTCCAGATGTCAACAAAAGAATTACAAAGTGTGCTAAAAGGCAATAAAGAACACAGTCAGAAAAGACAAGGCAAACGTCAGAAACATACAGATACAAAACAGATGTTAAAATTATCAGACAGGGGATTTACAATAGCTGTGATTAACACGTTATGGACACTACTGTAAGAAATTGACACCACGGAAGAACAGACAGGGATTGTGAGCAAACAGATGAATACATGAAGAAAGAATGAAGAGGAAATGCTAGAAATCAAAACACTACAACTGTTATAATAATGTCTTTGATCATCTCCTCAACTGACTGAACACAGCTGAGGAAAAAATCAGTGAGCTGAAATATATGACCATAGAGACATCCCAAACTGAAATGCACAAAGAAAGAGGAATAGGAAAGATTGTCAGAAAGACAGAAAGAACAAAGCAAAAACAAAAAACACCCAAAGAACGAGACAAAGAAATACATCATATCTAAGAGCCATGGGATAATTACAAAAGATGTCATTAGAATACCAAAAAGGGAAGAAATAAAATGGAAATGGGGGGGTATTTAAATAAATTAGCCAAGTATTTCCAAAGTTAATGACATATAATAAACAATAGATTGAGGAAGGTTAGAGTGTATTGAGCAGGCTGAAGACTGAAAAATCTGGCATAATGTATTCAAACTGTTGAAAATTAAGATAATTAAAATAAAGATAAAATCTTGAAAGAAGCCAAGTGAGAGCAACATCTTATTTATAGAAGAAAAAGGATGAGAATTATATTGGACTTCTCATCAAAAAACACATAAAAAGAGAATGGAGTGAAAATTTTAATGTAGTTAAAAAAAGCTACCAGTCCAGAAGTCTTTACCCAGTAAAATCACACTTCAGAAGTAAAGAAGAAATAAAGACTTTCTCAGAAAAACAAAAACTGCAGGAATTTATAGTCAATAGACTTGCCCTAAAAGAAATGTCATCTTTAAGGAAGATGAAAAGCATAGAGGTTAAATACTCAAATCTATATAAAGAAAGGACAAATGTTAGAAAATGAATACACAAAAGTAAAATATTTTTTCTTACCCTTAGTGATATAAAAATAAATGTTTAAAACAATAATACAAACAGTGCATTTAACGATTACAGCACTAGGGGTAGATAAGCTTAGGGGTTTGAAAAGCAAGAAGAAATGGTATTTAGGTGAAGCTGGAAGACATTTTTAGGACAGTTTAACTACTCTGTATGATACCATAATTGTGTATACACAACAGTATGCATTTGTTAAGAGCCGTGAAACTTTATAGAATAATAATGAAAATTGCAAATTTTAATAGTAATTTAGGAGATCAAGGGATCCCAGGATGGATAAGCAGAATAATTTTATTGCAAATATAGGAAACAGTATCACTGAATGTTGTGGGGGAGTGTGAGGGGTAGGATACCTATTTAAGTAATTTTGGAAATGAAAGGAATCTCTAAGACAAAAGGGAAAAGGAACTGTATATATGCATAATAACCTAGTTGATAAGGATGTCTCCCAGTGTAATATGCATTAGATTATGAAACCAGGATACTTGATTACTAGAAATGAGCAATTAGGTACTGTTCTAGTGGAACCCAGAATTCTTTGTTGAAGTGGGAAGTTACAGATAACCAAGAGGAGAGGCCAGAATGATTCACTTGGTAATGGATGACTTTTTTTTTTTTTTTTAGATTTTATTTATTAATTTAACAGAGGGAGAGAGAGAGGGAGAGAGAAAGATCACAAGTAGGCAGAGAGGCAGGCAGAGAGAGGGGGAAGCAGGCTCCCCACTGAGCCAAAAGCCCAATGCGGGGCTCTATCCCAGGACTTTGGGATCATGACCCAAGCCGAAGGCAGATGCTTAACCCAGTGAGCCACCCAGGTGCCCCGGTAATGGATGACCTTTGAGTACATCAGTATAAACTCATTTTAGCTTAATACAGATATGGGTGTTAACATATAAACATATTTAAAGATACATGAATATGCACTCATATATACACATATTTCTCTCCTCTGTCAGCTAAGAGAACCAAGAAGCAAAGATATCCCAGTAACAATGAGCAAACATCCTCCTAGATTTCATTTCTAATATTGGTCTCCGATAAAAGAAATCTGGGGTCCTTACATTAATGACTAATGGTAGGACTAGAGCAGGAAATATACAAGATCAGCCTGGAGTATTTTGTAGTTCTAGAAAGAACTCTAGAAAGTATTTTGTAGATTCTAGAAAGTATGAGAGTACTACACACACACACACACGCACACACACACACACACCCCTCCCACAATCATTTGAGCATGTTAAAGACATCAAATGAAAAACTCCCAATCACCAAAGCTAGAAAAATTTGAATACTAAAATAAAAAGTAATATTGGATGATGACCCAAACTATAAAATAAACATCCACAAGCCCATAATTTAATAAATAAATAACCAAATAAATGGGAGAGAAGAGATGAATCTCTCATGCTGAAGAATTTCAAATAATTTATGTATTTACACTGGCTTCACAGACATACAGCATAAACCCCACTTAATTGTGAGTCGCATATGCTGACTTTCTTCCAAAAGGTGCAGTAAGGAAAGAGTGAGAAAAATAACATTAAAATGGATGCACCAACAAGCCCCACCTTGGGTGGGTGATCAAGAGCAATATCAACACTGATAACTTACATTAACCGTATGTACCCGTGGGTGCCTGCGTGGCTCAACTGGTTAAGCATCTGCCTTCAGCTCAGGTCATGATCTTCACGGTCCTGGAATGGAGTCCTCTACTGGGCTTTGCTGCTCAGCAGAGAGTCTGCTTCTCCCTCTGCCTCTCCCTCAGCTCGTGATTTCTCTCTCTCTCTCTCAAATAAATAGACTCTTATCAAAAAATAGTATGTATCCTTGATGTGTTGCAATGAAAATAGCACTTTACCTTTGTGGTCTTCCTCTAAGAAACTCATAACCACTGTCCAATCATGAGAAAAGTATAAAATTTGAATAAAAGATATCCTACGGCATAACTGACCAGTATTCCTCAAAACTGTCAAGATTATCTGTGTTGAACATAAGGAATAGTGCAGAGGAAAATAGGGGTGGGGAAAAAGTTGAATGGGAAGATATCAGAGAGGGAGACAAAACATATGAGGCTCTTGACTCCAGAAAACAAACTGAGGATTTCTCAAAGGAGATGCGGAGGGGGATGGGGTAACTTGGTTGATGGACATTAAAGAGGGCACGTGATATGATGAGCACTGGGTGATAAACTCAACCAATGAATCACTGCACATTACATAAAGAACTAATGATGTACTACATCTTGGCAAATTGAATTTAAATATAAAATACAAAATACAAAATAAAAACTAGAAAAACTAAGAAAAAAACATGTCAAGATCATCAAAAACAAAGGAAGTCTGAAAAACTATCCTAACCAATTGGATCCTAAAGGGACATGACAGTTAAATGTAATATGATGGGATCCTGGATCAGATTAAGGACAGTAAATAAAAGCTAAGGGATAATGAATAAAGTATAGATTTTAAATAATAATGATGTTAATATTGGCTGATAAATTTTAAGAAGCATACCATACTAATGTAAGATACTGGTAATAAGGAAATCTGGATATGGGGTTATCAGAATTCTATACAATCTTCATATTTTTCCTATAAATCTAAAACAGCTCTAAGAAGTAAAATATGTTATAAAAAATAAAGTATTAAATTATGTTCTTCATTAACTAAGATTTAAGACCATTTAATATGTGAAGACAATTAACATTCATAAAAGACTATTCCATGTCATTTCTTGGCATTGCTATGTGCGTGCTGTTTGCACCAAACATTGATGCTCAGTTTAACATTTCCTTCTTCGACATGCCTTATCTCCTAACTGAAATAAAATGAGTCCCAAAATTTAAAGCTGCCACCAAAATGCAAATTAATCATATTGACAAGTGCCCTCAGTATGCTAATAACCTTCTCTTATATATCCCTACGTTTCTTGAAACAGATCCTAAGGATTTTTATTATTAGGTATAAATTCTTATACTACTCTCTGAACTATGTGAATATGTGTAATGTTTATTTCTGTAGCTAAAAGTGAGGCTGAGTACTGTTTTTGTGTCTGCCCACTAAACTTCCTGGTCTTATGAAGAATAGATTTTGGGGCTCCTGTGTGGCTCAGTTGGCTAAGTGACTGCCTTCGGCTCAGGTCATGATGTTGGGGTTCTGGGATCCAGTCCCTCATCAGGCTCCCTGCTCAGTGGGGAGCCTGCTTCTCCCTCTTCCACTCTCCCTGCTTGTGCTCTCTCTCTCTCTCTCTCTTTCTCTCTCTCTGTCAAATAAATAAAACCTTTAATAAAAGAGTAGACTTTGTAGTTTTTCTATAAAAATCAAACCAGTGGTAGTGAAAAATGGCTCTGTTAAATACAGAAATAAATGGTTTCCAGTGATTCTCCTTGTGTCTGAAAATATTAGTTGATATTAGTCATGGTCTAACAAAACAAAGACTAAATTCCTCATATTTGGAGATGGTGGAGCAGAAAGAGGAAAAAGACACCTTTACATTCTCACTAAATTCTTGTTCTTGAGGAAATATACAGAGTTCTCTCATTGTTTTAATTGGAGGTAAATGTGATAGTGCTGTTGGTGATGATGGTAAGGATCATGATGATATTGGTGCTACTGCTATTTTGGGGCCAATGTGGTGGCGGCAATGGTGGTGATGATGGTGGTATTCCTTGGTTTGGTGAGTGTGTGGTAAATTTGGTGAATATTCTTAATGTTGTTGATACTGGAGTTGGTAGTGGTGCTGGTGTAATTAAAAATATACAACATTACAAGCAAAATTCCTACAAATTCTTGGAGCATGTACTCTAAAAATTACTAAAAAAGGATTAGCCCTTTAAGGTAAGCTATGTGGTTGCCAAAGTAGTTCTCAGAACAGGATTATTGGGCATAACTCAGTTGCAAACTTGGGTTCTGGAATTTCCTTAACACCCGTGCACTTCTCTCAGTGGCCTTGACCAATATGACTATATATTACAAGGTTCATGCAAAAACATTTTTCCAGGGATTCCCCCAGTACTATTTTGGTCTGTTTACTACTCCAGTACAAGACATTAGGTATTTAAAAAAATAAAGATTGCTACAATTTCCTCCCAATTCATTTAGAGTTACATGTTTAAGCTTAGCATGTGTATCTTGGAGGAGAGAGAGAGAACGAGGACGCTCAAATGGTTGTCGAAAATGGAATTCTTTACAGTCTGAAGCGTTTCACCAGACGATCATTAACTTGCAGGTGTGCAGTACCACGGAATTCACAAACACTTGGTTAAACAAATATAAGGAAAACCATTTGGCAGTATTAAAGCTTTTCTACATCTCATGGGGAGATGGCAGGAGAAGGTCACTGTAAGACATGAGATTTATATGATAAAATCAGTGGTAAAAGGAAGAAAAAACAGTAACAGATGATCGCACCAAGGACCAAAAACCAGGACCCAAACTTGTGAAAATCAAAATGCTATTTACATGCATAAATGCTCTGAGTCTTCTTCAAACAGTGAAATTACTTACTTTCATATACGGATAACCTTAGACCACTTTCAAGGATGGTTTTTTGCTTATATATAGCATCTTACGATTTAAAATGAATTATAAATAACAATCAGTTGATTATAGCTGATTCTTTTATGGGTCAGTAATTTCTTTACCATCAAATAAAGTGCATTTTGTACCTTACACTATGTTTTTATTCATGTATCAAATACTTAGGAAATGCTGTCTCTGCCTCCTTGTGATCCTTCTCTGTCAAATAAATAAATAAAATTAAAAATAAAAGAGAATAAAATAAAATAAGCTGCATTAAATTGCATATAAATTACAAAAGGCTTTAATCTAAAATTCAAGGCTGACAGTGTTACCATCATGATAAATACATTTTTTATGCCCTCTTCCTCATTTTTAGATATGGTCCGAATTAACACAGACAGCTTCACCTCCAGTGATTTCTTGGCACCATTTAATTCGACCACATTGAAATGTTGGTACGCTTTCAGGTCTCTGTGGAGACGATCTCTTCCCTTTTTCTCTAAGATAAGCCTATTCCCACTCATTTGGCAAATCTTCACTCTAGAAGATCGATGGCTTGTGTGTTTCTTTATGACAACTTTCCTTCCCTAAGTTTTATGATCACTGTCCTTTGTGCATAGACATTTGAGACTTATTCCACTGAAATGCCACTGGTTTTTATATGCAAAATGAAGATAATAATAAGGTTTACCTCAAAGAGTAGCTGTTCACATTAAATGAGAAGAGCTTACACACTGATTAGCACAATGTTTGTATACACAGTAAGTGTTCAATAAATATTAGCTGCTGGTATTCATGTGTTAATGTTACACTCATGCTTGTATTATTGCTCATGCAAGGCACATGTGTCACATGTTACAACCTCTACATGTATTTGAAATAAGTGAAATAGGGTGAATATTAATTTAGTCCATAAAAGATATAATGGGAAACAGCACATTTTATAAACATTAAAGTTTTTGAATAGACTACATGAATTTAAGAAGTTAGTTTCTTTGTATTAATACAACATTTTATTTTTTAAAGATTTTATTTACTTATTTCAGAGAGAGAGAGAGGAAGTGCACAAGTCGGGAAAACAGGCCAAGGCGAGGGAGAAGAAGACTCCTCACTGAGCAGGAAGCCCAGTGCTCTTGATCCCAGGACCCTGAGATCATGACCTGAACAGAAGGCTTAACCAACTGAACCACCCAGGCACCCCTGTATCCATACAATATTTTAAAAATCAAATGGCTATTTTACATGTTTGCTCTATTAGAGCAATTGGCCCCAAATATATTTCCATGAATTTAATAGGTAGAAATTCTGTAGATTTTTAAAATTTTTAAATTTATTTTATTTTTTTTTAAGATACTATTTATTTATTTGACAGAGAGTGGGAGAGAGAGAAAGAGGGAGAGAGAGACTGCAAGCAAGGGGAACAACAGGCAGAGGGAGAGGGAGGAGCAGGCTCCCTGCAGAGCAGGGAGTCCAACTGGGCTGTATCCCAGGACCCTGGGATCATGACCCGAGCCAAAGGCAACCACTTAACCACTTGAGCCATGCAGGTGTCCTGAAATTTTGTAGATTTAAAATAAAACTTTTTGCTAAGAGGTTTACAGAATCTTCTCAAAATGAGCTTTAGGTTGGATTTGGATGAACATACACTTTTGCCTCAAAACCTTGAAATGCCAGAAAAATAGTATTCAGTAATAGTGTTGAAACAAGAAACTGTGTCATGAATGAAGAATAAATATAAGAGGTTTCTGGACTATAGAAAGCAGATGGAAAAAGAGTAAAGAAACTAACACCATAAAACCCTTCTAAGAAATAGTTCCCAGGAACATAAAAGCAGATGGAGAGAAACATAAACTCTCAAAGATGCTGGCAGTGGAGAAGTCCTAGAACAAGTCTCAGGGACAGCCATCAAGTCTTCCTACTAGTTCAGACTGGCCCTTTCCCTATCCCAAACAATCAGTGGAAATTTGCTGATTATTATAAAATCTAAAAGTATGCCTTCTCCCTAACCTAGGTTGATTAATATCATCTCTGAAACTGTCCCCCACACCACCATAAGCCCGCATACACCATAAACACGCATATACCATAAATACACATGACAGTGAAAACATATTAAGATATACTTAATATAAAAGCTATAGCTGATAGATTTCAAAGTCTTGGGCAAATTAGACCCAAGCCCCTTTGATATCACAGATTTACATTACTATTTGGAGCAAGCCACAGTAACTAATCTGTGACTTTGACCATTGCTTATGAAATACAGTCAAATTATGATATTCCACTGGGTTTTTGTTTGCCTTTAATGAGTGAATATAAAATATGCCATGAAAACAATTTTTTTAATTTTAAACTATAAGCTGGTTAACATTATTGGCATTTTCATCCACTCTGAGAATTCCATGTTAATGATTAAACTGAAAATTATAACCTTGTATGAGTTGGGATATTAACAGGTACCTGGGATGCCCTCTAAAAAGCATTACCATTGGGTAGAAAGGCAAGACACTTTAAACAATCTGATCTAATGGCAAAAGACAGATGAAATTAAATAATAGTTCCTATCTACAAGGAGGTATCACTCATCCAGTTTAAAAGCTCTTATAGCTTGGTGGATTTTTAAATCCTATAAAGTCTCTAATATAACAGGAATAGAATAGTCCTCAGGCCTTAGATTATCTGTTCTATTGTTGAACAGGATGTTTTTGGATAGGTAAAGTATAGTTTAGAATATAATATTCTGAATCAATTGTCTGCCCACCTCAGCCCCCCCTTCCCACTGACTGTTTACAGTTATTTTATTAACAGAGCATATTTGTTTTACAAGTGAACAAAAGAGAGACTTTTGTTGTTGTCATTGTTGTTGTCATTGTTATTATTGTGTTTATATGGGACAACAGATAGCATAGGACTATGGGAAAAAAATATATAGCCATATTTTCTCTCCTAATCTCTTCCTTCTAAGGATTTTAGGTCCTTGAAGATAGGAGCAAAAGGTCTCAGAAATATCTAGGGCAAGGGCAATGATCAAAACTCATGAAATGATTGAAATGAGAGGCTGCTTAACTGTAAAATAAACAGTTCTTTGGCTGCCCAAGTGGCACGCACAGTCTTTGGAGGAAGGGCACCTTCTCTTCCTTTGTGTAGAATCTAGCAACAGTGTGGGAGAGATGTCTGTGCTGTGTTTACAGAATGTGGGTGGTGACATCTGTAACAGTATAACAGTGAAAGGGATGTTGAGCTGGAGAGAAAGAGGGAAGCGTAGGTAGACATCTGGTGGTGATGGTAGTTGCATCAGTCAGGATTGGCAAGGTTACACTGAGAAAACAAAAAACACTCTCCATGTCAGTGTGTTGACACAGTGAAGTGTATTCCTCGTAGATCCTAAATACTCATACTGTGTTGTCAGAGGGATTCTCCTCATCAGCCATTCAGGACCCCAGGATCATGGAAACTTCATTTTGACATAAATGAAGTCACTGCTTCTTCACTGCTCACTGCTACTTCCATATGTAGCAACATGTTACTTCTGCTCTTGTATTACTGACCAAATCAAGTCAAATGGCCACAGGGACCTTCTCTGGGGACAAAACATTGCAATCCTTTCATATGCTTGAAGGACAAAAATAGGGACATTCTGACAAATATAAATTATTGCTTCTAGTTTTTCCAAGTAGCTAAGTGTCTAGGTTTGGGATGCAGGTCAGACCTCCATTTGGATCTCCTATATAAGTGGAGATGTTCCTTAATAATTTATGTTTTATGTGTTTAGATTAGTGGCTGTTTTGTCAACATAATCTGGTAACACAAAGAAGTGTGTAATCAACATTAGTAAAGCCTAAGACATTTGCATTTCATTTGCTTTCAAGATTTGGTAGAAAAAATAATACTAGCCTACTTAGAGAATATTTTCAGGAGTGAAGATATTTACATTATTTACTTGAAAAATATTGATGCAAATCCTTGTATATAACATAATTCTACTTTTGTAGCAACATTGTCTTGATCAAGATCTCACTATAAAACAGATGATTTATTTATCTTGAATGAGGAAGAGAGGTGAGAGGGAAAGATTTATATTGGATCCAAGATAGCCAGATCTTAAATCAACCATTTATTTTATTCACATTAACAGAATGTTTGACCAAGGACTGAGATCCAAAATATTAGGTGTGAAGTGATTAAAGGGGATGTCGTTGATGAAAAGTTCTCTTAAAAGTGATTACTATCTGTAGCACCTGGGTGGCTCAGTGGATTAAAAGCCTCTGCCTTCTGTTCAGGTCATGATCTCAGGGTCCTGGGATTGAGCCCTGCGTTAGGCTCTCTGCTCAGTGGGGAACCTGCTTCCCTTACTCTCTCTCTGCATACTGTGATCTCTGTTAAATAAATAAATAAAATCTTTAAAAAAAACAGTGATTACTATCACTAAACATTTGGAAAAGGATTTATGACTATCACTTTTGGACACTAGAAACACAACCACTGAAAAATGTAAACCTAGCCACTATATCTAATATAATTTATTTGCAAAGTTTCCTGGAGGTAGAACATATAATATTATTTAACTTTGCAAAGTACTTATTTAAAGCCTCAAAATTGTTTCAAGGACAGAGGTCTGTGAAACAAATCAGTTTCTCAGTCTTAAAATTTCCCTTTTTCTGTTTATCTCCAGAGCAGAGTGAAGAGGAGAGTGTATTGTCAATAGAATGTCCATATCCCAGGCATGACCTTGAAGAAACCTAAATCAGTCCTAGAAGGAAATTAGTACCCGCATTGAAACAATCGGAAAAGCAGCCCAGATTTCGTCTACCATATCCTACCACAGAGAGATACATTGAATGCTGATGTATTTGGGGGACTGAACAATCCCTTGATGTAAATATAAATGTAATACTGTCCCTATGTCACAGTTATTGTGACGCAGTATTGAATATATATTGATATTTTGTTGTTGCTTTTGTTGTTCTTGTTCTGTGAATGTTGTTTCAGACTCTGTACTTGGAAGTAGGAAAACTTAGGCTGATTTGACCTATTATCCTGACTAAGACTTGTGTTTGTATCAGGAGATTTTTCAATGCATAATTATTGTGGAAAAATTTTGAAACTGCAAGACTTTCTGGGAACTAATTGGCTGTTACCACAATTTCTATATTTTCATAACCAGTGTCTGAGAATTTTGATATTATTATTTGGATGGAAAATGATGCAAAGAATATTAAATGTTTCTTTCTTTTGCTTCAGAGACTGCCAGATATTAAGCAATGGTTAGATGTACTACCTTAGGAAAAAAAAAAAAAATCACAGTGTTCAAGTAATAATTACCACAAAAGGAAGGATATTAGTTCCTTCACACTCTTAAGCAAACACATCTGAAGCTCAAATTTAAATTAGAAAAGAACTGCTATTTGGAGATGATACAAATCTTTCCTTTTTGTGTTATTGTAATATGCAAAAGATATGTGTTTCTAATGATTTTCAGTGCTACAAGTGCCATTTACTTTTATAGAAATACTTGTTAGAGAAGTAGTTGGAAGGACTTCTGTTCTTAGAATATATTGTAAAAGTAAATTTCCATAATATAATAGCTGGATGGAGAGTCCAGAAGTTGGAAGCTGAAATCCCTCAGTAGAGGCCATCAGGAGTTTATCCAAATGAGAAATTGTGGATTTGGCTGAATCATCCCAGTACCTTCGTGGAATAATCACTTAGGAGAAAAAAAAAAAAAAATCCCATGGATACTTCAAAGGACTCTGAAAAGATATTTTTCCTCTCAGAAATTGTTTTAAACTCTGAAACAGACAATCAAACTTACCACACTATCTCACACACCCTCACAGGAACTATCTTGTAGCCAATGGTTACACCCTTTCCCCCTACTCTCCAAAGCTTTCGAAATGGATTCCAGGATCTGAATATATTGGATCTGTTCTTTAAAAACTCAAAGGGAATCTCTAACTTCCTAAGGACATATCATGCATCTACGAAATTAGAGTAGAGCATCAAAGACAACTTCATTTCCTAAATATCAATAAAAAATATATGCAGAAACCATAAAAACCATAGGAGACTCCAGGAAGATTCTGCTCTAGCGGTGACCACAGAAAACACATGCCTGTGACTTACAGGGTGGCTGTCTGCTGGAGCTTAACACGGGACGATGAGCAATGGAAAAATAGAAGCCTGTTTGTTCCCAGGGCTTCTGTAACTGTTTTCAGATTGATGTTTGTGAAAAGTTAAAAAAAAAAAAAATGAACCCTTTTCCCAAAATTGTTCTCTCATCAACTTGGGCTTGAAATGTAGCCATCATGGATTATTTCATGAAAAATGTGATAGTCTATATAGTGGATAACTTACATGAGAAACATATGCTATTTGAAACACTGGAGTTCTGTGCCAGGAACTCACTGATACATCAACACAGAGACATCAACTTCTTCCCAGTATGAGCTGTTGATGAGAAGGTAATGGAAGAAAAATAAACCTCAAGCATAGGACAAAAACATGGGAAAAGAGATCTTCAAGAGGGTCCTTAAGAGGCAGCTGAAGAATCTGGTTCAGTGGAAGATGCAGTGGGCAGTAGAAGGAGCCAGAGACATTACTGGTTTCTATCATATGCTTCTATCATATTTATAACATTGAACCAGTAATATTTTATTCTGAGCTTTTTCCCCCCTAATGGGCCAATAAATAGAAAACTGGAGCTGTAAATTATCCAGATCATTTTGCCTTGAAGATATTTCTGAAATGGAAGGCTGCAATTATATATTTCCATCAAATTATCCACCCATTCATAAATGTTGCTATAGAAAGATATAGGAAATTAGAACAAATTAGTAAGAAAATTGTCAGAGTGTGACTAGTTCTATAAAAAAAACAATTAAGCTATGGTGAAGTGACATTGAAGAGATGGGTGTATATTTTATATTAGGCAAACAGAATTAACTCCTAGAGGTGACAACTGAATTGGATCTAAGGGATAGTACGGAAGCCATAAGATGATCATTGGATGCATATTTTCAGGAAGGGGGGAACAGGTCTTGGAGCTGGAATGAGCTCAGTTAGATAGGGAACAGCAAAGATTGCGGAAAAAGAAGTCAAAGTATTCTTTGAAAATAGTCATGAAAAATGGGCAAACATCTCACAATGATGCATTTAAAACCCAACCAACCCCCACAACCAACATTAACATTAACAAAGTAGGTCCAAGATTGAAACTAATAAAGTGGACTCAAAATCATGAAGTGGGGAAGCCAAAAAGAAGCAAAATAAATAATTCCTTGGTGAGGAAGGATTAGAATCCATTCAACTAAGCTAAACTATCATCTGGGAGGGTTGGAATTTTGATTAAAGAACCACCCTATCCTTTCTAATTTGCCTTTTAAGAAAGTCTCCAAAATGTAGTATATTTCTTTCTTTCTAAGTATTATATTTAGTCAAAATGATTTTTTTTTATATCAGGATAAGCTCAGATGAGTATCCATATCTTGGAAAAATAAATCAGAACAAGCTTTGGGTCTAAACCTGTACATTACAGGAGAGTTTGCTTAAATTTTTCAGTTTATTTAGAGGTATGCAAACTTGAGAGCTGAATTATTATATTTTTAATTATGTTCAATGAAGCAACATATAGTATATCACTAGTTTTTGATGCAGGAGCTGCAATAGATGAATGGATAAAGAAAATGTGGTTCATATATACAATGGAACTGAATTATTTTAACCATGCTTATATATCATCTTTTAGCACATAAGAATGTCAAGGCCAGTTGGGAAGCCAGAAAAGTATGCAATAAGTATGCATTAAGATTAGAAGGATGAACTTCAAGAAAAAATCTCTAAATATGATATGTATTCAGATGCACCTTTTTGACAACCAAGATGAGGCTTACTTACCAAGATGGCTACAAGATTTTAAATACCCAAAAAGGACCTTTTGGACATTGTAGTAGATGGGCAAATTCTTTAATTTAATTTAATTTATTTATTTGACAGAGGGAGAGATCACAGTAGGCAGAGGCAGACAGAGAGAGAGTGGGAAGCAGGCTCCCTGCTTCCCAGAGAGCCTGATACCGGAGCTCGACCACAGGACCCTCAGATCAGGACCTAAGCCAAAGGCAGAGACTTAACCCACTGAGCCCAGCAGGTGCCCCAAGACTGGCAAAGTCTTAACCAAGACTCTATGGAAATCATTACCCATTTCTTCATTAGACAGTTTATTATATAATTTTCCTAGATTTGTAGTATTTTGGTATGCTTATTGAAAGTCGAATGATTCTCTTGATAAATAAGTAAATTTCTTGATTTCCCAGAAATTTGCAAATGGCTAAACACATCTATTTTATGTTCAGTGTTTCTTCTAAAAAACAAAATAAAATTTTCCAGACAATTCTGAGCTGTAACTTACAATAATTTTTGTCATCAAAAGCACTTTTAAAGTTATAAAGCAATATGCCAGTGGGATTTTTTAGTCTTACACGCTTAGGTTCTTTTTTTTTTTTTTAAAGATTTTATTTATTTATATGACAGATAGAGATCACAAGTAGGCTGAGGGGCAGGCAGAGAGAGAGAGGAGGAAGCAGGCTCCCTGCAGAGCAGAGAGCTTGATGTGGGGCTCGATCCCGGAACCCTGGGATCATGACCGGAGCTGAAGGCAGAGGTTTAACCCACTGAGCCACCCCGGTGCCCCACACGCTTAGGTTCTTATAAATGATTTGCAATCACTAGTTCTGATCACCCTGAAAGGCAGCTCTACTCTGACACTTCGTTACCTATAATTCTTTGTTATAAAGACTCCAGAATCTCATGCTTCATTTTCTGTAACTCCTTTGAGGTTTGTCCCCAAATTTTTATTGTTCTATTCAGATCACAAGTATGACCTACATTTTTCTTGATTCCTCACTGAGAGGCTCTATCCTCATAAACTGAGCCAAGTATCCCAAAATATTTGCCTCATTTCCTGTTTCTAAAATGTCTATTAAAATCTGTGATTCTAATTTATGAGAGAGATTATAAGTTTTTTTGTGCATTTATTTTAACATTCTTACCAGTTAGTGGATTCAGGATTGTGACAGGCAGAATGACTTCTTAAAGCTGTCCATCCCCTTAACCTCTGAATACGTTATGTTTAATAGCTAAATAAATAAATAAATAAATATCAGATGTAATTAAAATCAGTGATTTCTACATAGGGAGGTTACCCTAAATTATCCAGGTTGTTCCCTTCTGGTCATATGAGCAATTAACAGTAAGGTGCTTTCTCTGAGTGGAGACAGGTATAAAGATAAGACAGAGAGGTTTGAAGCGTCAAAGGATTAGATGTCATTTTGCTGATCCTGAGACGTAGAGGCCTTATAAAAAGACTGGAGGGAGGCCTCTAGGAGCTAAATTCAGGCCCCAGCTGACAGCCAGCAAGGAGACCAGGACCCCAATCCTCAACTGAACGATGAACTAGTCTCTTGATAAAATAAGTCAACTCCTTGAATTTCTTAAGCCCTTGAAACTGGATTCTTTCTGAAACCAGAACGAGGTCAGAAGTGGACTCTCCTTTGGAACTTCCAGGTAAAATTGCTAGCCCGCCAACATCTTGATTTTGGCCTTTGGAGATTCAGAGCAGAGGCTCCGGTGAGCCCACTCAGAATTCTGACCTACAGAACTGAGATCACCAGTTGGTGCTGTTGAAAGCTGCATGTTTGTGATAATTTGTTACAGCAACAATAGAAAACTAATACAAAGATACACTGTTTGTAAATACCTTTGCTTATGATAAAAAAAAAAAAAACTGAGAAAGAAGGGTGTTAAAGCTATTAACTCTAATTGGAGGTTTTCTGTCATGACCTTCAGAAGAATAATAGAAAAGAGAAGGAAAAAGGTTATAACAATCTCAGTATTTTTTGGAAGTTGTTTATATTCAAAGCAAAATGTCAGCACCAATCTTCACGCCTATAATGTCTTTCAAACATATCTACATCAAGGAAGGTATTTATTTAACTCATTAAGAACTATTGTGATAGGATCATGTAAGCTAAACCCCCACCTAACCTTGGTTCAGTAGTTTACAACAAATGAATCATTGCCAATTCATAAATTCCACCAGAAAAAGAATGTGAAATACTTAACTGAAGAAGACATTTTTATTATGTTTTTTAATAAAAGGGTAAGCAAATATCTTCTTATTCCAATCTAAACTCTACTATTATAATGTGTTGGTTTTCCTTTTAAAGACTTTCAAAGATTTTGATAAAGTAAAAATCAAAATTATAGAATTTGATTGAAATTCAATCAGAATCTATTAACATCTGAAAATTCCAGGTATCAACTAAGTAAATGTTAAATTATTTTTAAACAGTAAGGCAACATTTAAAAATAACAACAAAAAATAAATTTTGTCACTAAATAAAAATTTTTTAAATGTTTTGGTATTATATAGATATTGTTATATCTTTTATACAAAATTGTCCATTACTTTCACATTTTAAAAATATTTATTTCAATTAAATAATAACTCCTTTGTGTACTTTCGTCAAATGGCTTTCTCTGCTCTTGTAATGTCTCTGAATCAAGGTATGTAATAAAAAAAGGTATTAGTAAATACTCTATGATTCTTTAAGATACAAAAATATACAGAACAGGAATATTGTAACTTAAATTCTATAGACTCTTTAGATTTTTACAAGATATATTTGTATGGCATGTAGTCAAAGAGTGAATAAAGAATTTTATAGTACAAAAAAAAGAATTCTATAGTACAATAAATTGATATTATAAGTTCTATATTTATTTTTTAATTTTCTGATTATAGTTCTTGCTTAATTAAAAAAATCTCCTACGCATATTACCAAGAACTCTACCTTGTCTATATTTTCTTGAACCATTATTTAATTTTTCATTCTTCATTTGTTCTTTCATTTATTCATCAAATATGTATTAATAATACATTAGTCATATTAATGTATAATATATAATTATCTATAATTATATATAATATAATTAATAATTATAATACAAATAATATATAATATAATTAATAATTATAATAAAATAATATTAATAAACATCTATTATCAATAGGTACTCTTACAAATTGTGTGGATGTAAGATAAGGAGAAAAAAATGATCAAAATAAAATTAAAAAACAAAATAAAATGAAAAATCGTCTTCATTAGAGTCCTATTATAATTGGCAGAGGAGTGTCTGAGTATTGCATGCAGCTTGAAAAAGGTTGCACATGTTTATTTTTATACATGTATAGTCAAGTGACTTAATTTAGTTTCTTTCAAATTATGACAATTTTTATCTGCTAATCTTTAAAAAACACTGCAATCCTATTCTCCTAACAAAATTGTTACTAAAAAAACCAAAAAAACAAAAAAAACAAACAAACAAGGAAACATATATGAAAAGAACCCAGAGTATCACAGGAACAACTTGCAAACTGCTCAACCTTGAATGAGTAAATATTATCTTTTCCCAGTTTACAGCTGGAAAATGAGGGACAAGCCAATGTTAAGTAACTTGCCTGAGGTCACTCAGTGAGCCTCAGTTGAGTCTGGGCTCTAACTCAGAAGTTCCCGATTCCCTGCGGTTGGGCCACAAGTTCATAGCCACTGGCTCACAGCAGCTTCCGGAACAGAACACTTTTCCTGTAAGCCCTAGAGAGTCAAGCTGCCACATCAGCCCAAGTGCCTACAGAAATCAGGCTACAAGGAAAGTCAGCAACTGCAAGTTCTTATTGCTTTAACCTTTCCGCCCACATTGAGAAAATTCACAGCAAAGTACATCTGGCCAAAAGAAGAGAAGCAGAGAAAGATAGCTCTGGAGGAAATATCGTGGCCTTGTATCCGTGGATGAAAATTCAGAGTTCGCGAAGCCTGAGAAAATTAACTTTTTCCGCAGCAGAAGTCGTGACATTAAATTTAACATTTTGGGTGGTTTTCTGACAACTATTTTTCCTCTCTCATTAATCCCCAATGAAAAAAAGTACTAAGTCCAAGTTAAAATTAGAGCCAGGCCAGTGAAAGGCCGTGAATTTGTAGAACTTAGAGTTCAGTGTGCTATAGATTTAAACAGTTAAGCCTGGGAGTTTCAAGAGAAATCAACTTGGATTCAGGTACAGCTAAATCAATTCCAAATCCTCTGGCATACAAAATGTAGGGTTTCCTGCCTTGATGGATTCAGTGCACTTGGGTGGGCTCAGAGGATGTGAGAGAAAAACAAAATTAAATGCTTTTAAATTGACTCAAACCTCTGGATTGCTAGCTTTCAACACACAAAAATAACAGCATTGTAAATGCACATTGCAAAAAATAATAATGAAACATACAAAAACACACATATTAACACATTAAAAAACCCCAACAACATAAAAATCATATTCAGAGGGCTTGACCTGCAAGGGCAACAGACTCACCAAAGAGGTCACTTGGCTGCTGTGAAGACATTGAAAGAAACAGAGCAACTTTCTTTTCCGGTGAAAGATCAAGCTGCTTAGTTGGTACATGCTCCCGAACCCCAGGCTTACTGTGCAATTAGCTGTCCAACCTAGAGATCCATTTAAGAGATATTTAACAGATATTTAAATGTTTGCATATTTAAATTGATTATGTATCTTCAATGTGCCCCATACCACTTGGGTACTGAGAAAGTAGCAATGCCCAAAAGATGAAGAAAACATCCTTGACATCTTGGAGCTGGCACACAATTTGCACACAGAAACAGTGATCAGAAAAATGATCCATAGATAGAGATATGATGATTATATCTCTAAAGACAGTCAGTTCAATGACATCTTCCAAATTCCTACGTCAGAGATTCAGGTGTAGGTCTAGTTAGGTTAGCTATGGAAGGAGGTTACAGATGGAGATTATCGGGGTGGAGGGGGTTAAAGACCCCTTCCCTGATTTACCACAGAATATATGTAGTCATTCCATTGACTGGGCATATTTAGTATTCTAGATCATAAAGTCTGGGTTCCTCTTGTCAATTATATTGGCAGAGAGGAAAGACATCCCTTGGCCAGCTGCATCACTTGTTGCCATGGCTTTCACAAAAATGGAAACACTGTTTTGTAGGAGAGTTCAAATACTAGAATTGAAAATGTTGAAGTCATCATTCATTCATTCATCTCCAATATACAGTCACCAAGTTCAGCTGCTTGCTTTTTCTGACCTCCTCATGCATAGTAACTTCAGAAAAGAACGATCTCAAATATCGCCTGATCAATCTCTCTGATTTTGGGCCCCTTTCCCTACATGCCATTTTGTCTTACCAACTGTTCTTAAATACTAAGCTTAACACTGACTTTCTCCAATTAGAAAGCTCCAATAGTGATTATCTAATGTGTTGGGTTTAAATTCTACTCACTGGCCACAACCTACTAAGCCCTCCTTACCCTTCATGCATATGCAGTCACTGCTTCAGCCAAACTGGCTCATTCTTCACACCAACCTGGACCATGGGCTACAATTTTCTACTTTTGCTTCCCACCCTCTCCCTGCCTCCCTCACGTGCCCCCTACCTCATTTCTTCCCTTACTGCTCCTCTTCTTCTGTTTTCTTTTCTTCCTTTTTTGCCTCCTTCATTTCTTGTCTTTTTCAAACACCTTAAGTGCCAAGTCACTTTAATAGGCTTGACATCAACCATACTGATAAAAATAGAGGAAAAATAAAAATTAATGCTAACAGTCTTAACATTTGTTGCTGGGAAAAGAGCAAAAAGATTGATACTACACTTAGTTCCTGAGAATATGAAAAACAGGTATTTATATAAGTAGATCACCATAGTACTATTTGGTACAAATTATGCAGAGGGCAATTGGTAATGACCACAGAAAGTGAAAATGCACTTGGCCTGTAGAAAAACAATGCCATTTTCGAGTTCATCTTACAGATGTATGTGTGTATGTAATGGATAGAATGGCTATTCACTGTAGAAGTTTAGTTGTATTGTGTTTTTTTTTCATAGCAAAAAATTAACAAATATTCATCCAAAGAAGCTGTTTAATAAATTTTGCACATAGAATCATATCTAAGTAGACAAATAAAATGTATCTATTTATTGAATTAAATAAGATTATTCTTAGACAAGATTAAGTAAGACTTATCAATAAGAAAAAAAGAACAAAAATATATGTATTTAGGTGGGAAGATATTCAAATACATCGATTGCAGGATGAAAAAAGGCAAGCAAGTTGCTAAAGATTATATATATGCTATAGTATGTGTAAAAACTGGAGAAATTAAGAAAGCTACCTGTATATCCATAGATATATTCCAGATGAGTAGATGAGGAATTGGAAACACTGCCATTAAACACAGGAATCGGGGGGCACCTGGGTGGCTCAGTGGTTAAGCCGCTGCCTTCGCCTGGGGTCATGATCTCAGGTCTTGGGATCGAGTCCCACATCGGGCTCTCTGCTTGGCGGGGAGCCTGCTTCCCTCTCTCTCTCTCTGCCTGCCTCTCTGCCTACTTGTGATCTCTATCCATCAAATAAATAAAATCTTTAAAAAAAAAAACAAACACAGGAATCGGGGCAAGATAGGAGAAAAACTTTACACTAAATGCCCTTTTGAAATCATAAAATTTGAAAATGTATTTCTCAAGAGAGAAGTTCCTACTAAACATTGCAGCTAAACTATGTTCTCCTTGTCACCACATGCTTCAGTTAGTGGGTTCTTTATCATAGTACAAAATGTGGCTTCAATGTGATGGTGACCAAAGAGTAGTTCCGAAATTCCTGGGTGTTGGTTCAAATTTTGAGTTACATGTTCTGGTGTCTGGGAAGGTTATCAACCTTATTTTAATGATTTTTAGCATGGATCTAGCTCTGACAGAATGTGGCATGCAATATGATGGCAGACTTTCCACGATTCGTGGACCATTGCATATCCAGGAATCTACCACGTCAGTGAATATTTCTTAATGTCGGTATTTTTTATATTTGAGAATACCCGAATCCTGGAGACACATCAGTACCTCTGAAAATTTCAAAAAAACTTTAATGATTGTAGTTTCCAAAGGAGCAAAAATAAGCATGAAAAAAAAATTGGTGACACAACATTCGTTATGGATTCCATTATGGTTGTAAAAGTCAACATATATATTTTTGTCAATTACAAATTTCATAGATAATTAAACATTATACCAGATACGAAGAGAAAAACTCGTCATCAGAATAGTTTTCTTTTTTTTTTTAAAGATTTTTATTTATTTAGATGACAGAGAGATACAGTGAGAGAAGGAACACAAGCAGGGGGAGTGGGAGAGGGAGAAGCAGGCTTCCCGCAGAGCAGGGAGCCTGATGTGGAGCTTGATTCCAGGACCCCAGGATCATAACCTGAGCTGAAGGCACGATTAATGATTGAGCCACCCAGGTACCCCTAGTTTTCTTTTTTCAAATACCCTTAAAACAAAAACAAATGCTTTATTGGATGAAAACTTTTGTATATTATTACTTATATTTCATATATTTTAAACATATGCTTTTTATTTAAGAGATTTTTTAAAAATATTCCATTTGGATTGAAGGATTTAACCTAAATTTTCAATCCTTCCAGCAAATTCCTCAGCAGATTTTCTTTTGCTTGGCATTATATAAACACTGGGATTATTTACTGAAAGGGAACCAAACCACAAAGTTCTACAGCCAACTTCTAAAAAAAAAATTAACTCATAGAAGCTTCAACATAGTATGTTTTTTCATGTGACTTCTTTTGAGTTGCTTATACTTTTGTTCACATGTCTCAGTGCAGTAAATTTGAATGCAAATGTTTATGCATGCAGCAAAACCAGAAACACCATTTTACTTTTAAACGGGGGCACTAGACTCCTTTAATATGGAAGCAAATATGTAGGAGTCATTTGATTTTTGTTTCATCAAAGTTAAACTGAAAAATATTAAGCAAAATCTTGATTTTAATAAAATAAATGTCTTGGTAATATTCTGCCATAAGTTATTTAAACTTTAAAAATAAATCTTTCTGATAATATGATTTGAATATTAATTGCTTTTCTTTTTGACTGCTAGATCTTGTTTAGAATAATTTTAAAGATGTATAAGAAAATGTTTTTACCTTGTATTTATTGTGACTAGCTTTTTAAGCCATGTTGAGAAACACAGATTTTTAAAAATATGTTTATCTGAGTGTAGTTGACACACAATATTACATTAGGTTTCTGATATACAACATAGTTATTCAGTTTCTCTATATCATAAGCGTAGCTACCATCTGTGACCAGATAACACTATTACAATATCATTGATTGTATTCCTTATGTTGTGCCTTTTATTCTCCTGACTTATTTATTCCATAACCAGAAGTCTGTATCTCCCACTCTTCTTCACTTATTTTACACATCCCCCTACCCTCTTCCTTTAACCATCAGTTTGCTCTCTGTAGAGAAATGTAGATTACCCTAAAGCTGATGCTTTCATCTCACTTTTTAATCCTAATTTTGTTGATTCTTAAAGGATAGTCTCAGAATTACTAAAAATGGATACATTCAAAAACATTATTTACTTTTAAAGCATACAAGGAAGTCTTATTTTTATTATTTAATTATTACTATTATTATTTCTAGAGAGGGAGGTGTGGAAGAAGCAGAGGGAAAGAGGGAGGGAGAGTCAAGCAGACTCCATACCCAGCATGGAGCCAGACATGGTGTTCCATCTCACAACCTTGAGATCATGATCTGAGCCAAAATCAAGAACCAATGGAGCCACCCAGGGACTGCAGAAATTCTTCTTTCTAATATGTAAAAATGGGGGGTGCCTGGGTGGCTCAGTGGGTTAAAGCCTCTGCCTTTGGCTCAGGTCATGATCCCAGGGTCCTGGGATCGAGCCCCGCATCGGGCTCTCTGCTCAGTGGCGAGCCTGCTTCCTCCTCTCTCTCTCTGCCTGCCTCTCTGCCTACTTGTAATCTCTGCCTGTCAAATAATTAAATAAAATCTTTAAAAAAATATGTAAAAATGGGTTGTATTTCAGGAGTATTGTGGCACTTGGGACTTGTTTACATGAGGTGGAGGATTCAATTATAAGATGAGCTGTGCTCATGTACACGACAAAATTCCAGGCACCAACTGAAGTCACATTTTTAGGCATTGGGATGATTCTCCATGGTATTGGAATTGTCCTTAATGAGCCTGTTCCTTAGACTTCTTGAAAAAATGTTAAGGAGTGGTAACTCTTCCAGATTTAATTGTTATGGATGCATTTAAATATAACCCATGACTTTAAATAGTTCCTTTGAAGTTGGCCCCCTTAACCTTGATGACAGCAGTCTCAGCAGCTTTCCCTATCACTGCTCTGTCCCCAACTAGCTTTTGGAATCAGCTCTGACTTCATAGTCAGTTTCACTTCTCTTTAAAGCTCCTCTTCTCTCAGACTCCAATTTGACAGTCTGAATCTGCCATTGGAGACACCCAACTTCTGCCATGTACCTTACTACTCTGCTTCATAGTCATGGCTCCTGGAGCTCCAAAGCCTAGTTCACAAATCTGAATCTCCTCTGCTCACATGGTCAATTGACAGATTTCATTACCACTATATCCAGCTCTTTAGGATGGCCTGGTGTCCAGTGGAAATGGTTAACGGAGGACTGAAACAGTTACAGCTCAGAGGTTGCTGGCTGTTCGGCTAAGAACATCAGGAATATGATACAAGAGAGTGGTGAGGCATTCCCCAGAGAGTTGTTAGTAACTGAGATTTCCACCAAAGCCATCTGTACAACATCTGTAGGAAATAATTGTCCAATGCCAATAGGTAGTGCTTCTTTGCTCCCATTAGTACACTGAAAATGAACCATTCAAGAAATTCACAAGGTTTTGGAAACACATGCAGCCAAAAAAGAATGATAAGAGATCTTTGAGTTAGAAGTTGTATTTGCTTATCAGGAGTTCTACACATCCTCTTGTTATCCATTACTGAAACAAAAAAGCTAAAATGACTGGAATTTATAAAGAGAATTGTCAGTTTGGATATGGACTAGTGAAGCATCCAGACTGGTATGTTTATTCTCTTCACATTTCAGTTGTCTTTGTTTTATTTTATTTTAAAGATTTTATTTATTTATTTGATAAACAGAGATCACAAGTAGGCAGACCAGCAGGCAGAGAGAGAGGAGGAAGCAGGCTCCCCACTGAGCAGAGAGCCCAATGCGGGGCTCGATCCCAGGACCCCGAGATCATGACCTGAGCCAAAGGCAGAGGCTTTAACCCACTGAGCCACCCAAGGCGCCCCAAGTGTCTTTGTTTTAATCACTGCTCTCTATGAGAAATAAATATTTATTTTTTAGCTTTATTAAGATATAATTTATATATAACATTGTGTAAACTTTGAGGTGTACATTATACTGATTTAAAGCACTTGCATATTGCAAAATTATTACCACTCTATTTTTTTAAAATATTTTATTTATTTATTTGACAGAGAGAGATCACAAGTAGGCAGAGAGGCAGGCAGAGAGAGAGGAGAAAGCAGGCTCCCTGTTGAGCAGAGAGCTCACTGTGGGACTCGACCCCAGAACCCTGAGATCATGACCTAAGCTGAAGGCAGAGGCTTAACCCACTGAGCCACCCAGGCACCCCACAACTCTAGTTTTAACTAACACCTCTATCATATCCTGTTTCATATTTTTGGTCAAAATATTTAAGATCAGCTCTCTTAGCAACTCTCAAGTATATGATGCAATATTGTTAACTATACCACCATGCTAACTAACCACCATGCTGTACACTAGATCTCCAGACCTTGTCTTATAACTGAAAGTTTGTACCCTTTAACTAACATCTCCCCATTTCCCCACTCCACAGCCCCTGATAAGCACCATTCTACTGTCTGAGTTTGTTTTTTTACATTCCACCCATAAGTGGTATCATACAGTATGTGTCTTTATCTGATTATTTTACTTAGCATCATGCCCTCAAGGTCCAGCCATGTTGTCACAAATGGCACATTTTTTTCTTTTTCATGGCTGAATAATGTTCACGTGTGTGTGTGCAGGCACGCGTGTGCACGCGCATGCGCATCTTCATCCATTGACAGATACCTAGATGGCTTTCATTTCTTGGCTATTATGAATAATGTTGCAATGAATATGGGAATGCAGATATTACTTCAAGATCTCATTTTAATTATCTTGGAGTATAAACCCAGAGCTGGGACTGTTGGATGATATGGCAGTTTAACTGTCTGATAAACTTTCATACTGTTTTCTCTGGCGATTATATCAATTACTTTCCCACAAATGGGGTAAAATAATTACCTTTTTTTCCCCCCCATAGTCTCACTAGCATATATCTCTTGTCTTTTTGGTGATGGAAATTCTAACAGGTGTGAGCTGATACCTCACTGTGGTTTCAATTTGCATTTCTCTAATGAATAGTGATATTGAGCATCTTTCTGTGTATCTGCTGACCCTTTATGTGTCTTTTATTTAAGATTAAATTCCTCTGCCTATTTTAATAGAATTATTTGTGTATTGTTTTTGCTTTTGAGTTTTATATATCCTTATATTAACCCCTTATTAGATATATGATGTGCACATATTTTCCCATACCATAGGTTGCCTTTTCATTTTGTTGATTATTCATTTTTCTGTGCAAAACCTTTTTAGTTTGATTCCTACTTATTAATTTTTCCTTTTATTGTTTGGCCTTTTAGTGTCATATCCAAAAAAGCTTTGCCAAGACCAATTTCAAGAGGCTTTTCTTTTTCCTTTTTTTTTTTTTTTTGTAGTTTTACAAGAATGTATGTTTTATAGATTCGGTTCTTATGAACTTTCTTCCTGTTTAATAAGAAACAACCTGTGTTGGCAACTCAGTAGCTTTCTCATCCTGCATCTTTTTGAAGAGGTGCATAAGCCCAGAGACCTATTTGCAGTGTGAGCAATTTTAACCTCCCCAGTCCAAGCTGTTGGCCAATAGTATGCATTTTTTGCAGATTTAGTTCTTATGTACTTAAAACCTTCAGTTTATGTGTTCAATCCATTTCAAGTTAATTTTTGTGAGTGGTATGAGATGGGGAAAAATTCTGTTTTTCTGCCTGAGGTTATCCAGTTTTCTTGACACCTTTATGGAAGAGATTTTGTTTCCTAGTGAGTATTCTTGGCTTCTTTGTCAAATATTAGTTAATTTACAAGTGAGGGTTTATTTCTGGGCTCACAATTCTGTTCCATTGGTCTATGTTTCTATTTTTATGCCAGTACCATTCTGTTTTTTATAGTATACTTTGAAATCAAGAAGTGTGATACCACCAGCTTAACTCTTTCACAGGATTGCTTTGGCTAATCACGGTCTTTTTTGGTTCCTTACAAATTTTTTTTTCTATTTCTGTTAAAAAAAACCTTTGGAATTTTGGAAGGGATTGCATCGAGTCTACAGATGCCTTTGGGTAATATGGACATTTTAACAATATTCATTCTTCTAATTCATGAACACGGGTTATCTTTCCATTTATTTGTGTCTTCTTCAATTCCTCTCCTCAAAATCATGTAGTTTTCAGCATACGGATTTTCACCTTCTTGGCTGAATTTATTCCAAAGCATTTGATAGTTTTTGGTGCTATTGTGAGTAGGATAGTTTTCTTTCCCTTCTTCTCATTTTATTTATTTATTTTTTTAGATACTTCATTGCTAGTGTATAGAAATATGACTCATTTCTGTATGTTGATTTTGTATCCTGAAACTCGACCGAATTCATTAGTGTGTTTTGGCTGATTTTTTATGGGTTTTTTAAGATTTTCTCTACATAAGGCTTAATAGTGCCATCTTATTGCTTTCTGTCTGTTTTATACTCCTCTTTTTCCTCTCTTTCTCTCTTGCGGCCTTCTTTTGTGAGTTGTTGGCATTTTTTTTTTCCTTCACCTCACTTAATATATCTTCCCACTCTCTCCTGACCTGTAGGGTTTCTATTGAGAAATGATCTAGTTCATGGTATTCCATAGATCTTAGCTAAACTCTCTGGCCTATGAATTCTCCCCACCAATCTTTCTTCCTTTTTCATAAAACACAACCTATGTTGGCGAATCAACAGCTTTCTCATCCTCCTTCTTTTTTAAGAGGTGCAAAAGCCCAAAGATCTATTTGCAGTGTGAGCAATTTCAGCCTCCCATTCCCACCGGTAGCCATTTTCTGATAAATTTCCTTAAAGTCTTTACATGATTCTAAGTAGTGGATTATACTCTATCCATTTGAAAATGAAAGAGAGTCATACTTATATTTGCTTTGATAGAAGGTACTCCCTACTTTGGGGACAGTGTTGGACAGCTGTGGGACCACATCCTTAAGAGGATTGGGAATCCATTTTTCAAGTTGAAAAGGTCTACTACACCAACAATATTTCTGGGACCTTGCTTTAAGTTCAGGCTGCTACACCAAAGTACCATAGACGGAATGGCTTATAAACAACAGAAATTTATTTCTCACAGTTTTGAGTCTGAAAAGTTCAAGAATAAGGTGCCAGCAGACTCATGGTATGGTGAGAACCCACTACGTGGTTCATAGATAGTAATCTTCTCATCATCTCCTTACATGGAAGAAGGGGTGAGGTAACTCTCTGTAGGGTCTGTTTTATAAGGACATCAATCCCATTGATGAGGGCTCCACCCTCATTATCTAACCACTTCCAAATGGGATCTTTCTAAGATCCCACTTCCAAACACCATCACACTGGAGATTAGATCTTGACATATGAATTTTGAAGAGACACAGGTGTTCAGTCTATGGCAGACCTTAAGAAGATTCTCAGAGCTTTTTAGAATGATCTTTGGCTCCAAACCTCCTTTTATTTATTTTTTAATATTTTATTTACCTATTTGAGAGAGAAAGAGAGGGAGAGGGAGTGAGAGAGAGAGAAGGCACAAGCTGGGGGAGAGGCAGAGGGAGAAGTAGACTCCCCACTGAGTAGGGAGCTCAACATGGGGCTTGATCCCAGGACCCTGGGATCATGACCTGAGCTGAAAGCAGACACTAAACTGAGTCACCCAGGTGTCCCACAAATCTCCTTTCATTTTGAGAATATTTTGTCCACTTTTGAAACTAGGGATAGGAGAAATTTTGTTTCCATTCCAATTTGTTTTGTTCCTTATTTATTACCTCTAATTAGCTCATCTCTCCCTCTTTGTATATTATTTTAAAAGAAACAAAAGAAGCCTAATAATGCTTTCAATATCTTACCTGGGAATGATTTGTCAAGGTTCACAAGATAATTTTGTTCGTTGTTTTGGTATCATATTCTCCTACAGTAGGTTTTTTGTTTTGTTTTGTTTTGTTTTCCTGCTTTGTTAGCTTTCACTAATAATTTTTTTCTGCCATCTTTAAGATCTCAGCCAACAGCAAGCCAATCCAGGGGCAAAACTGCTTGGATATCAGCTATCTACAGACATATGGATGAGCCTGTCCAAGAGCCTGAATGAGTCTGTCCAAGAACATCACAGAGACTACATGGCTGTGTCCAGCCCAAATTACAGATAGACAAATTTGTAAGCTAAAAAATTGGGTGTTTTAGACATTGAGTTTCATGATGGTTTGTTACAATAGATAATAAAAGGCATTATCCTAAGTAAACTATTCTTATTGCTTCTCATTCCAATCTTTTTAGCATTTATTGATTCATTATTTATTAATTTTACTTAAACTTTTTTTTCTGTGGCATGATATTGTCTCAAATTATGCAGACTTGTGTTTTGGAAATCAGGTTATATCAGTTGTTGGCTATGGATACTAGAACATGCTATAAGTTTCTGGATTTTTGATATCCTTAACTATAAAATAAGGATAATGTATGTCACACAGAGTTTCTTTGATGATTAATAAATGAAGTAAGATAAGCAAAATACTTGAAATATGGCAGGTGCTTAATATTAGTCTCCTATATCTGTTCAGTTTTACTTTCTAATGTTTTTATATTCTGTGGTTTGTGTTTAATTTTATTTTAATTCCAGTATAGTTAACATATTATCATTGCAATTTCATTTATCTTTATACTCAGCAGCTTTTTAAAATTTTAGTTTTAATTCTACTATAGTTAAAATACATGTTATATTTTCTTTGCAGCTTTAAATTAATATTTTACAGCTGACTGGGAAAAGTGGTTGCAAATTTTTTTAACCTCTGTATGCACACCCCTTCACAATATGAGTTTTCTTCTCCTCCCATCTAAAGATAGGGTTGTTTCTTCATTCTCCAGAACTTGGTCAGACCTTTTGACTAATACTATGTGGCAGATGTAATGTTGTAGGATTTCAGTGACAAGCATCAAGGAACCTTGTAATTAACATTCTCACAGTCTTGGAGACCAGTCACCAGTCTAAGCTAGTCTTGAAAGAGAACTGGAGTGGTTTTGATGACAGCTTGAGGCAATTTCCAGAGATGTAAGGGAGGCTATCCTAGACCAACCAGCCCCCAACCAGCGTACCCCTTAACCACAAACTCATGAGTGATCCCAGTTGACACCATATGATACAGAGATGAAATGTCTCAGCTGAGCCCAGCCCGAATTGCAGACCTATAGAATCATCAACACACACTTTTTTAAACTACTAATCAAAATATTTCCTATACACCAAAAACTAACTGAAATATATTTATAATACAGTTATTAAAATATATGGAAATTTTAAAATTTGACAAACATGGTATCTTGTTTTCAAAAACATGTTTAAAAAGGGGATCACACACATTTACCTCTTTGAAAAGTGTTAGTATAAAGATGCAAAATGTTTATGATTAGAAAAGTACTTTTATCCAAAAGTATTTTCAACTATCAACATTTTTTTAAATCATTTTTTTAAAATATGCATGTCTCACCTAATTGTCCCATGCCTATTTATGGAATCGCTTTTTGGTTCAATAAGGAAAATAAGTACTAACAAAAAGTACTGGAAACTAGAAGTAGACCCAGCCAGAGCCAATGAAAATGTTATTGGACAAATTCTCAAATACAGCACTCTGTGTGGAATTAGGAGAGGTACCTAAACCAGTATTATAGGAATAATAGAAAAATTCCTCAAGAGGATAGTAGTAGTAGTAATAATAATAATAATATCTTGAAATATAAAGAGCTCCTTATTAGGGGGCAAAAGGTCACACAGTGAGGGAAAGTATATTATTCATATATACTCCAATGGAGCATATCCAGTCTATCATATTAAGTAGGTGGAGTTATCATACTGTAGGATTCAGTGGGGTAAGTTAATACTATCTCTTCCCCTCTTTAAATCAGAACCCATGAAATAATGCATATCGGATCATGCTATTCAAAATAAGTTTATTGATGGGAGTTGGATTGGGATGTGAATTCAATACCTGACAAAGTGTATAAGCTTTCCACTATAGAATATAGTCTCTGTTCCAGTCACAGGCAAAACTAAGGCACTGTGGGTCTCAGCCACAGAGATAGAATTTTCCTCGTCAAGATTAATGCAAGACAAGAAAGCAAATGTGGCTTTATCTGGAGATAGACTGGTTCTGATAAAAAGAGAGGAGGAAAAGTTTGGTTGCGCTAAGTTCAGTTTTCTTTGCCCAGACATAGGGATCATGTATGTGTTTTTGTTTTTTTCCTTTTTTGCTTCGGTTTTGGTTTTGTTTTTGTCTTCCCCGTGGAGAGAAGTGAGTGACAACTTGAGAAGCTGGGATTATTACTGAAGCTGAAGTTCCTTCGTCTGTAAACATGAGGCTCAGGAAATGAATCTACCCCATCTAAAATAAGGATTATGTGTGGCTATCCCAATTATAATCAGGCTAAAGAGGATGAGTTCACAAAATAAAAAAGATGTTAACCATAAAGATAAATTTTAGCTTATTAGAAGGATTAACTTGAAGATAACTACCCCAAGTGTAAGCGGTAGTGTACATCTGTATCTAATAGATGCCCTGTCCTTGGTTCTAATCTGTCTGACTTAGGTAAGGGAGATGCAATCCCCTGAGTGTCCAGGCCTGACAAATGAGCCCACTCCAAAACCATGGTATCAGTCAGTTCTAGCAAATCACAAGCCCTGGGATGTAAATCTCAGTGTCACTGCCCCATGGTAGAGTGTATGTTAAGTGGCCCAATTACCACATGTCTTCTAAGACATCTTTCATAAGAAATCACTTAAAAGCAAACATTCAAATTGGGGACTGCAAATATATTGTATATGGGAAAATGTAATTATTCCTTATACATTCATACAAAATCATTACTAAGATTTTTAACTTAGACTGATCCGGCACAGCTATAGACATTTTATTATTTTTAGTATTTTAAATCATAAAACAATGGAATTATACTGTCATATTAAAACATGTATTTCTAGAGCATATTTTTCAAGAAAATGTTACATCTCTGTATATATATATATATATATATATATATATACCCATATATACACAATACAAACAGCTATAATCTCATATATAATCTTTAATAAAAAATTTTGTATTGAATTTTTAAGAACCTCAAAACTAAATTCATTTATGTTGTTTAAATGTTGTTCTAATTTTTAAAATTCATATATATAGCTAACAATGTATGTGTATATGCATATATGATATCTAAGTTGTGTTTTAAAAGATAGTCTGACCGTGAAACGAACAAGAATAAAGCATAAAGAAGTATATCACAGAACTGAGTTCATAGGAAATGTTATTTTCCCAAAGATTCCATGCTGCCTTCCTCTGAAGATGTATCATTAAAGATGTGTCACAGACACAGTCTGTGGGTGACTCACGATTATATACATAAAAGAGAAGTAGTCTCACTAAATTCATTCTCACCTCACTTCTACTTTTTATATGAAATAAGAATGTATAACACGCCTTATAACTAATAGTTCTTTGATATAAATGACCCATAACCACACTGCTAAGTAAAATACCACTTATAAATTAACCAGTGTGAATCAGAAGGTGAAACTTTCATATATGAAGTTTCCTCTATAAACTAAGAATGGTATATTCAGGCAGAGAACAGGCCGTATTTCCCTAATGGGTGTTGTAAACTTTTAGAGGAATACTGTGTGATTCATATCAGAAATATTTAGTTTCATTTCATTAAAAAACATATGCATAGGATCTTATGGTGTTTCTAGAAATATAGATCCATTTTCACTAAAGTAGATGTAACTTATCTACTGAAATTTTGATCTTTTCAATAATTGAAATCCTCTAAAATGCCATTGTGATGAAGCAATTAAAGCTCTAAATTAATTCTGGAGGAAAAAAAGAGTAGAATAGATAAAATGGAATTCTACAAGGAATAACAAATGGTATATTTTGGTTGATTACAGTTAATTAGCATGGAATTGCATTAGTACATATTCCTTAAAGAAAACATAGCTACTCAAAGAAAAATGAATTGTTTGCTTACACGTACCAACAGAGAATACAGAATAGAAAAAAACTGCCACTTTAAGGCCCCACCTTGAGCCATTCTGTTAAATTTTTACCATTTATTTGTAGGTCTCAGCCCTATTTTCACAACTTTCATGTCTCAGGAAATAACTTTGCTTTATATTCCAAGGTGAAAACAGATGTTGTAAGGCCACAATTTCCCTCTACTTTCATTTCCCCTCCTTCTGTGGTTACCTCAGAAGTCCTTACATTTCCTTCCTTAAAAGACAAAAAAAGTGCATCGGTAGTAAATAGTTAAAGACTGAATCTCTATTTTTCAAGAAGTTTTATGCTAAACATTGATTTTGCATAAATGCTGTAAACACTGATGTCCACTCTGAGCCTTAGCGATTTTAGCAGCCACATGGAAACCAAAAGACACAACCCTGAGGAAGAACCATCAGCAACTACTGCTAAAATTATTATGTTAAGACATTTGTTCCTAAGACGGCACTTTAAAACATACTGCCACAGGTAAGTTCTTCTATTCCTCTTTAAAGCATGGATTTTTCACTTGGATTAAATGGCCTTTATTATAAATCACATTTGCTCATTTTCAATTTCACGTTTTCTTTTGTGTGTCCAACAGAGAATGTAAGACAAAAACAAGCATTAATAGTTGGTGCCTTTGAGAGGGGAAGATCTTCATGGTTACAGTTTCTATCAATTACATCAGATTATTCAGATAATCAGATAAGTAGATTCTAATAATGATATGTTGTTTCAACAAATCATGAGCTCAAAGAAAAATGAAAATTCATTCTGTGGAACGTGCAACATAGAACACAATTGGGAATGTGATTATAAATCTAGAAGTTATATATTACATATTTTTAAAGTTTAATATCAATGATAATTTTTTAGTGATAAAACAGACAAATTTTGAAGACAGTGTTATGGTAAAAACCAATTCTCTAAAATAAGAGAAGAAATTTACTTGAATTTGGTTATGCATACATATAATATATAATCATACTGTCATAAATTGTGAGATTGTATTGAAACTAAAATTAAACTTCTCTTTGACATGGTCAAGTTTATGTTTTATACAAAAATTGTGAATATTTTACATATACTCAATGTAACTAAAATATAAAATTTTGTGAAAATACTGATGTTGAAAGCAAAGGAACACTTTAATACAGCAATATCCACTTTCTGTCCATTATCAAATTAATTTGATATGAATTGAAACCAATTGTGTATTTTTATAAACAAGTCCTTTGAATTTTGGTTACATGCTATTCCACATCTTTTGGAAATATTTAATCAAAGTATTCATTGAAAGGAAAACTAAAATACTTCAACTTTAAGAGACTGGAAGATATATTTTTTTAAAAAGCAAGCAAGGGGCACCTGGGTGGCTCAGTGGGTTAAGCCTCTGTCTTCGGCTTAGGTCATGATCTCGGAGCCCTGGAATCAAGCCCTGCATTGAGCTCTCTGCTCAGCAGGGAGCATGGAGTTTCCCCCACCTACTTGTGATCTCTGACAAATAAATAAATAAAATCTTTGTGGTGCCTGGGTGGCTCAGTGGGCTAAAGCCTCTGCTTTCAGCTCTGGTCATGATCTCAGGGTCCTAGGATTGAGCCCTGCATTGGGCTCTCTGCCCAGCAAGGAGCCTGCTTCCTCCTCTCTCTGTGTTTGCCTCTCTGCCTACTGGTGATCTCAATCTCTGTCAAATGAATAAATAAAAATCTTTTAAAAAATTAAAAAAAAAAGGCAGGCAAAAAGACATCTCTCAAATCACAAGGGAAGAATTAAATGAAATAAATTGAGAGTTCAGAATGCATTGAGAAAGAGGAATTGAAAATTTATTTGTTAACTAGATGGATTTTATCCTCTGTTATTTCACCTTGTGGAAATAGCTCATAAGAAGAAATTTTGATAGAGATCTTATTTTAATTGAATATATGTATATATATTATTTACTACTAATAGAGTGAGATAAAAGATTCTGTTATTTTTTACCATCTAATATATGCCATATGAAGACAACTTATATGAGGTCTTTCAAAATAGTCTTTGAACAGGACTTAAAAGCAAGAAAAAATACTACCTGTTTTTCATCAAAAACATTATAGCATTTCAATGTGAATAAATAATAGAATTGCGAATTTTCTCAACCTGTTGAAGTTTTCCAGGGTATTTCTTTTTAAGATTTTATTATTTATTTATTTAACAGAAATCACAAGTAGGCAGAGAGGCAAGTAGAGAGAGAGAGAGAGAGAGAGAGAGAGAGGAGGAAGCAGGCTCCCTGGCCCGATACAGGGCTTGATCCCAGGATCCTGAGATCATGACCTGAGCCAAAGGCAGAGGATCAACCCACTGAGCCACCCAGGCACCCATAGGGTATTTTTTTTTTTATTACAAATGTTATTGTCCCTAGAAAAAAGTCATTTTTATCCATAAAATAAGACTTTGATAACAATCCTAAACAGTTTTTTATAAACTTAAAACATAAGTCAAATTTAGGGGGAAAAATCATTTCTGAAAAATATACCAGTAACATGGTATCCACTGAAGTCAGATATAACTAAGAACTTAAATATATACCAATAATAATTATTCTGCTTAATTATTATTTTTAGATTTATTATTTAATTTTTAAATATTTAGATTAAAAAACACTTGAATTTTAAATGTTTCAATGTATGTCGGTACATGTTGTTTTGCTTTTAGAAAAATTTTTTTGAATATTGTTTTTAAAATAACATCATTTTACAAGTTCACTAATATAAAAATCCACTTTCTGGTTAACAAAAATTCCAAAAATTAAATAATTATTTAGTATTGCCTTTTACTCTCCTAAGTTTCTCAGTATAGATGATAAATTTTATGGTCACCATAGCTCTGTCCAATAATGTAGCATTTATACTCTTGGGAGTCTAAATTTCATTTCAGTCTATGGGGACTAGTTTCTTCTGCCTCTCTTCTATGGACTTTGCCAAGATTACCTTCCTAAAATGACTTACATTGTGATATGACTTCCGTTTAAAGATCCTCACCACTAACTCCTTGTTCCTTCCTTATCATGCTGAAAATAAACACATTCGTGCATGCACACACAAACTCTTTTTCTCTCTATTCTTATCTCTACCCCTTCCTACCCCTACCCTTATGTCTACATCTACTTCTACCTGTATTTCTCTCTCTGTCTATCACTACCCCATCTTTATCTCCATATTGCCTTCATAAGTGGTCGATACTATTTCATGATTCTAGGACTTTGTGTATCTTATTCTTTTGTTTCAACCTCTCTTTCTTCCTTTCTTCACCTAGCAGCCTCCTATTTATTTTTCTTCTTAAACCCACAAATGTCAAAACATTACATTTATATTTAACTCTCTTGTGTCTCTCCTATGTCATGAGTGCCTATAGTAGAAGACTAAGGAATATATTTATTGATTAGGTGGATTTTATATTCAGTGTAATTTAAAGGTATAAAGTGATTTTCCAAATGTTCAGTGCAACTAGATCCAGGCGAGTGTTGTACCAGTAAGATGATTGTTGTTAATGCTGTTTTTATTTTTCCCTTTCAAGTTACTATAAAAAGTACAAATTTTATGTTCATCTGGATATAAAATGAAGTTGTTCATATGAGTATAATATTGATTTTTGGATAAAAACTGGGTTAACTCTGATTTGAGAAACATATTTACAATTGCCAGATATTTAATCTTACTTTTCTCTTATATGTATGATCAAGATATGAATTCTGGCCAAGATATTATTTAAAGAATATTTGCTTATATTCTATATCTTAGTCTTCTTATATGAATATGTAATTATAGTTATATTTACCCTATTCTCTTTTCTTCAGATGAATGTTTCTGTAATCATAACCACATTCCTTTTGACTGTAGGTAATTTTCACTGACTCTCTCAGTGTGGAAATCGTGAGATACAAGATTTAAAATGCTTAGCTTTATGTTAATGATTCAACGGAATATTCACTGGGGCAAAACCACTTTAAAAATCATTCCTGAAGAATTATCTCATCTTTGAAACAATGACCCATGACTGAAGACATCCCATGATTCTAGAAGAGTGAGGTGGAAAGAAAATGTGATAGGAATGGCTTGGAGAGAAAGGATTCTCCAAGGAAAAGAGAAATATAGTCACACTACTAAAAAACTGTTTGGTTGGTAAGTGTTCTTGTTTTTATTGTCATTTGTTTATTTCAGGTGTTAGAACACTGTTCATTTTTACTCAATCCTTAAAAAACACACACATAGACACACACATATTTTTAAAATTTATTTTTAATGAACCATATGGAGAACCTAGAAAATTTTCCCACAGGTGTGCATAGTCTGATAGACAAAAACAAAATCAAAACCACACACAGGAGATTCAAAATAATCAAAGTCATATCCTGTGGTCAGAAAATTTTACCCAAGCAAAGTAAACCCATTTTGAAGAAGTTGGAATTTGCCATTAAAGTCAGATAAACATTGTGTCAACAGATTTAACAATAGTCTCTTGCAAAGTGTGTCAGCATTTCAGTTGGTTTAGAATGGGCCTGAACGATCCTTTTTTGTGGGGGGTGCCTATTTGCAAATAAGTTCATTTCTATATAAGAATAAAAGAACACATAATTATGAAAATTACCTATTTCAAAAGACCCTGTTATCATGAAATGTCCCTTAGGCAATATCAGAAAATATATAATAATAGTTACAAGGAATATAAGAAGGCTTTTGTTCAAGAAATAATTCTACATAAAAGGCTTTAAGGAAATTTTGAATTAAAGATCTATAGGTTTTAATCAATTGCTTACCTCATTTTCCTTATAAATGTGGGATGGAGAATAAAATCAACTGAAAAATATACAGCCTTGAGGAACTATATGATGAGGATCATCTGATGTTAAAGCAAACTGTGCAAACTAGAATATACTTATTCTAGTAAAGGCTAGACTTAGACCTGTTGCCAACTAGAGAGACACCACAACAGCTGTGAATGAAACATTATTCACACATTTGAGGTCTGTCATTCATTCCTCAACAATGTCAAGTTTTCCACTTGTGCAAGCTTGTTTTAGTTTGTTGATGTTTTTATCTAGGAGACAATTTGACTCACTGATGAAATATTCTAGCTATGCTGAACTTTCTTCCTATAGAGTTAGGGAACTTTGTATATCCAAGTAAAAAAGTTGGAGCCATTCAATGACACCAATAAGCCCATTGTTTAGTTTATGATGACTCATTATATATACTGTAACATCCAAAAACTCAGAGAGCTATAGGGGGGAACAGCATAATTGTCCATAGCTGGAAAAAGTTAAACTGTATGAGATGTTAGGTTACAGAGTAAATCAAAAAAGTAGAATGCAAGATTTCCAAATGATAAATTTATTCTATATTTATAATATTTCTTATACTGGGGAAGACAGAATTATAGAAAAGAAGTGAAAAGCAATCATAAATTGCTTTAACTGATTGTAGAATCTGTTAAAGAAAGGACAATTTTAAAACTAGAACATTTCTTAAAGAACAGACCAAATATGACCAGTATATTAGTTTTAGTCTTAAACACTGGTTTCAAACTTTAATTCTTGTACCTATGATTCTTGAAATGAAACAAAATTTGATTTCCTAGTAGCTCTCTCACAAATAATGTTATATCCTTCAATCTTTCAATTTTGGTAAGTTTTTTTTTAATCACATGAAAGAAAAAAATTTTTTTTTAATTTTTTATTTTTTATAAACATATATTTTTATCCCCAGGGGTACAGGTCTGTGAATCACCAGGTTTACACACTTCACAGCACTCACCAAAGCACATACCCTCCCCAATGTCCATAATCCCACCCCCTTCTCCCAACCCCCCTCCCCCCAGCAACCCTCAGTTTGTTTTGTGAGATTAAGAGTCACTTATGGTTTGTCTCCCTCCCAATTCCATCTTGTTTCATTGATTCTTCTTCTACCCACTTAAGCCTCCATGTTGCATCACCACTTCCTCATATCAGGGAGATCATATGATAGTTGTCTTTCTCCGCTTGACTTATTTCACTAATCATGATACGCTCTAGTTCCATCCACGTCGTCGCAAATGGCAAGATTTCATTTCTTTTGATGGCTGCATAGTATTCCATTGTGTTTATATACCACATCTTCTTGATCCATTCATCTGTTGATGGACATCTAGGTTCTTTCCATAGTTTGGCTAATGTGGACATTGCTGCTATAAACATTCGGGTGCACGTGCCCCTTTGGATCACTACGTTTGTATCTTTAGGGTAAATACCCAATAGTGCAATTGCTGGGTCATAGGGCAGTTCTATTTTCAACATTTTGAGGAACCTCCATGCTGTTTTCCAGAGTGGCTGCACCAGCTTGCATTCCCACCAACAGTGTAGGAGGGTTCCCCTTTCTCCACATCCTCGCCAGCATCTGTCATTTCCTGACTTATTGATTTTAGCCATTCTGACTGGTGTGAGGTGATATCTCATTGTGGTTTTGATTTGTATTTCCCTGATGCCGAGTGATATATAGCACTTTTTCATGTGTCTGTTGGCCATCTGGATGTCTTCTTTGCAGAAATGTCTTTTCATGTCCTCTGCCCATTTCTTGATTGGATTATTTGTTCTTTGGGTGTTGCGTTTGCTAAGTTCTTTATAGATTCTGGACACTAATCCTTTATCTGATATGTTGTTTGCAAATATCTTCTCCCATTCTGTCAGTTGTCTTTTGATTTTGTTAACTGTTTCCTTTGCTGTGCAAAAGCTTTTGATCTTGATGAAATCCCAATAGTTCATTTTTGCCCTTGCTTCCCTTGCCTTTTGCATTGTTCCTAGGAAGATGTTGCTGCGGCTGAGGTCGAAGAGGTTGCTGCCTGTGTTCTCCTCAAGGATTTTGATGGATTCATTTCGCACATTGAGGTCCTTCATCCATTTTGAGTCTATTTTCATGTGTGGTGTAAGGAAATGGTTGAAAGGAAAAATTTAAGTTGTTTATTACTCAATGATGTCAAATAATCAAAAGCAATCATGACAAAAATTTTGTGATATCTCTGGAATTCTAGTTTCTTTATTTTTAACTAGTTGTGAGCAATACAGTGATTTAAAATTTTAGTAGAGTGATAGGAGGATCATTATTTAAAGCATTAATTTCAAGACTTGTACCTGTGACCATGAAATAACATATAGATCTCATTTCCATTATTTTACATAATTTAATAATGTTAACCCTCGAGTTTAGGGACACAAACCTTTCATGCAGTTGAAAATCCATGTGCGACTTTTGACTTCTCCAAAATTTAACAACCAATAGCCTCCTGTTGCCCAAAAGCCTTACCAATAACAAATAGTTGATTAACACATATTTTGCATGTTATATGCATTATATATTGTATTATATCCTATATCATGTAAGTTATATATATAGTATACTTTGAAACCAAGAAAGCTAGAAATAAGAAAATGTCATTAAGAAAAGTATGACAAGATAATACATTTTCTGTGTTGTACTATATTTATAAAGAGAAATCTGTGTATAAATGGACCTGTGCAGTTCAAACCTCTGTTGTTCAAAGGTCAACTGTACTTAGCACAAAGAAATATTCTGTTCTTTGAAAACATCTTGAGCAGGTATGTGACCTACAAACCCAGATGGAGGGACTGCTAGTAGCTTTCTAGTAAGTAGGGATCACTGTGGAATGAGGTAGAGATATGACCTGGCATCAAGTATCTTGCTCTTTTGGGTACATTCTCTGTGATCGTTTTTACTTTGTATTTCTCTTAGCCAATCACTATTGGCTGTAGCTGCTTTGTTATCTCCCATTATGTTTTGTATCCGTTTCTTAAGACCACCATAATAAAGTACATCAAATGAGTGGTTTATCAATTTTTTTAAAGATTTTATTTATTTGACCCAGAGAGAGAGAGAGAGAGAGGAAGAGAGGGAACAAAAGTATGGTGAGTGGGAGAAGGAGAAGCTGTATTTTCACTGAGCAAGGAGCCCAAGGCAGGGCTCAATCCCAGGACCCTGGGATCATGACCTGAGCCGAAGGCAGCTGCTTAACAACTGAGCCACCAAGGCACCCCAAGTGAGTGGTTTAGAAGAATAAAAGTTTAGAGGTCCCTGAGTGGTTTAGTGGGTTAAAGCCTCTGCCTTCGGCTCAGGTCATGATCTCAGAGTCCTGGGATCAAGCCCTGCATCAGGCTCTCTGCTCAGCAGGGAGCCTTTTTCCCTCTCTCTCTGCCTGCTTCTCTGCCTACCTGTGATCTCTGTCTATCAAATAAATAAATAAAATCTTAAAAAAAAAAAAAAAGAAAAGAATAGAAGTTTATCCTTTCATAGTTCTAGAGTCCAGAATTGAGTCAAGATGGCAGAAATCTGAAATCAGCATGTTGGCCTGACTATGCTCCTTCCAAAGGCTCTAAGGGAGAATTCTTTTTTACCTCTTCCAAAGTCTGGTGGATCCTGACATTCCTTGGCTTGTGGCAGCATATCTTCAATCTCTGCCTCCTTCTTCACATGGCCCTCTCTATGAATCTGTGACCTTTGCTTTTCTTATAAGGACATGAGTCTTTGGATTTAGGGCTCACAGTAAGTCCAGGATGATTTCCTTCAAGGTCCTTGACTAATTATATTTGAAAAGATTTTTTTTTTTTCCAAATGAGTTCACATGAGGTTCCCAGTAGACTTGAAACTTTCAGAGACACTCCAAATCTTCAATATGTTATTAATGCTTCTCCTCTCAGTTATTCAGAGTCAATTCATCAGAACCCTCAGGCTCCCTTTGTATAGCTCCAAGTCTTTGTGGAAAGCCAACATCTATCTCTGGCATGGACTATATAAAGGTACTACTTCCTGTTTCTAGTACCCTTGGAATGATTTGAAATTTGATCATGAAAAATAAAATACATGACTCTTAGGAAAAATAAAATAGATGCTTACATTCATGCCATCCTACACCACTGTGGAGATACTAAGCTATGCTTTTGGCTGGTGTGTGGACTACACATCCCAAGAATTCTTGTAGAATGGAATGCACCATCTGGCAGGCTCGCAGAAGTGCATCTACGAGTTCAACAGCTGCATCTTGATGTGTGTCCCAAATTGAAAGAGAGGCTCAAGAACAGAAATTCTTAGCTGCTTCCAAGATAGACTAAAGGAAGGAATCAACATAGCTGGACATGAACATCTGCTCTTGCTGACATCAATGAAATAAACAAAGTACTTGGCAAGCCATCTGTGTCTGGGTTGTGGTAGAAAGATGATGAGTCAAAGCTTCCCCCCAAAAAATAGAACCAAAGCAAAGTTTATGTAGTAACATTTTAGGAAGGGTTTGCGATACCAGGTCATCAGGTTGTGGAGGGCGGGTACTCTCATTCAATGTGGCCCCTTATTAAGCTGGACACACACACAAAAAAAAACACAGCTGGTTCCTGGATGAGGTGGGATGTCTGTGGAGAGGCTAATAGAAATAGTTTCCTGAAGATGACTTCTTGAGGTAGATGGGGGTTCAGATGGTGAGTAAATGTGAGGAAATAATATGTTGGTTCTTCCATTTCTCCTGATTTTTATTAAGCTAATTTTATCCCAACAGTTTGAAATCTGTACCACTGTTGCATTATGTTACCTAATCCTAATCAAGGCAAATTTCACCCTGGATTTGTGAAGCTTTGTACTGGGCACTGGACTCGATATAGCTTCTATCACAGTGGGTAAGAAAAAGACCATGATGTTGTCTAGGCCATTCCACAGGGAGGTTGGACAGTGGTGTCATGAGATGAGGCTTGGGAAATGATGTAGCTCTTATATCTTTAACAAGCAGCAGAGGCCTAGGGAAAACAATTCGGAATGAGAAAATACCTTAGAAAATATCATATGTCAATGGTGATAAATAGGGGCCAACTTTTAGTCAACTACACAATTCTTAAAGAAATGAATAAGATAATTCTCCAGATTCATGTTCTATGAACCAAAATTGGTCCAGCAGGTCTAAGGACCAACTCAGCCCAGGCAATCACTTTTAATGAATATGTGTACTGTTTACTTGATCCTGCAACTGGGTGCCTTATGCAATAAGAAACTTCTTCCCTATAGTACAGAAAGAGGCTGCTTCAATCAGAGAGCATCTGTCATAGCCGATCTGGGCTACTACCACAAATTTTTGTAGACTGGGTGAATTAAACAACACTTATTGATGATGGTTCTGGAGTCTGGATGTCTACGATCAGGTGCCAAAATGGTTGGGTTTTTGATGAGAGCCCTTCTCCTGGGTCACAGATGGTGACCTTCTCGGTATATCCTCTTGTGGCAGGGAGAGAGAATTTGAGGAAACAAGCTCTCTACTTCCTTTTCTTATGTTTTAGTCACTCATCCATCATGAGGGCTCCCCTCTCATTACCTCTCAAAGGCCCCATCTCAAAATATCATCACACTGGAAATTAGGGTTTCAACATATGAATTTGCGGGGGTGGGAGGGAGACCAAACATTTAGTTTATAGCAGTGACTTCTAGCATCCATGCCCACCTTCCCTTTGATCTTGAATATCTCCTGGGACCACCACCTCCACACTACACAGACTTTATGTCCATTTAGTCTTTTCCCTTTTTTCTTTTTTTCTTCTTCCTTCCTGATTTCCACCTGTGGTAGATATAAATTCTCATCTTCCAGACTCTGCACTTTCCTCAGGGACACTTTAGGTCCTATAACTTATCCTGAAACCGTATTTCCAAAGGGGCATTTTGCCCCAGGCAGAATAGTTTGAAAAGCTTCCCCAGGAAAGTAATTTTAGAGGTGATTTTAACAGGAAGATAATATAAGCAAATTAATTTATTCTGTGTATTGCCAATGATGAGCTATTCCAGTTTAATAAGTTAAATTGGTTGCAAAGATAGTTTCTTCCTGAGCAGAATTCTGGTAATAATTTTGTTACTCGAGGGGCACCTGAATAGCTCAGTCAATTAAGCATCTGTCTTTGACTCAGGTCATGATCCTAGGATCCTGGGATGGAGCCCCTCACTGGGCTCCCTGCTCAGCAGGGATCCTGCTTTTCTCCTTCCTCCCCACTTGTGCTTTCTGTCAGTCTGTCTCTCAAATAAATAAAATATTTAAAATAATTTGTTACTTGAAGCCAACAATGTTTTAAAGGCATAAAATAGCTGAGTTGATTGTTAAAAGAAGACATTCAGATAAGTAAATATTATTGTCATCCTCTGAAGCTATAGGTGGAGGCTTATGACCTTAAGTGGTCAGGTGTGGTGGAAAGAAAATGAAGTCGTAGTGAAGTAGGCAAAGTAAGATGCTTGGCAACAGTGGTCAGCCACTAAGGAACCATTGGTGTTCAGACCTCTTACCCAAAAGCAGGTGGGACAGTGTTTGGAATAAAAGACTCTTAATATTTGAGATTCTTCTTGAATTGTGTTGAACAGTGTTAAAATTCTTCACACATCAACTGAGTTTAAGACTTAAAGGACTTCAGTGTAGACTGTACATCCTACAATATCATTTTTTTTCCTCCAGTGCATTCTGATTTCATGTATTATATTATTACATTATTAGTACAATGATTTATATATACCAGAATATTTACTCCTTATAAAAGCCCCATGAGGGATGCCCGGGTGGCTCAGTGGGTTAAGCTTCTGCCTTCAGCTCAGGTCATGATCTCAGGGTCCTGGGATCGAGTCCCACATTGGGCTCTCTGCTCAGCAGGGAGCCTGCTTTCCCTCTCTCTGCCCATCTCTCTGCCTACTTGTGATCCCTCTCTCTGTCAAATGAATAAGTAAAAATATTTTAAAAATTAAAAAAAAAAAGCCCTGTGAGGTGTGTACCATTATTGCTTACAGTTTACTAATGAAACAGTTGGGGCAGAAAGATTATCTAAGATTATTTGGAATATGTATTAAATTGGGGATGTAAACTCATTCAATAAAAGCTTGCCTGTGATTTCTTCTTAACTTCAGTCTGTGACTTTTCCCTTTGCTGATTTTACTTCCTATCCTTTCTTTATAATAAATCATAACCACAAGTATAACAATTTCTGAGTACTGTTATTTCTTCTAGTGAATCATCAAGTCTCAGGAACCCAGGACACAAAACCCGAAAAGTCTCTCATACAGAATTAGGCAAGATTAAATTCTAATGATGGCCTTGAGTTTGTGCAATGCTTTAGTCTTTTTCTAATCAACAGTGAACAGAAATCTTTAACACTTTTGGTCAGGGTTGAAGCGCTAGAATGAAACCCTCATGTATTTCCTAAACACTGATTCTCATACACCCAGATGATGGGCTTTCTTACAATTCTTTCAGCAAGATCTCCTTTAAGGACAAACTTTTGAAAGGTGAGATATAGTACTCTGTCGTCATGTTCTCTGTAACTCAACACCCACGGCTTGAACTACCTGCTGTCTGGCCTAGCAAGGCTCCTCAACTTTCAAGCACCCCTGGATGTCACCAATTATAATATTTATATCATCTGAGCTTTCTCTCACCGATTACACACACACACTCACAGACACACAGACACACACACACAATTTTTCCACTCTCTTTTCCATCATCTCTGCCAAAAAAGATAATAATAATAAGTTCAGAAATGGGCAGAGATTTGCAGAAAATAAAAGTCTTGAAAATTATTTTCTCTAGAATTCAAATTACCATGAGCCTCTTTTCCAAGTTCTGGTTCATTTTAAAATTCCACTATCAAAATGAATACTTCTAGTATAACGGGTCGATTCCCCAGTTTTAAAGAAAGCTAGTCTTAAATAAGGGGAAGAAACACCATTTGTGATCTAAATCACACAGCACTGCTCTTTCTCATAGTAGAAGCATTTTTTTGACAGGCTTTGTAGTGCTCTGACCTCCACAGCCAGATGCTTATGGGCAAACTAGAAAGTCTGACTTACGTAAAATTAGATTATCATGTTCATTTCTCCTTTCCAATATATGTTCCTTTTATACACAACATTTAATAACAGAAGGTATCAGGGAGAAATTGCCATGCCGTATCCCCAATTGCAGTTATAAAGCCAAACTTGGATTTAACTTCGTTGAACGGACATGAGGAACAAGTCATTTGTTATCCACCAAAGTATTTGCTCAAGATTAAGAGCTGTGTGGATGCTCCCAATATTGCCAAGTACAACAGAACTGAATCTTATTCATCTAAATGACTGGTTATGCACTGCGGTTAGACAATCTCAAATTCAGGTTTATAGCCTGAATATGAAAGATGCATTGCCATCTTTGTTCCGCATGTACTGAGTAAGTTCTTAATTCTCTTTGCCTCCTTGTAATTACTGATACGGAAAACATACAGGATGCTTCAAGGCTGAAACAATGTTTAAACACTTTGGACTTAAGTAATAGAAAGGTCCTTTTGGAAATAAGTTTTGGTCAGAATCTAGATTAGGAATAAGCAATATATATTAAGGTGAAAGTCAAACACTTGACGAAGTCAACTAAACTGATGAAAATCTCTCTGAAGAATATAGATTAAGTCAAGCAGAGATTTACTAAAACAAGCTTCCCAATCTTGCGTGCTTATTTCCGTTCCTATTCTCCACAAATGGTTCACAGTCACTTCTGTTCATGAGAAATTTAAGAACTTTGCACTTGATGATCTTGACCCCAGGGACTGCTTCTTCCAAACAGATTCTCATACAAGTTTTAGTCCCTGCTTTTTCAGAGCACCTGGGGACTGTATTCCCCAGAATACAGGGGTCCTTTTAATCCCCACTAGTCCTTTTAATCCCCGTTCCTTCTAGAGTTGAGAGCATACCTAGATGCAGTTGGAGAATGTTCAAACACCCTTTGTTAACTCCATTTTCAAGTTTGTTTGTTTGTTTTGGTTTGTTTGTTTTTTATAACCATCTTATGCATGTTTTCCCCCATCCTGGTTTTGATTTCTAACTTCTTAGAAGTCCTTTGAACCCTTCTCAGCCATTCATTACCCAACTGAGATAGGGTGTTTCAGAACTTTTCTTCCAACTAAAGTCCTCTCTACCCTTATCAAAAATCTCTTTTTTCTGACCAGGCAAACTAGAAAGAATCTGACACTTAGTTTAATTTAATGTACATTTATATTCATTTATAAATAATTATTATATTGTATAATATTATTTTTACATTTTTATATTTATAATTACATAGAATTATACTTATTATTTCTATTTTCTATGTATATTATTTTATAGTTTTATTATATTTCTATTTTTCATTTAAGCTAAATTAATATATGTATATATTACCCACATAGATATTTTTATATATTAGTAGATTAAGTTATCTTTACTTAAATTAATGACCCTCAAAATAGGCTTTATATTAAAAATACCTAGTGAATTTAAAAGTACGTATCGATGCCAAGGTCTTGCCCCTAAAGATTCTGTTGTAATCGGTTTAAGATCATATGCATTTTATAAAAATTCTTCTAGTGAGTCCAAAGTGTAGTTAGCATTGAGAACAATTGTTCTAAAAATATGCCCCTTTAAATGAATTTTCTGTGTAACAGCCTAAGTACTTATCCTTTCATTTAGTGGTCTCTGGTGAGGTTTCAAAGTAATTTAGGAAAGTTGCCTCTTCTGGCAACACAGATGAGCTGTCCTGGGATTCTCTCCACTGATTTCTTTGTTTCTTTCTTTGTCTTTGAGACTGATACCAAACTAACCATAATCAAAATATCCACCTTTTCTTTTCTTACAATCACATCACTGTTCATGATGTAAAGTACAGAACACATTTAAATACAACTTTTCAAGAGACTACAGACAAACTTCTTGATTCAGGTATCTCTGTCTCTGTCATGTCTGACTTCTTGCCTCCAGGATTTAAATTTGGCTGATAAAAGGGAAGGCACTGGAAAATTTTATATTCTTAAAGGATACCTTGTAAGAGTTTCTTCCTAATAGTTCAGGTAACCAAGATTACCTATGTAAGAAAAAAGAAAAGCTGCCAAGAGCTTCATTCAGTCATTTGTTTAACAGATTTTTATTAAGCAACTATTATGGACAAAATATATTAGGCATGGGTGGCTCAGTGGGTCAAAGCCTCTGCCTTCGGCTCAGGTCAGGATTCTAGGGTCCTGGGATCGAGCCCCACATCGGGCTCTCTGCTCAGCAGGGAGACTGCTTCCCCCTCCCCTCTCTCTCTGCCTGCCTCTCTGCCTACTTGTGATCTCTGTCTGTCAAGTAAATAAATAAAATCTTTAAAAAAACATATATATTAGGCGTTAGGAAGAACATCTACAATGAAGATAATCAGGCACCGTGCAGCCCAGCAGTGAAGGATGGCTAGGTGGTGGAAGGAGGCCAACATTCAACCAATCTGTATTCCAGAATAATTGTGATAAGAATTAGGAGAATACTAGGAGGTATTCATTTGGGGAATCTGGGGGATCAAGGAAGAGTGTATTTGAGGGAATGGCATTTAAATTGCGAAATGAAATATGGATATAGGGCAGAGGGGTTAATAGTGGGGAGAGGAGGAATCCAGACCAAGGAAATAGAGAATGTTCAGATTTAGAGGTGGGAATGAGCTTGAGGATTAAAGAAATAAACGCAGCCTAACTGGCACAGAATAAACAGAGGCTGGTGGTGAACGTGTAGCTGGAGAACTAAGCTGAGGTTGGAACTTTTGGAGGCGAAAATCCTTAGAAGCCTCATAGTAAAGGGCTGCACTGAAAAACAAATAAAAATGAGAGGTCTGCATTGAATTTAAGGAACAATTATAATTAAGTGAAGTTTTTTATAAAAAAAAAAAGATGACAATCAAAAAAATTAAAATTTCTTGCTTCATTCATTCACTCACCCACCCATTCATCCTTTCACTCATTCATCTGGTCGTATTTACTCAACCCTTACCTTCTCAAAGAGACCAATATCGATTCCTCTATTTAATACAGGAACTGTCCTCACCCTCACGCTGACCCTCCCTAACACCCTCAGTCTACTGCAGTTTTCATTTTGCCTACCAAGAGAATCACTACCTACCATGTTTATTGTCAGTTGTCTGTCCTTATTCACCACTGCACACAACAGGAGCCGAGAGATTTTGGTGTTTGCTGTGTATTTCAAGCAGCTCCTTCGAGCAGCATCTAGGACATAGGAGAATATGCGCTCAATAATTATTTACTGAGGACATGAATTTCTCTCTTGGCTAAGTCACTTATTAAACTTCTGACCTCCATCACAAGTTCACACTAGACAGTTTAAACTTCATTGAGTAGCACATAAAATAGGGTTTTTTTTTTCTCCCTTTGTATTTTTCCAATGAAAAGACTTAACATTATTTATGTAAACTCTGTAACAGACATGATCATGTTCTCAGCAGAGAGGTCATGGACCAAATATTCTCAACCAAGGAGGTATTTTCTTTAGATCAGACTCAGGAGGTATGATATTGGCGAGTCAGCACGTATGATATTTTTCTGGGCCCGTTCTCACACATATCCATTTCTGCTCACAGTCCACAGCGTGAATTTCACATTGACGGGAGGTGATTCTTAAGTTCACATTGTGACCCCTCAAATATCTAGCTCTGCTCAGTCTGCTATGGGTTCTGTAGCAGAAGCTCAAATTTTTTTTTTTTTTTTTTTTTAACTCCTGAAGTATCTGAACTGTCATTATCCAGAAAGTGACAGGCTTGCTTTCTTAAAGCACACTGGCCCTTGTCTCTAAGAGGGTCTGCAGTGTTGACCAGTAGAGGGCAGCTGCAACTCTTCAAATCTGGCTCCATGTCCTGACCATCCAGGAGACGCATGCTTCATTCCTTTACAAAAAAAGGAATTACTGCCTTCAGCCTATTTTTATTCCCTTTTTGATCATCCAATACTATTGATTTTTAAACATATGATAATAAAAATAAACAGATATGCAAAAAATAGGAAAGAAAATCAATAATGGGGCGCCTGGGTGGCTCAATGGGTTAAGCCTCTGCTTTCGGCTCAGGTCGTGATGTCAGGGTCCTGGGATTGAGCCCCACATCAAGCTCTCTGTTTGGCAGGGAGCCTGCTTCCTCCTCTCTCTCTCTGCCTGCCTCTCTGACTACTTGTGATCTCTCCCTCTCTCTCTGCCAAATAAATAATAAATAAAATCTTTAAAAAAAAAAGAAAAAGAAAATCAATGATACTCCCATTACTCAGAGAGAGCATAACTACTGCTAATATTTGATATGTAACAGTTATATATATATATATATATATATATATATATATATATATATATAACTTCTATTAATTTTCCAAAAATAGAACCATAAAGTGAGCACCATTCTTCTATTTAGTAATATGCCTTTACATAAAATATATCTGAGTCTGGAACTGTATCTTGTAATGCCAGGAAGTGTGAAGAAAGAACGAAAGGAAGGAAAAAAAAATAAAATGAAAAGAAAGGAAAGGAAAGCCCACATTGATGGAGATATGACAAAAGGACAGAGGAACCTAATGAAAGTATTCCCCATGTCCAAAGCTGAAACAATTGGGAAAAAAAAAAAAATCAGACCATAGTCCAAGGTATAAAATAAATACCTGAGTTCCTCTGGATATTAATACTTACCTGAATAAGTTAATAAAGTGTAGAGACAAATCTGCTTTGTAGAAGAATCCAAACATTGTTGATAATGCTGCTATAAACACTGGGGAGCAGGTATCCCTTTGAATCAGTATTTTTGTACCTAGTCGTGCAATTGCTGAATCATAGGGTAGTTCGATTTTCAGCTCTTTGAGGAAACTCTATACTATTCCTTAGAGTAGCTGCACTGGTTTACATTCCCACTAACTTTGTAAGAGGGTCCCCTTTCTCCACATGCCTGCCAACATTTATTGTTTCCTGAGTTGCTAATTTTAGCTATTCTGACTGGTGTGAGGTGATATCTCCTTGTGGTTTTGATTTTTATTTTCCTCATGATGAGTGATATTGAGTATCTTTCAATGTATCTGTTAGCCATCTGGATGTCTTCTTCAGAAAAATGTCTATTCATGTCTCCTGCCCATTTCTTAACTGAATTATTTGATTTTGGGGTGTTGAGTTTTATAAGTTCTATATATATTTTGGATACTAACCTTTTATCAGATACAAACTTTGCAAATACCTTCTCCCATTCCATTGGTTGCCTTTTAGTTTTGTTGATGGTTTCCTTCACTGTGCAGAGCTTTTTATCTCAAAGTCCCAGTTCTTCATTTTTGCTTTTGTATCCCTTGCCTCCAGAAATGTTTCTAGTACAAAGATGCTATAGCCAATGTCAAAGCCCTTGCCTCCAGAAATGTTTCTAGTACAAAGATGCTATAGTCAATGTCAAAGACATTCTCCTCTAGGATTTTGAAGGTTTCCTATCTCACATTTATGTATTTCAATTATTTTGAATTTATTATTGTGTACTGTGTGCTGTGTATTGTGTCCAGTTTCATTCTTTTCCATGCTGTTTCCCAGTTTTCACAATATCACTTGTTGAAGAGACTGTCTTGTTTCCATCAGATGTTCTTTATTGTTTATTGGCACAAAACAGACACATAGATGAATGGAACAAAGTAGAAACTGCAGAAATGGACCCACGGCTCTACGGTCAACAAATCTTCAACAAAACAGTAAAGAATATCCGATTGAAGGTTTTTGTTTTGTTTTGATTTTTCCTTAATGGTCTATCTGTTCACCTAGGCAATATCTGAAATCCTTGTCAGGTAATCAATCTCCTTCTATAGCCAAGCAGTATTATTTTAAATAGCATTCATTTTTTGGTTATTACCTCAAAATATCCTTTCACAAATGTTAGGCACTTTAAAAATGTAACTATAACTGAACTGGCAGCAGAGTGTATAACTGAATGCCATAGACTCATAAGTATAACAAACAATGATGCAAAAATAAAAACCCTGAGAAAAGCTTGATGGGAAATATTTGATCAGGCCACTTCCTGGGGAGAGTGATATTGTGAGACTGATGCAAATTCTTGCTGTGATAGAATTCTATGTGTACAGCCCATAACCTAGAGTTATTCTATTCCATTTCTATAAAGGTGCACACCATTGTTGTGACACCATTCATGATGGGAAATGGCCACCTATATCCAACATTAATCTAGGAATTTATTAGAATGATCATTTTCAAAGTAATCCCATCATAAAAATGGCCATATTAAAGGAAACATGTCCTTAGGGGATACTAGTAGGCTTTACTTCTCCTTTCCCTTTTCCAGTCTTTTCTGCCTCCACTTATGGACTTGATGTTCTTAACACCAGTTTTGAGATCTGCACTAAATGTGTCCTTGAAATTCATCAAAACTTGTCATTTAGTTGCAAGTAGTCCCATACTTCCTCTTTTTTTCCCTTGTAATGTTTACTCTATATACAACTGACCCTTGAACAACACAGGGGCTAGAAGTACCAACCTCCCCCCTGCCATTGCCACACACACACACACACACACACACAGCCGAAACTTTATATAATACTTCAGATTCTCCAAAAACTAGTGGCCTACCATTGACCAGAATTCTATTCTTATAATAAAGTAAGTTAGAGGGGCGCCTGGGTGGCTCAGTGGGTTAAGCTGCTGCCTTCGGCTCAGGTCATGATCTCAGGGTCCCGGGATCGAGTCCTGCATCGGGCCTCTCTGCTCAGCAGGGAGCCTGCTTCCCTCTCTCTCTCTCTCTCTGCCTGCCTCTCCATCTACTTGTGATTTCTCTCTGTAAATAAATAAATAAAATCTTGAAAAAAAATAAATAAAGTAAGTTAGAAAAAACAAAATGTTCTTAAGGGAGCCATAAGGAAGAGAAAAGACATTTATCGTACTGATCTGTATTTATAGAAAAAAAAAATCTAAGTGGATGTATGCAGTTCAAACCCAAGTCATTCAAGAGTCAACGGCAGCAAAGTTGATAAGAAGTAGATGAGATTTAAAACTCTGAGTTGACTTATAATTTATTGAGGTTTTGGGGGAATGGCAAAATAAAATGCATGCATTTTGCATGTGGATTGCTTGCAAATCTTTGGAGACCAGACTGTAAATTATGGTGGGCAGAGTAATGGTCTCCCAGAAATATCCACATTCCAGGACCATTGGTTGCATTGTGGTGAGAACAGCTGCTTTCCAAAGATGTCCTTACTTTCTGGAAACTTTTTTTTTTTTTTAATTTTTAATTTAAATTTTATTTTATTTTTTAGAATCTTTGAGTATTTTGTTGTTGTTGGTTTTTTTGTTGTTGTTGTTTTGGGGTTTTTTGTTTTGTTTTGTTTTTTTGTTTACATGACCACCAGGATTAAGGTAAAGATGGAATTAAAGTTGCCATTCAGCAACTTTAGGAAGATTTCCCAGACAATCCAGGTGGGTTCAATGTAATCAGAAAAGTCTTTATATTTGGAAGTAGTCAGAAGGGCTACTATCAGCGTAATGCAGTGTGAAAGACTTGATAGGCCACTGCTGGCTTTGAAGATGAAAGAGGGTCATGAGCCAAGAAATTTGGGCAGTCTCTAGACACTGGAAAAGTTGAAGTAATGGCTTCTTCCTAAAGCCTCCAGAAAGGACTGTAATCCTGATTACCATTGATTTTAGTCCTTTAAGCCCATTTCAGGCTTCTGACCTCCACAACTATAAAATAATGAATTTGCATTTTTAAAGCCACTAAGTTTTGTGTCTCAGAAACAACAGGAAATGAATACTTTTGTGATAACCCAGCAACTAAATGCTCTGGACCTAATGTAACATGGATCTTGTTTGTGCTGTTTTGCTCTGCAACAAATTGAGTTGTTATAAAATTACAGCATAGTTATTAAGTTCACACATACCCACACCTATTAGTTCAGCTAATCTATATACATCCTAGTTAGTGTATAAGGAGATCAGTCAATGTCAATTAAAGATGAGTGTATCTCCTCAACAGTATTATTCTATGCTATTTTTTGCCTCCCTGCTTTTGAAAAGACTCCTCAACCTGTCTTGTCATTTTCTTATTAACCACATCCTTCCTTCTTTTACTAAATAATTCCTTTTGTCCTTGAAGAGTCAGGTCATGCTCCAAGCAAATGCCCAGACTACAATTAGCTCAGGTAGATACTTCTTCCATATGGTTACTTGCATTCTACCCTAGTACGCCCTATACTTCTCTGTAATACACTGCTGATGTGTTTTCTCTCTGATAAAGCAAGCTCTTTGAAGGAAATTATTTATGTCTTCCATAATCATCTTTGTAGCCCCACCATGACTCCTAGTGCTATCTACGTGACACTAATACTCACTAATATGCTGTTCCAAAATGAGTAAATGAGTGAGTGATCTCCCTCTTGTTGAATTTCCTTTAGAGACTTGGCCTAAATAATTTCTTTATTCCTGAAAGATTCCTCCTCTTCTTTCTCTTAGTTTATGAACATGTCAGTTTGTCTCCTAGCTTAAACTAAACAATACCAACTAAACTTCAAGCTTTTCCTTACTGCAAATTTCTCTCCCCTAGTTCATCCCTTTAACTCTAAGGCTTATAAGAGACATTCACGTTTATTGTTTCCTCTTTCTACCCTCCAATTTGGTAAAACGACTTTTCTACCCAGCTGTACTAGTTTCTACGACTGCCATAAAAAAGGACCACAGATTCGATGGCATAAATGACACAAATTTATTTCCTCATAGTTTTGAGGCTCGAAGACTGAGATCGTGTTTGGCAGGTTTGGTTTCTTCCGAGGTCTCTCCTTGGCTTTAGAGGGCTGTTTTCTTGCTGTGTCCTTGCATGGTTTTTCCTGTTTGCAGACTCTTAATAGTGTCTCTCTGAGGATCCAAATATCCTCTTCTTATACAGACACCAGTCAGATATGTTTAGGGCCCACCCTAAACACTGTATTTAACCTTAATTACCTTTCTAATGGTAATTACACCATTTTTTGATGTTTGAGGTACTGGGGATTATTTTGGAGATGATTTTGAGGTCCTGGAGATTAGAACTTCAACATACAAATGTCTGGGTCACAATGCAGTCCATGATACCAGCCACTGGTCAATAAATGCTCTTTGAAATTTGTTCAGTGACTTCATAGTGTCAACACAATGAATATTCTTTCGTTCTTTCTGACTGAAATTATCGGCAACTTATAAAGTTCAGCCCTTTCTTCTTCCTATAACTCTTTTCCTCTTTGGTATCCAGGCTGCTGCTGCTGCTGCTACTCTCTCTTGTTCTTTTTCTACCACCACCACCCCCCCCCCCGCCTTTATTTTCTGCTCCCACCTGGTCTTCCCTTTCTTTGTTCCTCATATGCACCTTCACCTACAGTGCCCTGTCCCTCTAGGACAGTTACCTAAGTAAACTCATTCGAATGTTTTGCTCCATATTTTATGCATAAGTTAATGAATGTCAACTTTTTTATTTCCACTTCACACCTCTGTGCTCAGCCCTTGACCAATATGTTCAAATTCCCACCAAATATCTTTGTGAAATTCAAAACAGTCCAAATAAAATGTGTTATATATATTTTTGCCTTTGCTTTCTCTTTTATCAGTGTTTGCATGTGTGAGATACCCGTATACTTACAAGACCACACCAGAGACATCCATGCTTTCCTAAATTCATGGATTTTTAAATCCTCACCTCTATCCATACCTTTAAGTCAAGCTGCTTTGCTCTCCTCAGTTCATTACAGCCTCACAAATAGTTCCTGGATGAAGACACTCATTGCTTAAATCTGCAGCACTGCAATGGCCTTTTATCTGGCTGCTTGGTCTTATCTCCTCCTATAACCCATGACTAATCAACCCTCTACATTATTTTCAAAATGATATTTCTAAAATTATGACCATGTTATTCCCAGGCTTGACATTTGCACATACCTCTCCAAAGTTTAAGGTTAAAGCTTTGACCTTTATTTTAAGTTTTGTTATCTAGTTTCTTACTACCTTTCCAACATAAGCTCTCACCATTCCATGGCTATCCTTCTCTTTGGTTAACCAAACCACTTTGCAGTTCCAAAATCTCTCATGTGAACCATGCTTTTGTGTTTCTCCAGTTCTACACTTCCTAAATGTCAGTTTAATTACTAATTATTAACTTTCCCTCTGCTAGCAACAACTGAGACAGAATATGAAATGGAAACAAGGAAACTTCTCTTTGTATACATTTGCAGCAAAGTAAGTGCCACACATTTAAACACTTAGAGCATACTGGATTTTTTTTTAATTTTACTGTGATATCAAGTCTAAACTATTACAATGTGAAAATTTGAATTATCTTAAAAATCCTTGGCAAAGAAGATAATAGTTACAGTAATCATAAACTATTGATTCAGGCTAAATGCAGATGAATCTTAAGTGCATTTACTAAGTTAAAAAAAAAACAGAATTAAAAAGCTATGTACAAAAAAAAAAAAAAAAAAAAAAAAAAAAAAAAAAAAAAAGCTATGTACATCGTGATTCATGACTTCATTCACATAAAACTGTGGAGAAGATAAAGAAATAAAAAAGAAAAAAAGGAAAACAATGGTAGAATAGTTTAGAGAAATATGGTGCAGGGTTAAAGACAAAAAGGGACCTTGAGAAAATTTTGAGGTGATAGAACTCTTCTGAAAATGGTGTTAGATATGTGACTTATGCATTTGTCAAAATGTATATTATATACTATAATTATATTATATATATTATATACTTTATATTATATGGTATATAGTACATAATATGTATTATGTACATAGTACATAATATATATTATAGATATTATTTATATTTAAATTATAAAGAGTAATTACTACTGCATGTAAATGTTAAAAATGTAACAGTGCATGGTAAAGAGATGGAATTTAAATTTTGACAAATAACTGAACTATATCACGAGTGAATTATATAAATGCACTGAAAGGGATGGGAAAGAGTAATTTATGGCAACTTCAGAACATGTATTTTGACTGCATATCGTTTGTCAAAAAAATGTGAACTATACACATATACTTGTTCTAGCACATGATATAAAATTCCTAAGTTATTTTGTTTGCACACTATGGTTGAAAAAATACATAAGTACTATGTGATAATGAGAGCCAGGTTTCTCAAGAAGTTATAAAAAATAAAAGGGAAGGTTAGAATGAGCCCTGTGGTGCTGCAATGAATTGTGTGTGTGCTTGTGTGAGTGTGTGTATGTGTGTGTGTGTGCAAGAGATGATAGATAAATGATAGGTAATAGGTGATAAATGATAGAGAAAGAGAGATGCAAATGCAAGTATTAATATACATACACAGATTTCCTGTCTCTATTCATTGATCGCCACTAAAAGCAGTGACACTTCTGAGCAGTTGAGTATACTTAACACTCAGTTATTAGAGAAAATATACTTTTTTTAATAAAATAAATCAAACTGTTAACTATAGAGAACAAAGTAATGGTTCCCAGAGGACAGGTTGGGGGGTGTGTGGGTGAAATAGGTAATGGGGATTCAGGAGGACACTTATGAGTAGCGGGTGGTGTCTGGAAGTGTTGAGTCACTAAACTGTACACCTGAAACTAGTGTTACATTGTATGTTAACTAACTGGAATTTAAATAAAATTTTAAAAACCAAATCAGGACTTCTTGGAGACATGGATGATTCTCAGAATGGTCAGGGATAATGATGAGCATGTAGTATCTTGTGGTGCTAGACATTAAGGAAGCACTCAAAACAAAGAAACAAACAAGAAAAGATGGGAGCATGTTGAACATCAACATCATGGGGCCACGGGTATGATGGAGAAAGAAGGGAATATTACCTCCAATGCACCTTCCCAGTAATTTATAATCTCAGGACAATTGTGAGGAAATATCTGGCAGATGCAAATTGACAGGCATTCTATAAAGTAACTGACCGGTACTAGTAAAAAGCATCAAAGTCATGAGAGCCAAGGGGAGACTAAGGGACTGTCACGGATTAAGAAAACATATGGGACATGATGAGTAAATGCAATGTGGGATGTTAGATGGGAGCCAGGAACAAGAGATGGGAATTGATGACAAAACTGGTGAAATTCAAATGTATTTGCAGTTTAATTCATATAAGTGTATAACAATTCTGTTCTTTGTTTTAATAGCTGTATGATTGTGTAAGATGTTATTAAGGGAATCTGGGTGAAGGGTTTAGTAGATTTCTTTGTACTGGTTTAGTCATTCTTCTGAAAATCTAAAATTATATAAAAATCAAAAGCTGTAACTATTTAAGTCCAAATTACTGACGTTTTAATTCTTTTTTAAGAAAGTAGGTATTATGAAAACCTCTATAATAATGGGAAGCTTAGTAGAATATTTTGACAACTGTATCAAGCATGAACTGGGCTTCTGAGAAATCCTTTGACAGTATATTTTTAATTTCTTTTCTCAGTCTCTAGGTTAAGAAGAGCAGAAGCAATAATAAAGAGGTAAATGAGTAATAACAATTGTAAAAACTATATTGCTAGCAATCTGTTCAAGTAACCACACAAAAGATATTTAATACATCTTCTTGCATGGATTTTATACTTACAAAACATCAACAACATTCGAGTTGCTTACACCACAAAGAACCTGTGGGGTGAAGCTGGAGTGGAGGAGGAGGGAACAAGGCATTTTTAAGGGATCTTAACAAAAACTTACCTATGAGTTACATCTGGTTTTGTTCTGAGACTGTAGACATTTGAACTCATTATAATTGTTAGAATGGCAGTTTTCTCACATCCGTATAAAGTAAAATAGAAAAGGGTTTTAGAAACAAGTAGCATACTGTTGCAGGCTTATTTAGCAAAATTCCATGAAAGTATGTTTATTAGGGTGTTGCCCTGTTAAAAACAGTGTATTAGGATTTACCAAGATCACTATTAAATTACCTCATGGGCCAAAACAATTAAAATGGAACTTTTCATTTCAACTCTTCAGAGTATGTGCCCAGAGCACAATTAACTGCACAAGGACGGGCAGTGAAGGAAGAGAGCAGTGACAGAAAGTAGCCAGATCCCGGAACAGAATGGCACAAAGCCGTGTTTTTAGCCTTTGGATGGATCAGTACCCTGAAGACGGATTGAGAATATATATTTTCTTTCTTTCTTCTTTATTGTGCTATTTTAGTCACCATACAACACATCATTAGTTTTTGATGTTTCTAAACAAACCCCCACTCTCTCCCCATCCAAATATACATAAGGTTATCCTATCAAACTTTTGCAGACATTCAAGAAAAGTTTATAAACAGCTTGAGTCCCAAACTTGGAATTAGGCTGAAAAGTGCCTGGTGTAAAGAAAGTTCTTATGGCTTTAAAATGTTAAAGTAACACTTTGTTTAAAAAAAAAAATTTAAATCTCATTATGTATGAATATAGAAACAGAGTGATGTTTTGCTGTTTTGCACCAAATTTTAAGCTGTGAATTGTATTGTACTTAACATGTTACTCCAATAATCTGAAATATTGAATCAGCTGGTCTGGCTGACAAGAAGGATGCTTTATCTTTATAATCTTTCTCATTTCCAAGCCGGTGTTTGACCGGAGATTGGTCCTCCCTGGAAGAATAGAATTACTTTTTGGACAAAGATACACATAGTCTTTTGTTCTCCCACAGGGTACTCCACTTAAGTCTTTGGGATTTTTGGTGTATGTCTAAAACCTTATCCATGGTACTTGAACACTGGGTGTTTTAACTCCAAGTTTGAGAAAAAAGATAACAGGCATCTTAGGAGCTTTGCACATTTCCCTACTTTATCTCCACATTATTAAAAGGGGGACATTTTTCACACCGATCTCTAATACTACTGAAAGACAAAACATGATGAGTGCAAAAAAATGTTTGGTGTTTGGGTGATACTTAGTTATTTTAGTAACTGTGCCCACTGACACGTAATTATATAAAATGAGTTTTCTAGATAGCATGGATGTGTTCTATAGCAAGAGGAGGCTAAGAGCCAGAGTTTTCAGTGTAATGAAATGATAATTGTTGACATTTGGCTGAACAACATACAGAGTTAAAGCTAGTCACAGATTTGGCAAACATTCTAAGATCCAAATATAGCAAGCACTTCAGTATAATTTGGCTTATGACCAGATTTTCCTTAGATTGGGGAAATGGCAGGAGTTCTGTGTTTTGCTTTATGCCCTAAGGAAGGCAGCTGATAAATATGTAACTTTCTCCATAGAGGCCAAGGAGATTTTTTAATATGAATATCACAAATAAATTAGGCTAGAAAAAACAAACGTTTCTTTGTTTAATAATATCATTAAAACTACTTAATGTCAGACCCTTATAGAATGTCACAAGATCACTATTCTAAAATAAGTTATGTATTTATTAGGTCCTAAGCTCTACTGATGATATAACAAAGCAATATTCAAATATGAAAAGTAATCATGAAAACTTTTGACTGAGAAAATATTCCTTTGAACTGAGAAACCAATAGCAAAATCTCTGAGACTAGTCTTCCCATATTAATTATCATGAGTAAACTCTCACAATTTTGGAAAGAATAATCTTTTAAGGTAGTGCTTGGTACACAAGAGAGACATAGCTTATATTTTACAGATGAAGTGATCATAAATATGAAGAAATAAAATTAATGAGTTTTTAAATCAGTCATATTTACACATGCTGAAATGTTAAAATATAATATAATACTTTGGATTTCATCTTCAAATGAATGAAGGCCATATCTTGAGTATTTTGATTTTTTATCTACTTGAAAATCAGACATCTTGTTTGTCCCTTTATTTTTCACAGACAAAAAGCCCTCCCCCTTTTTTTAAAATTAATCTCTTGACTTAATATAATGATAATGAGCTTGAGACTAGCCTGGTATATCTCTATTCTTGACTTCTGAATCTGATTAATCAAAGACGAGTCACATGTCTTCTATTTGGAAGTAAGATGGCATTTTAGATCTACTAGCAACCTGCTACTATATTTGGAATACACATTTTCAGATAAAACATTAGATGACAAATTTGAATGTGTAGTTTGTTTTTTAAGTGCTAGAAACAGCCAAGTATGAAGTAATTTGACCACTGTTGGAAGATGATCAAAAAGATGTTAAAGTCTGTTTTTTTTTTTTTTTTAAATAGGACAATACTGAAGCTGCAAGAGCAATTGGTGACGGAAGTAGAATGCTCTTTAATAAATGTAAGTCATACTAATAATTAAATCTGATTCAGACAGGAGATGAATGATATCATTATTCACAGTTTTAGTGAATAACTTCCAAATATGAAGGGTTACATAGGGATGGGAAATAAAGTTATTCAAAGAGACAAATGATGCATTGTTCATTCCAATGGACAATTTGTCCTTTGAACTGTTGAAAATGTCATAATCTTTATTTTCTTCCAAAGTGAAACAAAATTTGCATTAAGATAAATATGATTCATTTTTTGGTTAACCAAGGACTCTCAAAAACTCCAGATTTCTAACATTAAGAGAATATGGTTAATTATGAAGGAATGCATGAATATCTCCTTGGAAATCAATATTAAATGTTAATAAAAATAGAATATTAATTGCCCCTCAATGGTGATTTACCTGTTTTACATAGAACAATCTTCTTGGAAGAGTTTGTGTTGTGTTTCACATTATTTATCCCACTGGACATGTAAAACAGAGAGACCAAAGACTATAATAGGGTTGTTCTGAATTGAACAAGTTAGGAAGAAACATATATTGGCAAAGACAGTGAAGGGATATTTAAAGGATGATGCCAGCTGTCCTGACAGGAATTATTTATCTACATGTCTTTGAAGTGGAAAGCCTACAAATATCCTAGAATAACCACCAATGAGGGCAGAGCTGATATCCACATGTAAACATCTCAGCTCATAAATGTGAACAGTCACCGTAAATGAGTGAGACTCTGTTGTTCCACAGTCATGATCTAAGTGTAAGCTTTGTTCTTGTCCCTCGGGTAATACTCATTTCTTCCACCTAGGGAGGTCTTTGCAGCTTTCAGCCAGCACCATATACTCCTCTCGCATAGAACTGATAACTGAGGTGGGTGGGGGGGGTGGTCAGATCTCAGAAAATATCCAAAATAAATCCCAGGAGTGAAAATAATTTATCCCTTTGTTCTGACCTTATATTTAACCAGATGGGTAAATTTTAGAAATTGGATAAAGAATTAAATATCTATTATCAAATTGGATGGACTCTTGATTAATGTATCTTGGTATGCTCTTAAACTTAACCTTTCAGTTGAACATATGACACACAGAAACCAGAAAAAAACATGATTTTGTAGCACAAACTCAGTTGTGTCATTCATAAACATTCAGTTAGGATATCAGAATGCCGGTGTATAATCTCTTTCTCCTCCCTCCGTCTCTGTTCTCCTTGCTTGTCTTCTTCCTTCTCTTTGCTTTTTTCTTTACTCTGAGAACTGCAGACATGGCTTCCAAATTTATAATCTCGGTGTCATTGATGAGTATCATAAGGCTTTGTCTAATTTGCTTATTTAATCATAGTGGTTCTAAATCCATATTTCTTATAAATGATGTTTTTTCCCCTTCCTCTGGGATAGCCAAGCCCATGTAGGAAAAAAGGAAATTCCATTCATGTAGTTCTCTATCTGGTCAGTGTAGGTCTGAAAGACTTCAAACCTCTAATCTCACAGGGTTAAAAAGATGAGCTATGAAAGAGAATGCCAACTCCCTGACGTGCTTACTACTAGCTTCAAATGTCCCCCACATTTACTCGAGATGTGGAAGAATTTCAGGGTGACTATGGATGGCTTAATTCTCCAAGTCTCAACCCAAAGTAGATATAATCCTTTAATGCAAATAGAAGACATGAGATAAGAAACCAGACAGAATGGATAGCTTGTCAAAAATATTTAGAAGACATAAAAATAAATGAGGAATCATACAAATATGTGTTGTTTTATCTCTCGTGATGATGATGACTTAGGAAAATTAGATTCTGGCTTCATTGTTTATAAATTGAGTTTAGCATTATTTATTCACACCGACAGATTAACATGTTAAAATATCTCAAGTCTCTAAAAATATTTGGAATTTCTTAAAATTTTTCCAGATTTTTATATTTCTGAACTCACTGGAATGCAAACAAAATTTTGCTTTATTTTTCCCTTTTCTTCATTAACTCTTATGTTTATGTCAAATCTCTTTTCTCAGTTTTTGAATAATGAAGACTCAAGTCTCCTGGGTTTGGGATCACACTCATTTACAAACACAAGTTTGTTTTGGAAAATTATCATAATTCTCCAGGAATTTAAATGTCCAATCTAACCCCAAACTTCAAATTTATGTCTAAATCAAGCTTCCTTTTTATTTTTTTAAAGATTTTATTTATTTATTTGACAGAGAGAGATCACAAGCAGGCAGAGAGGCAGGCAGAGAGAGAAGAGGAAGCAGGCTTCCCACTGAGCAGAGAGCCCAATGTGGGGTTCGATCCCAGGACCCTGAGATCATGACCTGAGCCAAAGTCAGAGGCTTAACCCACTGAGCCACCCGGCACCCCAAAAATCAAGCTTCCTTTTTTCTCTTCCATTAAGGTTCAGTTCAAGGCTAGTGATCTTCTGTGGAAGAAGAGATAAAACTCTGCTTTCTGTATGTCTGCTTTGTTGTGTTGCCTACTTCTTCTTTTTAGGAATCCTCAATCTTCTTGAACTGAGAGAAAAACAGAGTGTTTAGAGAATAGAGTGTTTTGCATCTAGGTTGGATTATTTTCAGACTTTCATTGTCAATGTGTCCAAGTGTGGTAAGCATCCATATTTTCTCTCCTCAAGGGCTTGTTAATGGATTCTTCAAAACTTCTCTTGTGAGAATGTACACCCTGAAATCCCCTAATATTAACTCTCTGGTGGTGTCTTCTAACCCATATTTAGCTCCTGCCTTCAGGAAATCTTCCTCCAGACCTAGTTCTCTTCCCTTAGACAGCTAGTTCTCCTTGGTGAGATCACATTAAGTGATGTCAGTTGTGTATCATGACATCTGTTTGACCTACAAAGAACACATTCATTCATTCCAGAGAGAGTTTGTTTATAGTTTATGGGATTGGATGTGCAGTGAACAAGTTGAAGGAATGAACCCCTGTAGTTGTGCAGCAAGGTGGTACCGCCTGCCATGACAAACACTGGGAATATGGGCCACTTCCTGTCCTTGCAGGGAGCTCCAGAGAATCTTTCACCTTGAGCATAGGGAATAGAAGAAAAAATAGTTACATTCATGCATAATTTAGACCATCTCTTCTATGAGATGGAATGAGGGAATATGATTGCTTTTTAAAGGACTTGAAAAGGATTAGTTATAGTTAAGCAAGTCCTGCATGTTAGTGTCTAGCTGTATATCTCTTTAGAATATTGGTATGATTCTCTAATATTCTTGCTGTTTTGGGACTTCAGCCAAAACTTTGGGAAAAAATAGTTAATACTCAATTCAGTACTCATCTATGTTTATAAGTCAGTATTACAATTTTGGCATAGTCTAGTCTTGCCACCTGCATTATATTGTGTTTAAATCCACTTTATGACTTTAAAGCGAATGCCTCAAATATTTTGCTCTAATTATGATATTTGGTTCAATTTTCAAGCTGATATTCTTTACCGAATTTAAAAGTTTCTTTTGATTCCTACTTTGATTTTTTTTTTAATTATAAAATGATGTTCTTTTTTAAAATGTTTTTTTCTACACCTATGAGGATGACCATCTGAGTTTTAACCATTGTGTCTATTATCTATCATTAACATTTATTCATGTTAAAAAATTTACCATTTTGGAGAGCTGTCAGTTGCAAATCAATAGAAAACAAAACCAACAGAAACTTAACTTATTTTTATGTAAGAAAAAAAATACTTAAGACATAACTGGTAGATAAGGCTGATTCATTTATTAAACATGCCTCAGGGATCCAAGCTTTCTTCCTATTTTCACATTGCCTTTCTGCCATTCTGGCTTATTGGATTTCATCTTCATGTTATTTTACTGAATTGTCCCAAGGTGGCTGCTAGAACTCCAGACATCATGTCATCATTCAGGAGATGCAGAGATGGAAAAGGGTGTTTTCAAACTCTCTGTCTCCTTTCATTGGCAGAGAAAAATGTTACCACTCAAATGGTCTGGTAGATTTGATAATACCCGCTTTTATCATAAATAACTATGTCAAACGGTATCCTTGCAAGGGAAGATATGGAAGGTAAATTTAAAGGAGAAATTACTGAGTAAATAACATTTATATTAGCCAGCAAGGAGAGAAAAATGGATATTAAGTGGGCATAGAAGTCTCTACAAAACCATCCTTGCAGTTCTAGGTTAAAACCAAATTGGTTAGGGGCGCCTGGGTGGCTCAGTGGTTTGGGCTGCTGCCTTCGGCTCGGGTCATGATCTCAGGGTCCTGGGATCGAGCCCTGCATCGGGCTCCCTGCTCCGCAGGAAGCCTGCTTCCCTCTCTCTCTCTCTGCCAGCCTCTCTGCCTGCTTGTGATCTCTGTCTGTCAAATAAATAAATAAAATCTTTAAAAAAAACAAAAAACAAAAAACAAATTGGTTATGTTGGATTTTTATGTCAATAGTGTTTTTCTTGTGTAGAATCTTTAATTTTTCTTTCAAAAGTAAGATTGAATGAACTGTAATTTTCCTTTATTACAAATAGTCCTTTTTCTGGTTTGGGTATCAAGAAAATATCAACTTTATATAATAATTTTTGGAGTGTTCCTACATTTCTATAGTCTGGAAGACTTTCTATAGTTCTGGGATTACTTGTTCTTCAAAGATTTAACTGAGCCAGCTTCAAGTACACTATATATCAAGCAAAAATATAATGCATCCAAACTTTTATGGGTTTTCCTTAAAAAAAAATAAAACTATTTACGGTGCCCTTAAAATAAAGATAAATTCACTTAACTTTCCATTATTGTAATATGTTCCTGAGTATTTATTCATTTGCCTTTCAGAAAACTGGCTTCCAGAATGGCTGGATAGGAAGATCCTCAATGAAACAAACATCTGGTTGTGTTTTATTTTATTAAAAAAGAAAGAAAGAAAGAAAACTACATTCCTCTCCTTGACAATGTTAGAATAATACATTGACAAACAGTTCACAGGCCATATAATCACACTTTTTGTACTTTACCACCTTTTTCTATCAATTAGTCAGGTAAATACAGCTTCAGGACAACCATGCAGGGATTATACTAAAAGAAGCGTTGAAGCTAAAAACAGCTGATTGAAGACAAATAAATATAAAGGATGCCCAGTGATTTGTTTTCATCTGATCAGAAATGTACATCACATATCATAATGCAGCAAGAAAAGGTACTCAAAACACATGCAGTGAGGCCAGACTATCAGAGGCCAACTGCTGTCTCAATGTCATCATGTTCTTTAAACTAAACCATATTCTCACCTTTGGCTAACAAGGAGCACACCTTTGCACCCAATTCATAGAGCAGCATTTTTAAGTTGTTTACAGTTATATCTTTAGGAAGGTACATATTTCTCCAGTAGGACATGATAAATACTATACTTCTGCACTGAGTACTGATTGGGAAGAAAAATTAAAGAGGATTAGTGCTTTTCTTAATCATACTTGACATTATATGCATGATAGCAGAATAACTTCAAGTGACATAGGGCTCCTATACTGCTTTGTGACTTGGCTTCTCGTAGGCCAATGTATACTCAGACTACATTTTTAGCTTTCTTAACTTTAATGTAATATTTGTCATGATAGATGATTCAACTTTTCCTTAAACTTAAGGAATTTTCACCTTTGTTTTTTTATAATTTTCTTGAGATTTAATGTTTTTATCTTTCTGTTTATTGACGATTGCAATTGTATGATTGTTTTTAAGACCAAACTCAAGTGTCGTAACCTTTTGAAATAGACTTCTCCCCGTGCTGTGTTGGTGGACCTACTGGGCTTTCCATAACCCAAGGTTTAAATTGCTCCTTAGTGTGCACAAATCTGCCTATATCACACCTCCAGTACACTTTTAAATAATATAATAGACATTTTTTTGATTTGCCTGCCGGTTCCCAACCCACCATCTCCATCTAGCTGAATGGATTCTATCAATATTTTGGTCAAGTTAACACAAAAATTGTGGTTAATAATCCATTAGTGCTGAATTTGGAGAGCCTTGATTTCAGGGCTGAAGAGTAGGTGTGAGGGTTGAAGATATAGATTTAAGGGTTGCCACTATAGATAACCTCTGTTGGACCTTAGGGCTCAGGAAGGTCCTTGCAACCACAATCCCTGGGAGCCTTTCCCTATTCTATATTTCAAGGTCTCAGATTTTTCTAACCTGGGCTCTAGCATGAGAGATCTGTCTTCCCTAGGCCATCTGGAATTCTACAACTCTTCATGGGTGGTTGACTCTCAGTTGTGTTTATTCTCCCATTGCAGGAGATGCTCTTCTTTGGACACCACCAAAGACGCCTACTAAGTGTCACACTTCATCTTGAATGGTTTAATTACCCTCCATATTTCATTATCCCTCTCCCAGGTGTCAGTGCAAATTCTTCCCTTGATACCTCTGAAACACCTGAATCACTGCATTAGCAAGGAGATCCACTGTCCCTGGGGACATTTTCCCAAGGTCATATTTTAGCAAATTCTGTGGAATTAGGCAATCTTTATCAAGGGGCTTCCTTTGCTTCTACATGTCACAAAAGATGGATTTTTCCTTTCAAGTCGGAAGTGATCCAGTAGCTAAAAAAAAAAAAAAAAAAAAGTCTTACTACTTATAAGTATCTACCTTATCATTCTTGCTTCCAGTAAATTAATGAAAGTTTTCCAGGAAGCAGACTCCAAGGTGGAATTAGAAATGTAAGAGGTTTATTGGGTAAGCACCTATGAAGTGTCCAAGGGAGAGAGAAAAAGAGTTAAAAGGGAGAGCTCAAGTCATGATGTAGGTCTGAGACTTTTGACAGGAGAAAAAGAAAACAAATGATCATGTAGTGAGAGCTTCAAACTTCAGTGCAGCTCTGAGAAAGCCTTGGGTGGGCTTCTGGGAAGCCCACAGTAAATACTACACATTTGAGGAATCCTCAGTGGGGCAAAGATGGTACCTCACTGTGCACAGTCTTTGGCAGCTCAGGCATGATGTAGACTCTCTGAATGTTGCAGTGGGAAAATCCAAGGGCCATCAACTAAGTATACTTCTCACAGTGTTGCTTTCTTTCCCTTAAAGATCTAAGCAGAATACTTCCATGGCTGCCACACTTCTGTACACAAGAGTGAATATAACCAAAGGTGCAGCTCAATATCAGAAAACAAATGCTTTGAATTGGCTAGTTCAAGAATTAGACCTTTGCCAGCACCTTATAAGTATCTTGGGTCCCTTTCAGGCACCATTGGTTTATCCTCACCCACTATTCTGACTTCCAACCCTGTATTTTTTTTTTTTTTTATTAGCTGTTATGGGACTTTATATAGCATCATCAAGTATGTACTCTTCTGTGTTGGTTGATTTCATGATGTTTGTGAGGTTCATGTATGTGGCTGAAAGCTAGCATCATGATAAAAATTGCCATGAAAAATCATGTCAGGGGCGCCTGGGTGGCTCAGTGGGTTAAGCTGCTGCCTTCGGCTCAGGTCATGATCTCAGGGTCCTGGGATCAAGTCCCGCATCGGGCTCTCTGCTCATCAGGGAGCCTGCTTCCCTCTCTCTCTCTGCCTGCCTCTCCATCTACTTGTGATTTCTCTCTGTCAAAAAAAAAAAAATCATGTCAATGACTCAGTGCACATCTGCCCACATTTCAGTTAGGGTTATTCATTGGAATTACTGTGTTCTGAAGATTCTGTATGTCCAACTTAGTGGATAATGTAAAAATGTTTTCTGAAGTGACTGTGGTAATTATACATCCTTGGCAGTATAGAAGAGAACAGTTCTTCCACATCTTTAACCATTCCATAAGTGTGTAGTAGTGTCCCTGTTTTTCCATATTTTTTAGCTTGATATTTTTATGCGGAAAAAATATTTCAGTTATTTCCTTCAGATTAATTCACTTTTCTCAGGTTTTATTTTTTCCAAAAGAAGCCTTCTATCTAAAAGTCAAATCCCATTTGTCAATATTATTTTTTCAATTCAAACAACTGTTGCTCTTTTATTTTGACCTTAAAAATTCTTCCTATAGTTGGCTGAAGAGGAAAGCTTTAAAATATTTTTCTGCATAGCTGATCAGTTTTACCACACCATTTAGGAAATACAATTTCCCGCCCTTCAAATTGTGTTGCCTTTTTATTACGTTCTTATGTAAGCTTTATAAGGTTTCAGGACTACTTCCTCTGTGTCCATGATATGGCTACATTTTAATGTCACATAATTTTATTTCTTGTGATTTTAATATGTTCTTTAATATTTAATGTTGTTATTCAAGTAATATTTATTATATAGACATAATTGTGTTAAGCCTATTTTGGAAAGTGCTTTTAATATTAAATCCTCCAATCTAAGGACATAGCAGTATTATCAGTTCTCACATATTCTGTTCTTTCTCTTCCTTCCTTCCTTCTATTCTGAGACTATAAATATTGGGTGTGTATGTGTGTGTATTTTTTGTTTGTTTGCTTTTAATGCTTACACAGAATGTTTCTTGTTGGATCATCTGAATCATCTTGTTGAATGATTTTCTGTTTGTATATTATACTGGATTTCTACTGTCTGCTGTCCTCCACAACTTTTTTTTTTTTTTTAATTGAGACTCAAGCTCATCTGTAGATGTTTTCTTAGTATATGTTTAACATAAGCAAACTAAGTAGGTCATCACATGTGGCCCTTTATTACTACAAAAGTAGTTTCAGTGGTTCTCCCAAAGGGGGAGGGGAACAATGCAATAAGTTATAATAATAATTAAAACCCAGTAAGTGATTATTGTGTACTAGGCCCTGTGTTTGCTTCTCTATATCTATTAACTTATTTAGTTTTCAGACTCAAGAAGTTACTCTGTTACTGGCCCCATTTTATAGATAACAAAAATGAAGCACAGAGCAGTTAATTAACTGTTCATGGTTCAAACACCTGCTAAGTGGGGAGGACAGATTTTAAAGCAAGATTAATTGGCATAGTTTTCATGTTCCTAAATTGCATACTAGGTGTCCTTTCTGTGCTTAAAATATGCACAGGACAAATATATTTGGTAGCCTTAGAAGACAGAAAAGGAGACATCCCAGCATGATGGAAAGCCTGTCTGTAACCAGATAGGTTTCACTGGAAGAAGCTAATGGATAAAATCAGAGAAATACAGTGGTTAGAAGATCGATATTGTCTCTTATTTGTGTCAGTTTTGAGATAAGATAGATGGAGCCAGGAATAGGTCATAGGTGAATTATATAGGAAAAAGATATACAGATATATACAATTTCTGTAATAGAGTAGATAAGATTATAGCATTTATGCCACTTCATCATTAAAAATGAGTGGGAAAATTATTAGATCCGTCCTCAAAGATCAAAATGACTCAATATTAAAATAATGACCCAGGTGAAGAGAAAGAGATTGAGAATTATTTACATTAAAGGAATTGGTTCACATGACTGGCTCAGATGATTATGGGAAATGTCAAATCCAAAATCTGTAGTGCAAGCTTGCAGGTTAGAAATTCATGTAAGAGTTGATAGTGCATTCTTTTTTCTCCTAGCTTTATTGAGATATCATTGACGTATAACAGTATGTAAACCTAAAATGTCCAACAAGATGATTTGATATAGGTATATATTGCAAAATGTTTACCATAATAAGGTTACTTAACAAATCCATCACTTCATATTATTATCACTTCATTTTTTTTTTTTGGTAGTAAAAACAATTAAGATTTCCACTCTACGCAAATTCCAGGTATAAAATAACAATCTTCGTCATCATACTGTGCATTAGATCTCCAGAATTTACTTATTTTATAACCGGCATTTTGTAGCCTTTGACCAGCATCTCCCTACACCACTTCTACTTTCCCCGATCCCCACCATGGGATTTTAACATAATATCAAAATTTAAAAGCCCAAGAATATCCTTAAAATTGAGTGGAAAATAAAAACCAAAATGACCATCGCTGAAGAGTTGCAGCCTGTTGGGACATCACCAGTCTCCATTTGTGAACTTCTTTTCCTGAAAGTTATAAACTCTAGTTAAAACAAAGCACAATTTACATTATTTGTAAGTTTAAATCTTGTGTTCTTACTGTTTAGTGTGAGAATAAAGAATTAACTGTGTTTATTTCTTCTTTTAGAGATAACTGACATTCCCAGAAATCTGTCATCCCTTCACAAAGGAAGGCTAAGCATTAAAGATGGTTCTATCTTCAGCTGCATATAAAGTTCACTGAATATGATAATTTTTTGTTTTATTCTTTTATCTCTTTTCTACTATGTGCTTGATGTATTCTCAATGTCTTAGTACTGATATTCTAAATCTATATTTTTTTTCCAATCTCAACTTATTTTCTAGAGAAGCATTTCAACTACCAACTCAGACAATCTAGACCTATGTTACATTTGCTTTGGTTATCACGATGTGCTTTTTTTCTTTACTCCTCCAGTACAATTACTTGACTTGTAACTATGTAACATGGGAGATGCTGGCAGGGAGAACACTCAGTGACATCATCCTCAAAGATCCCAAGAGCCATATATTATCTCTTTCCAAATGAAAACACTTCGTCATGCCAGATATAGATTGAGTATGTGGGTCTTCCCAAGTTTGATTTTGTATTTTCTAAGAGTCAAGTTCCTCTGTGGTTAGATTCTGATAGCAGAGCTTCTTATATTCCCATGTGGCATTATATAGACATCATCGACTTACAGTGTGTTCAAATGGACATAACTGACTCATTTGTTTTTCTTCAATGATAAAGACAGTATAAGTAAAACAAAGTTTTCCAAGTGCTTATATACTAGTAACACGGCATGAAGTTGTTCTGTTCAGTTTTCTTGTATCTGCAATTTGATAAGTGAGAAATTAGACAAATATACTAAACTCTTTGGATATACATTTTTTTTTCATTTAAGAGAAAGATAAATTTTCTGAGATTTCAGAATGAATCTTAGGAATGGCACAGTAAATAATCAAAAGCCAAAAGAATGGTGAACTGAGCATTTAGAATTTAATAAAACAGGATGTGTACCAACTGACCCTAAGGTTCATTCTAAGTGTAAAACCTAATAATCTCATACTTATTGGCCATTTCTCTCTATTATCACTGAGCCAATGCTTTTAATTGGGCCACAGGTTGTTTTCATTAATTTTAAAGTTTTTGCATAATCTGTGTGTGCATGCTAGTCAAATATATCCAAACAATAAAGAGAATATTGTTTACCTCTTCTTTAACATTTTGATGATTTCATATAAATGATCAAATACTATTTCATCATCCCTAGTTATATGAATGATACTGGAAAATTTAAAAGGAAAAAAATCTCCCTTGAGTATCTCATCCATGCTTCTTTTTGGCCTGGACGAAGTACTTCCTCTTAAATAGATACTTATCATCTATTCTTACAATTTGGCCACATTCCCTCATGATGTTTTTAAGGTGGGAATCTGATCATGTGACAATTCTAGCTAACTTCTTTTATGGCTCTTCATGACTTTCAGGATAAAAATTGAAATTTCTAGTAAGATACTCCATACATGTTCAGATTCCTGCCCAAGTCTCTAGTTTTCAATTAGCACACTTCTTCACCTTCATCTCTGAATTCCAGGACACTGGCCTCTATTCCCGCTCTTCCATAATTCATTTGTATTAAACCTTTAAATTTTGGCTCAAATACCACTTACACAAGAAAACTCTTTGTGGATCATTAGATTAGGTCAGACCTTCCATTTTGTACCATTAATTTTTATTTCAGATCACTTATTACAGTTGTCCTTCCATTTTCTTTTTAACTCATTGATCAAGATCTAGTCATCTCAGAGAACTGTAGCTCTGTGGGTAGGGACTCTACTCATTACTAAGTCCTATATCCTAAGCACTAAGCATATGGACTTTTGCATGTAAAGCAGCTAATAAAAATTAATGAAATCCATGTGCATGAAGAATATGAGATTTTGAGATTCCAAGTGACTCACCCAAGGTTAATAGCTGGTAAGCAGTGGAACCAGGAATTATATCCAGGACTACCTGACTCAATTCCTAAGCCCGTTAATGTGTGATTGTACCTCAAACACTAATTGGTCATGATGTCTTTCTTTTAAAATGCTTTGGCATAGATATGATGATTTTTATCTGTGCTCATTAATTTAAACATTAATTCTAGAATAATCAGCGTATAATTGGGGATTCCCAATCTAAGAATGGTTAGTAAGTATTAAGCCAGAAACTCAACACACATGAAGTTTCAGCTATTATATCCACATTAGTATTTCATGTTTTACTGATTAGTAGGTAAAACTTTTTTTTAAGTGTTCTACTTAAAAACTAAAAATAAATAAATAAATAAATAAAATAAATTAAAAAAATCAAGCTATGTGTTTTTGACTAAAATATTTTATTTATTTTTTTTAAGATTTCATTTATTCACATGAGAGACAAAGAGAGCACAAGCAGGAGGAACAGCAGAGGGAGAGGGAGAAGCAGGCTCCCCAGGGGATCCTAGAATCATGACCTGGATCCAAGGCAGATTTTTAACCAAATGAGCCACCCAGGTGCCCATTGGATAAAGTATTTTAAAGGCATTTTCTACTCTTGTGTGAATAGGGTATCAAATTCCAGTGAGGCATATAGCTGCAAAATTACAGTTATATCTCTAAGTTCTTGTGGCACCTTTGATTTATGAGGATTACTGGATTCCTGATGCAAAGAATAGGCTAATAAAATATTGCCTGAAGTGAACCTTTAGTGTAAGAATGCAATTAGAGCCTGCAGGAAGACAAAGGCTTGTAATTTCACAGAGCTCACAGAACAGCTATTCTGAACTAGTTTGTGTATTAGTCTTTGCATGGGGCAGAAAATGGTCTTAAAGGTGCTTTTCTTTTATAATTTTGTAGCAAGGTTGTACCAATTTATAACTCTCTAATCTCCAAAGTCTTTAGGAGCTATCCTTATTTTTCAAATAAAACTTCAGAGATATGCACAAATGGGCTCAGATACATTAACCTACTGTGTTAAAACCTCTGGGTTAATGGATAAGATAATCAACCAATATAGATTTTCATAGGGCAAGAATGAATTGGTAAGAGATATTTAGTGTCTATGTTTTTTTTTTTTTAATTTTATTTATTTACTTGACACAGAGAGAGAGAGAGATCACAAGTAGGCAGAGGGAAAGTGAGAACAGGCTCCCTGCTAACCAGAGAGCCCAATGCGAGACTCCATCCCAGAACCCTGGGATCATGACCTGAGCTGAAGGCAGAGGCTTAACCCATTGAGCCACCCAGGCTCAATTTTTATTTTGGAAAAATTTTATTTTGGAAATCTCACGGAGAACATCTTGAATTAAGCGTAAGTGCACAGAACTAGTAACTGAAGAGCTCTATAGTGAGGATTTGGAAAGCTTTAGTAAAGAAGGCAGAAGCTTCTAGAAATCTCCAGGGAAACTGTTGTTAATAAGAAAAATAATGGCCAGGGAATTCCAGTAAGATGACTATTTTCCCGAAGTTTAAGACTACATTCTATGTTTTTAATGAAAGCGCTTTAAAATGTGTAAGGCATTTTCAAAGTACTTCACAAATGCTGTTAATGAATAAATCAATGAACCAACTTGGCAATAATTGAGAGAAAATAATTGGTCTTTAATATTAAATAGAAAAGTGGCTGGAAAGTCTGTGTGGGTAAGGATTCATTCTGATGATATTATATTGCTTTGATTATACAAAATTTTGATTTTGTACAGCAACAAACACTTTCTTTAAAACCTAATTTGTATTTAATAGTTTAGTTGTACTGTTCAAATATTTCATTTCCTGGTTCAAGAACATTTGTAAGTACTTGTTATATTTTAAATTGAGCAAATGTCTCTCCTCTGTATTTATTGCTCTGAGGCAGAGTTCATGGGAAAAATTATATTTTAGTTCAGAAGTCATAAATGAAAAAAAAATCCATGCATATATTATTTCAACAATGAAAAGTCATTAACTTAAATTGTTGTATATATTTCTTCCTAGATAGGCACTTTTTGCTTTATTAATATAGCTAAATAGAGATTTATTTCTGACCTACCTAGTCAAAAATGTAAAAGACTAAAAAGAAAAAAAATTATGAAAAAGTCAAGCTGTTTGTTATTTTAATTTTCAGGTTATTAAAAAACAATTTTTGTGTTTAAGCATCCAAATTGCCTCTGTATAGAAAATTATACTTGGAGGCACCAGAGAGGCTCAGTAGGCTGAGCCTCTGCTCTTGATTTCAGCTCAGGTCCTGATCTCAAGGTCTTGAGACTGAGTCCCATGTTGGGCTCCTAGCTCAGCTGGGAGTCTGTTTCTCTTTTTTCCCCTCTGCCCCACCCCTCACCATTCTCATGTGCCCATACTCTTTCTCAGATAAATAAATAGATAAATCTTAAAAAATGAAAATTGCTTTTGTGTGATAGTAGGTAGAGTGTTTACACCATTACCAAAGTAAAAGTGCTTCACAGATCTAGGATATAGGTGAGAAACATTTCTATTTATGTCAGTTGGTCATGGACCTAAATCAAAGAATTTAATAATTAGTATACTAGCATATCTCAGTATAAGACAATCCCACCAAAAAGGTTGTGCAGTCTCATGGGTCTCAAAGTTTATATTATTTTGATTAAGTCTAAGATAACAAGCTAAATTTAATAGTCTCCTTAAATTATCAAGGAAATTGTGATATTATTTTGCTCAACCCTGAAATTGTATGATTTTTAAGGAAGTACAATCAACATATATAGCTTAAAGAAAAGATAACTTGATTTTTTTTTTTTTTTTTTACTATGCAGCCATCAAAAGAAATGAAATCTTGCCATTTGCGACAACATGGATGGAACTAGAGCGTATCATGCTTAGCGAAATAAGTCAAGCAGAGAAAGACAACTATCATATGATCTCCCTGATATGAGGAAGTGGTGATGCAACATGGAGGCTTAAGTGGGTAGGAGAAGAATAAATGAAACAAGATGGGATTGGGAGGGAGACAAACCATAAGTGACTCTTAATCTCACAAAACAAACTGAGGGTTGCTGGGGGGAGGGGGTTTGGGAGAAGGGGGTGGGATTATGGACATTGGGGAGGGTATGTGCTTTGGTGAGTGCTGTGAAGTGTGTAAACCTGGTGATTCACAGACCTGTACCCCTGGGGATAAAAATATATGTTTATAAAAAATAAAAAATTAAAAAAAAAAAAAGATAACTTGATTTTAATTTCAATAGAAGTGTGCCTATAATTAGTACTGTTATTATTTGTTCCTGTGTTAATATTTTACTGAGATGTACCCAGCATTGTGTTAGGAGACAGGAGGGAAAAAAAGTGAATAAACCCAGGCACCCCTAAATGTTATATGTTTTAATTCCTCATGACTGGAAAGCTACACTCCAGTGGGTTGCATAGTTTTAAGCAGCTTGATCCCCACATTGAGTCAATACTTTAATGTCTGATCCAAAAAAAAACCTTAATTTTTAAAATATTGTTGAATAATTTTTGTTTATGAAAGGTTGGAAAGATGTTCAGGTTACCTATTGTTGTGTAGCAAATTACCCCATAACTAAGCGATATTAAGCAAAAATAAGTGTTATTATGTTTTGCAGACAGTGTGGGTCGGGGATTCACACAATGGAGAATAAATGTGTCTTCGTCTACTCCACGATTGGGTTTTAACACGGAAGACTCAAATACGTTGGTATGGATCAAACAGCTGGAGGCAGATTGATCTGGAGGCCTTTACCCTCAAATACCAACTGCCTGGGCTGGAACTCTTTGAAGGTTGGGCTTATCGGGGACTTTCAGCCATAGCACTGATACTTGGTCTTCCTTTATGGGCTTACTCTCAGCCTCAAGGTAATTGGATTTTTTATATTAATGGTCCAAGGCTGAAAATATGCCAGTAAATAACACAAAACTCAATGGCCTTTAACTACCCAGGCTTGGAAGCCACAGACTGTCACCTAACCCATGCTTTGTTGGTTGAAGATTTATAAGCCAGATTCAAGGGACAGGGAGGTAGATTCCACTTCTAGATAGAAGGGGTGTCAATTTCTTGCCATGATGTAAAACACACACCTGTTCTATGCTACAGTTTCAGAAAATCTCATTTGTGAAATGGATTAGCCCTCCAGGGCTATATATTTTCACTGTGGTGTATGTGCTTTTTGTGCATGAGCTATTTTTGTCAAAGTTGAAGAATTTTTACTTTTTCTTGACATCTTTGGCATTCATGAAGCAAAAATAAATAGCCAGATAAATTAATGTCCATCCGTTCACCTGGCATAAAGGTGTTGTAGGATCTGTCTACCAAGATGGAATGATCATAATACAGTGGCTATTTGAGCTTATATATCAGCGTGGGGAGACAGCTGGGTGACTCAGTCGGTGAAGCATCTGCTTTTGGCTCAGGCCGTGACACCAGGGATCCCTGCATGAGGCTCCCTGCTCAGTGGGGAGCCTGTTTCCCCCTCTCTCCGCTGCTCATGCTCTCTTTCTCTATCTCTGTTGCTATCTCTGTCTCTTTCTCTCTCAAATAAATAAATAAATATTTTAAAAAGAATAAATATCAGCTTAGAAAAGAACTTGGAAACCTTCTTTGTTCTTCGATTTCCTCACCACTGAAATGGAGAACAAATTAATCCTAAACAGAGGATTGCTGTGAGAATCAAATGTGATAGGATAAATAAAAGCACTTAGTATAGCACCTTGTACTTGAGAAAAATACAATAAAAGAGAATATTTCCTTGGTTCAAATAATACGATTCCCCTAGCAAGAGGAATTCTAGTAATGAGAATAGACAATGACCTGAATGCAGCCAGCTTTACACATTCTCTCTTCAGATTTCAAGGAAAAATATCCATGCAAACAAGCGTTCACTGAAACAAACAAACAAACAAACAAACAAAAAACACTTTCTCACCCGAAAAGTCAATTAGACTTTTACTTGAAATCAAACAAATTCCAATATCATTGAGAACCAAGTCTGGAGTCCTAGAACATCTTAGCTATTGGCTCTACTGAAAGTGTGATTTTTACATGTTCACTTTTCATTTGGCTCTGTGCTTGAGTCTTGCTAAGCCAAACAGGCTCTTAATTTACATTTGGCCTATGTGCATCAGTGGCAAAGTATTTTCTTTATAAGAGTTGGAATATTGTAAAGTCTTCACTCTAACTATTCAGTTGGTCAAACTTTATAGGGTGAATTTATCAAGTGTAAATCAGCCAGGTTGAGACTGTGCATGCCCGGTGGGCACAGGTGGAAAAGGTTCCACAAACGGGCTGGCGTGGCTTGCCACAGGGAGCTGTCTTAGGGAACTTGAATTTTTGAAGTCGTGAATCACACCTATAATCACAAAGTGACTTACACTATTCTTTGGCATCATTAAAGTCTTTAATACCATCTGGAAAGGAAAGGAGCAAAAGGTTTCCTAGTAGGTGGCTTATAAAACTCTTAAGATATTTAGTGATTACATGTAATGTTTAAAATATTCAAGGCACTTTTAAAGGAACTATTTGAAGCACTCCAAATGATTACCTCTCCTAATTCACCAAGCACTTGCAAGATCTGACTTTTAACAAGCAAGACTGGTTTTGATTTATGAAGTGTAAAAAGGCACCTGAAAAAAAAAAAAAAAAAGATCTACTTGAAATTTTGCTTCTTTTTTAAAAGACTGAAAGACGGTTTTGTAAAAAATAAAATAAAAATAAAAAACATAAATTCTCTTGTGCTAATATTTTACATGCCAAGGGGAGCCTGGAGCTCATTTTTACAGCTGTTTTATGAGTCTTTAAAATAGTGATTTATAATGGAAAGAGTGACACAACCTTAATTATAACATGATGTACCAGGTATTATAATGAGCAAAGATATTTTTCTCAAACATGTATAGTGTGAAACCTTTGCTGGAAGGCTGGTCGTGTGTTCATTATGATTATAATTCTTAATTATGCCTAGATCCCCACCTACAGACTTTCTCTTCTTAATAATTATAATTATCCCTTTTCTTTTCATCAGTAATAAAAATGCTACAGCACAATATTTCTGGACAAATAAGATTTCAGTTTTACTACAACATTATAGCAAAATATTATTAGTCAGCACAACATGCAGAATTCAACAATTACATGATGGTAGGTATTTTGTAATTTTATTTAACCGTTATTATTTCATTTATAGTATTAGGCTCTGAGGAAGCAATAGTATACCCTCTCTAAAAACAAACACTGGTCATCTAACAGAGGTTTGCTGCAGGTGGCATAAATGCTCTGAGAAGTCTTAATTTCTGAGACCGTGATGAGTATGGGAAAGGGAGGGTGGCCTGGGAAAGGTCCCTGGTTCTTCAAGTAGAAATGGATGCCCTTTGGCCAATCTACTTCTCCAGACTAAGGAACAGTAAAAGCACCCTTGTCATGCGGTCCATGCCCACAGAGCCTGCATGGGTGTGTGTGTGTGTGTGTCTGTGTCTGTCTGTCTTTGTGCGCACACACAAGCATGTGATTTAAGCTGGATTTGAGAATGCACCAGTGTCTTAGTAAACAGGACAATGATTAGTAAGTAGAAATAAATAGTAAATAAAAGTTGCTAGTAAATAGAAAAATCTTAGTAAATAAAAATATATATGTTGTTAGACTGAATGATAGTGAAGAGATTTTAATAATTATGAATCAGCAATACAAACTTCCATGAAATATAATTATAAATAATACAGTTAATGTAAGAACAATTCACTTCTTAATAATGAGACTTTTTTTTTTTCACTTTAAGAAGATGCTATATCTCTTTGCCGATAATTCCTAAAGTAGAAATAATTTTAGGGAATACTTTGGTGTGGAGGTGGTACTTCATCTCTCTGTGGTATATGTTATTTTGCAGAGTAAATCACTGAACAGCAACATTATTTGTTGCTGTTACTAACTTATCATATAATTACTTATTACTTAAGAATTTACTTCATTACTTAAGTAAAAGACTATTATTTATCGTATAATTCCCTTTGTGTGCCATCCAGAAATATAAAATTTTCACCATATTTTTATATGGTGGCACTTAATAATAATAATAATAAAGCAAACATTTAACAAAACAGAGGAATGCTTCTACATGTAAAACTCCATTCATCAGAAGCTTATTCAGGAAAATGGTAACAAATCTCACAGACGTTTTGTTACTCAGTTTGGAGAGCAACTCTAATTGACAACAGTTCTAATGCTTTAGGTCATTTTGTAGACCATATCTAAGTTCCCTACCCACATTATTTAAATGTAGCTCAAAGCAATTATAATGGGTTGCATAATAAAAATATAAAAATATTTGTATAATGCATCTTATTGTTAAAGCTACCAGCAAAACAATGGTTATATTATGGGTAGTTTGGACAAAACTGGTTTGTAAGGGGAATGCTCCCTAATTTAGTCATGTCTAGAGAAATGTGGGCAAATCAAATAGTTTTCCTGAACAATTTGTAATTCACAGAGTGGATTTTTAATTACTGATTAAGATCAGGGAATTACAAAGACTAGTTCAAATCACAGGAAAATTAAGAAGAAAAAAATTTCACCAACTTATTATAAACAATGTGTGGGTAGTTGTGGTTTGTATTTTTCCATGGTCTTCCTATCCACTGGTCTTCTGCCCTTTCATTGTGATCTCTTGTATTGTGGTGCATTTTTGTTATTTTTAAGCAATGCACTGTAAATGTCTGATATGCACTGGTATGAGTGAGAGAAAATGAGGATACAAAAATGAGAGAAAAACTAGGCTACATCTCTAACAGAGCTCAGAAGACACTGGCATTTCTCTCAAAACATGGCGTACCAACAGTAAGAAAAATTTTAATCATTAGTAAAATTTTTTAAAAACAATCAATAAACTTCCACCTATTAAATGTTAAATAGATTGACTAATGTCATAATCACTTTTGTACCCTTATCTTGGGACTGAAGACAATGATTTATTTTTGTCTCTCATAACCTGTGGGTTGGGTGGACTCAGATGCGCATTCTCCCTTCCAAGAGCATGCTGTCATGTGGCTGATACCATACGGCAGCTGGAGCCAGGGTGGATGTTCAAGATGGCACCTTCACCTGGCCACCTGTTGATCTGAGCCTTGGCTGGGAGTTTAGCTGGAACTATTGGCCAGATTGTGTATGTGGTTTCTCCACACCACATAGACTTCTCACAATGTGATGTCTAATTTCTAAGAGCTGCTATTCCAACAGCTTCCACTGGCATCTTCCAGTCTCTTACAGCCTGGATTGGCACAACTTTCCCTCTCTTATATTCTCTTAGGGAGCTTCTCAAGAGGGGACACAGACCCTTTTTCTCCATGGGAGGAAAGCAAAAAGATCTGTGGCCATTTCTAATCTGTCGCAGCCTGCATCACACATTTTCTGTCAGAAATTGAGACGTTCCCTTTTACTGCTTTTCCAGCCACAGTCATTCCATGCAGGTTCTGACTAGTTTTTCTCAAGCACCACCTGAGAGCATCTCACCCTTCCTGGCCTGGGGATTTCTGGAACTGTTTTGTGGTGGCCTCTGGCAACCCAGTCGGCATAAACCCATGTATAACATGGATGTGTAGGAGAGTTAACACAAAAGTAAGATTCCTGTCAATGAGGGAGGAGAGAGAGAGAAGATGAATGTCTCCCCCTTTCTTCTCCCCACGCAGATGGTTCTGAGATACACATCAGAGTGTCATGTGGGCTTGAACAACTTGTTGCTGCAAATGATAGTGATAATGACCATGGTGTGCTTAGATACATCCAGAAATAAACAGTGAGTTCATGGATTGAAATAAGTGAGAGAGCAAGATACTATAGGCTAAATTGTATCTCTCCAAAACTTGTAAATTGAAACTCTTACCCCAGCATGACTATATTTGAAGTAAGGAAGTAATTAATGTAAAAAAAAAAAAAAAAAAAAAGTCATAAGGTTAGTATCCTGATCCTGCATGATTCAATCCTTAAAAAAAGAGACACCAGAGAACTCACTTTGTCTCTCCTTCCCCCAACATGCAAGAGCATGGTGAGAAGGCAGCTATCTACAGCCAGGAAGAGGCTTTCATCAGAAACCAAATCAACGGAACCTTGATCTGGGACTTACTAGCTCCCTGTGAGAAAGCCAATCTGTTGTTTAAGCCACCCGGTCTATGGTATTTTGTTATGGCACTCTGAGCAGACTAAGATACATGAGCAGTAATTAATCTTGTTTAAATAAAATACATGCATCTTTAAATTAAAATGACCTATCTCCTATTCTATAAGGATAACCTTGTAAACTCTCTATAGGTTTATGGGAGGTACTGATACATTTCTAAACTCACTATCTTTTGGAAATGGAGGATTTCAACGTGACATGGGGACTTAAAATAAGTCATAATCTTTTGCAGAACCACAAACAACACTTTAAATTTCTGTGGCTCAGTTGGTTAAGCATCTGACTCTTAATTTCAGCTAGGGTGGTGATCTCAGAGTCATGAGATCGAGCCCCATGTAGGTCTTCCCACAGGGCCTGGAGCCTGCTTAAGATTCTCTCTCTCCCTTTCCCTCTGCCCTCCCCACCTCTAAAAAAAGTTACTTAGATAAATATTTCTTTCACTAAAACTGATTTGCACACAGTATCTACCTATTGTTTCATGGAGGAGTATACTATTTGGCTTTCATTCTCAACCATGACTGATGGGTCTACTGGACAGCTGCACTGATATCATGATTTTCAGCCTCTGATAAAGTGTTCTTTTAATTATTTATTTTTTTAAGAGAGAGAAAGAGAGAGGTAAGATAAAGAGAGAGAAAGAAAGTAGGGAGAGAGTGGATCCATGTCCAGCCTGTGGCTTGATCTCATGACCCTGAGAACATGACCTGAGTTGAAATCAAGTGTGGGACATTTAACAGCTGAGTGACCCAGGTGCCCCTCTTATAAGGTGTTCTAACATTTATTCATAAAACAAGATGAAATGAGTAAAATGAGGAGCTTATTGCAACTGTTCTGTAAAGTGAACATTATTCCTTCAGTTGCTAAGTAAACACTTATTTGAATAGGCTCTTTCTGAGTATTTTACAGCACACTATTGTTCTTAAAGCATTTATACAATCATGAAAAAAAAATGTATATGTCCCCCAAATCCTAAGTAAAGTCACTATAGTAGTGCTTTACTGTGAAGTTTAATTATTTTCCAGTAGCAAGTATGACATAAATTGCTGGTTATTATGAGATGACAGAAGTTTACACAGTGAGGAAAAATGTAGGATATCCCATGAATTCAATTTCTACTTCCCATCTGAGGAATCCAACACTCATACTTTGGTCCAGCAAAATAGGACCAATGTCATAGTACTAATTAGTGACAGAGGCAGCTCAGGCATTTAAGGATTAAGACCAACAGTATTTACACTACATCATTTATTTCTTCTCCTTCCACTGTCAGGGATTAGATTTGGAGTGTGTGTGTGTGTGTGGGGTTATGAAATGACCATTGACAGACAGAAGTAGCTCTATGGGGAATTCCCCTCATGGCTTTTCCTTAGCTTTGTTCTACTTCATTTTACCTCTTGGATGCCAGAATATCATATCGGGAAGGGCGTGGTTGTATGTACTCCCATTTTCTTATATTATATTGAAATCCTTTTTTCTAGTTTTTTTTTTTTTTTGCTCTGTTTTTATAAGGAAAGATACATGAGAACAGGAGCTACCACTACTTCACTAAAACACAGTCAGTGTAATATTCTCTATAGTTAATATCCATCTGGGTAAATATTCAAAAGATAGAGTTTTTATTTTTATTCAGTAGTTATAAAAGAAAAGCAGTTTTCTTTTTTTTTTAAGATTTTTTAAAAGATTTTATTTATTTATTTGACAGACAGAAATCACAAGTAGGCAGAGAGACAAGTAGAGAGAGAGAGGAAGGGAAGCAGGCTCCCTGCTGAGCAGACGAGACACGATGCAGGACTTGATGTGGGTCTTGATGTGGGGCTCCATGCGAGGCTCAATGCCAGGATCCTAAGATCATGACCTGAGCCGAAAGCAGACGCTTTAACCACTGAGCCACCCAGGTGCCCGAGAAAAGCAGTTTTCTTAGTTAATTTGAACCTTGGTAAAATTAAATTTTATAAATTTAAATTAAATTTATAAAAGCAATGAATTTGTAAAATTATTTTTACAACTATATTATTTCTCTATCAAGAGTCTTTCTGAAAGATTTGGAAAATGATTTTTTTCAAAATATTTTTCAAAATATTTCAAATATTTTTTTTCAAAAAAATTTTTTTTTTTCAAAAGAATCCAGTATACCATATTCGAATAAATGTTTTGATGGTAGCTTGGTGGTGGTGTTAGGCAGAAGAGTAAAGTCCCATTGAACTGCTTAGTATTAACTCGGGTTTCCTGAGAGTGTCTCAACATTTGCATTTCTCCATTAGTTTTAGGATACCTTCAGTCAGGAAACCCTCCACACATCAGTGTATCCTCACCTGTCTCATACACGTCAACCTAAACCCCAAACCAATTCTTTTAATTTTTACATTTTGAATTAAAAGACATTTTAACATATTATTAATTTACACCCAACTCTAAAAGCTGGGTAGGGAAGGAATGTTTTAGATACTGTAAGCACGTTTTCCACCAATCAACTATTTTATTTGTCATCAATTATAATAGTTTATATTTTATTTCAGATTCTAGGTTAAGGCTGCTAAAAATAGTACCATCATCATCAACAACCAAGGAAACAGACCAGAAAAATGAATATGCCAAATTAATGCCTATTCTGGGATTGGTTGAAAACCTTTGAAAGAAGATTTGCAAAGGTCTTTAATAAAGCCTTAACAACAGAACCATTAGATATAAATTTCTGTTCAGATGTCAGTTGTATTTATCCAGTATTTTTCAAGGAAAAAAATTCCTAAAATAATCTTAATAATGAACCATAAAATAATAAGATCCTTAAGATGCTTTAATTTATACTTATTAGTTCATGACTCTGACTTTCAAATGAAGAAAAATTCAGTGTTTATTGAAAAAGATGCAAATTATCTGTTGACTGATACCATCAATATTAAAATGTTAAACATAGAATCCTAAGCGGTTTTACCAAAAATACGCTTACTCCTTATTTTGCATCTATACAAGTACTGAATGAATTCTTTTGACATTCATGTGCTTGGACCACTTTCGTTAAAATATTTCAGTTGTGCTCCCAATTTCAGCTACAACTGAATTTCTTGCCAAATTCTAAGACACAAAATAATTTTGAGCAGCACTTTATTTATGGGCTGGTTCCACTTTTCTATTTCCAGTCTCAACTTCTTCCTCCCCACTTTCTCTCCTAGCAAAAGACTTTTAATCCTCGCAACTATTTTTTTGTTTCAAAAAGCTATTTCCAACTTTGGGCTGCTCCTTCCCCACTAATGCACAGAATTAAGCCACTCAGTTCACAATTTAAGAGATTTTCCAAGATATGTCAAATGGAAAGATGTTACAAATGCTTCAGAAGTATCGCTATTCCTTCTTCCCTTGGTAATTGTTACCAGGTCTGTAACTCATGTCTATAGTTCATTTATACGTTTGCATTTCAAGATATGCGGAGTTCATACAAATTTTATTCAAGAACGAGGATTGATGGGTCGACGACTCCACAGGTGGCCCACTGACAGCGGTTTAAGTCTTCCTTTTACAATAACTTTCTGCCCTTAATTTGGGCAGATAGGAGCTAAAGTAAGTCACCGGGTCATCCTGCTTGAAACAGCATGGAATGGATAGCAAATTCTATTCTCCCAACAGGTACCTTCTGACTTGGGAAAGTATTAAACTTACATTTCTCCCGTAGGGTCAAATCTATTTGTTTATTTTTAGAGGAAAGTATTTTCCTGCCTCTGGGTTTCACCCCAGAATCCCTTTGCAAAATGATTGGATCGAGATGATGCATTCTTGGGAAATAAAGCTGAATCCATAGCTGGCATATTTGGGGTTTGGTTTACATCCAAGTTTCAATAACTGGCTCTTAAGGTAAGTCCTATACTCATTTGTTCGGAGGCTTTCGATGGCCAAGGGCAACGTGTTCTGCATAGCTGGCTAATGACTCCATGTGGAGGTGGTTCTAACTAGAGCTGGTACTAATTGGCAGGAAGGAAGCTATTCCAGAATTTAAAGGTGTTTTATTCATGGAGAACAGTTATAAAAAGAACCTAATTTTCTGTCCTTTCAAAGTGATCTCCCTTAACTGACTCCATAGGAAAGGGTCTAGCAGGTCGTGGTAAATTGACAAAATTATGTTTAATGAATAAGACTGACTCCAGCGCATGTGTTATATCACTGTTCTTAACTCCATGTAGCATCATTGCAAGGGATGGAAAATATGCATTAGGGTTTTGATGCTGAATTTCACTGCATATTTTTACACCTTTCCCTTAACATATGTCTCTTTGCCTCTTTCCCCATTTCTAAACCTGAAATGAATTTCTTACAGAGATCCTGTTCTTAACCAGTAACGAAAGTGGTTCTAATCAAAATCTAATCTAAAAATCAAATGACTGACTCCTATGCCAACGGATGGGCAAGAGGCAAACAGGTTTTTCATAATAAAGAGTCCAGCCATATTCTCCTCGCACTTGGACTTCTTTTTTTTTTTTTTTTTTTTGTGACTAGTCAGTGCTAGACAGCGGTGTTTTGAATGAATTAAGTTATTTTGTCTTAGTAACTCAGTGAGGCCACTACTATAAATTAATAGCTGAAGAACTCAGAGCTTAGAGATGTTAACTAATTTCTCTCAAGTTACAGTGCTATTAAGTTTAGGAGCAGGGTTCTCTAATTTATGCTATGGAATGCATTGACTTTTTTAAGGTCTTATCAGTTACTTAATGAGATGACACGGATATTCTTTATTTTGACCACCTGCTCTGTACTTACAGAATGTGTAGTTCAATTTAATTGAGCAAGGTATTCCAAGTGAGCTCTGTTTTCACACCTCAATGCTTATTTCTGCATTCAGAAGTATCTACATTATGGGAGCCTGCTTCCTCCTCTCTCTCTGCCTGCCTCTCTGCCTACTTGTGATCTCTGTCTGTCAAATAAATAAATAAAACCTTTATTTTCCTTTATTAAAAAAATGGGACACCTGGGTGGCTTAGTGGGTTAAGCCTTTGCCTTCGGCTCAGGTCATGATCGCAGGGTCCTGGGATCGAGTCCCACATCGGGCTTTCTGCTTAGCAGGGAGCCTGCTTCCCCTCTCTCTCTACCTGCCTCTCTGCCTACTTGTAATTTGTCTGTCAAATAAGTAAATAAAATCTTAAAAAAAAAGTATCTCAACATTAAAATACTAATATTTTTTGAAATTGATTTTGAAAATATAATTACACATTTAAGTTCCTTGAGGCTGTAATGATAAGTTCAATTTTCTGGAGTAAGGCAAGAGCAAATACATACTTTTATAATTTTTTTTTAAAGATTTTAGTTATTTATTTGACAGAGAGATCACAGGTAAGCAGAGAAGCAGGTAGAGAGAGAGGAGGAAGCAGGCTCCCTGCTAAGCAGAGAGACCGATGCAGGGCTTGATCCCAGGACCCTGAGATCATGACCTGAGCTGAAGGCAGAGGCTTAACCCACTGAGCCACCCAGGCGCCCCATACTTTTATAATTTAAAATGAGTTAACACACTCTTGCAAAAATAGTTGCCACGTCTTGAACCAAAGTAATAATGTAGAAGATATGTCAATATAAAGTATACCTCAGAAAGTTCACTTTCATTAAATAAAAATTTTCTTGAGTCCACTTGGTCATGGAGTATAATTATTTTTATATATTGGTAAAATCAATTTTTTTTATTTTGGAAGGGATTTTTGCTTGTTTATTCATGACAGTTACCAATCTATAGATTTTTTATTCGTTGATTTTCTTTGGTTTTCCTGTCAGGGTAAAACTAGTTACATAAAATGAATTTGTTAATATGGAAAGAGTTTAAACACATTGGGGGAAATTTTGGAAGGAATGAAAGGTGGTCAAGTTGGAAGTGGCAAAATCACGGAGAAATGTCGTAAGTGCAGGTAGAAATCTGTATTCTCACTAGCATACAATAATTTCAGCCAAAAAACCAAACTGACACAAATATGCACATATATACATATATCACTCCCAACGCCTTGACAACTCTGTCTTATAGTTCATTTCCATGGAATTGTTTTGGTAGACTGTAACTTGAATTGAATAGTGAATTGGATGAATTTTTATCAATTCTCCTAGGCCTGTATCATTTGGTGTTTTATCAGAAAACAGAACTTCTTGGAAGGATATAGATTATGAGATTAAAAAAATTTTTTTAAAGATTTTATGGATTTGACAGAGTGAGAGACAGCGAGAGAGGGGAACACAAGCAGGGGGAGTAGGAGAGAGAGAGAAGCAGGTGAGAAATTGTATATCAAGGTAGAGTTTTTCTAAAAAAATATTTTATTTTATTTTTTTTCCAAGATTCATTGTTTTTGCACCACACCCAGTGCTCCATGCAATACGTGACCCCCTTAATACCCACCACCAGGCTCACCCAACCCCCACCCTCCGCCCCTCCAAAACCCTCAGTTTGTTTCTCAGTGTTCACAATCTCATGGTTTGTGTCTCCCTCCAATTTCCTCCAACTCACTTCTCCTCTCTCAAGGTAGAGTTTTAATTTGAGTTTATCATAATACGAGTTCCCTTGAACATCTCTTCATATATTTGAGCCCTTTTTCATTTCTTTTTCTAAGAAAAAGTCCTCCATTTTTTAAATTTGCCTGTCATTCCTTATCCTGAAAATTTATCTGTGTCCCACAGAAAGAAATACACTTTGGTCAAAAGTTCTTATTTGTGTTTGACCAAATAAACTTTGGTCAAAAGTGCTTATTTTTGGAGAATATACTTCACATACTATGTATGTTTAACACAATTACCTCTCAATATATCAATCTCTGCCTACTTTTCCAACCACTCACAGATGTCTTTCCCTCAGTCATTCAAAGGAAAGTACACTGCCTCAAGGAGCTGTAGGGTTGTTATGACAAGAATAACAAGAGAACACTCATTGTTCAATTTTTTATGACTTCTGAAAGAAACATATGAGAAGAAAAAGCAAAATAAAAGCAGAGTAAAAATCTGTCCTGTAATGTGGAGCTGGAAATAGAAGAGAGGAAGAATGTGACAGTCCCGTGCTACTTGCCCCGGATGAGTGCGGCTGACAGATGTTGCAGGAGGTGGGGCTCCTGAAGAGAGAAGTTCAGTCTGAGGAGAATGCTGGTGCCTCTCTCACCCAGTGGCAAGCGGCTTTGTGACAGTCTAGTTAACACCTGGGTAGTTCAGTCAGTACCTACTGACCATTCCCATCGTCCTTGTCAAGGAAATCTAAAAGTTCCACACTAGATGTTCACTGTGGAGGATGTGGATTATGGTCCTCCCAGTAAGAGCTGTCTGGTTATGGCCTGTAGGTTGTCCACAAAATGGTGTATGCTGACACTGCACACAAGTTAATCTAAAAAAAATTTTTTTCAATGTTTAGAAGATACCCTTAGATACACAAAATGGGATGTAGCTCTCTCTGTGAGCCTGGCTGGCACAGAGATGCCTGTGCTAACAAGAGCCTTGTCCTTGGGGCTTAGTGCTGTGAAGTGACCACATATCAGAGAAACTCATAATAATTTTATCATTAAATCTGTGATGTGTGAAGTCTAATGGACAATGAAACTTGCACAGGAGGGCTTAAAGCCTCAACCTACACATACCGTCCTGCCTTTTTTTTTTTTTTTTTTTTTTTTTTTACCTCTTCAGGGTGGGTTCTCTCCATACAGACTAGAGGAAGAACTTAGAGCCCCTCTAAAAAGGCTATTGACAAGGTTTTCCTAATTCAGTCTTTTACGATCTCATCCACAGAGTCTATGAACGAAGAACATGCTGGACAAAAAGACATCTGGGACTCTGTTCTCCAAGGGATACCATCTATGATCCCTCAAACTACAAAAAGCACTTTAAAGTATATCACTGCAACCTCAGCTTATTAATGGTAGAGTTGGATGGTGATCAAATGGTTAGAAGCACATAAATAAATAAACATCTATTTTGGGAAATTTTCTACAAATAAGTCACTATTTTCAATGGAATTCATATAAATAGGACTCTGTCCTAAGCAGTTATCAATAGCAGAGTGAGAAACAGAAACAGTCACATTTTATTTATCACTCACATTGTTTTTTGTTTTTTTTTTCCTTTTTTTTTTGTTTTTGTTTGTTTTGTTTTTTCTTGAGCAAAGATTTATTAAGTACCTAAAAATAGACCAGGTCTTAGGTTTGAGGATAGAGCTTATTATGGTGAGAAGATAAATGGAAAACATATTTATGCATAATTTTACCTAAGGAATACTCTAAAACACACAGTCCTTCTTTAGTGTATCTTCAGGTGTAATCTGCAGACAACTTAAACCAAAGTCATCTTCAGTGTTCACTAAGTGATCCATACTCTGAAGCTACTGATTTAGAATTTCTGAGAGGGTCATGGAAATATGTATTTTATAAGCCCCATGGCATTCTGAAACACAATATTTGAGATTCTCTGGCCTGGACAGCTTAGAAAAAAAACACTAAGACTAGATAGTGGTGTTGGAAAAACAGGTACTTGCACAAAGTGTTAATAGAAATTTTTCTTTCTAATTTAATTTTAAAGTATAATTATCGACACCTTTTCTACATATGAGTTGTTATAAAGTGATCAAGACGATATCAGATCAGGAAATGATTTGCTTTGGGCTTGCAACATTTTTAATCTCTGGAATATTTCTGAAAGTGATTAAAACCTCCCAGGAGAAAACATTTTCCACAGGAAAAGCCTTGTGGAACTTAATATTTCCAACACTATTAAGAAAAGTGTTCAGAAATATATTATGGATAGCCACATAGAATTATGCAACATATTGGATTCATTAATATAAACAGAAAAATGTCCTTAAATGACTACCCTAACTAAATCTGTTAGCTTAAATAAAATAGAAAAAAATAACAAAACTCAAGTTAACAACAAATTGAATAAATTGTGTTTGGGAGCAAATTTGGATGGAAATGATTTAATTTATGAAATACAATTTTATCAGTAATTCATCCCGAGCCTTAGAGACTTAAAAAACGCTATCAGATCAACCAAAAGATTTAATCCTTTTTCTTTCAAAATATGGAGATAGCACATGATAAGTCATTTATAATATAAACATTATCATAATTCTTTCTGGCTTTAATTAATTAGAGCTGCACAGCAAAAATTGAGCACATCAGCATGCTTTTGATAATTTAGCAAAGAACCATTTATTTTGGTGTTATAAGAAGATAAATTGGACTTAGATGAAAGGAAACTTCATCTCACATTTTTCCAAATAAATGTAACCATTTTTTAATCAAGGAGAATCATGTGGTAACAGGCTAATTACAATGTACTCTTCCATGAAAATAAGCAACACTCTTTCTTCCAAGGACCTCAGAATAATCTGGGTTTGTCTAACAAAACCCAGGCAAGTAGTTTTATGAAGAATTGGCCATGTTTGTCTTTTAATTCCTTCTGAGTTACTTTCCATGGGAAGCTGCATTTACTGGGAGGATTCTAAGGGTGTCAAACATAGACATATGTGCATGTTTTAAAATTTCATGATGAGGGACATTACCAAGGGATAGTAATGACCAGATCAGATAGGGAGGGGCAGTAATAGAGACACTTTTGTGAGAGACTAATCCCAATTTAATGACCCACTTAAAAAATCATTTGTAGGACTCTAAGGAAAGCATTTCCTTTTCCCACGTTTTATCATTCCAATGTCACATCAGTGGTTTTGACTTCCTTTCCACGTCATATCAAATCCCCTTGATGTCAAATTTAAGACCCACTCCCTTCTTTTTGATAAGATTAGGTTCTGTATCACTATCAACCCACCTTCTTTTCTCTCACTATCAAATACCATTCTTCCTTCCATCCTGCGTTCTACTCTCTTCAGAGTACCAGCTAAGTCCAGCTCAAGTTTTCTTCTTAGCAAATTTTCAGAAGTTTTCCTCTCATATCTTGGGTGAATATTATGTATTACTGTTTAGGTCAGGTCAGTATTTCACATACCACTAGCAACTAAGAGAGTAGTAATCATGTTTAAATAATTCTAAAATTGATATAAAATGGATAAAAAATTCAAATCACTAGCAAATGTGTATGCAGTAAATATATATGTAGATATGTATATATTTATTTAAATTTCATTTTGAAAAACTTTCAAACTTAGGAAAAATTGCATGAACAGTAAAATTGATCATAAACATATGTATGTATTAAATTTATACACACACACTTTATGCACCCATTCTCATAGAAACAGTAACAATAGATTTAAAAGCTAATATATTGCTGGCCATGATCTTTTAGATTTCTAAATTGATTCTCTAAGACATTCACTTTAAAGAAAGTTTTATTTTCTATCTTTTCGGTAATAGCTTTCCCAACCAAAAAAAAAAGTCATATACTATGTGTTGTCATAAATTTGATATGAAAAACATTTTAGCTGCCTGTGACCAATAAATAACATTTTTATTTTTGCAAATGCAATTTATGTAATAAAGACATATTCATTTCTTTATTCTCCCTAAACAAAATCCATATGTATTATGATCAAGGATACAAACATTGCAATTCTTATAGTTAATTATTCACTGATTGTTTCTGTCAAAATTAAGACCAATATAAATATTCAAATTAAGATAAAAATACAATATATGCTAGGCTATATTTTAGGATGTATTTATGAAGGTTTAAAAATTAGCAAGACTATGATGGTCAAGATTAATGCAACGTGAACATAAATTTTAAAAGCAAACATCGTATTTATCAATTTTAATGATTCCTTTAAGCATTTTTAGTGAATAAAGAATTCTTAGATGCTGATACTGATAAGACAATCTGTGTCAATACTGCATAACCACTTTTTTAAAGGACATTTGGTCTTTTTTACAAGGAGCCAATAAATTTTCAGGTTAAAAGGTACATTCAATGCATCAGTTAACACGGCAAGATGGTATCTTGTGCTTTGAAATTAATACTACCATTTTATGATGTGGCTTTTATTAACAAAGTAGTTATTAAATCCCAGAACTAAGGTGAAGTTATTTCAATCAAAATTTCTAATTTTTAAAAAGTAAAGCAGTTGAGAAAATATATCACAGCCTCACAGCAAATCTAAATGCAGATGCCTCTCCAGGCCCAAGATCCTGGCCTAGAACCACCTACATTGCAGCCCCTTGATGAGGGCTGTGGTTGTTTACCTATTAAAGAATTAACTTCTGCCTCCACTGCAGCTCTAAGAATTGCATTTTATTTCCTATAGAATATAAAATACTGGGCATAAAATCCCAACCCTATAACATGTTAGAAGACAATATTTGCTTGGAAATCTATCTCCTTGGATCTGAGTCACCCAGGAATATGCAGCCAGAACAAGAATCTGAGGGCGTCCTGGTGAGTACTCCTATGCCGTTGCAGTGTCTTGAACTTTTTCAGGACTACTGCCTCTAGTTTTCATGTAGTCTGCACATAGACCTGGTGGCTCAGGAACTCCAGCCGAAACTGTCTTACCATTTTTATCTATAACACACAGAGTTACTCTTCAGCGATTCCAGACTCTTTTCCTGTTAGCAAGACTGCCACTCACCACTGATCTCATGATGCCCTACACAGCTGCACGGGGCATCATCCAAACGGTCTCTAATGGTGATGTCCCTATAAATTGTGCAGTGCACAGATTACACAGCTCTGAAGGGTGACCTGGTGACCCTTGCTGTTCTCTTAAAAGACTGATCATTATTTAAATCAACGGGGCTGTCCCTGGGAATGTTTCTGTACAAGGACGTTAGAACCTTCTTTGTGTTCTCTTTATTTTTTTTTTAACTGACAAAATCCAAACTTGTAATGACCGGCTCTTACTTGCTGATTATAATAAGTCAAGGAATACAAAACACCACAAGTAAAAGTTTCGTCATGTCGTTCTTGCACTTCGAGTTCATGCTCCTGAGGTAATGGTTCTAAATGATTCTGGCCGTTTGATATGCATCAGCTTGGATTGTGCAGTTTGTTACTACACATATTTATTATGTATTTCGACCAAAAATTAGGTCATATTACACATTCTAATCCAACATTTGTTCTTTACTTTTTTCCTTCCAAAATAAAGTACATCCTGGGCATTTTCCCAAGTTGTTATGGAATATTGATCTGCTTTAGTTTTTTTTTTTCTTTTTTTTAAATTACTGCCATCTGTTAAAATACCAGATTGAGATAAGGTAGGGAAAAAAGGAAGTTGGAAACCAAGAGTGGGAGCATGAATTTGTATAGTTAAATGGGACAGCCATTCGGCTATGGTTAGCAAAACTGAAAATGCCTAGAATTTGGATTGTGGAGGTATACTACAGGAAATATTCTGTATATACTCACCAGGACACATCTTCAAAATAAAACTAACCATGTAAACTACAGTAGTTGAAACAAATAAGCTTTACTAATGGCTGTGTGTATTGCTAATAAGTAGAAGGATAGAAAACAATGTTGATTATATATTCAAATTGCATAATTAATTTTATAAAATTAAAACAAATAAATAAGAAAGAATTAAGTACCATCGATCACTCGTGAATGTATACAGACACACAGAAAAAATGTTAAACCATGGATGCTAAGGAGCTAAATGGTCCTCAAGTCTGAGTTAGCAAATAAGGTTTATGTCAAACCAAAAAAAAAAAAAAGAAAGAAAGAAAATCAAAAAAGTTTTAAGTAGTTTGTGGGTGGAGTCTTTTGGGTTTCCATATAAAGAATCATGCTATAAATCATGGCATGATTTATATGGAATCACGCCATTCCATATAAAGATCAAAGAATATGATCATAAAGATCATATACCAGTCATCTGCAAAGAGAGAGAGTTTGACTTCTTCATTGCCAATTTAGATACCTTTTATTTCTCTTTGTTGTCTGACTGCTGTTGCAAGGACTTCTAATACTATGTTGAACAAGAGTGGTGAGAGTGGGCATCCTTGCATGTTCCTGATCTCAAGGGGAAGGCTGCAAGCTTTTTCCCACTGAGGATGATATTTGCTGTGGGTCTTTCATAGATAGATTTTAATGTCATTCCAATCAAAATTCCACCAGTATTTTTCAAAGAGCTGGAGCAAATAATCCTAAAATTTCTATGGAATCAGGAGAGACCCCGAATTGCTAAGGAAATGTTGAAAAACAAAAACAAAACCAGGGGCATCACATTACCTGATTTCAAGCTTTACTACAAAGCTGTGATCACCAAGATAGCATGGTTCTGGCATAAAAACAGACACATAGACCAGTGGAACAGAGTAGAGAGCCCAGATATGGATGCTCAACTCTATGGTCAAATAATCTTTGACAAAACAGGAAAAAATATACAGTGGGAAAAAGACAGTCTCTTTAATAAATAGTGCTGGGAAAACTGGGCAGCTATATGTAGAAGAATGAAACTCGACCATTCTCCTACACCATACACAAAGATAAACTCAAAATGGATAAAAGACCTCAACATGAGACAGGAATCCATCAGAATCCTAGAGAAGAACATAGGCAGTAACCTGTTCCATATCAGCCACAGCAACTTCTTTCAAGATATATCTCCAAAGGCAAAGGAAACAAAAGTGAAAATGAACTTTTGGGACTTCATCAAGATCAAAAGCTTCTGCACAGCAAAGGAAACAGTCAACAAAACAAAGAGGCAACCCACAGAATGGGAGAAGATATTTGCAAATGCCAGTACAGACAAAAGGTTGATATCCAGGGTCTATAAAGAACTCCTCAAACTCAACACACACAAAACAGACAATCATAACAAAAAATGGGCAGAAGATATGAACAGACACTTCTCCAATGAAGACATACAAATGGCTATCAGACACATGAAAAAATGTTCATCATCAGTAGCCATCAGGGAGATTCAAATTAAAACCACATTGAGATACCACCTTACACCAGTTAGAGTGGCCCAAATTAGCAAGACAGGAAACAACATGTGTTGGAGAGGATGTGGAGAAAGGGGAACCCTCTTATACTGTTGGTGGGAATGCAAGTTGGTGCAGCCACTTTGAAGAACAGTGTGGAGATTCCTTAAGAAATTAAAAATAGAGCTTCCCAATGACCCTGCAATTGCACTACTGGGAATTTACCCCAAAGATACAGATGTAGCGAAAAGAAGGGCCATCTGTATCCTAATGTTCATAGCAGCAATGGCCACGGTCACCAAACTGTGGAAAGAACCAAGATGCCCTTCAACAGACGAATGGATAAGGAAGATGTGGTTCAAATACACTAAGGAGTATTATGCCTCCATCAGAAAGGACAAATTCCCAACTTTTGCAGCAACATGGATGGGACCAGAAGAGATTATGCTGAGTGAAATAAGTCAAGCAGAGAGAGCCAAGTATCATATGGTTTCACTTATTTGTGGAGCATAACAAATAACATGGAGGACAAGGGGAGATGGAGAGGAGAATGGAGTTGAGGGAAATTGGAAGGGGAGATGAACCATGAGAGACTATGGACTCTGAAAAACAATCTGAGGGTTTTGAAGGGGTGGGGGTTGGGAGGTTGGGGGAAGCAGGTGGTGGGTATTAGGAAGGGCACAGATTGCATGCAGCACTAGGTGTGGTGCAAAAACAATAAATATTGTTATGCTGAAAAGAAATAAAAATTTTAAAAAAAAGGAATATAAGTAAAAAAATGTTTTAAGTAGATGCATATTGAATACAACAGCAGAATGTATATTTACAAAGCTACTTTTTAATTTGTATTGATGAAATGATCAGAGCTTCAGAAAAGGAAGTTGGGTATTGTTTTATTTAATTTTTATGAGCAAGGGAGGGTAGGTTGCTTTTAGAGGAGGGAAATGATAGTTTTCTTCATTTATTGTCAAATGTAGTATACTTAAAGAAAGATAAATGTAAATTATAACAATTATAAAATGAAATTCAGCATGAAGAAATCAATCTCTCACCCACACGTGTACTATTTCTTTTCTTGTACATAAATAAAGGAAATAGTTCAACACAGGGTTCTTTGCCAAAAATAACATCAGCAGAGAAAAAGAAAATTTTAAATGGCTCGTATCCAAACAACAAATGAAATATACTTGGAGCACTTTGAAAGCCATTTTAACATTATGCATTTATTTGTTTCCCTACTTTTTATTTACATTTAGTTTTTAAAACATTGAACATTTAAGCATGTATAATAATACTGAACATACACAACTCTGGTTTGGATAATGGCACTTATTTGTTTCATGTAAAATCCCACCTTTCTTTTTGAAAGAACCAAAAAGAACTAATTCAATCATATATATATATATATATTCTATATAACATATAAAATATATATTATATATATATAATATTTATGCAATATACATACTACACATGTGTAGTAATGTACCAATCATGTGGCACATGTAGTCCTCTACCAATCATGTTGGTCACAGATAAAAATCCCTTCTTTTTAGGAAGGCTTGAATGTCACTCATTGGAAGGATTAAAGGAGAATGAGTTCTGGGGTAATGTTTATGAACATTGTGAATCTTTTTTAAAATCTATTATTAATATCACTGCTAGATTAAATTGGTAGACATAATCTTGTAGTAGGCACTCTTAGATGCCTACTACAAGAAAGGAGAATTTCAACAACATAAACTAGAAGGTTTGCTAAGTGAATGCGTCTTTTGCTGTTGAAATTCATAGGAAACAAGTTCAAGGTGTTTGACTTTTCTTTTTTCCATGATGCTAGTATAATTCCCATCTACCAATCACTTAGCTCCTAAGTATGCCACTGAGGGACATGGGATTGAATGCTGTTGATAAACATCCAGAAAATAAAATGCCATACATATCGTTCAAGAAGTAAAGCATGAAGGCTGTCGTCCAAAATATTTGTAAACTCTACTTAAGTCACAGCATATATCAGAGTTAAAAGTCAAAGAGTAAGTGTAATTTTTCTTTGGCAGTTCTAACACAGCTGTGACATATTTAAAAAATTGTCTTTAGCTGAATGGAAACCAGGTGCTACTATATAGCTGATTAAGGAAAAAAGACATGAAAACAGTAACAGATTGGAAAACATATATTAAAATTTGGAACCTGATAGTTGCCTTCCAATGAAAATAACATCAGTGCACTTTCGGCTCTCTCTAAATCACAGTTCATTGCTCAATTAGAATTGCCAATTTTAGATTCATAGATAAGTAATCTTTCCCACCAGTGAAAACTTTAAATTAGACTTTCAGTCTAGCCACATCTTGTCGATGGAAAATAGGAAGCTTTAATAACAATGAAGCTAATGTACACACACACACACATTTTGGTAGCGGTTCTTTGGCAATCATGTTCTTTCTATAGTCAGTTAAACATCTCACTCTTGATTTTGGCTCAGGTCATGATCTTGGGGACATGAGATTGAGCCACACGTTGGTCTCCACACTCAGCAGGGAGCTTGCTTGGGATTTTCTCTCTCCCTTTCCTTCTGCCCCTCTCCACTCACACTCTCCTCTCTTTCTCTCTCTCAATAAATTAATTAATTTCAAAAAATAATTCCATCCTCTTCACCATTTGTGTCCCTAGCTATAGGTTCTATGTGTCTTCATTGAAAATTACCATGTCATTAAATATTGCTTAATTCTAATGTAACAGACAGGGAACAGAAGCAGGTGTGGGAAGATATGTAAAAGTGGGCTTTGCCTATAGGTATAGAGGAGTCAGACCCTAGAAAAGAACAAGAAATTCCCAGTGTGACGTCAGAACGTCACTCAGTCACTTGGCCAAATCATGAAAAAATCACCCAAGAGTGAGTTTTTTCTCACCATTCACCTCTCCTCTAACAGCTCTGGTAAGACCTGTAGAGGAGGCATGCCCAGACCTATGAATCAGAAACTCTGGGGATGGGTGCTGGAATATATATTTTAGGAAGAGCTCCATGTGCTTCTGGCATGGGCTCAAGTTTGAAAATGACTGTTTTGAGGAAACTGTTTTAGTAAAGGCAGTCAGAAAGTGATTTGCATGCATGTATTCAGAACTTTCTAGATATCAATCTGTCCCATCATCACCTGTATCATACCTCAGTTGCTTTGGAAAAGTTTCTAGAAAGCTTATTCTCAATATCACTTGTTTTATTATTGAGCATTTTCCATGCTTTCATGTTTTCCATCCTCTGATAGCTATTTCTTCAGTAGTCTCAGGTTTTCCTCTCTCCAATCTTCACCAGGCTCATGGTTAACCAGTAATTATAGATTACTTAAAAGGCACAATTATTAGAGTAAACTTGTCATTAACTATCTCCTTTTAGATACCTCCTGAAAAAACAGCAGAACAAAAATCCATCACATTAAGTGATCAATTTTTGTCACTTTTCGATATGATTATTTAATATTTTCTGTATGTTGAACCAATTAAATGAGGTAAGAATATAAAAGGAAGTGTGAGTGTTGGAAACCAAGTAATTTTTTAAATTATTTATAGATGACAAAACTTTTTTTGCTAGAAAAAGCCAAATTGATGAAATATCAACCATAACAAAATTCACAGTGGTTTTCAGTTACAAAAATGTTTAAAAATCTGTAGTCTAACTATATATCCCAAATAAGCAATTAAAAACATAAATAAGGAAAATCCCATTTATAATATCCAAAAATGTTAAAATGAAATACCTAGGAGTAAACCCAACCCATATTATTTAAGTAAATAAAGATTCAAAATACAGTATAAGAGCATTAAAATAATCTAAGAAAAATAAGATATCCTTGTATGGAACATCTTAATATTGTAATGGTGACAGAGAGTTCTTCTCCAAAATATTCAGTATATTTAAAATGTGACAATCAACACTCTAAAAGTTTGTCTTTTGAAACTTAACAAGATGACTGATGCTGAATCTCAGACGTGAGAATATAACCAGGAGAATTATTACCAAGGACAGAGATGAGAATGCATTGCTTTGACAATCAACACTCTAAACGTTTGTCTTTTGAAAGACACAAGCTTTCAGTCCATTACAACCTTGGTCACATAAAAGAAATAAATCAGTATTGAACTGCACTTACTTTTGGGTAGCATATTTATACTAAGAAGTGTAAGAAAATCTGCTGCAGATGTCCTGAAAGAGTGTGCATGCCTTGAGGGTTCATGGTATTTGATTTCTAGAGAACCGCCTTAGTTATGTAAAGTGACCCTAAAAGGTAATTAGGAAGACAATGGGACCAATTATTTTGGGTGTTGCTTTTGTTTCATATTATTTACCAGTTGAGACAGTTTTTAAAGCCTGTTTCAAATAAATGAAAATTGTGTTGTAATCTATTCTGCAAAACAATTTTTACTCAACAAAAAGCATTTCTTCAATTTCAAGTAAAATGTCAAAGGTTGTTTTTAAATGGATACTATCCATACAAAGAATGTAGGATATAACCCTGGACTCTGAAAATGTGGATGCTCTCTTTGGAATGAGATGTAAATTACTAAAACTTAGAAAAATTATTTTTTAAGGTGTTTGAACATTTTCACTCATTTTATAACAAAATACACAAATATACAGTATAGGCATGCAAGAGGGTTTGGAGAAGGTTATTTTAACATTCTGCAAATTTCCCCTGTTGAATTAGGAAACATTCTATGGAACCACAGAACCACCAGATTAGTTTTAGGTGTATCTTGGCAGTAGCTGTTTCTGTATTATAAGCCACGTGATTCTGCCTGAGCCATGGGGAGCAAGTGCAAAGTTTTCCCCTCACATCCTCTACCTCCTTGGGCATGGAACTTTCTCCTTGCCTTCACCACGACTTCCTCTCAGATGTTTGTTTAAACTTTTTGCCCACACCATCAATTTACCTCTTAGTAAACTGCGGGATGGTGGGCAAAAATAAATAAATAATACAAAAATGGAGCTCTGCCAAGTGCAGGATTGCATGGGAAATGGCACATTTTTTTCACAGATCCAAGTGGGACAAGAACTTCCACAAATTTTCTGTGGAAAGAGCCAGAGACATGAGGAGCAGTCCAAGTAACATAGAAGGAACTGCTGTGTTCAAATCCAGAGATATAATTGAAAGGTCATCATCAACACACATTTCCAGAGAATTTGGAAGAAGAAATCTTCCTTAGCATCCCCTTCCTTAGCATGAGGACTGTAATTTTTAGGGCTCACCTTGGGCAGTGCACAACTTGGGAGTCTGAGAATTTACAGATACTTTAATGGCTCAAATATGAAGAAGAACTCAATAGTATCAAGAAGGACACAGTGCATAGAGTGGATCCCCTGGCTGGTTTATCACATTTATCAGGTTTTCATTTAATTGTTGGTAGTGTAGACAGATCACAGTCTGAGGTAGAATCATTTAATCTCATGTGAACATAATCTAATTTTCTGAAGCACTATCCCTGGTCTGCTTCCAGATTATTCAGTAGTAAAGATAATTATTTTCTACTGTGTTTTCTAAAACTTGGGTTGGAATTACAGAGGGAGAAGGAGAAAACCATTTAGAGAAATATGTTGCCTTACCAAAATGGGGTAGCACTCTCAAAATGGAAGGATAACTATCTAATCTTCTGAACATTGACACTGAATCAAGAATAAGCATTGCAGAGCATTGACATTGATACATTACTTTTTATCTAATCAATATATAAAATTAATTGATTCGCTCTAAGCCACATTATCTACCTCAGCTAGAAAAATTTTGCCAGGAACATATTGCCCTTTGTGGGATAAATTTATCCCACAGAGTAATTATTTAGCATCTTCTAATTGTAAGGATCTTTGGACAATACAAAAATAAAACAGAAGCTAGTTTGTCTTTAGAAAAATAGTAGTGAGAAAAGGAGCTAAGGCATTTGGCATATAAATAGAAAGGGTTAAGGCCTATAGAGATGTCCACACTATATCAAGTACTGAAGAATTTCAGATGGCCAAGTGTTCTTTCCTAATTGGGGTGAGGAGATTTATCACAGAAGAAATTAAATAAATTATAGCATTTAGCATTGGGATATGACCCAAGGAGTAGATTTTGAACATTTGATGATAAGAGGAAGAACATTCCATATAAAAAGAAACACAGAAATTCATGGTCTTTAGTCAGAAATTTTTTTTAATCTAAACTCCTTTTCCTCCCCAGAATGGCAGATTCATAATTTCTAGGGCTTGACATAGGGCACATGTTTTCAAAAGCTTCACATTAAATCTAAGCTAAATCCGAATTTAACAATTGTGACTCCAAAAGAAACATGGTAGTGCATATATGGAGATTGATTCCAGGAAAAGTGAACCAATTTGTCTGAATGTACTTTATGTGGTGATTTTGTTGCCTTAGGCTCCCTCAAAATATCCTGCTTAATTATAAACACAAGGGCTATCGTCAAATGTGCAGTCTCTTGAAAGTCTGGTTCCTGATTGTCACTGAAGGTGTTTGGATGTTGAGAAGAAAAGGTTATGAGCCTAGGAACCAAGAATGGCTTGCAAGGACAGACATGGAGAAAAGGCAAGAAGAGTTAGGAAACTATTTTTATATTAATGCCAGTTCATCTGTTATAAACATCTAAGATTAGGTGGACAGAAAGAGAAATGTGATTAAATAAATATTTGAACATAGATCTGATAGGATCTAACTAATAGTTCTATTTAGACAGCAAGAAAAATAAAAGGTAAAAAGCAGATGTTCTTTTGAAAATAGAATACACTTAATAGTATCAGAAAAAGCAATTATGTGAGTCAAAAGATGAAAAATTCAATCCAAGTGTCGTTAGAAAAATCTAATGAAGCTGTTGGTTACCTAGAGTTTATGAAGAAATAAAAGTATTATGTGAATGATTTACTTATTTTCACATTTATGATACATTGTGTTTATTGCATCAATTATTTCTGACATATTTAGGTAATCGGAATGAGAAATTTAGTAATTGGAAGTTGGCTTGCAGATGAATAAAAATGGTGCAAAATTGGAAGTTGAACTTTTGACTTGAAAGTTGACTAATTTTTTTTTTTTACTCTGTGGCCATTCTTAATTTCATAAACCAAAGAGTCCCCACAAGTCTGTGGGTTTCTAGTTTTTCAGATGGTTTTTGCAGACATTAGGGGAAAAATACGATTGAAGAAAATGTGCCAAAACCAACTATATATCTTGCAAAAAATATGAATAGATTTAGCAATTTAAACACAGAAGTGTAAGAAATGATGAATAATATTTGAGCACTTATATGTAACAGCGATAAGTGGTCCTTTTCTCCATCTTGTCTGGTAGAAAATATATCTATAAAGTGAAACAACGGATTGAAAACAATATTATAATTAACATTTACTTAATATACATAATGGCAAATAGGTAATTTTAGTTTTCCTTTAAAGGCGTAGTAATTGAAACAAAGATTAATTATTATTCATGGTAAAATTTTGAAAAATGAATTTTTTTGAAAGGGAAATAAATCAAACCTTTATTTTTATTGATTTATTTTTTACTTTTTTTTCAGCCTTACTGAGCTACAGCTGACAAAATTATATACATTTAAAGTATATAATGTGATGATTTGATATATGTATACTTTGTGACATGATTACCACTATCAGGTTAGCTAACATGTTCATCACCTCATGCAGTTACACTTTTATTTCTTTAACTTTTTTAAAAAGAAAAAAAATATTTTATTTTATTGTGGGTATTGTTTTGCCTTGAGCAAATGATATATAAGCATTTTCACTTTTCTAAATTTATCTGTTTTTTTTTTTTTTTTTTTTTTTTTACTGTTACTGGAGTAAATGAACCATCATGAACTGGTAGGTGGGAATATTAACTGGTTCAACCACTGTAGAAAACAGGTTGGAAGTTCCCCAAAAATTAAAAATAAAAATACCATATGATCCAATAATGACACTACTGGGTATTTAACCCCTGCAAAAGGAAACACCCCAGTGTTCTTAGAAGCAATGTTCACAATAGCCAAACTGTGGAAGCAGCTGAGATGTCCTTCAACAGATGAATGGGTAAAGAAGCTGTGGTTCATATATGTTGAATATTACTAAGCCATCAGAAAAGATGAATATCTACCATTTACATAGACATGGATGGAACTGAAGAGTATTATGCTAAGAAAAATAAATGAATCAGAGAAAGAAAATTATCATATGCTTTCACTCCTATGTGGAACATAAGGAATAGTGCAGAGGACAATAGGAGAAGGGAGGGAAACTGAAGGGGAAGAAGTAAGTAGAGAGGGAGACAAAGCATACGAGACCTTTGACTCCAGGAAATAAACTGAGGGCTGCAGAAAGGGAGGTGGTTGGGGCGACGGGGTAATTTGGTGATGGGCATTAAGGAGGGCACATGATGTGATGAGCACATCACATCACAGTAATGAATCGTTGAACATTAAACCAAAAACTAATGGTGTACTATACATTGGCTAATTGAATTTAAATAAAACAAAGAATCAAACAAAACAAAAAGATATACACACTCCTATTTTTATGGTAGCAAAATTTACAATAGCCAAGATATGGAAGCAGACTAAGTGTCTGTCAGTAGAGGAATGGGTAAAGGAGATGTGTGTATATGTATGATATATATACATCATATATATAATGGAATATTACATATACATCCATAAAGAAGGAAGAGAATGTGCCATTTGCAACAACAATATGCATAGACTTAGGGGTGATTTTGCTTAGTGAAATAACTCAGACAGAGAAAGATAAATACCATATAATTTCACTCATATGTGGAATCTAAAAAACAAACCAAAACAAAACAAAAAACCAAAAACAAAAACAAAAACAAAAACAAAAACAAAAAAAAGCAGAATGAGACCTATAAATACAGAAAACAAACTGATGGTTACCAGAGGAGAGGGTATGAAGGGAATGGGCTAATTGCATGAAGAGAAGTGGGAGATACAGGTTTCTAGTTATGGAATGAATAAGTCATGAGAATAAAAGGCACACCATAGGGAGATTTGTCAATGATAACAGATGATGAATTGATTAGTTTTAGTTTAACCTTACAGACATAGTCATTGAGAAGAAAATTAATAGTTGTTATTTATGGAAAAATTACTGAATTGCAGGATTATCACTTTTATGCTAGTCTGCTCTGGTTTTGGGGGGAGTTTTGATTTAATTATTTAGTATAAAATAATCTCTAGCATATATATATATATAATATATGTACCTATTACATATCATTTTTCCTTCACTTTAAGATACCCACCTAAATCTGGATACTGAAAGGTACTCAGCTGGAATATAAATAAACTTTCTGCAAGATTTATAATGTAAAATTCTAATAAATTTGTATTGGGAGAGGAAAGAGTGACTATATTGTAGTCTACAAGAATTAATTGACAACCAACAATTTTAAACTTCAAACAGCAAATTATAGGATAAAAATCTATAGATTGTTTTCATCTCTTGCAGGAAAATGTTCTGTGCTATAAAGAATATTCAAAGTGACTTAATTTGAGAATTATGTACAGCTCCCTTGAATGTTTTAGAGAAAATTACACTTGTCAAAATTATGATATATTGAAAAATGGTATGCTACTATATTTTCCAGTATTTTATTGACTAATAAAAAGATATATCTTTAAATTACACATCTTTTGAAATTAAGGTTACACTTAGATAATTTGTAAAGAAATATGATATATACATATGTTTGTGCATATGACAAATGGTTTGTGTTCATATATATGTTTGTACATACACAGACCAGTGAAAGTCAAAGCAGATAATAAGATTGTTTCAAATAAATAATGTAAAGTGTAAAATGGTGTGGCACGTTTCTCCTCTTATCTCTAATGCAAAACAAATATCCCAGTATTGAAAATCTAGGGACAGGGGCACCTTGGTGACTCAGTGGGTTAAAGCCTTTGCCTTCGGCTCAGGTCATGATCTTGGGATCCTGGGATGAGCCCCGCATGGCGCTCTCTGCTCAGTGGGGAGCCTGCTTCCCCCTCTATCTCTGCCTGCCTCCCTGCCTACTTGTGATCTCTCTCTCTGACAAATAAATAAAATACTTAAAAAATTAAAAAAAAAAAAACTAAAAAAAAAGAAAACCTAGGGACATAAATCCAAATAAAAAACTAAAATCAGATTATTTTAATTTACAAATGTAGCATTTCCTTACTTTTTGTTTTTTTTCTTATTATTCTTTTTTTTTTCTTCCTGACTATTTACTTTATTTATTCTTTCAAAAAACAAATGTTTTTCTGGAATCTCTTCCTATTTTTTAGAAATAAGCTATATAATATTCTAAAAATCAATAATTTATCCTTTTTTTGAAGATATTTTCCCTAAGGTCAGAATGTGTATCACAGCATAACAATCTTTTTATTGCTGAGGGAATAAATATAGGACATCAAATTTGCATTCATCAGTGTCTCATCTTTGCTATCTTTCATTTTATGACATTACACATTACCAAATATACTTCCTTGATTTCTTTTGTATTATTGCTTTCCTAGCATGAATATATGGAATATAATAATTTTTAGTTTTGAAAATCAAATCATAAGACATACATTCCCTGCACATCATTGATTTAGGAGATTACCTACATGTGTTCAACAAACATGCTATTTTTAATCAACACAAACTATAGCCAAAATCGCTTCAAATGTATTTCACAACTAGCTAGAATTCATATAACAAAATAATCTTTTGCATAGTAATTAGGTTGTCTTATATTTTACTATTTATATGGTATCCTATGATAACATTATGCTCCTATTGTTGAGGTTATCATAGTGTTTGAGTTACTCTGTTCAACCAATGTAGTGTTTTTGAGTAATTCTACTCAACCAACCAGTGCCAGTAGCTGCCAACCCTATGACCACATTAAAGAGAGTGGTATGATCATTCTACCATCAGTTCCAGGAAAAAATCTGAATGGACAGAAAGTGTCAAGCAAAGACAATCAGCTTTGTCTCAGGTGCCTCACTCGTCTCCCGCCTGTCCCTCCCCATATGAAGGAACATGGGCATCATGTTTATTGCCCTGTGCCATCAATGGAGACAAACCACACATGTTATTTCCTATAGATCAAGAGGCAGAGACATGTCACACTCCATGTAATAACCACTCTAGAACTTCTTTCTCTGCTGGATTTGAATTCTATCAGGAGAGTACTCTACTTCTAAAGACTACTGCAACTAACACATCATCCTGATTTTCTTTGTCAGTGCCCTCCATTTATCTATCCCCACCGTATCATCTCCCATCCCACACATTGTGTCTGTCCCAGTCCCAAACTACTCCCCTTTCTCTTCATCTTTTCCCCAATCTTCCAGAACTCTAACTCTGTAAAAAGCAAACTCATGTAGCCCTATATACCATACTACATTTCTTTAAATTGTATTTTCTTTGTAGAGCAATTTTGTTTTTTGTTTTGTTTTGTTTTTTGTTTGTTTGTTTTGTTTTTTAGGTTCATAGCAAAATTGAGGGGAAGGTAGAGTGATTGCCCATATCACTCCCTCTCCCATACTTGTACAGTCTCCCCCTGGATCAACATCTGTTTCCACAGTGGTACATTTGTTATAACTGCTAAATTTATATTGACCTATCATTATCACTCAAAGACCAAAATTACATTAATATTTACACTTGGTACATTTTATGGATTTGAAAAATGCATAATGATGTATCCACCAACACACTATCATACAGAGTATTTCACTGTCCTAAAAACTCCCTGTGTTCTGCCTATATAGCCCACTCTCTCCCAAAACCCTGGCAACCACCAATGGTTTTGGTCTCCATAGTTCCACCTTTTCCAGAATGTCATATTAGTGGAATCATACAGTAGCGGCCTTCTCAGATTAACTTATTTCATTAAGTAATATGCAGTGTATATTTCCTCCATGTCTTTTTATGGCTGGTAGCATTTCTTTTTAGTACTAAATAATATTCCATTGTCTGGATTCACCAGAGTTCATCCATACACCTACTGAAGGACATCTTTGCTGCTTCCAAGTTTTGCAATTGTGAATAAGATTCCTATAAGCTTCTGTGCGTAGGTTTTTGTGGAGGCATAAGTTTCCAATTTCTTTAAGTACCAAAAAGTACTCACACCAAGCTTTTTATCCATTTCCAAATAAATGATTTTCCTTCTTTGATTCTCCAAAGATAAAACTGAATATTCTCTCTCCGGGGTACCAATAATATAGTGTCTGTAATCCTAATTATAGAATTTATTATAACTTATTGTAATCACTGAAAATCTGCCAATCTAGATTGCAAGTGGAATTGCTAGAGAAAGGGATATTGATAGTTAAAATGTTTCACAGGTATTTCTGAGTGGCTCTCCTGGAAAATTTAAACAGTTTATTCTCTTACTACCTTTCCACTTGAGTACACTTTTTCCTTACTCCTTAACAACAATGGAAAACTTCTCCTGTTTTAATCCTTGGTGGTCTCATTCTTGAAAAATAACTAGTAATGTGAAATCCTTGGGTTATTAGCAATATTGGTGATTTATAAAAGTATATTGATTATTTCTCTTATTCCTTTGTAACTTACTGGTCTGAGTTCTCTACCGATTTTACTGAACTATTTGCATTTTACTTAATAATTTATAAAGGCATTTATGGATATTAAAGATACCAACTTTTTATTTGTACATATTGCAAAATCCTTCCCTCCTTGACTTTTGCTTTCTTACTTGACTTAAAATTCTTTAACAGCAGAGCTTTTTAAACATTTCAATCTGTTAAACTACAATCCTTTCTCAGCTTGTTGTTTGGTGTCATTTTTAAGCAAACCCTGCTAGTTTGCATATGGTTTCAGTTTTTATGTTTAGATCTTTAATCCAATTGTAACTAAATTTCTGTAAAAATTGTGAAACAGGAATATAACTTTCATGTCACTTCCTCCCAGCCCAAGTGGACAGCTAATTCCTACCACCCCATTTATTCAACAATCCATGCTTTCCTCATTTTTGAAATGCTACTTGGGTCATTTATTAATTCTGATACAGTTGCATTTTTCTGAAGTCTTATTTGGCTTATTTTGAGCCATTAGTCATGTCTGTCATGGCACCACACTTTGTCAGTTGTTGTTAATCTCCTAAAATATGTGCCCCCTCAGCAGATACAGTTTTAATTAGTATTTGAAACCCATCTCCATACGAGCCACTAAATTAGGAAGTAAATTACATATAACTACCATGCTCTAAGGATTGTGTAGACCTTATAAAGTCTTTGCCTCATGGATTTTACACACGTATGATAGGCTCTCTTATCCGACATTACTTTTAAAAAATCATATTAGCTTCTCTTTTACAGTTCTATAGTCTTTTCTACTGGCTTCCCAAAATTCCTTTCATAAGAAGTGAATCCGTCCATTTAAAAGCAAACTATCATCTATTGCTTTTATATTTAGTTAATATCTCATGACCCAAGAGGAAAAAAAGAAACTCTTTTGTTTAGCAAAAGGATGTGGCAACAGGATCAGCCACTAGAGGAAGTAAGTGCTTTGCATTGCCATGCAGCAACAAGGGACTGACTTAGGAAAGTCACTGTCAAGTTTCCCTCCTGCCTCGTAGAATATCCAGTAGCTCCAGAAAATCGACTTTGAATTTATAACTTGGTAAATATAATTACACACTGTAAAACCAGAACATTTGACTGAGGCAGTTATTCAGAAGTTCCCCACAGGGGTGCCTGGGTTGCTCAGTGGGTTAAGCTTCTGCCTTTGGCTCAGGTCATGATCCTGGGATGGAGCCCTGCATCAGGCTCTCTGCTCTGCAAAAATTCTGCTTCTTCCTCTCTCTCTGCCTGCCTCTCTGCCTACTTGTGATCTCTCTGTCAAATAAATAAATAAAATCTTAAAAAAAAAAAAAAAGTTCCCCACAGTATATAAAAGGAACAAATATCTTGTCATCTAGATTAAATCATATGTCTTCAATTATTTAATGCATAAAAAAGGATTAAAGATTCTTTTTTGATTAAAATATGTAGCAATTAAAATGGAATCTTATGAAGAACTAATAATGAGGAAAATTGCCTTCTTTACAAAATGACACAAATAAGTTGCCTGAAATTGAAGTATATTATTAACTCTACTCCATTTGATTGTAAAACTTGCTTTGTAGAAATGATTATGGTCTTGAAGGCATTCAGATTTGCAACAGGACACATGGATTTTAAACTGGGGCAAACTTAGAGAAAATGAAGAGATATGTGCTTATTTGTGCTGAATTTTTTATTTATAATATAAGAATCACAATTTGAAATTTATGATTTATCTAAAATTTATGATTTATTAAAAGATAGTCACCTGTAGTTTTTGATGACCTATGAAAAAAATATGTTTATTCAATTGAATATGTTTATTCAATTTAATAAATACTCAGTATATTTAGTACCCCCAATTGCCAGCCATTGTGTTAAATATTTATCATATCATCCAATGATATACGAAGTTTATTTGCTTATTCAGCACACATTTATGGTGACTCTGTTCTAAGCACCTTGCCTTACCTGCCAGAGGGTACTCTCTCTAAATACCAGGTATCCAGGGGGCTGTTCTTTCAGCCTGGGCCATTCTTTACCCCCTGAAATATTATGCCTGGTAACTTTTTATTTATCCTTGGGTGGCAATTTCAGTATCTTCTCCTAAGAAGGCTCTCCTGACTAAGCAACCATGGTTAAATGTCTTCTTATAAGACAGCACCCTTATTCCTGAATCATGATATATGGCATAATGGTCACCTGCGTAATCTACATTCTTCCACTAGACTGTCACTTCCATGCAAGCTACATTTAGTCCGAAATATTTATTGAGCACATATGAAGTACTAGTTATTAACCTACTTGTGTGGAATATAGGAGTAAAAATAAAGAAATAAAATAAAATGAGATAAGCAAGGACATTTACCATGCTTGAGAAAGCATAAAGTCTATTGTCATATCTCTCCCATTGTGAAAATGAGCCACATCCACCAGTGCCTCCTAGAATAGGTCACAAAAAGTGCTATTCCTCGAACATTTCAGGTCAGAATATCTGAAGGCATGTATCAGAAATCTGAATTTCAATAAAGTGCCTCAAGTCATTAATATACCTTCTGAGGTTGGAGATCCACTAGTCCTCAAAAATGGAAAACCTATTTTGTTATATTCACTGGTATATGCTCAATATTAAGTAGAATGGAACAAAGTGGGCTCTTGTTAATTATAAGTGGAATGAATGAGTGAGTTGCCAACAGCCTCAAGTAGTTTACAAAACCTGCACACCACAGAGAAACAGGACAAATTCTATAGAAGCATGAAGAAGGACATGACTGATTCTTTGGGGTATGCAGAAGAGATTCAGAGAAGCATGTGATATATACAATGAAGGGCAGGAAGGCTGGGAAGCAGAAAAGTTAGGGGATGAGTATTTTCAATAGTAGAGAGAAAAAGAGCAAAGGCAAAGAGGAAAAGAGCATGAGCATTCAGGAAATGAAAATGTGTGCATTGCCTGACCCACTGTGGATGCAGGGGGGGTGACAATAAGTGAAAAAGTCCTCCAGATGTTCTGACCTCTACTATATGCAATAGTGAGCCATTGAAATCCACAAATCTGTTTCTATACAAATCTTTCATGGTCACCTTGTGGGTGGATTATCAGTGAAGAGGCTACAGGAGAAAGTGTGAGGATAAGTGGTCTCAGTTAGATGAAGAAAGTACCATAAGAAGGAAGAGGGTATCAGTGTGAGATATTTGAAATAGAATCTACCAGATGGTATGAGTCTTGTGGGGATTTGACAATTGGAACCGATGCTAGTATTTTCATGAGAAGATGCTAATAATTTCTACAACTAAAGCCTAAAAGTTTTAAGAAATTCCTTATGACCAACATTAAAATCACAAAGCATTCAGTGGTTAGAACCAAATAAATCTTTAAATATTTGTATGGTGCCAGTGTTTTTATTTACATTACTAGTAGCTTACTGGGTGGATATGATACAGTCTTGTCAATACAAGGACAAGAAGAAACAAGTTATTTCCCTCATAGTTTTACTTTCTTTTTCTAATTTTATTGTCCAAACATTGTTGATGCCACTGAAGTGACCATAAAAGTCCAGCATCTTTGATTTTAGTTAGTAGTTTTCAAAACAGAAGTATGTACAGACTTTTAGGAAAGTTCCTTTTAAAAATTTTACCTAAAAAGTTGCCCTTATCACTTACATATCTACCCTGATGAAAAATCAAAATCTTTTAGGTGGCAATGTAGCTCTCGTTTCTCTGGATGAAGTAGATAGCTTAATTACTACTCGGTGATAGAAAATGACATGCCACAGAAAGATACATTATTCCGTCCAGTTTGAGAGACAGAATTTAAGAAAGAAATCATAATCATATTTAATCAATAACAGAAACGGAGACCAAAATATCATAAACCATCCTTTTTTCGTTGTTTTCGCAGAGGTGTTGATTTCTCCTTGTCCTGCAGAAAGGGCTCAGTGCAAACAAGAGGAGAGACCACTTTAGGATTGAGTCAAGGAGACAAGCTTAACTTGAGCTTTCATAGACATTCCATAAAAAAAATAAATAAATAAAGTCTCATTCATAATTATTTTGTCTGATCCACTTCTCCATGATGACAAAAGCACTTTTTAAATACAGTTTTCCAATCTCGAGAAAAAAAAAAAAATGATGGCTTTACAGGCTAGCTTAATATGGGATAAAAAACCTGGTTCTATACACAATTGTGAATTAAAAGCTCTTTATTTTAAATATACACAGATACACATGCATTTATTATATGTTAATAATATCATCCTCAAGAAAAGAGGGAAATTAGAGACGTTTTGCTTAGTGTTTTGGAATGACTTCAATCAAATGAACAATATCCCACACGCAGAATAGAGACAGAAGATAACAGAGCGTATCCAATTGTTCTTCTGTCCTTTCTATAAGGACTGTGAAATTTTATACTGACGTGTTGAAGTAAAGTCTGTCCTGTCTATCTTACTTCAGATAACTGGTGCTTAGAACTGAAACACCCAAAACAGATGGAGTTCAAATTGTCCATAATATGCAATAAAGATATTTAAACCTCCTGTACATTATGTCCTTAATTTATCTCCATATGCAGGCTGAAATAGATATATTTTTTAAAGGTGATGCAAAGATGTGCCACTTCAGTAGTTCAGAATTTTAAATTCAAGTTTCTTCATTTGATGGAGCCAAAATGATGTGTAAGAAAATGTATTTAGGTAAAAGTTTTCTCAGCTTTTAAAAAAATATATTCAAATAAAACAAATTTATGCTTCTTTTCGAGGTGTTCTCGTTTATATGCTTTTACTCTTCCACGCCTTATTGGTTTCCCAGTGATCTTTTCTCATAAATAGTAGAGACCATCAATTTGGAATTTAGTTAAGATTGAGTGACCCTGTGATAAAGAGAACAATATTGGACATTAATTAATAGAAAGAACTATTAAATTATTTAAGAGAATTTTTCTCCCATTGATTAAAAATGATTTGTGCTCAAGGCATAAGATCCATGCTGCCCTCTTGTGCACTGAATCAGATCAACTCAACCTCACCTGTGTCTACAGACCTTTGCCACATAGCGCCTCCATACCACTGAGCCCACAAACCCTGTAGGTTTTCCTCCTAAACTTACAGGGGCACAGTCCATAGTGAGTTGTCTCGCTCTGTGGTCCACATGTCCCCCTCTTACCATCTACCCCAGCTTCTCTGGCACAGATAAATCATTAGAAATCATGGGACCAGCTTAGAACCCACACATTAGCTTCCCAGTAACGGGGAAATCAACACACCACAGGTTATACCTTTCACAAACGAGACGCTGACCCAATAGGTAAAATGCCTTCCCCTTGTTTTCCCAGTGGAGAGCCCAGAAGTGCCACAGACACACAGCTCTGGGAGAGTGAGCACACTGAAGTGTCTGATTGCAAACAGTTGACCAAGGTTAAGAGCAATCTTTGTATTCACTTGCCCTCCTTCCCTGCCTCATTCTCCTTCTCACTCTTCCCTGGGATTGCTTACCCTAATGAAGTGTTAGAACACATGATTCGCCTGAGGTCTACTTTCCCCAAGTCCCACCCTGAGGAATTATGTGAATTAAGGTCTATGGCTTAAATATTACCCTATTTAAAAAACAAACAAACAAACAAACAAACAAACAAACAAAAAACCCTTCACAGTCTACCTTATCAGAAAGAGCATCCCATTCTGGTCATTCTCTACCCTCGATGTCTCCATTACCTGATATATTACATTATTTTTTTTATTATTATTGCCAGTCTCCTCCCACTAGAATATGAACAGTAGAGATTTAGACAGTTTTGTTCATTACATAGCCTCAGCAGCTAAAATACGTTTGATGGTCAATGAGTTAAGTTTTGTTCAAAACTCATCCCTATAAGACCTACCCAGACCTCTCCATGTGAAATTATCATGTCTCCTTCTGTCTTTGCACCAAGACCCTTGACCACTTCTCTTTTATCATAGTACTGAATTTCTAAGTATAAAATTTACTTTTTTTAATGTTTTTAATTTATCGTGACTACTCCTCACTAGCTTGAAAGGCTTGTAAAGTCAAGATCACTTTGTTTTGCTCTGTTTTTCATCTTTGTTTACTCACGGATCTGTGTATCCCAAGTATGGAAGACAGTGCCTGACATGTAGCTGAGTGGACCTTCTATTGAATAACGGAGAAGTGCTCAACCTCAGCTTCAGAGCTATGAAAATAGGCTATTGGCCATAGTCTTCACTCAGCCAGAGGATCTATGAGTTCTGTTTGAGTTTTGTTTATGTGAACTGATTTGTCAAGATCAGACTTATACACAGAGAATTTAAGGAGAATAGAACTAAGTCAGCAGATGCTAGAAAAGCACATCAAGCTATAATGCTACAAACTGCCACCATCCTTTTCCGTATACCCTTGGAGAATTTTCTTTGGTTATATTTTTGCTCTTCCTACATCTCACCTACATGCAATTCCAGTGTTTCAGCTCCCTCTATAAAATTGTCACAGAAAGAACATGGAACAAAGACAATATTTTCCTCATTAATGAAGAGACTCCAAAATAGCGTAGGCTACCTTCTTTTTTTTTTTTTATCTTGACATGTATGTTAGAATAGATACTAATGGCAGCATAAAACACATTTTCAACCCCTCTGGTCTAGAAGTCTCCCTTGGAATACTTTGATTCTATCAAGCATAGCATAAATATAAAAAGCATCATAAAAGGATAACCATAAAAATTCCTGATGATCACTTTTCCTATAGTCTATTTCTTTACCTTTCAATGAATAGCTTCTTTTAGTTTCTGTTCTACCTCCAGTAATACTGTGGACTTCATATGCTACAAAATTACTTGTTTCTCCATCTGCATCAATATTCCTTGAGATGCTGATCCTAATTCTGTGTTTTATGTCTTCCACTAACCCAAGCAGGTGGCAGGTGAAAGCGGTGCCTGAACACTAGTCTAACCATGGAAGGAGCTCACCGGCACCAAACTTTGTTACCACAAACATGTTACCTGCCACAGGTATAAGTAGCTATAGGCTGACTTCTCTTATGAGTCTTGCTCTGATTAACCTATGATCCTTGGCATTGGCAAACCTAACAATCATATAAATCTCTGACTGTTTGTGTTCTAAAGCATCTATAAAAATATAATTTCATATTTTGAATTCTTGTATGGTTTTCTATATTAACACAATGCTTGTGATAGCTTCTCCCAGTTTTGAAACTACCTTCTCCCTAACACAAGGGGCCAACCGTATAACCTCAATGTTTTGTTTAAATTGGTTTACATTTCCTATCACCTCAGTTTAAATCTTTCGAGGATCCAGAATTCCCCACTTCTAACACAGATTGAGGACTCCATAAACATTATGAATATCATCATAAAAGGTCAGAAACTTTTCCTTCCAAGCACAGTTTAAAAACACTATATATTCATCAGATGATATTAAATAATGGGGAATTTCATTTAGTTTGTGTCAAGATTAAACATCTATTGATAACCAGAAAAAGGGGAGTTCTACTAATGATGTCTTGGCTAAGAAACAACCTAGACAGCTCAATGATGTCAGTATAAGGTTTGAAGAGAGACAAGTTTAGAAGTGTCCTAGGTTCTATACTAAGAGATGAAGAAGGACTTTGGCAATAGTTGTGATCTCTTTGTGTCAAGGCCACTCATTGGTTACATGGCTTTGGCTTTTATACTACTATAGTAGGAGAAAAGGAAGTCAGTGAAATGTGCAATATCAGAGAATTTATATTTTCATTTGGTATTGTTTTGGAAGGCTCACGGACATTGCTGCATGTCGTTATGCCCCTTCACACTTTAAATTTTACATCTTTTTAATGCACCTTGAAAACAAAGTTATATTTCACAAATGTACTTAAAAGTTGGTGACACATCCAACTTTCTTAGAATTCTCAAGTTGAAATCAAGAACCAGATAGTATAGGCGTCAGAGAAGATGAAATTAAGACTAAGTCCCACTTATATAAAATGATCCCATGTATGTATACATATTGGGATAATTCAGATACCAATAATGTCTGAATTTATGATTAGGAAGGAAAATCTGATTTTGAGAATGAAGAATCTAAAGGAAATTACAGTTCCTTCTATTGAGGACCACAAAAGCTGTATAGTTATAGATGCCCACCCTGCGTAATTGGTGATGGTTGATTTCACCATTCTAACAGTCACAAAGATGATAAAAAGTCAATACCAGTAGCACACAATAGACAGAACCAAAATCTCTCACATAGAGGAAAATATTAAGAAGGATCCTCTTTTTCGGACAAATACGGTATGCAGTGTTCCAACAAATTTACCACGATTGCACTCAAGAAATGCAATTGCAAGCTGGAGCATCTATCAGAATCCTACCATAAATATTAAAATATTAGAATATAATAACTTTAAAGTGGCATTATTAAGCATTTAATATGTTCCAGGTACTATACATATATGCTTTAAATATTGCATTAATTATGCAAACCTTTGGGTATTATTATCCTTATTTTACAGATGTTGAAAGTAAAACTTATTTCTTACTTTACGTTTAAAACTTAACTGTGTTAGTTGTATTTACCATGTGTGTAAGTCTGTGGTTTCATGGCGGGCAAACATCATTTTCATGAATAAAAATCAAGAAAAACTTGGCTGTCCCTTCAAGCAATGCAGTACCAACCAAGCCAGTAATTTGATTTTTCTTAAATGATAATTTTATTTCTGTTATATTTTGTGGGTCTGTGTAGAGAACCAAAGGGTAAGTGATGTTTTGAATATTTCAATATGTTAATGTAATATCAAAATAAGGTGCCTCAGAATTATGTTATAAAATCAGTTTACACTTACAGGAATTTCCTGTTCATTATTTAAAGTTATTCTCCAAAAATATCTAAGAGTATCTAAGTATATATTTATCATAGAGAAAAAAACAATTACATTTATTTTCCTTAGAAAATAAATTTTAAAAGCTTAACATAAGCTTTAAGGACTTATAAAACCTTAAGTTTTATACCTTAAGGACTTATAAAACTACCAGCTCAGCAAATATTTATTAAGGTCATATGATTTTCAAGGAATTTGGCTAAGTATTGTGAGTAGTTACTATGAAAAATAGGACACATATCTATATTTGAAGAACTTACAATGAGATAGGTATAAGACAAATATAACCATGACCATGATACACTTTCATGTAATATGAGTGCCCAAGAAATGTTCAGACAAAGAGCACCAGGGTTTAGTGTCTGTCTAAGAGATGAGGTTGAGCTGAAGGATCAGAAAGGCTTTATGGATGAAGTGGTGTTTGAGATGACACTTGGAAGAGTTGCAGTAAATGACGATGACGGGGAGGAAAATGCTAGCCTATGTGAACAAATAAAAATGCAGCGAGAATACAAAGTCCCCATTGTGTTTAAAGAGTAGTGAGCAAAATGCCTTGGCTAGTGATAAAGGTATACATTTTAACACTGCAAAGATAAATTAGACCATATGATAAAGGCCAGGCTGAGGGTAACTGGCCAGGCAGTAGTGACTCGCAGCAGTTCTTAGCAAGTGGAATGATAAATCATCAAACTTGCAGTGAAGACATGCAATTCTTGTAGCAGGGAGAGTGCTGGATTAATTAAATTGAAAAGCAAGTTGCAGAGAGACTGGTGATCAGGTTTTCCTAGATTATCAGTAAGACATCATGAAAGGTCTTGACAGTTGATTTGGAAGTCTTTTCTGCTGATCTGACCACCAGCCTGTTGTAGGTATCAGTCTCTAGGATAAAGAGATATTATCCACAGTCAACCAGAGGACAACTGCTAGGAGAGTGAATAAATTGACATAAATCCTATACATAGTAATTAAAGAAAACTCGGAAATTTTGTCTGGAAGAAAAGTCTTAATGTGACAGGGTATAGCATACATTTCTTAATAAGTGTAATTTATTTTGCTCCTAGACAACAGACAACTGAAGGAAAATAGAGAGAGGCAGATTTTAGTTCAATTTAAAATAAAGTTTTCTAGTAGCTAAAAGTTTCAGAATTGGGGTGAGCAGTATCCAGAGGCAATGATCATCTCATGTTTGAATACTAAATTTGAACAACGCTAAGTAGAAACAGTGTACAGAAGGTTCAAGTAGATGACTTTTACCTTCTGCTTAAATCTTAACTCCACAGTTGTATGACTGTAAGTTAAAAGAATGATCACCCCAATAACTAGACAGACATTTACATGTTACTGCCAATGTAACTGACAGGTAAATTTGTATTACAGGGTATTTTCAGATATACAAAATAATTTGTACAAAGTCCTTGGAACATTGCTTTACATACAATAAATGCTTAATAAATATTGGCTACTACTGTACTTCTTATTGGAGTATAGTTGATGTGATATTACGTTAGTTTCAGATATATGGCATAGTGAATCCATATGTGTCCTTACGCTCATAACGGTAGCTACCGTCTATCCCCATACAACACTACTGCAATGCTGCTGACTCTATTTCCTATTTTATACCTTTATCCCCATGACTTATTCATTCCATAACAGTGAAGACGGACCTCCCACTCCCCTTTACCTATTTTGACCATCTTCCAGCCCCTTCTCCTCTACCAACCATCAGTTTGTATTCTGTATTTGTGGGTTTGTTTCTGCTCTTTATTCATTTGCTTTGTTTTTTTGGATTCCACATGTAAGAGAAATCATATGGTATTTATCTTTCTCTAGTTTGTTTCCTTAGTATAACACCCTCTAGGTCCATCCATGTGATTAAAAGTGGCAAGATCTCATCCGTGCTGTTACTGCACTTTTTCTTAACTATTCTTACGTTCTTTTGTGTAAGCTAAGCTCTAAAAGGACAGAGCTTTAAGACATACTTCCAAATTTTAAAATGCAAATGATAGTTTGTTTACTTTTAAAAAATGCTGCTGTACCTGTGATTCAACATTATTCCTATGACTGCAAAGTTAAAATATAATCTCAAATAGTAGGTTCCTAAAATATTCATCAGCATTCCACAGATTTTAAAATATATAAGTGTACAAATTAAGCAAACCTAGCTTTATTAAAGAGAGAGAGAGAGGGAGAGAGCATGCCAGTACTCGGTAATAGTCAGGTAATACCAGGTGAAATGTTTCTTAGTCTTGTCCTTTGATTTAATATTACTACTTATTAGATTATATATTATTTTCCTCACACTATAAGCCAAAGCACACAAGTCAAGAAGGATTAAACTGTCTAGTCTATAGCAATATTTTGTGGTGATAGAGTGGTTTCTAGAACAATGCATGCATTATTTCCAGCCGTAAACAGATCAATTTGTGTGCTGTTATGGGAGTGACTGGTATTTCCAGGTCTGTTTGATCATGCCACTAACTAGCTGATTCATTCACTATCTAACATTGAATTTGGGATGTTTTTCTTAGTACTACACTTATTGCTGTGCCTCTGTGCAAATCTCATTCAGCAACAGCTACAAATAAACACACTAGCCAGAAGTCACAATCACATGTGTTTCAGACACACAAAAAAATTAGAAGGTGTCATAGAGCTCTACCCCTCAGAGTTTAGCCTACACACTAACATGGGTAATAACTAAAAGTTATATTATTAGCTAATATTTACTGAGTACTCACTACATCTCAGATAATGTGCTAGGTGGTTTATTTAGATTATTTTATTTTATCCCTGAAATAGACCTATGAAATAAATGCTATTCCACACTGAGTCATTATGTAAATTTCCATCTAATTATTGGGAGAAAGAATAATTCTCTTACTGATGTCCTATAACAATAGAAAACT